>NC_134562.1:19823187-20518545 GCF_025594145.1 Primulina tabacum | reverse complement strand
CCTTTTACTGAGGGATAGGACCCTTCCCTTTCGGCGGTCACTGAAGTGGCCTCTTCCCTTGCTGTCCTTGGAAAGGCCTCTTGAACTGGGGTCGCTGCTGCTACTGCTGCTGCGGTGCCTGATAGGGCCTCTTGCCCTGTCTATCACTATCGATGTCCCTTTGGTCCTGCTCTGCCGCCAAGGCTCTAGACACAGCAACAACATAGGTAGTAGGACCAGAAACTCTCACATCACGGCTCAAGATTGGCCGCAGGCCATCAATAAAATGCCTCAGTTTCTCCCGGGCATCATTCGCAATTAGGGGCACAAAGTGACACCCCTCTCAAATTTCCTGAAAAAATCTGAAACGCTACTGTCTCCCTGTCGCAGCGTCATGAACTCCCTGGTCAGTCTAGATCGTACTTCTTCAGTGAAGTACATGGAGTAGAAGACCTCCTTAAAGCCATCCCAAGTCAGTGTTTGCAGGTTCACTGACACAGATGCGCTTTCTCACCATAGTCTGGCGTCTCCTGTCAGAAGGAATGTGGCACACCTGACCCTGTCTGCATCCTGCAGCTCCATAAACGCAAAAATTAACTCTATAGACTTAATCCATCCTTTAGCTATCATCAAGTCAGCAGTCCCCAAGAACTCCTTCGGATCCATCCTCCTAAACCTCTCGTAGACTACCTCTGGTCTGGGCCTCGCCCCTGTGTCTACTGCAATCTGGTTCCCCGCAACTATGCGAAGAACTGAGTCATCTCTGCAAGCATCTGAGCCTGGATATCTGGGGGTAGATGAGGAGGAATGTCCCTCTCCCCATCCTGAGCTTCTCTATTCTCATTGCCTGCTTCACGCACAATCCTACGTCTGGGAGGCATACTGTTACAAAATTTACCCAACACGTAAACCCAACATGCGTGAACATAATAACAATATCATAATATGCATGTAATTTGAACTTAAAACATGTACATGCCGAAATCAAGTCTTGATGCTTAAAACATGAAAGAATTTAGAACTTTAAAACTTATAGACTTGAGGCGTGACTTCGTGAGCTTCTCTCAAGTGGCAATAGGCATAACCCTTTACAAGAACATCGCTCTGATACCAACTGAAACGTACCGTACTTTTAAACTATTTTAAAATTTACAAAAATTTAAATATTTTCTTAAATAAATAATAAATCTTCAAAATGCGTTAAAATAATCTGCTCGCCTAAAAGTATTTGAAATAAAAACAAGTACAATCGAAGTTTGCAAAAACTTAAACGTTTAAACATCGTAAACAATCTCGTAAAAATCAGATTCTTAAAACATGGACTGTCATTGGGTTTTGCCTCCTGTGCAGTCCAAGCCGGCTCATTTGTCCCCATCTCTCGCCTCCTCAAACACATCCTCACCTGCATCGATCAAGTCTAGTGAGCCTAAAGACTCAACATGTATCAACTGGAGATAACAAGTAATACGTAATAAAATCACATGCATCTTTAAAGTAGAACGCACATACTTAAACTTGAACGTACTTGCATAAACATAGACGTGCCATCATCATAAAACTTTTCATAAACATGCTTGCATCATACATACTTGAACATGCATAAACTTCATCATTTTGCGTATAGATATCTTTCAAAGCAAGTGACCCATACATAAATGCGCCTGATCAGACTAAACCACAGTACTGGGCTGGCACGAAAAATTCACTACCACATACATGAGATCCTCGGTCATGCTTTATCGGGTGGATTGGTCCCTGGTCATGTTCTACAGCTTTCCAATCCTGATCTAAACCGGTCATGCTTTACCGGGATGGAGAGATCCTCGGCCACGTTCACCGACTTCCAAATCCGTTCACAATTGGTCAAAAGACATTTAGCATACCTAAAAAACATAAAATATTTTCTTTTGCACGTGGAACATTCTTACATGGTGTTGAGGGATTCATTGGGTCTCGCCTGGGGCCACTGGTGCACATACCAACACGATTACATGCACTTAATTTTCATAACTTGGACGTAAGACCCGAAGTAACAATTCAGTTATGACGTTATATGTGATGACCCGTATTTCGTATTCATAATTTTGCGGAATTATTAAAAATTTTCTCTTTAAATAAATAAACTTGCAACGTATAAGAACTTTCGTAAAATAACCCAACGGTTTAACATAAACATAGCAGTGAAAACTGAATAATATTTTAAACAATAACTTAAAATATATAAAAGTTATAACAAGAGTTTGAACATAAAACTGAATAACTAAACGTCAGGTCCTCGGGTTCGTACTACCGCCGATCCGAGCTAACTCACTGGTCCCCGCCCTCAGCCTTTGCATCGTCAGTACCTACATCAATCAAGTCTAGTGAGTCTAAAGACTCAGCATGCATATATCGTGAATAACAAGTAAATATATCATAAAATCTCATGCCATGTAAAGATATCATATCGTAAAGCGTAATGTGAAAAATCGTGTCATGAATAATTATAAATATGTGCATAACTGAAAAATCTTACGTAAAATATTTGCTCGATAGAGCCCTTTCATAAAATAGCATATCATAATTTTCTGTTGAGACAATGTTCTACGCAAGTGGCCCATAACGTAACATAACAAACCATGCTCGTCTGATCAGACTAAACCACAGTATACTGGGCGGTAGAGATCATCACAGCCCTTGGACTGGATACCCTTACCCGTACATAAACATAAACCGGTCGTAGATCACCGGGTGAAGTAATAATCCCATAAGCTGCAATCCCATAAGCGTGAAGTGGCCACAAGACATATCGCATATATCTCAAAAATAAACTTTTATATTTTTATGCACGTAATATAATTAAATTCCTGTGTTATTTTACCAATTGGGTTGGATCGGTCCCAGGCTCGCTGCGACCTAATTCTAACATGAGAACCATGAAAATAAACTTAACTTGACCAACATATCATAACCGAACCGAAAACGAGACAATTACGCCCAACAACTTAATATCTAACCATGACTCCGTACCAACCCGAACCAAATTCGAACCATCGTTTAGTCATGATTAAAATATGCCTAAAATACTGGAAAATAAATACCAAGGGCTGTAATACACGAAAATTTGTGCATGGAGGCCAAAATCATGAAACGCAGAGTCACTTTGGCACATCGCACCGTAAATTCTCGTACGACCTCTAAACTTAACCAATTCACAAACGGCTAAAAACATGACCTTCCTAACTCAATGAGGTACTGTCCAGACCAAGGCCATAGGCTAAAATCCAAACAAGAACTCGAAACACACCTCTAAACCGAAGCTCAAAGCTGCTGTCCAAAAATTCCAGCAGCAGCAACTGTGCTTGCATCGCTTCATTTACAAGGATATTAGCCATTGGGGCTTGAACCACCAACCAGTGCCTCTTACCAACATCCTAAGGTATGGTTTGAACCATGGCTAAGGGCCCTAGGCCAAACACAATCCAAGCCAACACTTACGACGATTCCAAGCTTCACCCGCGAACACACATGGCACGCGTGGGGGTGTTGCTTTTTTTTTTGTTGTCATGGATCATTCCAATGGCCATGTGATCGACCATGGCATGATCTAGATATCATGAGGCGTTGTGTGAACCATGGCTAAGGGCTAAAAAGCCAACCAAGATCCACACCAACCTCAAAGAACCGAACCAACTCACACGAAAGGAAATAGAAACCGAAGAGGCTGCTTGTCTTGTTTCTGTCCGAACGACTTGGGACATGGCTCAAGCCACTTAGGGCCGACTTGACCACGTCCTATGCTTGCTAGGGGATGGTACTAGCCATGGCTACTGGCCCTAGGCCAGAAATGGCTCGAACACCATCCTACGCAAGCCATTGACAACAAATGACATACGAATATGACACTTGTTTCTTGCGTACCGAGTTGGGCACCTAAATTACGGTTTTGGGGCTTGAACCCTTGATCAAACTTGACCCTAACACACCCTAGGACATGACCATAAGCAGCCTTGGGAGCCTAGGAATCGAGCCACTATGTACATCAACAAAAACAACCAAACCGTGACGGCATAGGTGGAAGCCAAAAATCTGCACTATGTTATTTCGAAAATGCTAACATGATTTAGGTTTTTTCTTCAAGTTTCATGCACATATGATGTTTTAAAATAATAATATGACTTGATTGAAGAGAAAAGAATGATAGAAACATGCCTTAAGTTGTTTTTACAATAATCAACACGATACGTCGGACCGGGAGACACGGGAATAATACTTTTGAGTTATCATGTATTATGAATAAGGGAATTGAAGAACAGTCATGGAGAAGCGACGTGCCATTTGAGTTTAGTTGCAAAGTATAGTGTTGGAGAAAAAAGACCAGCGCACCCGCGGTAAAAGAGCCTGTAAGGTCCAAAATTAAGACGACTTAATCCAACTGCATGCGAATCTAGGAAATTATGAAAAATTGAGTAATTAATTGATTTTAGTTGCTAATTAATTATGTGACGTACTTGTTTATATGCTAAATGAGATTTATTTGTCATCATGCATAAAAAATATATTTTTAAGAATATTCAAGTGACGATCGAGGAACGGGGACCGAGGGCTGAAAAAAACGTAAATTATTTTTATTAAATAATTATTTTTAATTATTTAAAAGATGGTCGATGCTTTTTAGTAATTTTGAATATAAAGGGTTTTGAAGTGATTTTATACGCCGGGACGAAAATTTTATCGGTGTTGGTTTTTCAACTAAAATACGAACTTTTTGGCAACCCGGCTAATAAATTCACATATTTAATTAATCAAAACTTTGGTTAATATATTATTAAATCCTAATTTTACTAATCGGCTTGAATTTTGGGGCTTATTAGGCCTAAAGCCTACTTAGTGGTTAGATTAGTATTTAAAGTGCAAAAAAATCACAAAACCCTTCACTTTTGCATCAAAGAACTCACGCCTCCCCACTCCCAAAATTATGAAAAAACCCTCTCCCAACTACAACACACACAGCACTTCAGTTTAAGCTTTTTGGAAGAGATAATTCGAAGGGTTCAAAGGAAACAAGTCAAAGGTTTCGATCCGTTCTTCGTCGTCAACGATTATTCGAGCGTATACTACGCAAAGGCACACCTTAATCTCCCTTTTCTCATCCATTACATCATAATATTGTTTAAAGTATGTGTGCATGAAAAGCTTGAAGTCATACATGTATATATTCAGAATTTTCGAAAAAAAAAAGACCATCTTGTACATGCATTGGATTTGTGATTTATATGCAATTTGTTTGATGCCATGACTCACGTTTTTTTTACTAAGGGGCTGCCATGATGTCTAGGCATGGATAGGTAAGTATTACACGTGTTTTGGAGTCCCACACACCACACATGAATCGACTAAAACCAAGAAAGAAAGACGAAACTAGAACTCGTGCAGGAACCGGTTGTTGCTGTCAAGTTTGGGGCTCGGTTTTTGTTGTGCAGGG
The DNA here is from genome assembly GCF_025594145.1 of Primulina tabacum. Taxonomy (NCBI): domain Eukaryota; kingdom Viridiplantae; phylum Streptophyta; class Magnoliopsida; order Lamiales; family Gesneriaceae; genus Primulina; species Primulina tabacum. The sequence goes on along the minus strand of NC_134562.1, from coordinate 20,513,102 downwards.
ACGGGGGGCTCGGTTGGCTGGTTCCAGAGGCTAGCCAAGGCCTTGAGTGAGTCATGGTGGGAGTCCTAGCCACGCTAAGACTCACACTAAGGGTCGGGAAAGAGTCCTAGCCAAGCTAGGACTCTACCCGAGAATATAGGAGTCCTGCTGAGGTGCCTTCGCACGGCTGCAGGGGCCAGGCGCTCGATGCATGGGGCACGGGCTGGGCCAGGGTGGTTCATTAGGGTCCTTAGGTGGTGCATAAGACACTGGTTCACGGCCTGAGTCATCGGCTAGGTCCACACGATCACACAAGATAGAGTCCACACAAAGTGAAATTCTCGGCCAGCATAGGTGTGTGTAGAGGGACCTTGTTTTTGGCATTAGAATGGTTTCCTTGATGAAGTTAGGGTCCAGTAAGTTAATTTAAGATGTTGGGCAAGTTTCGGACCAACATGGGTCGGGGGTAACTCGTGAAAATCGGATGTTGGCTCGGGGTCGAAGTTTAGATGTCAAATAGGGTTTTTAAAAAAAGAAGAAAATTGGAAAACGACTCACGGGGGTCGAGTCGTGGTCCATAAGGGCTAAAATAATATAAAAAGACTAAATTTAGAATTTAGAAATTTTATATTAAAGTTTGGTATTTTTCGGGATTAAACACCGTTAAAACAATTAATTAAAGATAATAGAAAAAGTCTAAAATTTATGCCAAATAAAATTATGAAAAAACTCACGTAAGCTTAAATAATTATTTGGGACATGTTAGAGTCATGAAATCAAGAAAAAAGTCGAAAACGTAAAATGTTTAGTCCAGGGGTAAAACGGTCTTTTTACACCGGGAAATTAGTAAAGGTCATGGCAGTGCCCCTAAATACTGTTTTTATGATATTATGATTATTTTTAAATGTTTATGATTAAATTATGATTTTAAAATGTCTATTTTTGTTTTTTATGATTTAAAGAAAACATTTAAAAGACATGTTGCATGCTTGGTTTCGAAAACAAAATGTTATGTTATGTATGATTTTTATAAAGTGATGTGAATGAAAAATGTTGAAGGAAGTGAAGTGATTGTGACTAATTCGTTGATAATGGCGACGTCGTGAGGGTTATGGTCCCAGTGGGAGCCCGACGATCGTGTTTCCATTATTGCGAATATGAGGTTATGAGGTTTGAGGAAGAATGGGAATATCATGAGGGGAGAAGGCCCTAGAGGGAGCCCATTTATTGGAGAAGGCCCCAGAGGGAGCCCCGACGATCGTATTTCTATTCGATCATGTTAGGCCAAGGCTCAGTTGACCGGTAAGAGTGTCGCAGATGTCCCCGCCGCCCAGTACTGTGGTTTTATGTAGATGGATCCATCGTCATGTCATGTCATGTCAGGAAAGTCACAATTAAGGATCTGAATTCAACAAAGGAAAAAGAAAAAAAGTGGAAATGTTCATGATTATGTTTAAGGTTTTATGTCATGTCATGTTGAGGAAAAGGAAATTCATGTTTGCATGTTATGAAAATGTTTATGTTGAAGTTTTATGCATCATGAAAATATTTACGAAAATGTTTATGATTATGCATCTTCATGAAAACGATATTTTAAGTACAAGTATTTTTCACCGTTATATGTTGACTGTATTACGTATTACTCGTTATCAAGATTATGGTGTGTTGAGTCTTTAGACTCACTAGGTGTGATGGATGCAGGTGGTATTGAGGGAGGACTTGATGAGTGATTTGACTGGGCTGAAGGCGCACACAACCCGAGGACCAGCGCTACATTTTCCGTATTAAGCTTTATGTTTGAAGTTAAAGATTTTTAAGATTATTTATTTATGCTTTTGAGAGATTTTTGAGAGGTTTAGTATGAGCTTTATTTTCAAAATATTGCATTTTTGGTTTGGTATAACAGTAGACGATTTTTACTTACGACTATTTCACTCGAATTTTAAATACTAGTTGAATGAGGTTTTATTTTAAAAAGGGCAAAAAAATATTTTAATGTGTGACTGGAGATGGCCGAATTATTTTAGAAAAAAAAAAAAAATTTTCTAGTACATTTAAAGCAATAAAAAGATCAGGACGTTTCAGTTGGTATCAGAGCAAAGGTCCTGTAAAGGGTTGTGCCACCATCAGCGCCGGGAAGATCAGTCGTCAAGCCTCAAGTTGTAAGTTTTACTTGCTTTATGTGATTCTAGATGATTTAACCTGCATGACGTTATGGATATTATGTTTATGATACATGTTTATTAGTTTTTTTGGGTAGTATTGTCTTGCATGCTTAAAATGCTAATTAAGTCAGGATGTGTTACATGATTAGAGGACTTAGATTTAAATGCATGTTGGTTACGTTAGAATTTGAAAAACATTCAGATATAATGCCTCCTAGACGTGCACCCGTTCATGAGAATCAAGCCGAGAACAGTGTTAACCGTCGAGGAAATAGTCAAGGGAATGGACCTCCACCGCCACCACCACGGGAAGCTGCTACACGTGCACTTGAGGGGATGGCTCGTCTCTTCGAGCAGCAAGCACAGCAGCAGCAGTTACAGCAGCAGCAGTTACAACAGCAGTTACAGCAGATGCAGCAGCAGCAGGCTACTAGGCCACAGCAGGATGTTTATGAGCAGTTCCGGAGGCTAGGGCCGAAGGAATTTTCTGGCACTAACGATCCTTTTGCTGCAGAGGGTTGGATTCGTTCACTTGAGGTACATTCTATCTTGATATGTGAGATGCGGACCGAGTGAGATGTACCACATATCTGTTTAGAGATGACGCTTCTTTATGGTGGGAAGGAGCCGAGCATGGTGTTAACCTTGCCACACTCACTTGAGCACAGTTCAAGACAAAGTTTTATGAGAAATATTTCACTCCGGATGCTAGGAGCCGAATAAAGAGGGAATTTATGGCTCTCCGCCAGGGAGATGTCACTGTTGCTGAATTTGTGAAGAAGTTTGATAGGGGTTGCCACTTTGTGCCCCTTATTGCCAGGGATGCAGAAGAAAAGCTTAGACATTTCATGGACGGCCTACGACCTACCATTCGGGATAAAGTTATGATGATGTGTCCTGAAGATTATGCTGCAGCAGTTACCTATGCTTATCAGGCTGAGCAATCCTTGAGGGACATTGACTTTGAGTTACAGCGTAAGAGGCAACAACATCAGATTAATAATCAGCCTGCCAAGAAGCCATATACGGGACCTCCTAGACCTCAAGGGCCTCAAAAGCCCCAAGGTCAAGGCAAGAAGCCAGTGCCACCAAAGCCACAAAATCCGGGAGCACCTAAGCCTGCTGAGAGGCAACCCTGCAAACAGTGCAACCGTTTTCATCTTAGCAAATGCGAATGGGGATCTCGTAAATGTTTTTACTGCAAGGAGGAGGGACACATAGCCAATGACTGCCCAAAGAGGAAAGCAGCTACTACGGCCTGACCTTATGTTATGAACGCCGAGGAAGCTGAAGGAGAGGCAGACACTACACTCATCACGGGTAACCTAGTCATTTAACATTTTTATATTGCTTATTTCTGCATGAAATGTTAAATTGGTTATTAGGATGGAATTGTGATTAAGTTTCAACCTAGAATAAATTAGGTTGCATGTTCTACTTAGTTGGACTTAAGCGGTGATTTTAGGAACCATAGAAAAAATGATTCGAATTTTGTGCCTTATTTTATGTGAAGGATGTTAGGATTCCAAATAAAAAATTTTAGGGCCAAAATTAAAGAAAATCATATTTAAGGGGATTTCGAATTATTGGGGGGCCAATATGCAATTTTCAAAAATTTAAGGGACTTGAATGCAAATATTCGAAATTAAGGGACCTATGTGCAAATTCTGAAATCTTAAGGATCAAAATGAAAACTCTCGAAAATCAAGGATTAAATCAGAACTTCGAATAATATATGGACTTAAGTACAATAATTCGAAAATTATGGGTCAATTTTGCAAATTCCAAAAGTTGGGGGACTAAAGTGCAATTCTTCCTAGAAATGTTTAAGTTCAACATGAAATCTCCATCCAACCTTGGGAATTAATGATAGTAAATCCTTAAGTTTCAACACGAAAAGATTTAAAAGACATTTCCATCACAGGGAGGATCATCATTCTAGGAGTAGCTACCTATGCTTTGCTAGATTCAGGAGCTACACATTCCTTCATATCAGAAACCTTCATCAAAAGACTGAATATTACTCCTCAAGATATGGGTTTGGGTTTCAAAGTTTCGATTCCTTCCGGTGATCAGATGCTCACATCTAAGATTTGTTAAGAATCTGGAGCTTCGTTTATTCAGAGATGTTGTTCGGGCAGATCTTATTGTGCTTCCTATGCCCGAATTCGATATTATACTTAGGATGGACTGGCTATCAGCGAATGGAGCTTCGATTGATTTTCGTCAACGATCAGTATCTATCAGGCCACCCAGTGGTAAATCTTTTATTTTCGAGGCGGCGAGAAACAAGCAAATGCCGCACATTATCTCTTGTCTATGTGCGAGGAAGCTTATTAAGCATGGATGCCAGGCGTATCTAGCATGTGTCACTACTACACATGAATCCATCAGCCAGAAGTTAGAGGATGTTGATGTTGTGAGAGATTTTCCTAGCGTCTTTCCCGAAGACGTTTCTGGCATTCCGCCCGATCGTGAAGTGGAATTCTCTATTGATCTTATGCCGGGCACTGTTCCTATATCTAAAGCACCTTATCGTCTAGCACCTGCTGAAATGAAAGAACTAAAAGATCAAATCCAAGAACTGCTAGACAAGGGTTTTATTCGCCCTAGTTACTCTCCGTGGAGCGCACCGGTTTTGTTTGTGAAAAAGAAAGATGGTAGCATGCGTCTTTGTATCGATTATCGGGAGCTTAATCGGGTCATTATCAAAAATAAGTATCCACTGCCAAGAATTGAAGATTTATTTGATCAGTTGCAAGGAGCATCGATATTTTCTAAGATTGATCTGCGATCTGGATACCACCAGTTGAAAGTCAAAGAATCTGACGTTCACAAGACAGCGTTTCGCACGAGATATGGGCACTATGAGTTTATGGTCATGCCATTCGGGTTGACCAATGCGCCAGCGATCTTCATGGATCTCATGAATCGCGTATTTCAGCCATATCTAGATCAGTTTATTATTGTCTTCATTGATGACATATTGATCTATTCTAAGAACAGAGAGGAGCATAGCCGTCATTTGAGGATCGCACTGCAGGTATTACAAGACAGAAAGCTATATGCAAAGTTCAGCAAGTGCGAGTTTTGGCTTGATAGAGTGGCGTTCTTAGGCCACATCATTTCTAGTGATGGCATAGAAGTTGATCCGAGTAAAGTTGAGGCAGTAAAAGAGTGGCCAGTACCGAAGAGTGTCACCGAGATTCGCAGTTTCTTGGGACTAGCTGGCTATTATCGCAAATTCATCAAGGGGTTCTCATCTATTGCAGTGCCTTTGACATCTTTGACGTAGAAAAATGCTAAGTTTATTTGGGGATCCGAGTGTCAAGACAGTCTTGACAAGTTGAAGCAAGCCTTGATATCCGCACCAATGTTATCTATGCCATCGGGGCAAGGGGAGTATGTTCTTTATACCGACGCTTCTAAGCTTGGTTTAGGTGCAGTTCTTATGCAAAACGACCGAGTTATCGCCTATGCATCAAGACAGTTGAAAATTCATGAAAAGAACTACCCTACTCATGATCTTGAGCTTGCAGCAGTAGTCTTCGCACTGAAAATTTGGAGACACTACCTTTATGGGGAGAAGTGCAAGATATTCACCGATCATAAAAGTTTGAAATACTTCTTCACCCAAAAGGAGTTGAATATGAGACAGCGCAGATGGCTCGAATTGGTAAAGGACTATGATTGTGACATTAGCTACCATCCGGGGAAGGCTAATGTAGTGGCAGACGCATTGAGTAGAAAAGCAGCAGTTATCACTCAGTTATCGCTCCAAAGACCGTTGCAGTCCGAGATACAGCGGTTTGAGCTTACAGTATATGCCAGGGGCAAGGCCCCTAATCTTGCCACATTATCAGTACAGTCGACTTTGAGAGACAGAATTCGTGATGGACAGTCTACTGATGAGCAGTTGCAAAAGTGGATAGCTAGAGATGAAGCCAAGGGCCGGAATTTATATTCAGTAGTGGATGGCTTGGTCCGTTATAAAGACCGTTTATGGGTTCCTAGGGATGATTCTTTGAGAAAACTTATTATGAAGGAAGCCCATGACACACCATATTCCATTCATCCGGGCAGCACAAAAATGTATAGAGATCTGCAGTTGTTATATTTGTGGCCAGGAATGAAGAGGGACATTCTGAGATATGTATCTGAGTGTTTGACTTGTCAGCAAGTCAAAGCAGAGCATCAAAGACCAGCGGGAAAATTAAAACCACTCCCTATCCCCGAGTGGAAATGGGAAAATATCACCATGGACTTTGTTGTGGGATTGCCAAAGACAGTTAAAGGATTCAATGCCATTTGGGTGATAGTGGATCATCTTACGAAATCAGCGCATTTTCTACCTATTAAGACGACATTCACCATGGTTCAGTATGCCGACTTGTATATTCGGGAGATAGTTCGGCTGCATGGGATTCCTGTATCCATCGTTTCTGACAGGGATCCGAGGTTCACGTCGTCATTTTGGAAAAGTCTGCATGCAGCGATGGGGACCAAGTTATTGTTCGGTACAGCGTTCCACCCTCAAACCGATGGTCAGTTAGAAAGAGTTATAGAGATTTTGGAAGATCTACTGCGAGCATGTGTTATTGATTTCCAAGGTAGTTGGGAACCAAAATTACCTCTAGTGGAGTTCACTTACAATAACAGCTATCAATCAACAATTGGAATGGCTCCTTTTGAGGCACTCTATGGAAGGAAGTGTAGATCTCCTATTCATTGGGACGAGGTTGGGGAAAGAAGAGATATTGGTCCAGATGTGATTGAAGAGACAGCTGAGCTGGTAGTCAAAATTCGTGATAGAATGAAGACTGCGCAAAGCCGGCAAAAGAGTTATGCGGATAAAAGACGAAGGGACTTGGAGTATGCAGTAGGCGACCACGTGTTTGTGAAGATAGCACCCATGAAGGGTGTTATGCGTTTTGGCAAGAAGCATTGCCACCCGCACTTTCTAGAGTTCACAATGTGTTCCACATTTCGATGCTGCGGAAGTACATGTCTAACCCATCACATGTGCTTAATTATGAACCTCTTCAACTAACTCCAAATATGTCGTATGAAGAAAGATCTGTCCAGATTCTGTCTAGACAAGAAAGACGATTGCGGAACAAAGTCATTCCAATGGTCAAGGTCAAGTGGCTGAATCACTCGGAAGAGGAAGCTACTTGGGAAACCGAGAGGGACTTGAAGAGTCGCTATCCGGATCTATTCGGTAAGTTCTAATTTCGAGGACGAAATTTTATTTAAGGGGGGAGGAATTGTAAGGTCCAAAATTAAGACGACGTAATCCAACTGCATGCGAATCTAGGAAATTATGAAAAATTGAGTAATTAATTGATTTTAGTTGCTAATTAATTATGTGATGTACTTGTTTATATGCTAAATGAGATTTATTTGTCATCATGCATAAAAAATGTATTTTTAGGAATATTAAAGTGACGATCGAGGAACGGGGACCGAGGGCTGAAGAAAACGTAAAATATTATTAATAAATAATTATTTTTAATTATTTAAAAGATGGTCGATGCTTTTTAGTATTTTTGAATATAAAGGGTTTTGAAGTGATTTTATACGCCGGGACGAAAATTTTATCGGTGTTGGTTTTTCAACTAAAATACGAACTTTTTGGCAACCCAACTAATAAATTCACATATTTAATTAATCAAAACTTTGGTTAATATTTTATTAAATCCTAATTTAACTAATGGGCTTGAATTTTGGGGCTTATTAGGCCTAAAGCCTACTTAGTGGTTAGAGTAGTATTTAAAGTGCAAAAAAATCACAAAACCCTTCACTTTTGCATCAAAGAACTCACGCCTCCCCACTCCCAAAATTATGAAAAAACCCTCTCCCAACTACTACACACACAGCACTTCAGTTTAAGCTTTTTGGAAGAGATAATTTGAAGGGTTCAAAGGAAACAAGTCAAAGGTTTCGATCCGTTCTTCATCGTCAACGATTATTCGAGCGTATACTACGCAAAGGCACACCTTAATCTCCCTTTTCTCATCCATTACATCATAATATTGTTTAAAGTATGTGTGCATGAAAAGCTTGAAGTCATACATGTATATATTCAGAATTTTCGAAAAAAAAAGACCATCTTGTACATGCATTGGATTAGTGATTTATATGCAATTTGTTTGATGCCATGACTCACGTTTTTTTTTACTAAGGGGCTGCCATGATGTCTAGGCATGGATAGGTAAGTATTACACGTGTTTTGGAGTCCCACACACCACACATGAATCGACTAAAACCAAGAAAGAAAGACGAAACCCGAACTCGTGCAGGAACCGGTTGTTGCTGTCAAGTTTGGGGCTCGGTTTTTGTTGTGCAGGGACGGGGGACTCGGTTGGCTGGTTCCAGGGGCTAGCCAAGGCCTTGAGTGAGTCATGGTGGGAGTTCCTAGCCACGCTAGGACTCACACTAAGGGTCGGGAAAGAGTCCTAGCCAAGCTAGGACTCTACCCGAGAATATAGGAGTCCTGCTGAGGTGCCTTCGCACGGGTGCAGGGGCCAGGGTCTCGATGCATGGGGCACGGGCTGGGCCAGGGTGGTTCATTAGGGTCCTTAGGTGGTGCACAAGACACTGGTTCACGGCCTGAGTCATCGGCTAGGTCCACACGATCACAAAAGATAGAGTCCACATAAAGTGAAATTCTCGGCCAGCATAGGTGTGTGTAGAGGGACCGCGTTTTTGGCATTAGAATGGTTTCCTTGATGAAGTTAGGGTCCAGTAAGTTAATTTAAGATGTTGGGCAAGTTTCGGACCAACATGGGTCGGGGGTAACTCGTGAAAATCGGAAGTTGGCTCGGGGTCGAAGTTTAGATGTCAAATAGGGTTTTTAAAAAAAGAAGAAAATTGGAAAACGACTCACGGGGGTCGAGTCGTGGTCCATAAGGGCTAAAATAATATAAAAAGACTAAATTTAGAATTTAGGAATTTTATATTAAAGTTTGATATTTTTCGGGATTAAACACCGTTAAAACAATTAATTAAAGATAATTGAAAAAGTCTAACATTTATGCCAAATAAAATTATGAAAAAACTCACGTAAGCTTAAATAATTATTTGGGACATGTTAGAATCATGAAACAAGAAAAAAGTCGAAAATGTAAAATGTTTAGTCTAGGGGTAAAACGGTCTTTTTACACCGGGAAATCAGTAAAGGTCATGGCAGTGCCCTAAATACTGTTTTTATTATATTATGATTATTTTTAAATGTTTATGAAATGTTTATGATTAAATTATGATTTTAAAATGTCTATTTGATTTTTATGATTTAAAGAAAACATTTAAAAGACATGTTGCATGCTTGGTTTCGAAAACTAAATGTTATGTTATGTATGATTTTTAAAAAGTGATGTGAATGAAAAATGTTGAAGAGAGTGAAGTGATTGTGACTAATTCGTTGATAATGGCGACGTCGTGAGGGTTATGGTCCCAGTGGGAGCCCGACCATCGTGTTTCCATTATTGCGAATATGAGGTTATGAGGTTTGAGGAAGAATGGGAATATCGTGAGGGGAGAAGGCCCCAGAGGGAGCCCATTTATGGGAGAAGGCCCTAGAGGGAGCCCCGACGATCGTATTTCTATTCGATCATGTTAGGCCAAGGCTCAGTTGACCGGTGAGAGTGTCGCTGATGTCCCCGCCGCCCAGTACTGTGGTTTTATGTAGATGGATCCATCGTCATGTCATGTCATGTCAGGAAAGTCACAATTAACGATCTGAATTCAACAAAGGAAAAAGAAAAAAAGAGGAAATGTTCATGATTATGTTTAAGGTTTTATGTTTGCATGTTATGAAAATGTTTATGTTGAAGTTTTATGCATCATGAAAATGTTTACGAAAATGTTTATGATTATGCATCTTCATGAAAACGATATTTTAAGTACAAGTATTTTTCACCGTTATATGTTGACTGTATTACGTATTACTCGTTATCAAGATTATGGTGTGTTGAGTCTTTAGACTCACTAGGTGTGATGGATGCAGGTGGTATTGAGGGAGGACTTGATGAGTGATTTGACTGGGCTGAAGGCGCACATAACCCGAGGACCAGTGCTACATTTTCCGCATTAAGCTTTATGTTTGAAGTTAAAGATTTTTAAGATTATTTATTTATGCTTTTGAGAGATTTTTGAGAGGTTTAGTATGGGCTTTACTTTTCAAATTATTGCATTTTAGGTTTGGTAAAACAGTAGACGATTTTTACTTACGACTATTTCACTCGAATTTTAAATACTAGTTGAATGAGGTTTTATTTTAAAAAGGGCAAAATATTTTATGAAAATATTTTAATGTGTGACTTGAGATGGCCGAATTATTTAGGAAAAAAAAAATTTCTAGTACTTGGAAAGCAATAAAAAGATCAGGACGTTTCAGAGCCAGCGCACCCGCGGTGGTTCTTTTGAAATTTTGGAGTTGGTACAGTAGAGTCAGTGCACCCGCGCCATAAAAGTGACAGCACCCGCGGTGTTGGTACAGTAGAGTCACCGCACCCGCGGTCAAAATTGCACCGCACCCGCGGTTGTGTCTTCTGAATTGTTGGATGTGATATAGTACGCTTAGCGCACCCACGATGAGACGTGCAGAACATGCAACGAGCCACGTTTTCTTGCCATGCATTGGGAGGTATATATATTGTATTACTCAGCATTTTTACGAGGAAGAATCGAGAAATCCTCAGAAATATCTTAAAACTTCACCTTGGTTTCAATTGATGATTTACGAGAAATCCGTCCGTCTGATTTGTAGTCTGATTTCAGTACTGAGTTCCTAGCGACGACAGCTACAACAGGACGTAAGTTTTATTGAATTCGGATATCGTTTGAGATTATGATATTGGGGGAATTGTGATTTGACTGATATTATGTGTTCTGGTTATACTGATCAGTATATAATTGAAGTCAGATCGAAAAACGGACTGATTATATAATTGTTATGATTTTTAGAGTTGATATGATCAAGATTATATAGATTTGCAATTGTCATTTATGATTATTGAAGATTATGATTCGTATTAATATCGATTATGAGTTGTGGCATTATATCTGTGATGTTGAGATCGACGGGGTTACCGAGACTGTATTGTTATGCCGTCGAAACATCAGTAGATTGATTTGATCAGATTCAGTATTGATTGAGATTGTATCATGATATCATTGATATGGATCAGATTATGTTTGATTTGAGTATTGATCAGAACAGGTTTTGAATTGAGTTGCATATTGATATTGTGCCTATGCGATATTGTCATTTCAGATTGATATGGACAGATTTGACTTCGAGACTTCGACTTCGTCAGACCGAGAAGAGAAATGTATAAATTGATGTTGATGCGGGATTGCACAACTCGAGTTGGATTCGACTTGAGTTTCCCAAAATCACATACTTTATGTTATTGCATTGTTATTTGCAATTGAATGTGATTGATATCTTTGGTCTATGGATTTATAGACAATGTATGTATTGAGTCATAGGCGGATGTGCCTAGTCGTATACATTTGATCTCGTGAAAGAGGTGCCTGATTGTGATGGAATCATTAGTGGCTCATTGCACATTGTCACCGAGATTTGGCTATATCGAAGTGGATAGAATTGGAGTTTCTTCTATTACTGATGTTCGATTTGGACGCCAGGGTCGATAGGCCCAGTCTGTGGCTGATTCGCCAAGACGCCGGACGTTTGGCTATATCGGAGTGGATAGAATTGGAGTTTCTTCTATTACTGGTGTTCGATATGGAAAGAGCCAAAGTCCTTGAATAAGAACATGTCACCACCCCGATCGGAAGTGTTGGTGGGTGTATATTCTTATTCCGATCGGGATCCCTAGATTAGGACGAGTCAAGTTAGAGTCCATGAGTCACTGAGCGTGATTCAGAGTTTGTGTTGATTCATGTGTCGGATGTGATATTCAGAGTTTATATTGATTTACGCTTCTGATTTGATACATGTTATGAAATATCTATTTCATGCTTTTATATCTGTTTATGTGAAATGCATGTATACATGATTTATACTGGAAATGTAATTCTCACCGGAGTTATCCGGCTGTTGTCTTGTTTGTATGTGTGCTTGACAACAGGTGGGACATGATCATGATCAGGAAAAGGATGAGAGATTTAGTTAGCGTGGAGATCCGGGCCCAGAAACAGAATAGAATTCAGCACTGGTTCTATAGTCGTTGAACCGAGTTGAGATAGTAACAAGTAGTACATGATTTGTATTTTACTCTTAACATGTATATCAGATAGATTACTATTACGTTTCCGCATTTATATTTAAAAGAAAAAAATTTAGTCCCACTTTTCATAATTGTTATATTTGACATTAATAATGATTAAGAACTGAATTAGCGTCCGGGTCCCCACAAACGGAAATGAAGAAACCTTGTTATTGTTGTTGTCAGAGCAATAGGTCTAGAACTGTAGGTTCTTGAGATTGAGATAGAAGCTAGTGAGCGGGGTAGAATGAGTTTTCTTTCCTTGCATGTGATTGCTAGCATGTGATTTATTATAATGTTGAATTACATTGTATATACTAATATTACAGTATGTGTTTACTGTTTCTGAAGATACATGTTACCTGAATATCTGAGTTGATTTGGTAATGTGCATTATTTGAGAATGAATTAGAACCGATTTTGATCAGAGGTAAGCTGATCAGAAAGGGGCTGAGACGGATTTGTCTCATATGATTGCTGACTTTTGTGATCATCAGATATTCCTCCTCGAAGAATTCCAGAACGAGAAAGTAGGGTGACTGATCAAATGGATGTGTCAGAAACTCCGATGGAAATACAGTTGAAGAAGTTTCAGTCATTGACACCGCCGATTCTGAGGGGTAGAGACGACTGTTAGTTGTGAGAGCTGGATAGATGATATAGAGATATTGTTTGATTCACTTGAGTACTCGGATGAATGTAGAGTTAAACTAATTGGGCATCAGTTACAGGAGATCGCAAAGAGCTAGTGGATTACAACCAAAGGAGTCTTAGAACAGCTTGGTATAGGGATTACTTGGGAAATCTTCAAAGTGAAATTTTATCAAAGGTTTTTCCAAGTTTTGTACCGAGAAGATAAGAGGGCAGAATTTAAAAATTTGAAACAGGGTCAGCTAAACATTGAAGAATATGTTGCGCAATTTTCTACCTTGCTACGTTTTGCTCCTCACGTGGCTGAGAATGATGAAGTTGTGACTGATCAGTTTGTTAAAGGATTGAATCCTGAGATATTGACATTGGTAAACACAGGTCGACCCTATTATTTTGTTGATGCTCTGAGTAGAGCCAAGAGAGCCGAAGCCAGTCTGATGAGACAGAAAGGAGCTTCGTTTGTGCCTTCAGCATCGAGACCACAACAACCACCTCTCGGACTTGAGACTTGTAGTAGCAGTGGTGGAAAGAAAGATTTCTTGAAAGCCCAAACGAAACAGTTTAAGAAATTAGGGATGGTTCGTCGAGCTCCAGTGGTTCTAGCCAGAGTTATATGGGAGTTTATTGCAGCACTCGTGGAGGAAGACATTCCACAGAGCAATGCCGAGGTGTGTTTGGTAGATGCCGGATCTGCAGACAATCAGGACACTTTGCTAGAGTATGTACACAGAGAGGTTTCCGCAGATCTCAGGGAGCAGAACCATCTGGACCAGTGGCACCGCCTGATAGACAATCACCGGTTGTTCACTCTTCTCAACCACCGACGACTTCTCAATCACAACCAAGGCCAGGACATACCTGACGGGGTAGTGGCAGGTACTTATTTATTGTATGGTTATTTTGCATATGTATTGAGAATACTAATGCATTCCATACGATTATTCTTTAATGAATTGCATTGATCTATGCTTTGAATATGGAGTTATTATATGCTGTAGTATCGATCTCTTTTATGTTTGGGAGAGGTTTTGTATTAGTGATATCTGTTAGACATGGTATGCTATAGTATGACAGATATGAGATTGAGTTAGATGATATGGTACTTGAGTTATCTGAATGGGATTACATTACTGGGACTAATATGTTGACCAAGTACAGAATTACCGTTGATTATTTCCAACAGATTGTGGAATTCAGACCGGATATGGCTGATAAATGGAAATTTTACGGTAAGAATTTTAGATTAGGATTCCTTGGATAGGGGTGATATTGAGGACTCGATTGTTATAGAAAAGAGCAGAGAGATTCCTTGTTTATTCAGTTGATTACTGAAATCGAGTCTATCATTGGCTGATTCGCCAATGACATGAGAGTTACTGATGTTTTTCCCTAGATGAGACTCCGAGTTTGATTGCAGCTAGGGAGATTGATTTCAGCCTTGATTTGATACCAGGAATGTATCAGCTATGTTGTGAGTTGATGAACTCTGTGTTCAGAATATTTTGATGATTCTCTGATTAGTTGATCTATGATATTCTGGGATATTCGAAGATTATGACTGATTTTGTTGAATATCTGAGTGTTGTATTGAATATTCTGGAAAATTGAAAGTTGGATACAGAAACTGTTGAAATGTGCATCTTGATTTCGACAGATTGTACTCAGGGTTATTATATTTGAAGATGATATATCTGTTGATTCTAGTACAGTGAAGCCGTGATTAGTTGACTGAGGTCGACCTCAGTGTCAGAAAATTTGTAGTTGCATGAGTTAGCAGGCTAATGTATCTGATTGTTATTCTGAATTGCTTGAGAATGATTATTTTCTGCAGCAGTATTTGATACCGATCATATACAGTTGAGATTCGATACCGTTCACGCCGAACCAGAGCTGATTTTGAGAGTTGAAACAGTTCAGAAAGTTGATCAGAATGAGCAGAACTTGATTATCGATAGTCAGAACAGGGTATCCATCAGAATATCAGGTAAGTGATACTGCATTGTATGTGAATAATCGATGGGTTGTGCCAGATATTTCGGATTTGAAATGACTAATGTTGTCAGAAATGCACAATAGTTGATTCCGTATTCGTCCTGATAGCAGAAAGATATATGATAATTTGAAAAGACAGCTTTGATAGAAACAGATGAGATTAGATGTGGCAGAGTTTGTACTGAAGTGTCTGAATTGCCGATAGATAAAGACAGAAAGAAAGAAACCAGGAAATTGGTTATATAGCTTATCGATTCCTGAAGGGAAATAGAATTACATTTCCCAGCATATCGTGATGAAGCTACCGCATTCCTCTTGGAATTGGACATTGATTGAGTTAGGAATGACAGACCGACCTAGTCTGCGAGTGCTAACTCGTACATGAAGATGTACAGATATGAGTATATTACTGAGATTTCTGTCAGAAAAGTGTTTAAATTACACAGAGTATCGAGAGTTGATTATATCAGACCGTGATTTTAGTTGACTTTGCACGTTTGGCAGAGTGTACAGTAAGAGCGGGGTACAAGATTATATATGAGTACTGCATATCATTCACCGACTGGCGGACAGTCAGAGTGGATTATCCAGATTTTGGAGAATAAGCTTAGAGTTGTAGTGCTTGATTTTAGCACTAGTTGGCAGGAGTTATTGTCATGTCGTGAATTTTCGTACCACAACAGCTATCAAACGAGTATAGAAATGATACCGTTTGAAGCGTTGTACGATAAGAAGTGCAGATTACCTTCTTTAATTGAGATGAGTATCGAGATAGCTATATTTGAGGCATGGTACGATGAGAAGGGCAGATTCCTTTTTGTACTTGAGATAATATCTCTGAAATACTGGACTATTGGACCTGATATGATCAGAGATATAACTGAGGAAGTGAAGCTGATTCAGAAAAGAATGACGACAGCTCTGAATAGATAGACCTAATATGCCAACGTCAGACGACGACCAATGATATGTGATATAGGAGATTGAATATTGAATTGATTTAGCCTGAACAGACTTGATAACAGATGACGATGTTGATTTGTTATGAGCTGTTAGTTGGTATATACGGATGTTGTATATCCAGTATTTTGAGATTGATTTTAATTGAATTACTTCGAGTTATATCTCTTGAAGTATTACTCCAGAATGGAATCAGAATCAAAAGAATAAAGATACTTCGGAACGAAGACTACTCCGTTGTTGAAAGTTCAAAGGAATGGTTAGGACATATAGGAAGCTATTTAGAAGACAGAATCTGGAATGAAATAAAGATTCTAGAATTGTTTCAGTGGAGTATGTTTTCTTTTAGCTTCTGTATATATATCTCCTTCTTTTATCAGATTTGGTGTCTGATATGATTACCTATGATATACGAGTTGATTGCCTGTGATTTCGGGGATGAAATCGTATCTTAGGGGGGGAGAAATGTAATGCCTGAGATTTTAGCTTAATACTTTTGAGTTATCATGTATTATGAATAAGGGAATGGAACGACATACATGGAGAAGCGACGTGCAATTTGAGTTTAGTTGCAAAGTATAGTGTTGGAGAAGAAAGACCAGCGCACCCGCGGTAAAAGAGCCAGCGCACCCGCGGTGGTTCTTTTGAAATTTTGGAGGTGCTACAGTAGAGTCAGTGCACCCGCGCCATAAAAGTGACCGCACCCGCGGTTGTGTCTTCTGAATTGTTGGATGTGATACGGTACGCTTAGCGCACCCGCAGTGCAAAGCGAGCGCACCCGTGGTGAGACGTGCAGAACATGCAACGAGCCACGTTTTCTTGCCATGCATTGGGAGGTATATATATTATATTACTCAGCATTTTTACGAGGAAGAATCGAAGAAATCCTCAGAAATATCTTAAAACTTCACCTTGGTTTCAATTGATGATTTACGAGAAATCCGTCCGTCTGATTTGTAATCTGATTTCAGTACTGAGTTCCTAGCGACGACAGCTACAACAGGACGTATGTTTTATTGAATTCGGATATCGTTTGAGATTATGATATTGGGGGAATTGTGATTTGACTGATATTATTTGTTCTGGTTATACTGATCAGTATATAATTGAAGTCAGATCGAAAAACGGACTGATTATATAATTGTTATGATTTTTAGAGTTGATATGATCAAGATTATACAGATTTGCGTTTGTCATTTATGATTATTGAAGATTATGATTTGTATTAATATCGATTAGGAGTTGTGGCATTATATCTGTGATGTTGAGATCGACGGGGTTACCGAGACTGTATTGTTATGCCGTCGAAACATCAGTAGATTGATTTGATCAGATTCAGTATTGATTGAGATTGTATCATGATATCATTGATATGGATCCGATTATGTTTGATTTGAGTATTGATCAGAACAGGTTTTGAATTGAGTTGCATATTGATATTGTGCCTATGCGATATTGTCATTTCAGATTGATATGGACAGATTTGACTTCGAGACTTTGAATTCGTCAGACCGAGAAGAGAAATGTATAAATTGATGTTGATGCGGGATTGCACAACTCGAGTTGGATTCGACTTGAGTTTCCCAAAATCACATACTTTATGTTATTGCATTGTTATTTGCAATTGAATGTGATTGATATCTTTGGTCTATGGATTTATAGACAATGTATGTATTGAGTCATAGGCGGATGTGCCTAGTCGTATACATTTGATCTTGTGACAGAGGTGCCTGATTGTGATGGAATCGTCACTGGCCCATTGCACATTATCACCGAGGTTTGGCTATATCGAAGTAGATAGAATTGGAGTTTCTTCTATTACTGATGTTCGATATGGACGCCAGGGTCGATAGACCCAGTCTGTGGCTGATTTGCCAGGACGCCGGACGTTTGGCTATAACGGAGTGGATAGAATTGGAGTTTCTTATATTACTGGTGTTCGATATGGAAAGAGCCAAAGTCCGTGAATAAGAACATGCCACCACCCCGATCGGGAGTGTAGGTGGGTGTATGTTCTTATTCCGATCGGGATCCCTAGATTAGGACGAGTCGAGTTAGAGTACATGAGTTACTGAGCGTGATTCAGAGTTTGTGTTGATTCATGTGTCGGATGTGATACATGTTATATTCAGAGTTTATATTGATTTACGCTTCTGATTTGATACATGTTATGAAATATCTATTTCATCCTTTTATATCTGTTTATATGAAATGCATGTATACATGATTTATACTGGGAATGTAATTCTCACCGAAGTTATCCGGCTGTTGTCTTGTTTGTATGTGTGCTTGACAACAGGTGGGACATGATCAGGATCAGGGAAAGGATGAGAGATTTAGTTAGCGTGGAGATCCGGGCCCAGAAGCAGAATAGGATTCAGCACTGGATGTATAGTCGTTGAACCGAGTTGAGATAGTAACAAGTAGTACATGATTTGTATTTTACTCTTAACATGTATATCAGATAGATTACTATTACGTTTCCGCATTTATATTCAAAAGAAAAAAATTTAGTCCCACTTTTCATAATTGTTATATTTGACATTAATAATGATTAAGAACTGAATTTGCGTCCGGGTCCCCACAAACGGAAATGAAGAAACCTTGTTATTGTTGTTGTCTTGGCCAAGAATGGGAGCTGCTAAATCTCTATAATTTCGTGCTAGGTGGAATGAAGAAGGTGGTGAAGGCTTGTGGTCAAATAAGGTGGTGCATGGAGGAGTAAATGATGTCAAATTGGGGGGAAACATGCATGATGAATGGGTGGCCTTTGTTTTGTTGTTGGGGGAGTTAAATGGTGTCAAGTTGGGATTGTGTGGAGTGGAATTGACCAAGAGTTGTCTTTCCAATTGGTGTAGGATTTTTTTAAGTTTTGCTAAGTAGAATCCTAGGTTAGATAAGCTTGATTAAAATGTTAATTAAGCATAATCTTGATGAATTAAGAAGCCTACAATAAAATTGATGATTAATTAATTAAAGTAGACTTAAATCCACTTGATTTCATTAAAATAAATTATTTCTTAGCTCGGAATAAATTTAGGAATATTTTTGGATCATAAAATTCATCTCCGATTTCCTATCTCCGGTTCGGTCTCACGTATATATCTAAAAAGCTAAAATTTGAAATACGCGATTTAAAAATCCTTAAAAATTACATAAATGATTTAAATGCAATTAAATCAACAATTTCTTAAAATAATAACCATTTAAAAATAAATAATAGAAATTATGCACATATCTACGCATATTGGTTTTTTTTTTTTGGGTACAACATTATAACTCACTCGGGGCTTGACCTCATTTAATCCTAGTACTAAACCATGACATCGAACCCCAAAACAATCTCTATATGAAGTGTGAAAATTTCCCCAATCATGGAAGACATGAACCTTAAATAGTGATTTAAAATGTCATGGACAAACGCCTAGGCGCTGGACAGCGCTGCGCTGCGGCACTGCCTAGCGCCGCAGCGCTAGCAATGCCGCTGGTCTAGCGCTACGGCCCCGCGGCGCTAGACTTGTGCAGATCGGGCGCTGCGGCGCTAACCCTGCGCACAACCAACCAAAAGAACACATTTTTGATGCAATTTTAAAAGTCACGCCCAAACAACCCGAACCGATGCAACGAGACTCAACCTAGGACGCTATGGAAATGTTCCAAACTCACACAACGTCCAAAAAAAAACAACGATGCACAACAAACAACGCAACACAACCCGTGAACACAACATATTGACACCAAACATTTCCTACGACTTCTAATGCAACCAAATACCTATCGACATGGAATAAAGCACCAAAAATGTTCCAAACTCATACTCAAGATACCTAAACGCAGCAGGGATCAGCCAACGGTCCCGAACGAAGGCTGCAACAAATAAACTTCAAGAACGCATTTTCAAAAAATCGCAGTTTGAGCAGTCCCACAAAAACAATCATAACTTACTCATTTCTTGTTCAAAAATTACGAATCTACTGTCAAATTGAAGGTATCAAAAAGTAATACATTTTATATGTTGTAAAAGTTTCCAAAAAATCGATCAAATTTTCACAGTAATCGAAATGACAGCAAACATGTTTTTAGATCTAAAAATTTGGATCTAAAAATCAATTCAAACGATTTTGCTCAAAGGTTTTCACAACATACATGGATTTTCACGCATAATAAACATCACAAAACATAATATAACGAGATCGATGCAGAAATAATAGAATATACATGCCTTTGATCTTTAAAAAATTCTGAAACGCCGATACCGAAGCGGGGAAGGTGTGAGAGTTGATCCGGGACGAACATGGCACGGCTTTCTTCCAAGAAAAGGGACGAAAATATCAGAAAATGTAGGGTAAAGGTGATATGGAGGCTGCTGAAATGAAAAATCAAGAACCCTACCCTCCAACCAAAAGAACACGTGATGTGTGTGTAAAAATGTGTGTGTGCGTGTGTTTTAAATGAATTATGGAATAAAATTTGCTTAATTAATAATTAACAAGCTAATTAAATTACTAACCCGCTTCTAACTTTAATAAAATATCATAATTTTAAAATAAAATGCACAAGTGGCAAATCTTTAAAAGTTTAAAATCATAAATCACCTAATAATTAAATTAGGCTTTTAAAATACTAAAAACTAAATAAATATTTTAAAATGCCCTAATCCTAACTTCAAATAAAATATCACATTTAAAAATCTCCAAAATCGTCGTTGATCTCTTTTCCTTGATACCGCATCGAATAATTGCCTGAAACATGAAACAAAAGAAAACATTTTAAGTGCATCACATAAACATAAATAATTTAAAATAATGCAAATTCATAAATCATGCATATCAAAAAAATCATTTTAACTTAAATAAATAATTTAACATTTTAAATAAATACATGGGTTTACGTGTACTTATTTTTAGGCTCTACACTTTTACTGACTCAAAACTATCCCGAACTATCATAAGCTTAAATTTGATTTCTAATATTTCTCTTAGACGTAAAACCAAGCATTTCGATTTAATGACTTAATAACTAAACCGTGAAGCGTTTCGAACCCGAATTAAATCAAAACTTAATATTTTCTTTCCAAATTTTAAACATAAACTTTTCATCCCTAAACTACCCCGGTGAACCACGAACCAGCCTCTTTGAACCACGGTTCGAGCCCCATCTCTTTCCCTAGCCATTTTCAAAGCTATTTCTCCCAAACCAAGACGCGCACCTAAAACTCTCGAGCCACCCTCGTGCCACCTTGGACCTAGACCACTTCCAGACCACCAGCCACCCTCTTGGACCCTACTGGAACAGCCCCTTCGCACCATCCCCTTTGCACCCTACAACCTAGCCAATGGAAACATCCCAAACCATGCAAGGAAAACCATAACTTTTCAAGCCTCCACTATACAGGTCCTTCGCTATGGTCCAGCCTTTGTTTACCCCTTAAACGACACTTTTTACAATCCTTTAATGTCCCCTAATTACATCATGTCCTTTAGAAATCATAATCCGTCTCAAACGAGCGTAAAAGCGTCAAAACTTTAAAAAATATTCATCTAACCGTCAAATAATTTGATCAATATAATTTTCACGTTTTAAAACGTAAAACTCACATATTATGATTGGAATGGTGCAAAAAGAAAGTTTATAAATGTGTCTCTGCATTTAAAACGCTCGAAATACGAATAGCAAAGCGGTGGAATGTCGGTGACGAAAGAGGACGATTTCTACCATTTTTTCTCGTCAAAACCCTACCGAAAACCCACCTTGGGATGCAAGAGAGTCGTTTGATCGTTGTTTGGAAGAAAGCACGATGAAGAAAATCAAAGAACGATGGTGAATTTTTTTTTGTCAAAACTCCCTTGGCCAAGGTCCCAAGGTTTCGGCCGTTTCTCTCTTCTCTCTTTTCCTTGATTTGGCCGTTGTACGAGATTTGTGTGTGTGTGTGTTTCGGGGGGTGTGTGTGTTTAGGTGTTTTAGCTGTGTGTAGGATTCTTTTAAAAAGAATTTAAAAAGGTTTCCTAAACACTTAATTAATGAGCTTAATTAAGCCTAGCTTTTTAAATAATTAATTAGGTCTATTAAGATTAATAAAATAATTTGGCCTCAAATTAAAGATTTAAAAATATCTATTTCCAAAAAAATTTCTTATAAAATACTTAATATTTTTCTCCCACTAATTAATTTAAATTTGACCTTAAAAATGCAATAATTCTAAAATTATTTAGAATAAATATTTTCTTAACTAAAAATAAAAATCTAATTTTTAATTATTAAATATTAATCGTCTCCAGTCATCCGTCCCTCGCCAACACTCGATATTCACATGAAAATCTTTAAATTATACACTCGATCAAAATTACACAATTAATCATTTAGTCACTTATAATATATTATTCATACACCAAAGCTGTCTAACAGATGAAGCAGAAATCATCCTCAGAACATGGTATTAGGTAACCCATCTGTTCCGGTAAAGACCAGCTAATCAAATGTTAAATTTATTTATACATTCTGCTTTTATATCGCAACAAGAACAAAAGAAAACTGAAGAATCTCTAACTGATCCTAGTTGGGTCATTGCTACGCAACAAGAGCTAAATCAGTTTACACATAATAATGTCTGGAAATTAGTTCTAAGACCTTCTTCAAAATCTATCAAAGGTACCAAATAGGTATACAGGAAAAAACTGAACGAAGATGGAAGAAGGAATAGATTATGACGAGACATACGCTCCGGTTGCTCGACTGGAAGCAATTATGATATTCCTAGCCTACGCATCCTTCAAAAACTTCAAATATATCAAATGGATGTGAAAAGCATATTTCTGAACGGTCATTTATAAGAAGAGGTCTATGTAGAATAGCCTACAGGTTATTTGCATTACCTACTCGCTGATCACGTCTATCATCTTAATAAAGTTTTATATGGTCTAAAACAAGCACCTAGAGCTTGGTATGAAACTTTATCAAAGTTCTTAATTGATCATGATTTATAGTGGAAAAAATTGATAAAAATATGCTCAAATTTACAAAGAACAATCATTCATACTTGTTCAAATTTATGTTGATGTTATTATATTTGGGTCAACCTATCCCTAACCATGCAATAAGTTTGCTAAGCTGATGTAGGATAAGTTTGAGATGGTCGTGATGGGTGAACTGAAATTCTTTCGAGGTTTGCAACTGAAGCAACTGAAAACTGATATTTATATCAGTCAGACAAAATACACGAAGGAACTACTAAAGAAATTTGGCATGGAAACATGTTCAGCTGTATCCAATCCCATGAGTTCATCAGTTAAGTTAGATAAGGATGAAGGGGAATATCAGTTGAGATGGAACTCTACAGAGATCTAATAGGTAATTTATTTTACCTAACTGCTAACCGTCCTGATATTATGTTTTCTATCTATTTATATGCTAGATTTCAAGCTAATCCTAAACAATTGCATTTCTTAGCTGCTAAACACATATTGAAATATCTGAAAGAAACACAAAATGTGGGCTTATGGTATGCTATGGATTCATATTTCAATTTAGTAGGAAAGTTAGATGTAGATTACGCAAAATGTAAGCTTGATTGCAAAAGTACAAGTGGATCATGTCAATTTCTAGGAGACATACTAATCTCATGGTTCAGCAAGAAGCAAACATCCATTGCTACTTCCAAACTGAAGTTGAATATTTAGCTGTTGGAATTTGCTGTGCTAAACTGCTCTGGATCCAGCAACAACTGAAAGGTTATGGAGTAATAGCTGAAGAGTCACCAATCTTATGTGAAAACACCAGCTCCATTGCGATTACATATAATCAAGTTCTTCGTTCCAGGACCAAGCACATAGATATGCTAAACCGTCGGATTGTTGCTAACATTTGCGAGGGATTTTGTTGCATTTGCGAGGGATTTTGTTGCATTAGCGACGGATTGTAACTGAGGGTGTTGTTGCTAACATTTACGACGGATTTTTTACATTAGCGACGGATGTAACCGTCGCTAATTAGCGACAATTTATGATAAAATATCGCTAAAATTAGCAACGGAAATCATGCCAACCGTCGCTAATTAGTGACTATTAACTAAACCGTCGCTAAAATTAGCGACAGATTTTCCATAAAGTCAGTCGCTACTTTTAGAGACGGTTTGTCATGAAGTCTGTCGCTAATTTTTTCAGTAAAATAAAAAAAATTACTTTTAATAATTTAATAAATCTAACAACATTAATGATTTTAACTAACACTTAAAAATTTACAATAAATTGAAGCGAAAAAATTTACCCTAAATCGAAACTAAAATCGTGTAAAAGAAAAAATTTAAGTGTTGTGAAGTGATGTGTAGGAAAATGGGGTGAAAATGCTGGTATTTATAGGCAAGTTGCTACGGTTTTTAATTAACCGTCGCTAATTAATTTTATTAACCGTCGCTTTAGTATTAACCGTCGCCATTACCGTCGCTAATGGCGACGGTTACTATTAGACCGTCACTAATTTAAAATTTTTAGCGATGGTTTTGAATAAACCGTCGCTAATTTAAAATATGCGACGTTTTAGCTTAAAACTGTCGCTAAATTTAGCGACAGTATATACAAAAACCTTCGCTAAATTTCACGACATTTTTAGCAAAACTGTCGCGAAATATGTCAATAGTTTATACTAAAACTGTTGTTATTTGTCCAAAAAACACGTTAATGGACAACGATTTTTTCAAAACCGTTGTTGATTGTCTAAAAAACATGCTAATAGATAACAATTTATAAAACCGTTGTCGTTGACCCTAAATCAAAGACAACGGTTTTTAGAAAATCATTGTCGATTGTCAAAAAAAACACACTAATAGACAATAGTTTTCTAAAAATCGTTGTATTTTTCTTTAAAAAATTTCATACGACAACGGTTTCCAAAAAAACTGTTGTGAAAAATAAAAGACAACGGTTTTAGCGAAAAACCGTTGTCGTATGTGTGTTGTTAAAAGACAAATTTGTTGTAGTGTCAACTGATAAGGCAAATATCAGTTATTTATGAATTGAGCTGAATCAATTATAGATTGACTAGTGAGCAATTAATTCAACTTATCTTATCACATAAGTTGATTAACTTTAATTTAATTAAGTTCCATAATAAAAAACGTGACTAATCGGGGTTGTCAATAATTTATTCAAACTTTTGAATTTCAAACGTTTCATTTCCGTTTTTATATAACTTCTTAATTCCAGTTTCTAAAAAAATGGCAACAAGTGGTTAAACTATTAGTATGGTCAAACTTGTAACGGAATGCCACGTGTCCGAAATTTGAAAAGTCACGAGACATATTTAGCAACCGCCATTTCCCATATTTATTCTCACACTTTTAAAATTCTCTAAGTCTCGAATCTTTCAGAGCAAATCACATGTATTCATCTTTTCTCTTTGCAGAAAAATAAAATCGAAATGGCAGCTCAATCTGAAACGTCTCTAACTTGCTTTTTTTAATATATATATATAAATATATATATAGAAACTTTTGCAACAGTTAAACTCAACATTTATTTTATCAAAACACATAACTGTTGTAAAAGTCGTAAAATCGTAAACGTTTAACGAAAGTTAAAACTAGCATTTTTCAAAAAAACATAATGTCGCAAATCCTATCAAAAACCACTCTTACTTCCAAAAGTTATCAAAATCTTTTAGGAAATGTAAAAACATATCTGTGTGGAAAAACTAGCAATGCATAGTTCCTCAGGTTAGTGCATCATCCCCCCAGCCAGTTTACTCATCAGGTCCTAATGTCTCAACAAACGTATCATTACTTGCATCATTCTCATCTATTGAGTATAATAACTCAGCAAACCTTAACTTTAATAATAAATAATACATATACATCAACATGCAACAATGAAAAGTACTGTAATTAACATAACCTTCATGATCTTTCATAAACATAAATATATTCTTTTCCTGTCATCATAAACATCTATGTTTCCCTTTAGATGAATTCAAATTATTAATTGTGACTTCCGTATCAGCTTTTTGTCGATTGATCAATCTTATGTATTACAATGGTACCAGGCGACGGGGACATTAACGACACTCTCACCTGTCAACTGAGCCTTGGCCTTACATGTCATCGTGTCATTTCATATTCGTATTCGTATTCATATTAGTCACAATCAAATCACCTCCTTCAAAACATTTTATCATATCCATCACTTATAAAAATTTATGCATATAACCATTTTCTTTTAAACCAAGCGTACAACACATCTTTTAGCATTTAACATTATCCATCATAAAATTCAATATTCTTTCAAAATAAACATTTTATCATTCATTACAGCATTTAGAACACTGCAAGGACTCCTAACATTTTTCAGGTGTAAAATGATCATTTTTCCCCTGAAACCCAAAATTTTCTAATTTACTCTTTGACCTTAAAACGACGACCCAAATCCATCCAAGCTTACCATAACATCTTAAAATATACCCATAAACATTTCTTAGAAATAAGCTTAAGTCACTTAACTAAATTCAAAATTCGTTTTAAAACTTGAACCGAAGTCCCGGTTTTAATCGAATCAAGTCAAAACTTATCCAAAATTTAACTATAGCTTATTAACACCTAACCAACCCTTTTTTAACCCAATTAAAGCCAGTTAAAACCTTCAGAAAAGCTTAACAGCCTACTGAATTTTCTGCACTATTCCATCAAAAACCTAGTTTTACCCAATTGCAAGTCATTCAATCCTAGCCCCAAACCAATGAGACCAGACCCTAAAAAAAAAAATCCTAGGGCCATGACTGAACCCTAGGGATGCTTCTGGACCAACCCTAATGAGCCATGAACGAGGATGTGCATGGTTAAACAAATTCTTGCGCGCAGCCTTGATTTTCACGGCCAAGCCGTGCGACTGCCCACTACCAACCGACCAGACAGTGTATGGACCATCCCGACCGATGCTCAGACCCTAACAAGCCCATCCCCTCCTCTAGATAGCACCCTTTACGGTCTTCTCCCTTTTTTATTTAAAAATTGCGAGCCCTTGCCCCAAAAGCCCTCACCCGATCTCCCTCCTTCCTGAACCATACCAGGCCTAACTCATGCATCTAAAGACCTTTAAAGCCTCTGAAAATCGATGCCTTAACAGCCCTAACCTGGCAGCCCCTTTGCGCATCAATATCATGAATTATAAGGCATAAAAATCCAAGTTTTTGGCATGTATATTATATAAATCGAAAATATAAATAGGGATATTAGATTTTCATGCACACATGTTTATTTAAACATAATATTATATGAACGATGAGAAAAGAAGGATTAAGACATGCCTTTGCGTGATTCACGCACGAAAATCAATTATAGACGCGAAGAACATTGGCGGAGAGAAGGGGAATCCTTGATGCGTTTTATTCTTTCAAAAATCGATGTGAATTGCTTCAACAACATGGGTGTGTGAGTGGCCGTGTGTTGCTAGGAAGAAACTCTAGGTTTCTTGTGTAATAGGACGTGTTTTTTAGTTTAGAAACTCCATCTTTCGATATAAATAATTATGTAGAAAGCTAAGTCCAATAACCTTGGTATAATAGACCCATTATGCACATTATAATGTAGGAAAAATATATCGTTTAGGAAAGTTTTCAAAAAAAATAATAAACGAGCCTCAAAAAGTATTTGTTTTATTCAAAAATCGATTAATGGTTTAAAATACGAATTAGTATCTAAAAAAACATCAAAAGACATCATTTTAGAAAATCACACCTTAAATATATCATATATTAATTAATTAAAAATAATCATTTAATAAAAATATTTTTCCTTTATAGTCATCGGTCTCCGTTCCTCGGTCGTGTCTCGAATAACTTTTAAAACACAATTTTATACATTCTAACAGAAAATGATATTTTAAACATTTAAACATGCCTACTACATGTAATTAATGTAGTTAAAATGATATAAGTAAGCATTTTTCATTTTCATAGATTTGCATGCAGCTGGATTACGTTATCACATTTTGGACCTTACACAAACCCTAGCTTTTCTACTGAACACTATTGCCATCGATTTTGAATCTGTTTTGAAAATTTCCAATGATTCAGTCCGCATCATGTTTGAGAATATTGATGTATCTGGGCTTTGTCAATTTCTAGGGCTGGCAACTCAAGAGATTCACTCTGTAGAAATTATATCTATTTATGTATCCAGCTCGGTGATCGACGACAGTAAAATCCAGATGAAGGCGAACGGCCATACTATGGTCGTTGATGAATAATTTTTCAGGACACTATTTCAACTTCCAGCTGAAGGCCTCTCCAGTTTCTCATAGGTAGCTGCTGCTAATATTGAAGAGATGCAGACTGTTCTCTCAACTAGTGGACAGATGGTCAAAGTGTCTGATCCCAAGAAGGAACTGAAGCCAGAGTTCCAGCAGTAGGCATATATTGTTGCAAAGGGCGTTCAAGCAAAAGCCGTTTAAAAGCGGCAACCCTCACTCTTGAGAAATTCCAGGTGATGACTGTTGTTGAGAAATGAATCAAGATGAATTGATCGTCTATCCTTTTATCATTCTGAAAAATATGGTGCAATCTACCAAGCAGTCCAAGGGTTTTACTTCAGCTGAGCAGGCTGATTGTGGACTCAGGGATTCTTCCGGAATCTTCCTCATAAGTTATAAAATTCAAAGTCTACAGCGCTCACAATGTTTAGCCGAAGAAATCTGGAGTTGAGGAAGGAGTTGCTAAATTGAAGAAAGCTGGTAAGGCAAAAACAGCTGTCGCTCCTAAATCCAAGAACAAACTAGTCTTGTTCACCAGTGATTCGGAGAAGACTCCCTCTTCTCAACTAGTGAAGAAGTCGAGGTCTCAGAAGACAAACCCGGTTGCTACTCCAGGGGCTCTTCCTGAGCTCAGACAACTGCCCTTAGGAGCTGAAAAACCTCTTTCTGCAGTTCCTAATCATTCAGTTGTGCCAACAGCCAAAATGAAGATAAAGATTGCAACTGACTACCCCTCAACAATCATCACTGAATTTGCTGAGAAGTTGAAGCTGACTGGGATTCCAGCTCCCCTCACCATAGTTGTCCGCCCCACAGTTCTACTTCAAGCATGCTCAAAAAGAGTGCTCATCAGAGAGGTGGTTGACAAAACTAGTTCAGATTTAGATCTACCTCATGCCCTAATTCGTCTAAAGGGTAAGGCAAAGCTGATTGAAGAACCAAGACCCAACAATGCTATTCAGATGCAAATTGTCTCATTATGGACGCCATAAATGGGAATGCGGAACTGTAGTTAGAACACTATGATGAATGAGTGAATTTCAGTACGGTCACACTTGCAAAGAAATTAAAGAAGAAAGATAGTTCTGAAGAAGTTCATCTCACGAGAATCAGCTATGATGAAGCCTGTTAAACCACCTCAGTTGCCCAAACCATGGAGAGAAGGTCATACTTCTTTGACTTAATGAGAATCAAGATGCTGACTGAGGTGACAACTTATCCGAAGATGAACTATGATTCAGCTGGTCCTACTGCATATGCTGATCAAGCAGTCTTTCAATAACTGGACTCTGATCTCATCTTTCTTCAGATGAAAGTTAAGAACTAGGGATGGGACAGCAGTTACACATTCCAATTGATACCAGCAGTCCGACAATAGCTGAGGAGTTCTCTCCAACTGAGACGATAGAGGAACAATTGACAGCTTTAGCTGAAACGGAGTCAGCTATGGTCCAACCAGCTGAACTGGTTCCAGAGGTCAATCCTCCAATCTCCTTAGTAGATCAAAAATCCTCATTCATAGAAATAATCATTCCACCAGCTTCTGAGTCAGCAGCAAAACCGTCTACCTACACTGAAGAAGAATTGACTCTAGCCAATGTAGACGAACTGTTCCAATCAGTTGCTGAAGACATTCAAATGGAATATAAAGATAATACAGCTGCTGATAAAGTTGTTGTGGCATCAATGATTGTAGATGCATCAGTCTCAACATCAGAAGAAGAAGTCTAAACTGAAACAGTTTAGTTACCAACTTAACCATCTCCAACTCTAGCAGTCCAGGATTCACTAGCTACGCCAAAAATGATTTCATCCAACTTGGTGCTTCCTGAGACATTCTTCATGTTCGAAGCTACTCTTAAACTGATCTCTTCTCAGACGACTCCTTAGGCATCCAATGCTACAATTGATCATTAGGATCAGCCTCACAGTCTATCAGTTCAATAAGAGATAATAGAAGAAATAGAAGAGGATATAGACCAAGATGCTGCTCCAAATCAGTTTTCAGTAGTGGAATTTACTCAAAAATAAAAAGGGAAAGAAAAAGTTCACACTGAAGATTTCTCCCCTGAACTTCCACCAGTAGCTGAATTGATGCTAGACAGTATTTTATAAGAACTGACAAATCTTGGTTCCAGTATCTCTCAAGTAAAATCTACTCAGCTGCTGAATTCTTTGAGTCTAGACACCCTAAAAGATCACACGATGAAAGACTTGAAGAAACTGACGAATGATGCAGCTGATCTCTTTGAAATAGTAGAGAAAATGAAAATAAAAACAATTACAATCTCTAAGCTACTCTCCTCCCAGGAACTACTCAACAACCAAATTGATTTTGTGCACACAAGCCTCTCCAAGAAAATCGACTTTGTACAAGATCAGCTGGCAGAAGTATCTGCTCAAGTCAATTCAGCTGTCCTTATCCTCACTAGAACAGAAGGTGTTGACAAAAAGGGGAAGAACAGTTGACAACAATAATAGGGACAATAGCAGTAGGGACAAGCAACAAGAAAATGAGCGAACCTCACAAATCAATTGACAAAAGGCCAGCTAAGAAGAAGTCCAAGAAACGATCGAGTGTCGAAAGTCAGTTGCCAGTCTATTGGACATCTGAATTATTATTTTTCATTCTGAAATGTATGTACCAATCTGTACATTATTTTATCTACAGTCAATTTCTCTATTTCTTTCCATCAGAATAATCAGTTCATTAGTCCAAGATATGTAACTTTATTCAAATACTCTAATGCCCGAGAATTGTGTTATTGTAATCTGAAATGATTTGTTGATAATTGATGTAATTATAGACGAAAAGGATCGGACCGGGGAAGACCGGAGAAGAAATGTTATGTGCGAGGACTGAGCACCTCGCGCATATGCGCGACCCAGCCGGGCGCATATGCGCGAGGTAGGCAGAGAACCTCGCGCATATGCGCGACCAAGACCCGTGTATATGCGCGAGTATGGCAGAGAACCTTGCGCATATGCGTCGGGCGAGGGCGCGCATATGCGCGAGCTGCCGTGAAGATACGCGACGAGACATAGTGTCTCGCGCATATGCGCCGAAAGAGGTCGCGCATATGCGCGAGACGTGCTGCACATAGGAAGAGATACTTAGCCTTCTCATGCAAGATATATATATATTTTTATTCATTTCCTTCAAAAGAAACAAGAAGAAACGAAAAGCTCCAGGGAAGATTCTCAAATTTCCTTGAATCAGAGATTTGTGATTTACGCAAAATTCGGCCGTCTGAATTTCACTCCGACTTGATACTATGTTCCTATCAACAAAAGGCTCCACACGGACGTAAGTTTTATTGATTTCTATTATGATTTGAAAATATTATATTGAAGGAATCGGATATGATTCATATATGGCATTCTTACGACATTAGACATCGTATAATCAAAACTGAATTGAGGAACAGATACCATATGGAATTGTTATGATTTTCAGAATAGATTCGATTGAGAGTTGATATCAGATTTGTATTGTTATTGATTATGAGTTGTGGGAATTGATATCTGTTAATTTGTATTGCTGGGTATATTGAGATTGTGTAGTTATGCCGTTGAAACATAATTAGATTGAGTTCTGATTATATCCAGTATTGATTTGAGTGGTGGATTGATATTGTTGTACTCCTCAATATTGTCGTTGCCAGATTGAGTATTGACAGACTTTGAATTCAAGACTTCGACTTCGTCAGATCAACAGAAAGAAAGGTATAAATCAATGTCGAACCGAGAAGATAAAACTCGAGTCTGATTTAACTTGAGTTTCCCAAAAACCACATACTTTATTTTATTGCGTTGATATTCGCGACACTATCTATACGGTGAGAAGTTTGAGATTTATTCTAAACATAAAAGTTTAAAATATCTGTTTTCACAGTCAGAGCTGAATATGAGGCAGCGAAGATGGCTTGATTTGCTTAAAAACTTTGATTGTGAAATCAAGTACTATATAGGAAAATCGAATGCAGCGGCTGATAAACTAAGTCGAAAGGTATGTTCTTTGTCGTTATCGACGATTGGCATTTCAAATTTGATTGAAGATTGCTGTTTGTCTGGATTAGTATTTGAAACAGATTTTAAGCCATTGAGATTATATGCTGTTCAAGTTGAACCAGAGATGATTTTGAGAATTAAAGCGGCTCAGAAAATTGATCAGAATGTTCAGAACTCGATATCGATGGTCAGAGCATGGCATCGGTCGGAGTATCAGGTACGTGATGGTGTACTGTATGTGAATAATCGTCTTGTTGTGCCGAATATTTCAAATTTGAAACGACAGATATTGTCAGAATCGCATAGTAGTCGATTCAGTATTCATCTTGGTGGAAGAAAAATGTACAATGATTTGAAAAGACAATTTTGGTGGAACCAGATGAAAGCTAATATTACTGAATTTGTATCTAAGTGTCTGAATTGCCAATAGGTGAAAGCCGAAAGAAAGAAACCAGGAGGGCTGTTACAGAGCTTATCAATTCCTGAATGGAAATGGGATCACATTTCCATGGATTTTGTAACGAAGCTACCGAGATCCTCCCGAGGTTGTGATGCGATTTGGGTCGTGATTGAAAGATTGACCAAATCAACATGCTTTATTCCGTACAAGATGACGTACAGACATGACCAGATGGCAGAGATCTATGTCAGAGAGGTGGTCAGATTGCATGGAGTGCCGAAGTCGATTGTATCAGACCATGATCCTCGGTTTACTTCGCACTTTTAGCACAGTTTGCAGCAGGCTCTAGGTATGAAGTTACATCTGAGTACCGCATATCATCCACAGATCGATGGACAGTCATATCGGATTATCCAGACACTGGAGGATATGCTTAGAGCTGTAGTGCTTGATTTTGGCACTAGTTGGCAAGAATCTTTGCCACTTTGTGAGTTTTCGTACAACAACAGCTATCAGACGAGTATTGAGATGGCACAGTTTGAAGCGTTGTACGGTAAGAAGTGTAGATCTCCTCTTTATTGGGACGATATCTCTGAGGTTCCTGAGATTGGACCTGATATGATTTGAGACATGACAGAAAAAGTGAAGCTGATTCAGAAGAGAATGAAGATAGCTCAAGACAGACAGGCTAAATATGCCAATGTTTGACGTAGACCATTGGTATTTGAGGCAGGAGACCGAGTATTCTTGAAGATTTCTCCTTTCAGAGATGCTGTAAGATTTGGCAAGAAAGGGAAGTTGTCTCCACGTTATATTGGGCCGTACGAGATTCTCGAGAAGATAGGAGATCGTGCCTATCAACTTGCCTTACCGTCTCTCTATCTGGAATACATGATGTCTTTCATGTATCTCTATTGCGGAAATATCTCCCTGATGCATCTCATATTATTCAGCAAGACGAGGCCGAACTTGATGAAACTCTGAGTTATTTTGAAAAGCCGATTCAGATTCTTGATCGTAAAGAAAGGCTGCTCAGAACGAAGACTATTCCGCTTGTGAAAGTTCAGTGGAGTCGTCATGGCATTGAAGAAGCTACCTGGGAGACTGAATCAGATATGAGACAGAGATTCCCAGAGTTATTTCATTGATGTGAGTCTTCTTATTTAGCTTCTGTTCTCCATTCTTTATTGTATCTGATTTGATATCTGATTTGATTGCCTGTGATTTCGGGGACGAAATCGGATCTTAGGGGGGGAGAAATGTAATGCCCGAGAATTTTAATATTGTAATCTAAAATGATTTGTTGAAAATTGATGTAATTATAGACAGAAAGTATCGGACCGGGGAAGACCGGAGAAGAAATGTTATGTGCGAGGACTGAGCACCTCGCGCATATGCGCAAGGTAGGCAGAGAACCTCGCGCATATGAGCAACAGGACCCGCGCATATGCGCGAGTATGGTAAAGAACCTCGCGCATATGCGACAGGCGAGGGCGCACATATGCGCGAGCTGCCGTGAATATACGCGCCGAGACATAATGTCTCGGGCATATGCGCGAGCATATGCGCCGAAGGAGGTCGCGCATATGCGCGAGAGGTGCAGCACATAGGAAGAGCCAGTTAGCCTTCTCATGCAAGATATATATATATATATATATATATATATATATATATTTATTCATTTCCTTCAAAAGAAACAAGAAGAAAGGAAAAGCTCCAAGGAAGATTCTCAAATTTCCTTGAATCAGAGATTTGTGATTTACGCAAAATCCGGCCGTCTGATTTTCAATTCGACTTCGATACTATGTTCCTATCGACAAAGGCTTCACACGAACGTAAGTTTTATTGATTTCTATTATGATTTGAAAATATGATATTGAAGGAATCGGATATGATTCATATATGGTATTCTTACGACATTAGACATCGTATAATCAAAACTGAATTGAGGAATAGATACCATATGGAATTGTTATGATTTTCAGAATAGATTCGATTGAGAGTTGATATCAGATTTGTATTTTTATTGATTATGAGTTGTGGGAATTGATATCTGTTGATTTGTATTGCTGGGTATATTGAGATTGTGCAGTTATGCCGTTGAAACATAATTAGATTGAGTTCTGATTATATCCAGTATTGATTTGAGTGGTGCATTGATATTGTACTCCTCGATATTTTCTTTGCCAGATTGAATATTGACAGACTTTGAATTCAAGACTTCGACTTCGTCATATCAACAGAAAGAAAGGTATAAATCAATGTCGAACCGGGAAGATACGACTCGAGTCTGATTTGACTAGAGTTTCCCAAAAGCCACATACTTTATTTTATTGCGTTGATATTTGCAATTTATGAGATTGGTATGCTTAGTCTATTGATTTATAGTAAAGCATATATTGAGTCATGGGCTGATGTGCCTAGTCTTTGGCTGATGTGCCAAGTCTTCGGCTGAGTCGCCAAGACACTGGATGTGTAATCTATATCGATGTTGCTTAGGAGTTGATTCATTTCTATCGCTGAGATTTGATATATGTGACAATGTCTAGGAATCAGGATCCCTAGATTAGAGATGAGTTGAGTCTGAGATGACGAGTCCAGAGTTTATTTACAGCTTTATATCGATTCATGTCTTTCAGATTTGATACATGCTATTGATATCTGTTTCATGCTTTTATATCTGTTTATATGATTTCATGTACACATTGTTTATACTGGGATTATATTCTCACGGAGTTATCCAGCAATTGTTGTGTTTGTATGTGTGCATGACAATGGGTGGGACATGATCAGGGTCACGAAGAGGATGATGGGTTTTTTTTTAAAATAATTTAAATTTAAAAAATTATTTCAAAATTAATTTAAAAAAAATGTTGGACATAAATACCCCAATCCGTGCTCTGAAAGCACAGACGCTGCTAACGTGGAGCAGCGTCCGTGCTTACAGAGCACGGAGCCGCGCCACGGTAGAGCGTCCGCGCTTAGCAAGCGCGGACGCTCCTACGTGGACCAGCGTCCGCGCTTACAAAGTGCGGACGCTGGTCCATGTATGCAGGGTCCGCGCTTACAAAGCACGGACCCTGTATATTATATAATTTTTTTTTATCTTTTTCGATTTTTATTGGCTGTTGAGATTATCACCTTCCACATGGTGCTGCTCTATTCGACCGCCCCTTATCTGTTGGATTCCTTCTTCTTTCCTTCTCTTTTCTTTCCCGTATCATTTTTGCATTTTCAGATTCTCCTTTACGCTCTGAAAAATTTTTGAGACGAAGTTGAGAAGATCTACAACATATTTCAGAATGGCAGATAATCGAAATCCAGAAGATCCCAGTGTTCTCTATTTACAAGCGACACATATGTCACCAAAAGTTTCTTCGTTGACCGTCGATGATATTGTGTGAGTGAAGAGGTCAGATAATTTAATTTGGAAGTTATATACTGATAATTAATTACACAATCGTGTACTGGTATATTTAAATCATATGGGTTTTTATGGAGTTTTAGAATGTGGCTCTCCAGTGTATGATAATCATTTGATTACTGCTCTTGTTGAACGTTGGCGACGCGAAACACACACATTTCATTTTACATGTGGTGAAGCAACGGTCACGTTACAAGATGTTTCAGTAACTTGGGGGCTAACAATTGATGGAGAAGCAGTAACTGGAGTAGATGTATCACATTAAGTTGAGGAATGGACAACACATATGTTTGGATATGTTGGGATTTTTGCCAGCATCAAAACATTTGAAAGGTGGTCATCTTTCTATGACTGCAGCTATACGATAATTGTATGTCTAACTTTGTTAATGATGATACTTCAGAAGTAGATGTTGTGAAATTTACCCGTTGTGTTGCGCTAATAATTATTGGAGGAATAATGTTCCCTGACTATCAAGGAGGGTCTGCGAGGTTAATATTTTTGAAACTGCTACGAGATTTTGATAATGTGAAGTCTTATAGTTGGGGTAGTGCAATTTTAGCATTTCTTTACCGTGAATTGTGTAACGCGTCACTTATAGAGAAGACTACAATGGCCGGACCTTTATATATCCTGCAGGTATCTTTAATGTGATGTGATTATGTAACACAACTTTTTTGTTAAATTTGTTGAACTATTTTTATTATTATAAGCAGATATGGGCATGGAGCAGAATTAAATGTGTTAACCACGATCGAGATGGGTTAACATTAGTTGTACCTTCCGTTGATCCGGATGCTATTATTCCAGTTTCTCCATATGGTGCACGGTAATATTTAATAATTATTGTGATAATATCATATATATCTTGTATATTATATTGATATGTAATTTTTTGTTATAAATGTAGGTGGAAAGTTGGATTTAATTACACACATTCGCCAACACATTCTGTAAGAATTATAAGAGATTCTCTAGATCCTATGAATAATAATGAGGTATTATATGAAGACTATTTAATAATGATTAAATGAAGACTATTTTGATTTGAATAAATGAATAATTATTTTTAACATTTTTTTACAGTTTAATTGGATCGTTTATCATAAGAATGACATAGATGTGAAGACTATTATTGATTCATACGACAACAAAATATGGCGATGTGTTTATCCCCCTTATATGCTTTGACATCATGGAGATGCATCGTCCTAATCGGGTCATGCGACAATTTCGAAGACGGCAATCATTTCCAGGGTCGGCAGTCGACAATGACGATATGCATAATATCACGAGAATATGACATCGAAACACCGATTGGAGAGATTATCATAGAAATTCAATTGAGCTGTGGAATAATATGCTGAGATATGTTTCTAAAGGGGTGCGACACGGGAAATCGATGCAAACTGACGAAGACTACTTCCAATGGAATAATCGAATAACTGTGCGCACTATATCACCTGAAGTTACTGTCGCTGGTTTTCAACCACATCCGAACAATATTTTTGTTGGACAAATTAATGTTCAACAAAATTTCAGTACGCCTTCTCCTTTTTCGCATCAGTCATCATTCGGTTGGAGAAGTGACATGGTTAGACAACCAAGTGGGTTTGCAGGAGCCTCTACTATTAGTACGTCAGCTGAATTGAATATTGCTGGAACCTCTACCACTCAACCTGGTTTTTTCAGTGATTCAGGGTTTGCTGACTTTCGTTCGTTTGGTCAGCCAGATTTTCAGACTCATTATTGGTTGAACACACAAAGTTTTACGAATTTGCTTAATGTTGGTCCACAACATATTGTGCATGACACTCGACCACAGAGGAATGTTGTTTCACCTATCACTTATCCAGGTTATTCACATGAGGAAAATCCAGAACATGTACGAATGCGTAGAGGGATGAGACGACGCAATCCACCGGATTGTGGTACTGGGAGCCAGTTGTATCATTTTAATTATGACGATGATTCTTCTACTTAATTGTTTGTACAGATTGCATTGTTGTATAGTCTACATTCTACTATCTATACAAGTTGTTTCCGTTGATTGACATATAGTACAACTAAGAAACATAGTTAAACCACACCAAAATGCAATAATAAAAACATACACATCAACTCATTGTCAAACCATATCGAAATACAAGCGGTGCTATTTTTCCGGGGGCGCTTGTGTGTTACCGCCGCGGCGCCAGATTTGCGCATATCTGGCGCCGAGGCGTTAACACACAAGCGCTTCGGCGCCATATTTGTGCAAATCTGGCGCCTAGGCGCTTGTGTGTTAGCGCCACGGCGCCAGATTTGCGCAAATCTGGCGTCTAGGCGCTTGTTTGTTAGCGTCGCGGCGCCAGATTTGCGAAAATCTGGCACCGACGCACTAATGTGTTAGCGCCGCGGCGCTACCATTTAAAAAAAAGAAAAAAAACAACATTGCATTACAATTTGCTTCCACGTACAGATGCAAAATATGCATATTGTCACATTGCATTACAAACTGTAAAGCATCATCATCAACGAGATTGACTTGAATTTCATGCCAAGATGCTCTCTCCATGAATGAATACTTTGTTGACATCTTTAGAGAAAAATTCGCTGGATCGATTGCTAACATTTTATGCACAACTTCAGCTAACTCCATCAAATTAATAGATCGTAACACTCGTATCGGTCTAACAAATGGAATGCTTATATTCAACTGATCCATTATCGCTAACTACATGACCACCAAATTATAAGAGTACGTCGATGTTAGACATTGCTAAGGAAATTTGAAAGAAAATTTATGAGAAAATTGATAACTCATTCGTTGCATTTCTTATCAATTATATAGGAGAAAAAAAGCGAAAATTATTCACATCTACATTATTGTACTTTACGTGAAAATTCATATTTTCCGCTTTCACGTGAAATGTCAGAGATAAGATAAGAAAGCTGAAATGGTAAGCTGAAATGGTAAGAGATAATGTCAAAAAAAATTATATAATATACAGGGTCCGCGCTTTGTAAGCACGGACCCTGCATACATGGACTAGCGTCCGCGCTTACATGCAGCGTCCGCCCTACAAAGCGCGGACGCTGGTCCACGTAGGAGCGTCCACGCTTAGCAAGCGCGGACGCTCCACCGTGGCGTGGCTCCGTGCTCTGTAAGCACGGACGCTGCACCACGTTAGCAGCGTCCGTGCTTTCAGAGCATGGATTGGGGTATTTGTGTCCAACATTTTTTTTAAATTAATTTTGAAATAGTTTTTTAAATTTAAATTATTTTTAAAAAAAACCCAGAGGATGAGAGATTCAAGATTAGCGTGGAGAACCTGACTTAGAGTAGATTGATTTTCGGTACTTGATATAGTGGCTGAATTTTAGTTGAGATAAACATATGTCGTACAAGACTTGCACTTTATGTTGATATGTATATCAGATAGATTTCATTATGTTCCGCACTTATGTATTTAAAAAAAAATTAGACCCATATTAATTAAATGATCCTAATAATGATTAAGAAGATGAATTAGGTTCGGGTCCCCACAAATACCGAAAAAGAGGAAATTATTTGAACATTATAAGTTTCAAAGTTTGACAATTAAATCCGCAAGAGAATTGAAGAATCGAACTAATCGGACAAATTGTAACTAAATAAGATTTAAAACCGATGACATAAAGTTGAGTAAACGAATTGATAATTAGAACTGAAGACTTGGCTTAACTGAACTGCAAGAATCTTCATCAACTAAAGTATCCCAAACTGAAAGAACATCAGTTTGGACTGAAAATTTCCAGCTGAACTGATCCGCCGATTAATTAACTCCTGATCAGTTAGGCACGACATGGGTCGTAGTAACAACCGACAGACTAACAGTTCGTACACAAGCAGAATGAATGTAAAAGAGAAGAACAGTCTGATATTTCGTACCACTGTTAGATAAAGTCAAAAACTTGAATTAAAGGACGATTCAACGGATATTTGTCATTAAATGCATTCAATGTGACCGTTTGGATCGAAGAATATATATAGCTGATCGACTCAGTTGAAGAAGGTTGGTGAACATATTGAACACACTATCGTCGATCATCGATCAGTTGCGATACTTTCTTCTAGCACTTTCTAAATCTAAAAATCACGAACTTACGCTCTTATTTTCATTGTATTATTTCATAGCTTTCAAGCTACTTGTTAAGAGCAAATCAATTATTTGTTATAAGGAATTTGAAAAGCTAATAGTTTCAGTTTGACAATGTATAAGTCCATCTGAAGTGATTATTACAATCTGCTGTAATACGTCAAAGGCTTTTAGTGGAAAACCTATTCTTGAGATAGAAAGGGTGACGTATGAGCATTTGAAGACTCCGAACATCCATAAAATTCGTGTGTTCTAATTCATTATCTATTCAGTTTTTGCAGTATCATACACTCAGTATTCAATCTATATTTCGGTCTATTTATGCACTTTTATTAGTTGATTGATTTATATCGACAAACAAGATTTCAGGATCAGTCAAATAAAAGACTGATTCATACTTAAAAAGAATACAAAAAGCTCTATTGTTTATTCAAACCCCTTTCTAAACACTCTAACTGTATTAACCAATCTTATCAACTTGTTTGATGTTCTTAAGTTCTACAAGTTTGAGCTAGGAATCTGGACAAAAAAGGAGTCATCCAATTCACAATCAACAACAACTTTAACCGCTACAACTCCAATTCAAACCGCAAATGAAGAAGCTTCAAGCAGAAAATCTACTGGCCAG
Source organism: Primulina tabacum (assembly GCF_025594145.1). Lineage (NCBI taxonomy): Eukaryota > Viridiplantae > Streptophyta > Magnoliopsida > Lamiales > Gesneriaceae > Primulina > Primulina tabacum. The sequence goes on along the minus strand of NC_134562.1, from coordinate 20,472,300 downwards.
ATAAGCAATGAGATTATGTCCTTAAAATTTAAGAAATTTGGAAAATTTATGTAGAAAAATCAATATAAATTAAATTCTTATTGTAAAAACGATCAAGTTGATGATAATCAAGATTGTTTTAATTGTAGAAAGCAAGAAAATTTTATTGGAGATTGCAACATGCCAAAGAAATATGATAAAAAAACCATTTAAGAGGAGACGGTCCAAAGATGACGAGATCTTGCAATAATTAGATAGATCAAAGAGTACTTGTTGCTGAAGAATCAAATAATAAATGGGCTGACTCAGATTCAGAATGATCAAGTTCAAAGATATCTACTCGCAAGAGTGACGATGAAAAGGTCCAGTGTATCATGGCCGATATCGAGCCTAAGACAACGAAAATCGAGTCGCAAACTGTAGATGGCATGGTATTTGATTTTGAATCTAATGAATTACACGAGATGATCTTGTCATGCCACTGCATTACATTGTTGATGAGTTGAAATGACTCACGCAATCATTTGATGAAGCCAAATCATAAAATAATATGTTAGATAAGTCAACCAACGTTTATATCGAAAGAAAATTGACGGCCTGAGAGTGAAAATTAGTCTGCTTGCAGCTAAAAATTATGATATGTGTAGAGTGTTTCAGGCAACTTTTGTGGGGACCCGGACACTAATTCATTTCTTAATCATCTTTGGGAATGATTAGATCAATTAAATAAATAGGGTCTAATTTTTTTTAAATTCAATTGCGGAAACGTAATGTAATCGATCTGATATACATATCAATCGTAAAGTACATGTCTTGTACTCAATACATTAAACGCAAGCTAGGGTTCAATTACTATATATCAAGTGCTGAAGCCTGTCTACGTCTGATCCGGATCTCCACGCTAACTTGTCCTCTCTCATCCTCTTCTTGACTCTGATCCTGTCCCACCTGTTGTCATGCACACATACAAACACAACAACAGCCGGATAACTCCGGTGAGAATATAATCCCAATATAAACCATGTAAACATGAAATCATATAAAAACATATATAAAAGCATATAACAGTTATCAATAACATGTATCAAATCCGAAAATGAAATAAAACTGTAACTAAACTCGTGACTCGTCATCTCAGACTCGACTCATCTCTAATCTAGGGATCCTGGTTCCTGGACATTGTCTCATATATCGAATCTCAGCGATAGGAATAAATCAACTCCTAAGCAAACATCGATATAAACCAAACATCTAGTGTCTTGGCATATCCGCCACAGACTTGGCATATCCTGCCAATGACTAGGCATCTCCGCCCATGACTCAATACACGCTTTGCTATAAATCAATAGAATAAGCATCTCAATCTCAGACATTGCAACATATCGAGGCAATGACAATTAAGTATGTGATTTTGGGAAACTCAAGTAAATCAAACTCGAGTTGTGCAATCTCGGATCAACATTGATTTATACCTTTCTTTTTTGTCAATCTGACTCTGTCGAAGTCTCGGATTCAAAGCCTGTCAATATCAATCTGGCAATGACAATATCGAGGAGTATAATATCAATACGCCATTCAATCAATACTGGATATAATCAGAACTCAATCAAATTCTGTTTCAACAGCATAACGGCACAATCTCAATATACCCAGCAATACAATATCAATCAGATATCAGTCCCAACATCTCATAATCGATAACAACACAATTCTGATATCAAATCTCAATCAAATCCATTCTGAAAAATCATAACAATTGCATACAGTATTTGTTCTTCAATCCGGTTTCAATTATACGATGTCTACAACGTCAAGAACACCATATATGAATCATATTCGATTCCTTCAACATCATATTTTCAAATCATAATAAAACGTAGTAAAAATTATGTCCAGTTGCAGCTCTCGTCACTAGGAACACGGTACTGTAGTCGGATTAAAATTTTGACAGGCGGATCTTGCACAAACTTCAAATTCACAACTTTCCTCGGCCCTTTTCTCTGAACCTTTCTTTCTTCTTTTTCTGAATGTTGAAGGGAAAGGCAACTTTCATATATATATATATCATGCATGTCAAGGGCAAATAGCTCATCCTATGTGCAACACGTCTCACGCATATGCGCGACCCTCCTCGGCGCATATGCGCGAGACACTATGTCTCGGCGCGTCCTCATCACGGTATCTCGCGCATATGCGCGCCCTCGCTCGGCGCATATGTGCGAGGTTCTTCACAACTTTCTGCCATCCTCGCGCACATGCACGGGTCCATGTCGCGCATATGCGTGAGATTCTCTGCCTGCCTCGCGCATATGCGCCCTGTCCAGTCACGCATACGCGCGAGGGGTTCAGTCCTCGCACATAATTCGTGTCTTCGGTCATCTTTCCTGGTCTGATCCGTTCTGTCTATAATCACATCAATTTATCAACAATTCATTTCAGATTACAATAATCGAAATCTCGGGCATTACAACTTTAAATGAAAATAAATGGTTGGAACAAGTCTTTTACCTCCATCAAGAAGATACATGAGTTGCAAAAACCAACTGGTGACAGAAATGAGCTTGGGTTTGGCAAAAATGAATATAGTATTTATGAGGTAAAAACTCAATCGTGTTTAGACAAGAGAAAATATAAAATGATAAATTTTGTCAGGTCTAGCACACTATATGGACATGATCAACACGAAGTTCAACTCATCCAGAATATATATTTTGAGAACAGGGGCAAGCACCGTGGCTTAGGCTTTATCAAAATAGAGAGTTCTAAATCCAGCTAGACATGGTTAAGAAGCAAACAAAATCGAGCCGGTCACAAAAACTCTAGTTGGTCTCGTAGTTGTGAAGGAGAAGTCTAGTCCTTGCCACAATTGTAGACATGTTCATAAAAAATACAGGATGAACATGAAGGATAAGACCTAAACAAGATTCGATGAGAAAGAAAACATTTCACACAACCTCACTGGTTTATGCACAAGCTCGCAATTTTTTGGATACACACACAAGTAAGCCAGTGAGGCTAATTCAACTTTGAGTCTTGAAAGGGTCTATCTGTTCAGGACCCAACAAGATTGAGATACCTAGAGCTTATTTTAATGATTTTAGGTTCACTTTGTCTTTGGAGTACCTTTTGCCAAAGCCAAGAAGCTGTTCATGGCCCAAGCCTTTCCTTTTCCCATGCTAGCCTAGTCTAGAACTAGGCGCTTCGCTTTCCTGTTCCGTTTCCTAGTTTGGACATAAGTTTCACACTACTTACCTAATATCCTTTTCTTTGCCCGGATAGAAATTCGGAATTCTTCTTCTTTTTAGAGTTCTTATTATTACTAGTGAGTGAAGCTAGACCGTTAGCCAAGAGTGAATTTCCTAGGAGAGGTGAACCCTCCCTTCTTTCTTAGTAGCTCTATTCCTTTCCGTCTTCAGTGGTAGCTATCTCTCTCTTCTTTCGGGCTTTTGATTTTGAGTCGGTGTGGGCGCGATCTTCTATCCCAGCACTGCCCGCTCATGTGTTCTGTGGGGACCCGGGCTCTAACTCAATTCTTTTCGGGATTAATCGGATCTTTATTCAAAAATGTGGGTCAAAATTTTGCTTTTTTAACATTAATTCAAATGTATATAAACAGCACAAGATAGTTCTTCATTTTATTTCAATAAACATAATTACATGTCTTGTTCTAATACATTCATATAAACCAGTGTTTAATACAAACTACAACCACAAGTAGTACAAGTCTAGTAAGAAACAACTAGTAATCTTCTGCGCCCGAAGTCACCACGCTATCTCGAACTCATCTCTGTCGTGACCCAGATCCTGCCCCACCTGTTGTTATGCACACATACAGACATAACAACAGCCAGAAACTCCGGTGAGAACAAATCCCAGTATAAAACATGTATGCATGCTAATACATAATCATAAATCATGCATGAAAGCAATAACAATGGGTTCCATAGTCTATGAAACCAATCTATATGAGCATGCAATTCAAATCAAATCATGTCTTGACTCGACTCGATTCTACTCTAGGGATCCCGGTGTGAATAAGACGTCACTGTCTGTCACCTACCCTCCCAATCGGGGTAACTATACGTCTTATTCCTAGACTTCGGCCCTGTCTGTATCGAATGTCTACAATCGGATTGAATCTGATCCGAAGCGTCGATACCACCGAAGTCTAGTTTGGCAAGTCTGCAAATGACTCTCCTATCTCAAATGCTTGAATATAACTCTATAAACAAGGCATCATCATATCAAGAGATTTAAATATAATTCTATAGACAAATCAAAATCATATAAAAGATAGACAACAATTTTAGTATGTGATTTGGTTGGGAAACTCAAATTGAATCTCATTTGAGTTGTGTCTTCCCCAAACAAAACATGAATTATACCTTTCATCGCGCAATGTCTGTCGATGTCGAAGTCTCGATGACGACTCTGTCAATATCAAATCTGAAATGGAAATGTTGATACGTATTCTATCAATCTCTAATCTCAATCAACACATATCCAATTCAATACTTGACCTCGGTACCATTTGACGGCATAGCGACGTAATTTCTCGACACCGGTCAATTTCATAACAATAACAATTACAAGAATCATGTCTCCACGTCATAATCAATATCATAACCATTTCAAATTCTGAAAATCTGCATAAGTTCCACCCAATACATTCTAGAATGTCATATAAATCGCATACAATATCTGATAATAAATCTGTTCACGGTATTTCGGTTCCTAGCTACTCAAGAACACATATCTCAATTAAAATCACAATTTGTTCAACATGTATATTTCGAAACATGCTATAATTGAACCATACTTACATCCTCTTGTAGCCTATGATGCAACGAGCAAGAATCTATACTTGGAATGAAGTTTGGATGTGTAATTCTTTCAAAATCATAACCTTGAAGCATAAGGAATTGAAGCTTCTCCCCACTCTCTCTCGTTTCTCAGCTGATGGAAGTGGAGAGAAATGAATCAGCACATTTCTATATATATACCATGCCATGTGTCAACTTGAGAAACAAATGTGGCTTTCGCGCATGCAGCACCGCGGGTGCGCTCCCTCTAGACCGCAGGTGAGCTCAAGCTTCTGCAGTCCATTCATTTTCCAAAATCGACGACCGCGGGTGCGCTACATGTAAGACCGCGGGTGCGGTGACATCAACGCGGCTGTGGTTACGTTTGAACCGCGGGTGCGGTGTCATTTCTGTAAATAATTTCCAACTCTCTGTCCATCAACCGCGGGTGCACTCTTTCTTGGACCACGGGTGCGGTGACCCTACTGTAAAAATGACCAATTTTCTGTCCATGCACCAGCGGGTGCGGTATCTTTCATGGTGCGGGTGCGGTCTGCCCTTCATTCAAAATTCTAATTTTTCATGTCTCTCCTTCCCCCATCTCATTTATTGCTTCTCATTACATTTCATGCATTCTCATATCTTTGAATATCGCATCAATGAAGACTAATAAATCTCAGGCCTTACATTTCTCCCCCTCTAAGAAATGATTTCGTCCTCGAAATCGCAGGCCATCAATCATATCATAAATGAAAAACAATATAATCAAAAGCTGAATAAATACTCACATCATGTAAACAACTCGGGATATCTCTGTCTCATATCTGCTTCTGTCTCCCAAGTCACTTCTTCAGTGCCATGACGACTCCACTGGACTTTCACTAGCGGAATAGTCTTCGTTCTGAGGTGTTTTTCTTTCCGATCGAGAATCTGTATCGGTTGCTCAGTATAACTCAAAGTCTGATCAAGCTCAGCTTCGTCAGGCTGAATGACATGAGAAGCATCAGGCATATATCTACGCAGCATTGATACATGATTTACATCATGTATTCCAGATAGAGAAGGAGGAAGAACTAGTCGATAGGCTCGATCGCCAATCATTTTCAATTATCTCATAAGCACCGATGTATCTAGGAGACAATTTCCCGCGTTTGCCAAATCTGACAACGCCTCTGAAAGGAGAAATCTTCAAAAACACTATGTCTCCTTGTTCAAATACTAGCGGTCTACGTCTAATGTTGGCATACTTGGCTTGCCTATCCTGTGCTGTCTTCATCCTCTTCTGAATTATCTTTACTTTCTCAGTCATTTCACGAATCATATCAGGCCCAAGTTCTGGTACCTCAGATATATCATCCCAGTATAGAGGAGATCTGCACTTCTTGCCATATAATGCTTCAAACGGTGCCATCTCTATGCTCTTTTGATAGCTGTTGTTGTACGAGAATTCACACAACGGTAGTGAATCTTGCCAACTAGTGCCGAAATCTAGCACTACAGCTCTCAACATGTCCTCTAAAGTCTGGATAGTCCGCTCTGACTGTCCATCTGTCTGGGGATGATACGTAGTACTCAGGTGCAAGGTCGTACCTAAAGCCTGCTGCAAACTGTGCCAAAAGTGTGAAGTGAATCGTGGATCACGATCTAATACGATAGACTTCGGCACACCATGCAATCTGACTACCTCTCTGACATACAACTCTGCCATCTGATCGTGTCGATATGTCATTCTGTATGGAATAAAACACGCTGATTTGGTCAATCTGTCAGTAATGACCCAAATCGCATCACAGCCCCGGGATGATCGAGGTAATTTTGTCACGAAATCCATGGAAATGTGATCCCATTTCCATTCTGGGATAGATAGGCTCTGAAGTAAACCTCCGGGCTTCTTTCTTTCAGCCTTCACCTGTTGGCAATTCAAGCACTTAGACACGAATTCTGCAATATCTGACTTCATCTGTTTCCACCAGAATTATGTCTTCAAATCGTTGTACATTTTCCTGCCACCAGGATGAATACTAAACCGACTACAGTGCGCTTCTGACATAATCTGTTGTTTCAAGTCTGAAACATCTGGCACTACAAGACGGTTATTCACATACAGAACATAATCATGTACCCGATATTCAGACTGATGTCCTGATCTGACCATCTGAATCGACTTCTGAACATTCTGGTCTGTTCTTTGTGCCTCTTTAATCCTCATAATCAAATCTGGCTCAACTTGAATCAAAGCAAGTCTCAGCGGTCTACCATCTGTATCAAATGCTAAACCAGACAAACAGCAATCTTTAACTAAATTCGAAACACCTATCATCGATAAGGATAGGGCACATACCTTTCGACTCAAGGCATCTGCTGCTGTATTTGACTTCCCTGGGTAATACTTGATCTCGCAATCAAAATCTTTCAACAAATCGAGTCATCTACGCTGTCTCATATTCAATTCTGATTGAGAAAACAGATACTTCAGGCTCTTGTGATCAGAGTAGATCTCAAATTTCTCGCCATAAAGATAGTGACGACAGATCTTCAATGCAAAAACAATAGCCGCCAATTCAAGATCATGAATGGGGTATCGAATCTCGTGTGGCTTCAGCTGTCTAGAGGCATAAGCAATCACATGACCTCGCTGCATAAGAACACATCCTAGCCCTCTGTGTGATGCATCACAATATACAACGAAGTCGCCAGTACCTGAAGGAATCATCAAGATAGGTGCACTAGTCAGCCTCTTCTTCAACTCTAGAAAGCAAGACTCACAATCCTCAGACCACACAAACGGTGCATTCTTCTGTGTCAACTGGGTAATCGGTTTCGCAATACTGGAGAAATCTTTAATGAATCGTCTATAGTATCCTGCCAGACCCATGAAACTGCGTATCTCTGGCACAGAAGTCGGTCTCGGCCAACTGATTACCGCTTTCACTTTACTCGGATCAACAGAGATACCGTCTCCAGATATGATATGACCCAAGAAGACAACCTGTCTCAGCCAAAACTCACACTTTGACAGTTTAGCAAATAATCTTTCATTTCTCAATGTTTGCAACACAATTCTCAAATGATTGGCATGTTCATTCAGATTCTTAGAATAAACCAAGATATCATCAATAAAAACAATCACAAACTCATCCAAATACCTCTGAAAGACACGGTTCATCAACCCCATAAACACCGCTGGAGCATTCGTTAAACCAAAAGGCATGACAACAAACTCATTATGTCCATACCTGGTTCGGAATGCTGTCTTCGGTATATCAACATCTCTAACTCTCAGCTGGTGATATCCAGATCTCAAATCGATCTTGGAATAAATAGAGGATCTCTGCAACTGATCAAATAAATCATCGATACGAGGCAATGGATATTTGTTCTTTACCGTCGCCTTGTTCAGTTGCCGGTAGTCGATACACAATCTCATTGAACCGTCTTTCTTTCGTACAAAAAGTACTGGAGCGCCCCAAGGAGATACACTAGGTCTGATATATCCCTTGGCTAGAAGATCTTCTAGTTGTGCTTTCAATTCTTTCAACTCTATAAGTGTCATTCTATACAGAGTTCTCGAAATAGGAATGGTACCTGGAATAAGATCAATGCTAAAATCTACCTCTCGAGCTGGAGGTAACCCTGGGATTTCGTCAGGAAATACATCTGCAAACTCCCGTACTACTGGCAAATCTGCCAATGCCGGTCTCGATTTCTGTAGGTCTACATAATAAATAAGGAACCCCTCTGCTCCTTTCTGCAGCAATCTACTCATAGTCAAAGCAGACACTAAGGGAATCCGAGATCTGGAAACCTTACCATAGAATTTCCACTCTTCTGTCATTTCAGGTCTGAATCTGACAATCTTGTGAAAACAGTCTACGGTGGCTCTGTACTTGGTTAACATGTCAATACCGACAATACAATCAAAATCAGATAAACCAAGTACAACACAGTCTAAATCAATCTCATGTCCCTCAAACTGTAGTATACACTGTCTAACTGAAGTCATAGATATCAAACCACTTCCCAATGGAGAAGAAATAGACACTACAGCAGACAATGACTCGACAGACAATGCATGTATCAATGCAAAACGTTCTGATATGAATGTATGGGATGCACCTGTGTCTATCAACACATATGCAGGATAACCGCAAAGAAAATAGTTATCTGCAATCACATCGTCCGATGCATCTTGGGCTTGCTCTTCCGTCAATGCAAACACCTGAGCCTGTTGTCTGGGAGGTTGGCTCACTGTCTGGTCACCTCTGGCTCTAGGCTGGGACTGTGTAGGCATGGGCTGGAAAGAATGGACAGACGAAGCTTGCCTCTCAGGCTGAATCACTGAGGTAGATGACCCTGCACTCTGAAATCTCGGTGCACCTCTCTGGGGAGAGACTCTGGCAAAATATCCCTATTGCCTACATATGTTGCATCTGCCCATCACTCCCTGACACTGCTCTGTGGCATGTCGGCCTCCACAAGTAGTGCAATACACACCTGTCACATCTGTACTCTGGCCAGGACCTCTCTGTCTTGACCCACTGGAGCTCGACGAACTACTCCCTGATCTCTTAAACTGCTTACCCTTAACTTTCAAAGAATCCTTCTTGCCACTACTACTGCTTCTACTATCAAATCGAGGAGGAGGTGGTGGAAACAGGGCGGCAGGCTGTGGTGGTCTCTGACTCTGAGCACTATAAGAAGCTCCTCGCCGCCTGATCAAACCAGCCTCTGCTCCCTTTGCTCGGTTCAGTGCATCAGAAAAGGTGTTTGGTCGTCCCGTGTTCACCAAAGTAAAAATATCCGGGTTCAAACCATTGATGAACTGGTCCGCGACCGCTTCGTCATTTCCTACCACGTGTGGCGCAAATCGGAGCAAAGAAGAAAACTTGGCAACATACTCTTCTATGTTCCACTGCCCATGTCTCAAATTGGCAAATTCGGCCCCTTTGTCTTTTCGATACGACACTGGAAAGAAACGTTGATAAAATTCATCTTTAAATACTTTCCAAGTAATATCGATACCTCTATGCTCCAGGGCTCGTTTCGTTGTAAGCCACCAACTTTTTGCCACTTCGTGTAATTGATGCCCAATCAACTTCACTCTACGTTCGTCTGTATAAGCCAGAGATTCAAACAACATCTCTATATCGTCTAACCAGCTCTCACAATCCACTGCATTTTCTGTGCCCTTCAAGGTAGGTGGATGGAATGATTGAAACATCTTCAACAAAGTCTCCATTGGTGTTGCAGTAACATCCATCTGAGTACCTGACGTACTACCTTGTTCTAGCACTTGACCTGCAGCTGGTTGTGGTATTCTTCTAGGCGGCATATCTGATTATCAAACAGATTAGTATACAATCTATACAATCTGTCTCAGCCCTCCTCTGATCATATACCTCTGATCCAGAATCGGTTCTGATTCAGTTTTTACAAGTACATGCTGTAAATCAATTCAGATAACAGTACAACATGTAATAGGGAAAGCAATAAATCATGCTAGCACATCAAAAGCAAGGAAGGAGACTCGATCTACCTCGCTCATTCTATTCTATCTCAGTCTACAGAAACTACTGCTCTAATACCACCTGTTGTGGGGACCCGGGCTCTAACTCAATTCATTTCGGGATCAATCGGATCTTTATTCAAAAATGTGGGTCAAAATTTTGCTTTTTAACATTAATTCAAATGTATATAAACATCACAAGATAGTTCTTCATTTTATTTCAATAAACATAATTACATGTCTTGTTCTAATACATTCATATAAACCAGTGTTTAATACAAACTACAACCACAAGTAGTACAAGTCTAGTAAGAAACAACTAGTAATCTTCTGCGCCCGAAGTCACCACGCTATCTCGAACTCATCTCTGTCGTGACCCAGATCCTGCCCCATCTGTTGTTATGCACACATACAGACATAACAACAGCCGGAAACTCCGATGAGAACAAATCCCAGTATAAAACATGTATGCATGCTAATACATAATCATAAATCATGCATGAAAGCAATAACAATGGGTTCCATAGTCTATGAAACCAATCTATATGAGCATGCAATTCAAATCAAATCATGTCTTGACTCGACTCCACTTTACTCTAGGGATCCTGGTGTGAATATGACGTCACTGTCTGTCACCTACCCTCCCAATCGGGGTAACTGTACGTCTTTTTCCTAGACTTCGGCCCTGTCTGTATCGAATGTCTACAATCGGATTGAATCTGATCCGAAGCGTCGATACCACCGAACGTCTAGTTTGGAAAGTTTGCCAATGACTCTCCTATCTCAAATGCTTGAATATAACTCTATAAACAAGGCATCATCATATCAAGAGATTTAAATATAATTCTATAGACAAATCAAAATCATATCAAAAGATAGACAACAATTCTAGTATGTGATTTGGTTGGGAAACTCAAATTGAATCTCATTTGAGTTGTGTCTTCCCCAAACAAAACATGAATTATACCTTTCGACGCACAATGTATGTCGATGTCGAAGTCTCGATGACGACTCTGTCAATATCAAATCTGAAATGGAAATGTTGATACGTATTCTATCAATCTCTAATCTCAATCAACACATATCAAATTCAATACTTGACCTCGGTACCATTTGACGGCATAACGACGTAATTTCTCGATAGCGGTCAATTTCATAACAATAACAATTACAAGAATCATGTCTCCACGTCATAATCAATATCATAACCATTTCAAATTCTGAAAATCTGCATAAGTTCCACCCAATACATTCTGGAATGTCATATAAATCGCATACAATATCTGATAATAAATCTGTTCACGGTATTTCGGTTCCTAGCTACTCAAGAACACATATCTCAATTAAAATCACAATTTCTTCAACATGTAGATTTCGAAACATGCTATAATTGAACCATACTTACATTCTCTTGTAGCCTATGATGCAAGGAGCAAGAATCTATACTTGGAATGAAGTTTGGATGTGTAATTCTTTCAAAATCATAACCTTGAAGCATAAGGAATTGAAGCTTCTCCCCACTCTCTCTCGTTTCTCGGCTGATGGAAGTGGAGAGAAATGAATCAGCACATTTCTATATATATACCATGCCATGTGTCAACTTGAGAAAAAAAGGTGGCTTTCTCGCGTGCAGCACCGCGGGTGCGCTCCCTCTAGACCGTAGGTGAGCTCAAGCTTCGGCAGTCCATTCATTTTCCAAAATCGACGACCGCGGGTGCGCTACATGTAAGACCGCGGGTGCGGTGACATCAACGCGGGTGCGGTTAGTTTGAACCGCGGGTGCGGTGTCATTTCTGTAAATAATTTCCAACTCTCTGTCCATCAACCGCGGGTGCACTCTTTCTTGGACCACGGGTGCGGTGACCCTACTGTAAAAATGACCAATTTTCTATACATGCACCGCGGGTGCGGTATCTTTCATGGTGCGGGTGCGGTCTGCCCTTCATTCAAAATTCTAATTTTTCATGTCTCTCCTTCCCCCATCTCATTTATTGCTTCTCATTACATGTCATGCATTCTCATATCTTTGAATATCGCATCAATGAAGACTAATAAATCTCAGGCCTTACATTCTACACCTGCTGCCACAACTGATTTAACTGCTGTCAGACTGGAACCAACTGGTTCAGCTGAAAAATCTGTAGATCAACTGAGCAATGATGTTATGTCATTGTTTGTGATGAAATTTGGAAGGTTTATGAGAATGAATCAAGGAAACTTATAGAAGCAGTATCAAAAAAATCAGTCCAAAGAAGAATCCTATGTTTGCTACAACTGTGGCAAATCTTGTCATTTCATAGCAGACTGTCCAAAGCCAAAGAAGGACAGTCGAGTATTAACTGAAAAGGGAAAGAAGCCCTATGTGCACAGAAAAAGGACCAAGGATGACAAGAATTCTTTCAAAAAGAAACATGAAGTACTTTTGGCTGAAGAGAGCAAATCTAAGTGGACTGAGACTGATAGTGACGAGTTAGAACCAGAAAGCCCACTCAGTTCAAGTGATGATGAAGAGGAAGTCAAGTGCTTAATGTCAGATGATGCTGAACTGGAGTCAGCAAGTAAACATGCATTTGACTTCAGCTCTACTGATTTCACTCGTAAAGGAACTCAATACCACATTGCATGACATGGTAAATGAGTATCACAAACTTGCTCAATCACTTCAGAAGGTTAGAACTGAACAAAATGATCCCAATGACAACAAAACAGAAACTGATAAGTCAGTTGAACTGTTGAGTCTAAAAAGGGAGATTGCTCAACAAAAAGCTGAAATGATTGAAAATCAAGCCTTAATATGTAAGTTAAAAACAAAAATTTCAAAACGTACTGAACTGATTCAAACTTGGAACAAGTCTTTAGTTGCACTGACTGAAATACAGAATTCACAAAAATCAGTTTATGATAAAACTGGTTTAGGCTTTAACAATCATGTTGAAAATTCTGCAAGTGATACACAACCAAGGTTGAATGAAAACAAAGGAAAGTACATTACCTTTGTAAAATCAACCATGGTAAATGAATTCTCAAAACCTAGTAAATTGGCTGTTCAATTGACTGAAAGTAAGAACAAAGGCAAACGGTATGATATTGAATATAGCTCAGAGAGTTCAACTGATACAAGAAACTGGCCACCTAAACGATTCAGTCACAAAAATCAGTACTCAAGGAATGACTATTACAATTACTACAACTGTAAGCTAGTTCAGAAACGATATCAAAAGAATAGTCAGTTGAAAAAGGATACAAATCATACTATTTCATCCTCAAATCACACACAAATTGCCAAGAATTCGAGAAAAACCATTTGGAACACACTGACTGGGAAGTCAGTTAGGATGATTCAAGTCTGGGTTCCTAAAGGACTAATCGGTTTAGACCCAAATGAATATGGGTACCAAAATTATATATACTGTGTGATTGCAGGTAACAGGTACAAACAAAGAATCAATTTGGTATCTAAACAGTGGTTGTTCGAGACATATGACAGGAGGTGCAAATTTGTTATCTCACCTGATCAAATATACTGGACCAAACATCAGTTTTGGAGACAACTCCAAAGGTAAAACTGTGGGTAAGGGTAAGCTTATCCATGGTAACTTTACAATTAAAGATGTTTTGCTAGTTGAAAATTTGAATTATAACATGATAAGCATCAGTCATTTATGCGACAATAATTTCTCAGTTCAGTTAGAGACTCAACTGATGAGGTCATTCTAACTGGAAATCGTTGTGGAAATATTTACAAAGTCAGTTGGACTGAACAACCTTATGCACCAGTTTGTTTCATTGCTTCCAAATCTTCTAAAAACTGGTTGTGGCATAAGAGGTTGAACCACTTAAACTTAAAATCTATTGCCTATCTGAGTAACCATGATCTTGTAACTGGTTTACCCAAAATAAATTTTTCAAAAGATAAAATTTGTTCAGCATGTCAGTTTGGTAAACAAGTAAGATCTTCATTCAAAAACAAAGGTTGTAAATCATCTTCCCGATGCTTAGAACTGTTACGTATGGATCTCTTTGGTCCAATACCAGTCATGAGTTTAGGGAGAATGAAATACACCCTAGTAGTTGTGGATGATTTTTCAAGATTTACTTGGGTTATTTTTCTCAAATTAAAAGACCAAACTGCTGCACAACTGAGTAAGCTCTTCAAAAAACTTTTAAATGAAAAATCAGTTGGGATTGATCGAATAAGGTCTGACAGAGGTACTGAATTCATCAATCAAAATCTTTCAACTTTTTTAGAAAATAGTGGAATCAAGCATGAGCTCTCAGCAGCTAGAACACCTCAGCAAAATGGTGTAGCTGAGAGAAGAAATAAGACCCTAAAAGAAGCCGCTAGAACAATTTTTGTTGATTCTGGTATTTCTCAAAGGTTTTGGGATGAAGCAGTAAACACTGCATGTTATACTCAGAACAGATCAATGATTAATAAAAATCATGTGAAAACACCATATGATATCTGGTATTGAAGAAAAAGTGTGGTTTCTTATTTCAAGATATTTAGCTGCAGATGTTTTATTCTTGATAATGGTAAAAATAATTTAAAAGTCTTTGATGCTAAATCTGCATAGGGAATATTTCTTGGATATTCTTCGGTTAGCAAAACATATAGAGTTTTCAATAAAAGTTCTTTAAATGTTGAAGAATCTATTCATATTGTTTTTGATGAAACTGTACTAACTGATAAGCCAACTAATCCAGTTGAGCTAGTTGATCGATTTACAGAGATCAGTTTGGAGGATGAAAATGGAGAGGAAAATCATATCAATAGAAATATCCTTCAAACACATGAACCAAAAATACTAGATCAATTAGTTGAACAGGAACCTGCTCCTGATAATCAGTTGGTGGAAGAAACAGATGATATTCAGTTACCAATTGATATAGCTCCAATTGAAACTAAAAACATTCAGTTGCCAACAGAAGCAGTTGCTGATATGGAAACAACAAATGCTGAACTCAGATGGAAGAATTCTCATCCACTAGAATTGGTGATAAGTAATCCATCTGACCCGGTAAGAACAAGAAATCAAATGCTTAATTTGTTCATTCATTCTGATTTTGTCTCACAACTAGAACCAAATAAAACTGATGAAGCTCTTGCCGATCCTAACTGGTAAATGAAATGCAAGAGGAGCTAAATCATTTTACCCATAACAATGTCTGTAACTTAGTTCCAAGACCAGTTTGCCAAACAATGATAGGTACAAAATGGGTATTCAGAAATAAACTGAACGAAAATGGTTCAGTTGCACGCAACAAAGCAAGATTTGTAGCTCAAGGATATAGGCAGGAAGAAGGAATTTACTATGATGAAACGTATGCACCAGTTGCAAGACTGGAAGCAATCAGAATGTTCCTTGCCTATGCATCATTCAAGAACTTCAAAGTCTATCAAATGGATGTAAAAAGTGCAATTCTAAATGGTAAGTTGCAAGAAGAAGTTTATGTTGAACAACCTCCAGGTTTTATCAATCACTCTTTTCCTGATCATGTCTATCATTTGAACAAAGCTTTATATGGTCTTAAACAATCTCCAAGAGCTTGGTATGAGACACTTTCAAAATTCTTAACTGATCATGATTTTACTGTTGGATCAGTTGAAAAGACCTTGTTCAAATTTTCTAAGAATGATTATATTTTACTCGTGCAAATTTATGTTGATGATATTATATTTGAGTCAACTATCCCCAAATTATGTGAGAAATTTGCTAAGTTAATGCAGGACAAATTCAATATGAGCATGATGGGTGAACTGACATTCTTTCTCGGACTGCAAGTGAAGCAACTGGAAACTGGTATTTTTATCAG
Organism: Primulina tabacum; assembly: GCF_025594145.1. Lineage (NCBI taxonomy): Eukaryota > Viridiplantae > Streptophyta > Magnoliopsida > Lamiales > Gesneriaceae > Primulina > Primulina tabacum. The sequence continues at coordinate 20,456,196 of NC_134562.1, read as the reverse complement.
TTAGACCAAATACACGAAGGAATTGCTCAAGAAATTTGGCATGGAAACATGTTCAGCTGCAAGCACTCCATAAGTTCATCAGTTAAACTAGACAATGATCAAGGGGGAATATCAGTTGAGACGACACTCTACAGAGGTTTAATAGGTTCATTATTGTACCTAACTGCTAGTCATCCTGATATTGTATTTTTTGTCTGCATGTGTGCTAGATTTCAAGCAAATCCTATGCAATCACATTTTATAATTTCTGAAAAAATTTTAAAATATTTAAAAGGCATTCAAAATGTGGGATTATGGTACGCTAAAGACTCTTCTTTCAATTTAGTTAGATATTCAGATGCAGATTATGCAGGATGTAAGCTAGATCGTAAAAGCACCAGTGGATCTTGTCAGTTTCTAGGATACAGATTTATCTCATGGTTCAGCAAGAAGCAAACATCCATAGCTACTTCCACAACTGAAGCAGAATACCTTGCTGCTGGAAGCTGCTGTGCCCAACTGCTCTAATTTCAGTAACTACTGAAAGATTATGGAGTTGATGCTAAAGAATCTCCCATATTTTGTGAAAATATGTGCACGATTGCAATAACTTATAATCCAGTTCTTCACTCAAAGACCAAGCACATTGATGTCAGTCATCACTTCATCAGAGATCATGCTCTGAAGAAAGCTATCAGACTGGAATATGTGTCAATTGAACAACAAGTTGCTGACATCTTCACCAAACCATTGTCAGAGACTAAGTTTTCTCACTTTCACAATATACTTTGTTTAATTTATTTAGCTTAATCAGTTTTATTGCTGCTTTGTCAGTTGCTGTTCATTCAATTTGTCATTTTTTATTTAAATGCTTATCAAATGATATCAGTTAGTCATTTATCAGTTATTATGTTCAGTTCGTTAACTGTTTGTCAACTGATGTCAGTTAGTCATTTATCAGTTCTTGTATTCAGTTTGTTAATTATTTATCAACTGATGAAAGTTAAGTTTTGCAGAAAGACAAAAAGACAACAGTAATACAAATCAAGATTTTGTTGAGAATAAAATCGATACCATACAACATCACTCAGTCTACTTCTTACGGCATCTTGCCATAACATCAACCAATTATTCAAGTCATGACTCCTAATATTCTTGAAGGCTTCAGCATTTTCAATTCTCTGAAGCAGGTGCCATTCCTTCAACAGCATCATATGGATCAACACATCATCCATGACTAGATCAGATATATGATCCACTTGAGCACGCCTTTTAAGCTTCCTTGCTAGTGATCTATGCTTAGCAGAAGCAGGGAACTCTCAATCATTGATTGACTGAATGCAGTGAACAGTAGTCAAAACGGACATAACCTTTCTAAAGATGCATTCTTCAGCGTCACTTTTGAATCCCTGAATATTTTGAGGCATCCATGAAGGATGAGGGACATGTGTGCTGTTTTCACAATCCATTGGAGTTCAGATGTCATTACTAACTGTCAATGATCTTATTTATAGACAAGATTCGAAGAGACAGGAGGAAGACAAAGAGTCATCTGACCTTAACTGATTCTGACTGAGTCTTTCTTACCCCTACTTTTATTATATGCATTTATTAAGGGGGAATATTGATCAAAATGTTAACTGAGAAGACAATAGTCAGTTGGTCTTCAACTGAACTGACTAAGTTTTCAACTGGTCACTCAGTTGGTGACCCAACTGATCTTCTCAAATATGTTACTAATAAATCGATTAATATTATATATTAAATGATGTGACTGTTTTTCGAAGCATTAAATGCGGTCTTTCATTGAATAGTATTTTGAAACGTGGACCCACATAATCCATTCAAATTCTACATATGTGTTTATCACACGTACACACGTTTTAAATTCAAATTTTCCTGGACTAACACTTGTCCAAAAATTTGAACAGCCACTTACATTAGTACTATACCTGCTCCAATTCAGTTCTTCTCCTTACGCTTACTTCGAATTTACAAAGCAAAAACAATTCAAGCTTTCTTTTATCAGAAAAATATTCAATAAAATGGCGAATCAAATCCCAGCTCATGTTATGAACTCTATGGCGATCGATTTTTAATCAGTTATGACAGTAGCAGATGAAGCTGTGAAGATCATCTTCATCAAACTGGAAGAAGCCGGATTGAAACAATTTCTGGGATTATCTTCCCAAGAAATCTTTGTCAAAGAGGTTCAGGAACTCTATGCCACCGGCTATGTCACTCAAGAAGGAAGTATAGCGTCTACTGTAAATGGTCAGTTGCTGATCATTGAGGAGGACTTCTTCTGCAATCTTTTCCAACTGTCTAATGATGGGCTAGTTAACCTTTCTGAAGTCAAGGCATCTGATGTTGAAGAGATGCACACCCTACTCTCTGTTGATTGGTCGGAAAATCAAGGTTTCCGATCCCAAAAAAGAACTAAAGCATGAGGTGGAATTGCTGGCAGATATAGTAGCAAAAGGGCTTTTGGCAAAGACTGGATCCTTTGCTGCACTCACTCTTGAGAAATTTCAGGCCATGACTGCTATTATGGCTGGACGAAAACTGAACTGGAAGAATATTATTTTCAACATTCTGAGGAATATGTTTTAGTCATCCAAGCAGTCAAAGGGCTTTGCGGTGCAGCTCAGCCATGTGCTGAAAGTAAAAAGGATGGTGACTGATGATTCTGAGAAATCATCGAAACTGAAAATCTTCAATGCCAAAAATGTCCAGCCACCTAAGCAGAAACTGGACATGACTTCTGATAAGTTTATTCAAGTAAAGAAGGAAATTGGGATGGAAGGAGCTTCCAAATCAGTTAAGAAAGCACGGAAGGAGACTCAGAAGAAGGTGCTTAAACGTAAAATGATTGTCAGTGAAACTGACTCAGAATAGACTCCATCTCCCAAGGTCGTCAAGAAGCCACGAACCTTGAAGACAAAGCCTGCTGCTGCAGTTGGGACTATTCCGACTAAAAGATTGATGCAGTCAGGCGCTAAGCAGCCTATCAAGGCTATCCACTGAAAGCTATTCCAATTGAACCCTCAACTGAGGATCAGTTGCCTCTATCTACCATTCGGCCGAAGAAGAAAGTCACTGAATCTGGTGAAAAGAAGAAGCTTGCTGGAGTTAAGGCTCTATTGATCACTATTACTGGCTACACTCCCATACCTACTGCCAGACCTAAGGGAATAGTGATCAGAGAAAAGATAGATGCAACTACATCAGGGTTGAGCATTCCTCATGTCCTGACTGATTCTAAAGGCAAAGGCAAATTTCAAGAAGAACCCAGGCCATCCAATGCCATCCAAACTCACATTGATCTTATTTGGCAAGAGATCAATGAATTTGCAGAGAACAAGCTCAAAGCCTACAATGAATGGGTGAAGTTCATAACCGAATTCTTTGCCAAACAGCTTCAGAAAAAGTCTAAACTGAAGAAATTTATTGATATGGAGATTGTTGTTCAGAGGGTAGTCAAGGCTTCTACAATTGTTCAGGCTCTGGAGAGAAAGTATTATTTTTTCAATCAACTAAGAGCTAAGAAGCTACAAAAGATAGATGCTGAACTGCGACTGAATTTTGATCCTACCAGTCCAACTGGATTCAATGATGCAGCTGTGCATAATCAACTGGACTAGGATCTTCTCTCTTTACAAATGGAAATCAAAAACTGGGAAGCGGGTCAAGAACTGATCATTCTAGTGGCTTCCCAAGATTTATCAACTAAAGAAGAGCCAACTGAACAGTCAGTTCAAGAGCCGTCCAAGGAAACAGTTGCTGAAACTACTCAACATGCAACTGAATCTTCCACATCAGTTGCTCAACCATCATCATCTTCAGCACCTCCATCTTCAACTCCTGATCCAATGCCTTATTCTAAAGCTGAATTATCACTGGCCAATCTTGATGAGGTCATCAAATCAGTAACTTCTGATATTCAACTAGAAACATCAAGATCAGTTGAAGATGTTCTTATATCTGAGGAACCAGAAGACCAGCCAACTGTTACTGAAGAACAAGCTGATCCTATTATTGTTGATAAACCAGTTGATCAAGTTGTTAGTTGTGAAGAACAGGCCGAGAAGGCCATTTTTGAAGAAACTGAAGAGCCAGTTCACTCACCAGTTGTGATTGAACAGACAATTTTGGAACCAACTGAAGAGGCTCAGCTGCATTCAGTCTCAACTGAAGAAGTGCCAGCTGAAGAACCAGTTCATCAACCAACTGAAGAACCAGTTATTCAATCAACTGAAGAACCTTCTACTACTTCTGTTCTTCCAACTATCTCTTCTCCTCCCCAGGAACTTACAACTGAAAATATTTCAGAAATAGTGGCGCATGAAACAGAACCAACTGACGGTGCGATGATTGTATTTACTCAACAAGAAAGGGAACAGATTCCAGAAACTTCTGGAGCCATGTCTCCTGGGATTTCAGACACTAATGCCCTATTTGATGAACTTCAAACTGTTTAGTCCAACCTCGTTAGTATCATGAATGCTATTTCTGCAATTCAATCAACTTAGCTTGCACACCATTTGAAGCTCAACTCGAACAATGAGTTTACCTCGGACATACTGAATCAACTCAATAAGAGTGCGACTTCTCTATTTCTCCAAATGGAAGAAATCAAGAAAGATAGGCTCTCGACTAAATCCCATTTCCAAACTCAAGCATTAGTCGGCAGACGCTTTAACTTTCTGGAGAATACAGTCATTAAAAGAATTGATATGTTGCAGAACATTGTGATGAATGCCGTATCAGATATTGCAACAGATGTTTGAATACTATCAAAGAAAGTGGATGTGCTTGACAAAAAGGGAGAAATTAGATAAACAAAAGAAGACAAAGGGAACAAAGGGAAGAAGAAGATATGAAGATCAACTGAATTCAGTTAATGGTTGAAGATTTTTTATTCTTTATTCTTTGTACGAATCTGTACATAGATTAGTTCCCGATTTTCATTCTTTATACGAATCTGTACATTAGAAGAATTATTTTATCTACAATGAATTCGAAGATTATTTTAAGTTCAGTTGATCAGCTCATATTTTACAAGTTTTGTCAAACACCAAAAAGGGGGAAATTGTTGGAAACTTAATTTTGGTGGTTTGACAAACTATGTATTTAAATTTATTGGACTAACTGATCAAGAACTTACAAGTTGCCTAACTGAAGATTAACAGTTTATCGAAGGCAATTGAAACCAGCTGAACTGAACTATCAAAGACAACCTGACTGATCAGTTGATATATTCAGTTGAGAGCTTACCAGCGTTTACTTATCAGCTGATCATTCAGCTCTACACGTCATCAGTTGAAAAGGACATTCAACATACATCAGTACAAAGCACATTGCAACTCGTAGTGGAACGCCGCATTTTAGATCTTACAGTGTACGATTGTCAGAAGAATATTGACGTGGCAGTCAACGGATATAATGACACAAATTATATTTAATGTTACCGTTGAAGAGAAGCCTATAAATAGGTGAGAAGAGCAGTTGAGCAAAAAAACAATCGATCTATCTATTCTCAAGCTTGCTGTTACCCTGCTGAATTCATATCTCTCATTCAAAAATCAAAAGCACACACTTATCTGATTTATCTATAGCATTTGAGGCTATCTATCGAGCTTACAAGCACAAATAGTTTTATTAGTTTATTTGATCTTATCTAGATCAGTTGTGCTAAGTTCGGTTGAAGAACTGTGAGTTATTTAGCAAATAAATAGTTTCAGTTTTGGCAGTGTTAAGTCCAAACTGAAGTGGGTCTGTACAATCTTTGTATCGATCAAAGTCTTTTAGTGCATATCCTATCCTTGTAATAGAAGGGGTGACGTAGGAGTTATTTCATTCTCCGAACATCCATAAATCTTCGTGTTATTACTTTAGTTATTTATTCTAACTTTCAGTCAGTTTATTTCCGCAAATGTTATCAGTTAAACTGATTGTCATTGACTGACAAGATTCCTAGTTTCAGTTTGTCACAGAACTGACACTTCATTCGAAAATATTACATAAATCGTGAGTGTTTATTCAACCCCCTTCTAAACACATTTCAACCTATCAACCGACCCTATCAGTATTTAAAACAGAACGAATAGAATGATTAACACAAAGAATTTTATGGAAGTTCGCAGTTTCCAACTGCTCTTACATCAACCACTTCTATCTCAAGGACATGATTTCACTAAAAGACTTTGATTGATTACAAAGATTTGTAATAACCCACTTCAGTTGGACTTATACAACGCCAAACTGGAACTCTTAGCTTATCTTCTTTTCTTATCAGTTTCATAACTGAATAGCTCTAGTAAATGCGATTTGTAAACTGAATAATCTAGAGAGTAAATCGCAAATAACTGATAATTTCGTTCAAGTCTCGTAACCCTTCTTCAACCGAACTTATGAGCTATAAATAATCTTTGATTCCAACGGTCACATTGAATGCATTTTGTAACGTCCCGAATATCGAAAAGTCCACGTGAACTACATGCATGTAAATTATTAAATTTCTTTGGTATTTTATTAAATTATTTTAAAGCATAAAATGTATGTTTATTTTATTAAATTGTCTTTAATTATTTTTATGTATTTTATGCATAATTCACGCATGATAGGATTTAATTCATGAAATTTTTAAAAGTTCATGCATTAGGGTTTCTAGTATATTTCACGCTCGAACGAGAAACGGAGACCGGAGAATTTTCAGGAAAAATTATTTTACTACACGACTTATTTTTATAAATTAATTTAAAACGTTTTTAAGTGTATTTTTAAAAAATAAGAATTTTTGGGTATTTTTACCTGCATGATTTTTATTTTTAATGGTACGTGAATTTTATCGAATCGGGAGACTTTTCGAGGTTTCAGCTAACATTTTTAAAAACTTTCGAACACGAAATATTTTTCGGAAGCGTGTTCGGATTTATTGGGCCTAATTTTAAGCTTATTGAGCTTAAAACTCTTTTAAAATTTTTAAAATGCTATTTTAAGGCCCATGAATTAATTGTTAGCAACATAATTAACACTAAATGACTCCCTAAGCGTTTCTATAAACGTAATCATCCTCCACTCCTTCCACTCACAATCATTCTCGGTCATTGTTGCTGCAAAGAGCTCGGTGCTTCCATTTTTCATTTCAAGCAAAATTCTTCCCTTGGGCCGTGTGTCTTCGATCGTGTGGCCAATTATAATCACCAAGGCACGCTGTTTAATCTCTTTTCTCATCACACTCGTTATATACATGTGGTTTTGTGTGTGCCAAAGATAAAGCTTTAGTACATCTTGCATGATATCGTATGGGTGTATCGTTGGTATCGATTTTGTGCATGTTTCTCATTCAACTCATTTTTTTTATGAATCTTGTTGTAAAGAGGCTGCTGGTGCAAGGTTTCAGAATCGTTTCTGTCAAGAGTTCAAGGGGTATAGCTGCTGGAGTCACGGATGGTCGAGAGGGTGAGAGATTTTAGGTTTGATCGGTGGGTTTGGGATGGTGTCGGTGAGATCATGGGTTATGGAGGGAAGCCAGTGGTGTAAGTGTGATTTCAGGCGTTGGATCTGCCCTGGATGGGTCAGGACCATTACCTGGGAGAGCCCTGACCCCGCTGGTCTGAACTCTTGTACAACACGATCAAACATAAGCAAGGGAGCTCGTGGTAATGGGGAGTTCGGGTCCTAGCGTGTAGGCTTGATGTGTGGGCTGCAAGGGGGCTGGAGTTGTGTTGTCTTTGAGTCCAGAGGAGTCTTGAGAGGGTTTAGTGGAGACCGAGCCATGGTGGGTTCATTGGGTCTAGGCTAGGAACGAATCAATGGAGAGTTGGGTCATTAGGGAAGAGGCGCACTTGCTGAAATTTTCAGCAGTATGTCAGCAGGGTTTTTAGGGTGCTATGTGGTTTGTATTGGGTGAATTCAAGTCTGATCTGGTGTAGTTTAGTCATGTTTTAAGTTTAGTAAAATTCGGCTAATTTCGAGTTGGTTCGGATTAAACCGAGACCCCGGTTCAAGTTTTTTAAAAACGAATTTGTTAAGACGTATCATGGGCTCGAGTTTACGTCTAAGAATGTTTTTAAATATGTTTCGGTACATTTTAAGGAGTTTGGTAAGCTTCGGGTCAATTTTAGAGGTTCAGGGGTTAAATGATAATTTTTGTGTTTCCAGGGGCAAAATGGTCATTCTGCACCCAGGGTGAGATCTTGGTTCTGGCAGTGCCCTGAGTACAAATTTACCATATTTTAAATGTTCATGCATCATGATCACGATTTTAAGATTTTATGAAGATATACGTCGCATGCTTGGATTTAAGAAAAATTGCATTGGTGCATGATTTTTATAAGTGATGAAAATGGTAATGTTTGAATGACGGGAATTGGTTGTGACTATCGAAATATATGTAAATGTTTAAGATGTATATGTAAATGCTGATGATGAGGCCTAGGCACTGTGGACGGGTAATTCTGTCACCGATTTCCGACAGCCGCCAGGTACCGCGGTTTTCTGTATGATGGATCCATCGTAAATGATGAATGATGTACGATAGTCACCTCTAATGAACTGAATTCACCAATGATGAATGATGAATGATGAATGATGAACGATAAATGATAAACGATGAATGATGAATGATTAATGATTAATGATGAGCTATTTTGACACGTCACGATTTCATATGGCACGTTTACATTAAGATTTTAATGTTCATGAAAGGTATGTTGAATATAGTATTTTTCACTGCTGTGTGCTATGTATTAATGGTGCAGGTGTGTTGAGTCTTTAGACTCACTAGGCATGTGTGATGCAGGTGAGCTTAATGATGAGGGGACTGGAGGTGCCGAACTCTGAGTAGGCAGACCTGGTGCGGTGACACGACCCAAGGACCGCATATTTTTCGCATTATAATCTATGAGATTGAGTTGAGATGAATACTCTCCAACATTGATGACTTTTAATGTTTTGATTGGTTCATGTTTACGTATGAATTTGGGATGAGTTTGGTTATTTTAAATTGTATTATTTTTACTATCAAATATTTAAGATTATTTTTAAATGTTATATTTTTTTGTACAGCGCATGCATGCGAAATGTTTAAACGTTATTTCGAAAATGTGAGCTTTATAAAATTTTAAAAAAAAAATTCCGCATTTTTAAAACGGTAGATGTTTCAGTTGGTATCAGAGCAAGGGTCCTGTTTAGGGTTGTGCCACCACCAGCTTCTGCAGCTCAGTCTTCAAGCCTCAAGTCCGTAAGATTTTATGATTTAAATGTTTTTAATGCTATCACCTGCATGTTTACATGGTATATGCTTTGCAGTACATGTTTATATGTCGTTATGTTTTGAGATTAGACACTTTAAAATTTTTATGCATGTTACGACATGAAACAAGAAATTATATGATTTTCATGCATGCGGTTTTGTAGTGGAATTGGACTTGATAAGAATTTTGCTATTGGGCATTAGGAAAAGTTGGAAATTATTTGACTATATTAATTTTTGGATTAGTAGTGCTGATCTTTTGCTTATGGGCATGAGTTCATCATGAAGATTATGAATGCTTTTGAGACTTGTAGATTTTCTTAGAAATTATTGATGGTTCGTGGCTACTAGTTGAATTAAATTTTTAGGATTCCATTTAAGGAATAATAGTTCGAAGACTACGACGATCTTTGGAAGTATAAAACGTAGAATTTACTTAGGGTGCATGCTCTACCTAGTTAGATTTAAAGATTAAATTGCATTAATTGAGAATTTTAAGGACTTAACTGTATTAACCAATAATTTGAGGACCTAAGTGCAACAATAAAATTCTAAGGGACTATTTCGAATTTACTAAATTTTGGGATTAAATTTTGAGCTTCGAGAATTTCAAGGTTTATTGAGGCCAAGCCGAAAATTTCGTGGGGACAAAAATGCAAATTTCGAAAAGTTGTAGGGCCAAAAATGTAATTTTCGAGAACTTTATGGACTGAATTGAAAATTCCGAAAATTTTGAGGATTAAATTTGAACTTTTGAGGAACACTTGGGTTAAATTAGTAATTTTTCAAGGTTATGGGAATTGATTTTGAGTTTAATAAGCTTAAAATTATTGAACTTTATGTTACGAGAAACCTATAAAATGGGATTAGGAACGTCAAGTACTTATGGTAATTATTGTATTCTCGAGATTAAGGACAAATCGGATAATATTCGAGGAAATTAAGAATTAATTTTTCAAATTTTAAGAAATTTGGCAACCAGATTAACAGTAAATGAGAATTGAATGATTTAAATAATAGGAATTTTAGCTGATTTAGGCTTGAAGGGATATTTAGAGCCTTGAGATATCTTGATTATACTGCTATAAGGAATGGTAATCAAGGGCTTCGTAGGATAAATCAAAATTGGGCTTGAAAGTTTAAGCGCTAGTGAATTAATACTGTGAAAAATTAAGAATTTAGAGTGATAACAATTTAAGGTAAAGTGATCATTTGGTTAAGTTATAATATTAGACTTTAAATTAACTTATTTTTGGGAACTTAAGGTTTGATGTAGCATAAGTTTTAATCATGATCTTAAGATTTAAATATATATCTTTGTTGGGGTTAAATTTTTCTAGACGGTTTGGTATGTTTAATGGTTAGGTTAATCGATATACGTATGTAAGAATTGAGGTAGACAACTTTTCTTGAGGAAATTATTTTTTTAAAAATCATTAATAAACTTTAAAATAAGTGAATATTTGCGTTGGAATTATGTTATCTAATATTATTTGGGTTGCATAAGCTTGAATTTTACGTTTATGAAATAGGTGTTCGTACGGGAAAAAAAATTATTTGGGTGAAACAAAATAAAAGGGAATTAGTTGTGTTCAACATACGATGCAAATGAACGAATATTAAATTTTTTTTTACTTTATCCAGTAAGAAAACTAAAATATTGATGTGGGAATACTTGAAGTATATGGATTATAAGCGAAGTTGAATTATTAGAGTTAGTTTAATGCTACAATAGGATAACTTATTAAGTTTATTATGCTAGAATTAATTAAGAATTAAGAATACGTAATAATGCGATATTCGTTCCAATGAGGAATGTCTAAGAGTCATAGGCCTCAACTCTATTGCAATTGGGAAGATAATAGTTTAAGCATGTAATTGGTGCTAGAATGATTTTATTATTTAGGTAGAAGATTGATATTGTATATTTTGGGTGTTATGGGTTATCACTACTCGAAATTTAAGATTTCCAACAATTTAGTATTTGGGATGTACTCTTAAATAATTAAGTGACGTAAGTTTGGTGTCGTAAGACAAGATTCGATTCAAGGATATTAGGTTAATATTATTATGAAGTTGAAATATGGTTTAACTTCTAAGTGTAATACTAATGATAGAAGTCGATCAGTAAATTTTGGTGCTAAGGTTTCTTATGTTGAACTTCATAAATACAAATGTAATAAGTCAATGAACATTACGGGTATAGTATAAGAAAAGTAAGACGCAATAAAATTCGGATTGCCATTTCTAATATTGGGAAGTTTGAGAAAAGTTGAAATTCGAGATCATAGAAAAATGGAACTAGGTCGCCATGGGTCGTTATAAGTTGAGTTTCGCAAACGAGGATTTAGAAGATAGAGTTTATCGGGACTGAAGAGATGTAAGGACAGCTTAACACTTATTTTATCAGAGTAGCGCAGCGGAATCGTGGACTATTGGGATATTAGAATTAAGAGTCTAAACTTTTGTTCATCGAGGATAAGCGAATTTCGCGGACGAAATTCAATTTAAGGGGGGAAGATTGTAACATCCCGAAAATCGAAAAGTCCACGTAAACCACATGCATGCAAATTATTAAATTTCTTTGTTATTTTATTAAATTATTTTAAAGCATAAAATGTATGTTTATTTTATTAAATTGTTTTAATTTTTTTTATGCATTTTATGCATAATTCACGCATGATAGAATTTAATTCATGAAATTTTTAAAAGTTCATGCATTAGGGTTTCTAGGTGCATTCCACGCTCGAACGAGGAACGGAGACCGGAGAATTTTCAGGAAAAATTATTTTACTACACGACTTATTTTTATAAATTAATTTAAAATGTTTTTAAGTGTATTTTTCAAAAATAGGAATTTTTGGGTATTTTTTACCCACGAGATTTTTTTTAATGGTACATAAATTTTATCGGATCTGGAGACGTTTCGAGGTTTCGGCTAATATTTTTAAGAACTTTCCAACACGAAAAATTTTTCGAGAGCGTGTTTGGATTCATTGGGCCTAATTTTAAGCTTATTGAGCTTAAAACTCTGTTAAAATTTTTAAAATGCTATTTTTAGGCCCATGAATTAATTGTTAGCAACATAACTAACACTAAATGACTCTTTAAGCGTTTCTATAAACGTAATCATCCTCCACTCAACCGCCAACTCCTTCCACTCACAATCATTCTCGGTCATTGTTGCTGCAAAGAGCTCGGTGCTTCCATTTTTCATTTCAAGCAAAATTCTTCCCTTCGACCGTGTGTCTTCGATCGTGTGGCCAATTATAATCACCAAGGCACGCTGTGTAATCTCTTTTCTCATCACACTCGTCATATATATGTGGTTTTGTGTGTGCCAAAGATAAAGCTTTTGTACATCTTGCATGATATCGTATGGGTGTATCATTGGTATCGGTTTTGTGCATGTTTCTCGTACAACTCATTTTTTTTATGAATCTTGTTGTAAAAGGGCTGCTGGTGCAAGGTTTCAGAATTGTTTCTGTCAAGAGTTCAAGGGGTATAGCTGCTGGAGTCACAGATGGTCGAGAGGGTGTGAGAGATTTTAGGTTTGATCGGTGGGTTTGGGATGGTATCGGTGAGATCATGGGTTATGGAGGGAAGCCAGTGGTGTAAGTGTGATTCCAGGCGTTGGATCTGCCCTTGATGGGTCAGGACCATTACCTGGGAGAGCCCTGACCCCGCTGGTCTGAACTCTTGTACAACACGATCAAACATAAGCAAGGGAGCTCGTGGTAATGGGGAGTTCGGGTCCTAGCGTGTAGGCTTGATGTGTGGGCTGCAAGGGGGCTGGAGTTGTGTTGTCTTTGAGTCCAGAGGAGTCTTGAGAGGGTTTAGGGGAGACCGAGCCATGGTGGGTTCATTGGGTCTAGGCTAGGAACGAATCAATGGAGAGTTGGGTCATTAGGGAAGAGGCGCACTTGCTGAAATTTTCAGCAGTATGTCAGCAGGGTTTTTAGGGTGCTATGTGGTTTGTATTGGGTGAATTCAAGTCTGATCTGGTGTAGTTTAGTCATGTTTTAAGTTTAGTAAAATTCGGCTAATTTCGAGTTGGTTCGGATTAAAACCGAGACCCCGGTTCAAGTTTTTTAAAAACGAATTTGTTAAGACGTATCATGGGCTCGAGTTTACGTCTAAGAATGTTTTTAAATATGTTTCGGTATATTTTAAGGAGTTTGGTAAGTTTCGGGTCAATTTTAGAGGTTCAGGGGTTAAATGATAATTTTTGTGTTTCCAGGGGCAAAATGGTCATTCTGCACCCAGGGTGAGATCTTGGTTCTGGCAGTGCCCTGAGTACAAATTTACCATATTTTAAATGTTCATGCATCATGATCACGATTTTAAGATTTTATGAAGATATACGTCGCATGCTTGGATTTAAGAAAAATTGCATTGGTGCATGATTTTTATAAGTGATGAAAATGGTAATGTTTGAATGACGGGAATTGGTTGTGACTATCGAAATATATGTAAATGTTTAAGATGTATATGTAAATGCTCATGATGAGGCCTAGGCACTGTGGACGGGTAATTCTGTCACCGATTTCCGACAGCCGCCGGGTACCGCGGTTTTCTGTATGATGGATCCATCGTAAATGATGAATGATGTACGATAGTCACCTCTAATGAACTGAATTCACCAACGATAAATGATGAATGATGAATGATAAATGATAAATGATGAATGATGAACGATAAATGATAAACGATGAATGATGAATTATTAATGGTGAATGATGATTAACGATGAGCTGTTTTGACACGTCACGATTTCATATGACACGTTTACATTAAGATTTTAAAGATCATGAAAGGTATGTTGAATATGGTATTTTTCACTGCTGTGTGCTATATATATGTATTTGCTATTAACGGTGCAGGTGTGTTTCTTCTTTAGACTCACTAGGCGTGTGTGATGCGGGTGAGCTTAATGATGAGGGGATTGGAGGTGCCGAACTCTGAGTAGGCAGACCTGGTGCTGTGACACGATCCGAGGACCGCATATTTTCCGCATTATAATCTATGAGATTGAGTTGAAATGAATACTCTCCTACATTGATGATTTTTAATGTTTTGATTGGTTCATGTTTACGTATGAATTTGGGATGAGTTTGGTTATTTTAAACTGCACTATTTTTACTGTCAAATATTTAAGATCATTTTTAAATGTTATATTTTTTTGTACAGCGTTGCATGCGAAACGTTTAAACGTTCTTTCGAAAATGTGAGCTTTATAAAATAAAAAAAATATTTACCCTTTCTTAAAACGGTAGATGTTTCACATTTAATAGTTAATATCTTTTGAATCGTCTTCTAGTCCATGTAGAAGACTTTATTCTGACAGAGGTACGATGTATCATACTATTCTGCTTTGGTACGGACTATCAGTTTGTCTGCTGAGTAGTTCAAAATCCAACTGATGAAGTGGCCAACTGATTAGGAGTGAAACTGGTTGACTGATCAGTTCAGTTACTAAATCAGTTCTAACTTATGTCTTCTCAGTTTGAGTACTTCAGTTGAGATAGGTCATTTTAGTTCGGTTTTGCGAAGTCTTCCGTTCTGATCTTCAATCTGTTTACTGGGCTTCGAGACTTGTTTATTCTTATAAGAACTTTAGCCTAATAACTTCAGTTCTTAATCCATTTAAGTCTAGTAAATCTCTTTTCAATTATGACCTCTCAGTTAAACTGGTTCAGTTTTGTTCTTCAGTTCTTTTACGGATTTGTTTGTCAAACTCTGAAACTTATAAATTCCAACAATTTCCCTCTTCTCGGTGTATGATAAAACTTAGATTTTTGAACTACTAAACTGAATTATCTGATATTCTTGATATATAACTGATAACCTAAAACTGATTGTAGATAAAATAATGTACACATTTGTACAGATTGAGTTTGAAAGAGGTAATTACAGATTCGTATAAACATTTCAAAATGAAAATATTATATACATGAGCTCTTTAGACTAAGTAACTGATATCAGACATCTCTTCGTCTTCTTTTCATATGGTCCTTTATCTGTTGGTTTGTCCGTTCAATGTGCTTCTTTCTTGTCTCTGATGCTGGCATCTTTGGTTATTTCCCCTTTTTGTCAACACCAGTCACTTTGGAGAAGAGAACGAATGCTGAACTTACTTGAGCTGAAACTTCAGCTAAATGATTTTGAACAATAGCAATTTTCTTTGACAGAGTGGTGTGCATAAAGTCTATCCGATTGATGAGTAGTTCCCAGGAAGTGATCAGTTTAGGGGTTGTAATTGCTTCTATTTTCATATTTTCCACATTAGAGAATAAATCAGATACATCCTTAGTCAGCTTCTTCAAGTCCTTCTTAGTATGATCCTTCAGTGTGCCCATACTCAAAGAATGTAGCAGCTGATAAATTTGACCTGAGATATTGAAACATCTACTAAATTAAAATGCGAAAATATATATCTATATTTTCAAAAATATATATATTTTCAAAAGCTCACATTTTCGAAAATATATTTTTTTTTAAAGCTCAAATTTTTGAAAATAAACATCTAAATATTTTGCATGCATGCAACCCTTCTGAAAAATGTGCCATTTAAAACTTAATCGTAAACGATCTAAAAATAAAAATACTGTAATTTAAAAATGCCAACTCGGACCTCAATCATGCATGAATAAAACGAAACAAGTAAAATCCTGAAAACCAACAGCATACCATAAAGAAAAACGTGTAAAACTGATCATGTTTGCTCAAAGCTCATAAAAACGTGATGTGCGGAAAAGTGTGGTCCTTGGGTCGTGCTCGCACATCCATGTTGGATCTCGGTTTTCTCGTGTCCAAAACGCAGCGGAAGTTTTAAAAATTTTAGATCTTGACATTCAAGATGTTTTGGACTCTCGTATGGTTTCAAAATATACATTCATAGGGAGTTAAACTTTTATAGGTTTGGTGAAAGATTCACACGGCTCCAACTATTTCGGGGTTTGCGGAAATAGCTTTTGATGAATTCCCTACGAATTTTCTTCAAATCTCCTTTCTTTAATCCTCCTATCAAGTCCACGACTAGATCATTTGTTCCTCTTCCAAATATCACTAGAAAATTTGAAAGAAGTTTTGCATAGAGTTTAATTAAAACGAGAGACGGCTCAAAAATCCTTAAAGTTAATCAAGGTGATGGCCGAAATTTTTGGTGAAGGGAAGGGAGGAATTTTCGAAAAACAATTTCTCTTGGAGGCTAGGGTTTTTCAAAAATTGTGAATAAATTGTGTTTAACCCTAAGCCTAATACACATATATAAGCTTAGGGTCCATTAATTAAATTAAATGCTTAATGAGCTTAATCAATTAATTATTCTATTCCAAGTAGTTTAATTAATTAATTAATCTTTCAAAGTCTAATTAAGAACCTTAATAATATGTATGTTGGTCTTGTACTCCTACAAGCCCATTATACATATACCAATAACATTTAATTTAAATCCCTTATAAATTCAACTCCTTGAATTTATCACCTCCAAAATTTAATATTTAATAAACTCAAGTTTTGAGTTTAATAAATTAAATCCTCAAATTTTATAAATTCAACTCCTTGAATTTATTATCTCCAAATTTCATAAATTTAACTTCTTGAATTTACTATCTCATAAATTTAACTCCTTCAATTTATTTTCTCAAAATTTAATTGTTATAAATTCAACTCCTTGAATTTACTATATCATAATATAAATTCAACTCCTTGAATTTATTCTCTTAACGGGAACAAATGATCCAGTGCTTGTGTGACCTTCAATGGTTCAGGGATACAGCTAGCCGTGGGTTCATAACTCCTTGTGATTCAGGACATTATCATTTATTCGGGCTTACCTTAATTTCCCCCATTCTATGTATCAAAAATTGATCATGAGAATGTCAGAAATCATATTTCTGATTAAACCCATCGAATCATGGTAAGAGCGTCTAGTAGCATCTCCCTATGAATCCCTAGGTAACACTTATAGTGCCTGCAAGAACCATTCGATTATTACTAACGTACAGTACGGTCCCTTCATCTCATATATCCCGATCGAATCTGCAACCATTGGTTCATCGAGGGTTGCATAATAATTCGATAACTATGGGAAACATATAAAAAGTGGCATCGCATGTACTATTGGAGAACTTCTTCTCCAACGTACGTCTCATACTCTGGCCAGAGATTCCATGCACTATTATTTCATCAAATCAACATAAGATATCCACACTCGTAGGTGAGCAGTGAATTCTAGACTACAATGCAGTGAGTCATATATGTGTCGCAACTGCACCCAATTATGCCACCTGACGACTCTCCTGGAGCCGGTAAACGAGTTAAAGCACAGCTCTAGCATATAAAGCCAGTCTTGTCCCGGGTCGTAAGGGCTAATGGTGTACAATCATAATCACGGACTTATCCTCTCGATGAATGATAACCACTTGGAAAGTTTGAGAGAGGGTTGTTCGGTATAATCATCATATGACTACCCATCTGCATGTTTGGACATCTCTATGCCCCTACCAAGAAACACGGTACACAACATCACAGATGCTAGTCTCGAGCTCAGGCGACCTTTATCCATGTTTTAGGTGGCTGAATCGACTAGGAACGAATTTAGATCATACAGTGTTTACAAATGAGTTTCAGCTTCGAATTGTGATTCATTTGTATTAAAGTATAATCAAGGTCTTTATCTATGTTGTTCACATGGGTATACTGATAAAGAAATAACAAACCATGAAATAATGAATTATATTAAAATAAAGATTATTTATTACAACTGAGTCAATAAAATACCTAGCCAACAGTTGGCTTGCAGGGCATATACTCTAACAATCTCCAACTTGCCCTAGAGTCAACTACCCATAAACTTTAATCACATCGCTTCGCGATGCTTCTCAAACAATGGTACTGGAAAGGGCTTTATAAGTGGATCAGCAACATTATTTGCAGAGGGGACTCTTTCGACTGATATATCTCCTCTTCCCACAATCTCCCGGATGATGTAGAATTTCGTCATTACATGTTGGGATCGCTGATGAGACCTTGGTTCCTCTGCTTGCGAAACGGCACCAGTGTTGTCGCAGTACACCGGGACTGAATCAACTCCATTAGGAATAACGCCCAACTTTTGGACAAAATTCCTCATCCAAACTGCCTCTTTGGCTGCAGCAGATGCAGCAATGTATTCAGCTTCGGTGGTGGAATCCGCAATGGTGTCTTTCTTGGAATTTTTCCAAGAGACAGCCTCACCATTAAGCATGAATACAAAACCAGAGGTCGATTTTGAATCATCTACATCACATTGGAAGCTAGAATTAGTGTAGCCTTCCAATTTTAATTCTCCACCCTCATATACCATGAACAAGTTCTTAGTCCTTCTCAAGTACTTAAGAATATCTTTCACGGCCTTCCAATGCATTGGACCAGGGTTCGCCTGATATCTGCTTGTAACACTCAAAGTGTAAGCAACATCAGGACGTGTAGATATCATACCATACGTGATACTACCAATGGCTGAGACATATGGAGTACGTGTCATCATCTCTATCTCTTAATCAGTTTTGGGACACATAGCTTTAGATAGAGTAACACCATGACACATTGGTAAGTATCCTCTCTTGGACACTTCCATAGAGAATCGCTTCAAAATGGTATCGATATAAGTGTCTTGGGTGAGCCCCAACATCCTCTTTTATCTATCTCTATAGATTTGTATTCCCAATACATAAGATGCTTCACCCATGTCTTTCATGGAGAATTTACTTGCTAACCATACTTTAGTTGATTGCAATAATCCTACGTCATTCCCAATGAGTAGGATATCATCAACATAAAGTTTTAGAAATGTCATTGCACTCTCAATAACTTTCTTGTACACGCATGGTTCCTCAGGATTTTTTTAGCAAAACGAAATTCCTTGATAGTGCTATCAAATCGGAGGTTCCAACTCCTTGACGCCTGCTTGAGACCATATATTGATCTCTGAAGTTTGCATACCTTACGCTCACTTCTCACTGATGTGTATCCCTCAGGTTGAGACATATAAATTTCTTCGTTGATGTCTCCATTGAGGAATGCAGTCTATACATCAATTTGAAATATCTCATAGTCATACCATGCTGCTATGGCTAGTAGTATTCTAATGGACTTAAACATAGCAACTGGTGAAAAAGTTTCCTCATAGTCAATTCATTGCCTTTGAGTATAACCTTTTGCAACCAGCCTTGCTTTGAAGGTCAATACCTTTTCCAACACAATTCTCATCATGGCTTTGTTTATGAAGAAGCTTATATCTTGCAGGTAGTCTAATAACCCTATCGACCTTCTAGGAGCTTGTACTTCAACTACTGGTTGTTGGGAAATGGGTTAACTTCTGTATTTGAGGGAGTATCTTGAATCTCTTCAAGTTCTATCATCTTGCATTTTCTATCTAATAGAAATTCCTTTTCTAAAAAAGTGGCATTTCTTGAAACAAACACTTTTACTTCATTGGGATGATAGAAATAATATCCAACAGAATTCTTTGGATATCCTACAAAGTAGCTTGATGAAACTTAAAATTAATAATTTATTATATGTTAAAACCTGTATTTTAAAATTTAAGTTTCATTAAAATTATAAAATTATGTTATTTTAGTATTGTTTGTTTATATTTAATTGTCTTACTAAATATGTTTTATTTTCAGGTTTTCTAAGTGTTGGTAAAATAATGATAACTCAAGCTAGAAAATTCAAATGGAGGTGACTCAAACATGTTTGGAATTCTTGAGAAATTATCTACAACTTTGCAGAAGACATGATTGCCTAAAAAGTTCATTAAGATGATCAAATTGTGCAAATATCAAAAGGAGGACAAATTTACTTTTACTATGACCAGCATATAGTAAAAAAATCATAACTATTTCAATATTTAACCAAATGAGATGAACCAAGTGGCCAAATTCATCTACTGACAATTCCCCAGATGTTTGCCATTTTGAGCAGAGTCAAATTCGGTGATTAAAGTTGTGGAACAAAGCATTGAAAGAAGGGACATGGAATTGAACTTGGAGGAGACAAAGAATACTATTGCAACTAAATGGCATTAATAAAAATTTTGACACTTTCTCTCATTTGGCCTATAAATAGGGGCCTTGTGCTAGCTTGAGAATCATTCTATCTCATTGTAAAATATAGTGTGAGTGTGTATCAAAGTTCTAAGTTCCAATATATTTTCTTTCATGTTCTCAACTATGAGTGATATTTTAGTGTTGATCAAAAGTAAGCTTATGGCAAGCTAAATCTATTATGTCAAGGTGAAGAGGATGCATTCTTGGTGAAGTAAGATTGTTTATATTTTGTATATTCTTTCTTTATTTCTTTTCATTTAGCTAACTTATTTTTATTGTAGGTATAAAAATGAATTATTTGTTGTTATCAATTTACATCAAATGCTTGATACCATTAAAGTGGTTATCTTGATTTGTTGTTTAATTTTGATACAATAAATATTTCATCACTTATTATTATTATATATATATATATAGATATATATATATATATATATTTATATAATAATATCATAATATTTTATTTAGACGATAGCGTGGCTCTGCCGGTTGTTCTAAATGAAATATTATGATTTAATACTAACAACTAACAATCTAACATTTACTTTATCGTAACTAACTTTTATTTTTCGCATCTAACTTTTACTTTCTCGCAACTAACTTTTACTTTTCCGCAACTAACATTTACTTTATCGCAACTAACTTTTACTTTACCGCAACTAACTTATTAAATCAATATATTTCATTTAAGCAATAGCGTGGCTCTGCCGGTTGTTTTAAATGAAATATAATGATTTAATTTAACATTTATTTTATGCAATTATTTATTTATATAGTTATAATTATAATCATAGGTAACATATATAAAATATCGGTTAATTCGGTATTTTCTATAGTGGGAACTATATTATATTATGTGTGTGTTTAATTTTCTTGGAACCATTATTTATGGTGATTTCTTTTGTTTTACTTTTAGTTAAACAATATTACATAAACCAAGAATAAATCCTCAAGCCTTGACAAAATTTATAATTTGTAAACTTCATTCTTGCATTTGGTAATCTATAAATTAATAAATTTAAACTCAAAATAACCTCTCTGAGGATCGATCTCGTACTTACGAAATATATTACTTGCAGACAACCTACACTTGGGTGAATTATTATTTAAGTAGTAGCAAGTTTTTGGCGCTGTTGCCGGGGAGGTATAAATTAAGTTTATATTTGTTAATTATGTTTTATTTATGAGTATTGTGTTGTTTTTTTTTTTGTATGAGTATTTGGAGTCGAAAAAAAAGTTGCAGACTTATTCGAGTATCTGAAAATAATTTAAACATGGATGATAATTCAAATAATCAAGATAAAGATAATGATAATAATAATAATAATAATAATAATAATAATAATAATAATAATAATCAAGAACATGATCAATTAAAAACACTTAGGCACCATATGAACCCTATTAGAACTAGTGCACCATCTTGTTTAGTTTTTCCTCCTGATGCATCTAATTTCAACTTCAAACCTCAAATTATTCACCTTTTACCAAATCTTATGGCTTAGATTCTGAAAATCCATATTTGCATCTAAGAGAATTTGAGGAAGTTTGTAACACTTATAATGATCAAAATTGTAGCATGGATATAGTTCGATTAAAGCTTTTCCCTTTTTCTTTAAAAGATAAAGCTAAAACATGGCTACAAAATTTAAGATCAAGTTCAATAAGATCATGGGAAGAAATGCAACAACAATTTCTCAAAAAGTTTTTCCCTTCCAATAGAACAAATTCTTTTAAAAGACAAATTACAACTTTTTCTCAAAAACAAGGAGAAACGTTTTATCAATGTTGGGATAGATATAAAGAATTACTTAATACATGCCCACATCATGGCTTTGAAACATGGAGAATAGTTTCTCACTTTTATGAAGGTCTAATACCTAATGATAGGCAAATGATAGAATTCATGTGTAATGGAACTTTTGAAGATAAAAACCCAAATGAAGCTATGGAATATTTGGATTCATTAGCAGAAAATGCTCAAAATTGGGATAATATAGGCACAATAGAACCACCAACAACTAAAAACAATAATTCAACAAATGGGGGTGGTATCTATAATCTTAAAGATGATATATATATTCAAGCTAAACTTGCATCTTTAGCAAGAAAAATTGAGTCATTAAAAATGAAAAAGAGTGGTCAATTAAAAAGTATTCAAGAAATTGTTTGTCATATATGTGATACACATGATCATGCTACAAAAGATTGTCCAACATTACCTTCATTTAAAGAATGTCTCCATGAACAAGCAAATTATGTTAACAATTATAAAAAATCAATACTAGATCTTTTTTCACCATCATATAATCCTGGATGGAAAAATCATCCTAATTTTAGTTGAAGGAATGATAATAATGCACAACCGTCACAACAATATTTTCAAAATAACCAAAATCATCAAGGTTATATTCCTTATGTTACACCTCCAAGAAAAAACTTTGAAGATGTAATTCATGCATTTATCCAAAAGCAAGAGTCTATCAATATTCAAAACAGTCAATATCAATATTCAAAACAGTCAACCTATGAGTGATTTGAAAGAAACTCTTGCAAAATTTGCATCTGCACTTAATATTCATGAAAAAAGAAAATTTTCATCTCAAACTCAACCTAATCCTAAAAATCAAAATCAAGAATTAAAAAATGAAAAAATTGATCAAATAAAATCTGTTATTACCCTTAGAAGTGGTAAAATAGTTAATGATCCATATAGTAATGAAAACAAGGATCATTTAAAATCAAAGATTAAGGATGATAATCCTGATACTTTTGAGAATGATGATACCTTAAATTTTAAGAATAATATGGTGAATGATAAATCATCTGAAATAGTAAATAAGTCAAATAAACCTCCACCGTTTCCTCATGCATTAACAAATCATAAAAAACAAAAAAGTGATTCTGATATCTATGAAGTTTTTAAACAAGTGAAGATAAATATTCCATTATTAGATGCTACTAAACAAGTACCTTCTTATGCAAAATTTTTAAAAGACTTATGTACTGTAAAGAGAAAATTGCATGTGAAGATAAAAGCATTCTTGGCTGAACAAGTAAGTTCTATTCTTCAAAATAATTCTAGTTTAAAATATAAAGATCCTGGTTGTCTAACAATTTCATGTATTATTGGAGAAAATAAAATTAAAAAAGCTTTGTTGGATTTGGGAGAAAATGTGAATTTACTTTCTTATTCAGTTTATGAAAAACTTAATTTAGGAGAATTAAAACCCACTTTTGTTACTCTCATACTGGCGGATAGGTCAATCAAAATACCTAGAGGTATTGTAGAAGATGTGTTGGTTCAAGTTGATAAATTAATATATCCTGTAGATTTTATTGTTTTGGATACACAACCAATAGAAGTACATAATGAAATTCCAGTAATATTGGGACGACCATTTCTGGCAACTTCAAATGCTTTAATTAATTGTCGAAATGGAATAATGAAATTGTCTTATGGAAATATGACTCTAGAACTTAATGTGTTCAATTTATGTAAACAACCAAGTATTAATGAAAATAAATATGATAATGAAAATGAAACAATTGTGGAAGAAAATATACAAGAAGAAAACTTAAATCAACAATCTGAAGTTTTTTCAATAGAATGTTTTGAGTCTAAAAATAATTTTAAAGAAGATGATAATACAAAACTTGAATTAAAAGTTTTACCATTAGAATTGAAATATGTATTTCTTGGTGAAAATAAAACATTTCTTGTTGTAATTTCTTCCACTCTTTTGCCAAATCAAGAAGAAGATTTGATTAAATTACTTAAAAATATAAAAATGCAATTGGATGGACTTTGAAAGATATAAAAGGTATGAATCCTTTAATTTGTACACATAAAATTCACTTGGAAGAAAATGCTAAAACATATCAACAACCACAAAGAAGGTTAAATCCACATATGAAGGAAGTTGTTAAGAATGAAGTATTAAAACTATTAGACGCTGGAATTATCTATCCAATTTCAGATAGTAAATGGGTAAGTCCAACACAAGTAGTACCTAAAAAGTCCGGCATCACTGTTATAAAAAATGAAAAGGGAGAGTTATTACAAGCTAGGATTCCATCTAGTTGGCGTATGTGTATTGATTATAGAAAATTAAATGATGCAACTAGAAAAGATCATTTCCCACTACCATTTTTAGATCAAATTCTCGAAAAAGTAGCAGGAAATTCTTATTAGTGTTTTCTTGATGGGTATTCGTGGTATTATCAAATACATATATCATTAGAAGATCAAGAGAAAACAACTTTTACTTGTCCTTTCGGAACTTTTGCATTTAAAAGAATGCCATTTGGTTAATGTAATGCTCCGGCTACTTTTCAAATATGCATGTTAAGTATTTTCAGTGATATGATTGAAGAATATGTAGAAGTTTTTATGGATGATATAACTGTTTTTGGAAACATCATTTGAAAATTGTCTTAAAAATCTAGAAGAAGTATTAAAAAGATGTTAAGAAAAAAATCTTGTTTTAAATTGGGAAAAATGTCATTATATGGTTAAATCTGGGATTGTTTTAGGACATGTGATATCTGAAAAAGGAATTGAAGTTGATAAAGCCAAAGTTGATGTTATTGCTAATTTAACATCACAAAAAACGGTCAAAGAAGTTCGATCATTCTTGGGTCATGCAGGATTTTATAGAAGTTTTATAAAAAATTTCAGCATAATATCTAAACCAATTTCAAATCTTTTAACAAAAGATACACAATTTGAATGGACTCAGAAATGTGAAAATGCTTTTAAAAAAATTATTAATCTTTTAGTTACATCACCTATTTTACAACCTCCAGATTGGTCTTTACCATTTGAATTAATGTGTGATGCAAGTGATTATGCTATAGAAGCTGTGTTAGGACAAAGAAAAGAAGGAAAACCTTATGCAATCTATTATGCTACTAGAACCTTAAATAGTGCCCAAATAAATTATTCAACTACTGAAAAAGAATTACTTTCAGTAGTATTTGCATTAGATAAGTTTCGATCTTATTTAATTGGTTCTACTACTATTGTTTACACCGATCATTCTGCCATAAAATATTTATCAAATAAACAAGATGCTAAGCCAAGATTAATACGATGGATTTTATTGTTACAAGAATTTGATATTATAATTAAATATAAAAAAGGAAAAGAAAATGTTGTAGCCGATCATTTATCTAGAATAATGACTGAATCATCTCATAATGAAATACCAATAAATGAAAATTTTCCAGATGATCAGTTGTTTTATGCTACTATTATGCCCTGGTTTGCTAACATTGTAAATTTTCATGTGACAAATAAAATGCCTTCTCATTGGAATTCACAGGATAAGAATATATTATTGATAGAAGTTAAAAAATTTTAATGGGATGATCCTTACTTATTTAAGTATTGTCCTGACCAAATTTTTCGACGATGCATACCCGACAATGAAGTAAGTAATGTTATTAAATTTTGTCATTCTGAAGCATGTGGAGATCATTTTTCATCCAATAAAACAGCTACAAAAATCTTACAATGTGGATTTTATTGGCCGTCTTTATTCAAAGATATACATTTATTTTGCAAATCTTGTGAAAACTGTCAGAAGATGGGATCAATTTCAAAACGAAACATGATGCCTTTAAATCCAATCATAATTATTGAAATATTTGATAGTTGGGGGATAGATTTTATGGGTCCATTTTCATTATCTTTTGGATATACGTACATTTTAGTCGCTGTTGATTATGTTTCAAAATGGATTGAAACAATTGCATGTAGAACTAATGATCATAAAGTTGTTATAAAATTTTTAAAAGAAAATATTTTTAGCCGATTTCGAATACCCAGAGCAATAATTAGTGATGGAGGAAGTCATTTTATGAATAAATCATTTTCTTCTTTGTTAAGAAAATATGGCATTACACATAAAGTTTCTACCCCATATCATCCTCAAAGTAATGGTCAAGTTGAACTTGCAAATAGAGAAATAAAAAAAATTTTAGAAAAAACAGTTAATCCAAATCGAAAAGATTGGCCTTTAAGATTAACTGATGCATTATGAGCATATAGAATTGCATTTAAAACATCATTAGGGATGTCACCATATAGGTTAGTTTTTGGTAAGCATTGTCATTTACCGGTTGAACTTGAACATAAAGCTTATTGGGCAATTAAAGCATTTAATATTAATTTAGATGATGCATCTAAATTAAGAAAATTGCAAATAAATGAACTTTAAGAATTAAGAAATGATGCATATGAAAATTCAAAGATTTATAAAGATAAAACTAAAGTCTTTCATGATAAAAATATTATGAGAAAGTCATTTGAAATTGGACAAAAAGTTTTGCTTTATAATTCTCATTTGCATTTATTTTCAGGTAAACTAAGATCGAGGTGGTCAGGACCATTTATAGTCAAATTTGTTTATCCTCATGGTGCTGTTGATATTGAAAATCGTAAAAATAATGACTGTGTTTAAAGTTAATGGGCAAAGACTTAAGCTTTTTATAGAAAATGAAATTCTTAATAATGAGTTTATGCCTTTATATGATCCACAATATTTGTTTGATATTTTCATTTTGTTTTGCAGATTCTAGTTCATTTCCCGGTTAAGTGGCGGATAACGGCACTCCGTGACTGTTTAAGTCGGTTTCTTCAGTTTTCCCAAAATAATTGAAATATATATAATAATAATAATAATATGGATGCGTGTATTATGAATCTTCGTAAATATTTTGCTTGTTTACCTGATAATGCGTTGAAAAAAAATTATAAAGCTAGATGTGAGCGGCTAAGGTTGATGATATCATATGGCATACCGAATGATGTCCGTTTGATAATTGAAGCAAAAGTCCGATTGGTTGGGGAAGCAAGTGAATTAATAATAAGACATATGCCAGGATTTGGTAAAAGCAGATATGCCAAAAAGCGAAGAGCTAAACGTATAGGTGGATGTCATAAATATGCAAGGTGGACTTGTAAGGAAAAATGCAAAAATGTTGGAATGACATCAATGAATAGAGAAGATAAAATTTTATTCATTAAGAATGGTCTGAGTAAAGAGCCTTTGGATAATTTTCTAGAGGTTCTTGATACGCATTCTAGTGGGTACGTTCAAAATGAACTTCTTAAACTATGGTGGCAATTTCAACAGGAGGAATATCAATATGGACGGTGGAATCAGCTTTACAAAGATCCTACTGTAGTAACTCATATCTATTTAGATAAGTAAATATATATACACAATTTCGTCTTGGGAATCTGACGTTAAAAGACCATGTTTGCCAATTTATAAGAAAATTGGATGGGAAGCATATCCTCGACTCATAGAAGGCGTTGAAGCCGTTACTGAACGTAAAATCAGAGGAAGATGTGAGCCACAATCACAACTACGCTGTATATATTTGTTTTAATTTTGTCATTTTTATTTTCTTTTAATAATAATAATTTCCTGTTCAAATATTGACTTTTGGCATGTTACGCTTATAAATTCATATGCTGTGATCTAACAATTACAAAAAAACATATTTCTCAACATGTCAACGTCCACGGTAAGTAAAATAAAAAATATTTGTGTATTTTGTGGATCTAGTGCATGAAAAGATTCAATTTATGAAGAAGTAGCAGAAAATCTTGGAATAACACTTGCTAAAAAAAAGATTCATTTGGTATATGGTGGTGGTGAAGTTGGCCTCATGGGAAAAGTTGCAAAAGCTGCAAATGCAGGTGGAAGTGAAGTTTTAGGCATTATTCCGATTACCTTAGCCAATCTTACAGGACCAACAATAGGAGAAGAAATGAAAGTGGACAACATGTATGAACGAATTACTCAAATGATTGAACATTCAGATGCTTTCATTGCTTTGCCAGGAGGTTTCGGTACTTTGGAAGAAATATTTCATACTGTTTGTTGGGCACAATTAAATATCCACAATAAGCCAATTGGTTTGTTAAATGTTATCAATTATTATGATAAACTGTTATCGTTTCTTGATGATGTTGTGGAACAGAGATTTATTTCATTAGCTTCGCGAAGGATGTTAGTTTCTGCTACAAGTGAAGGTGAACTTATTGATTTACTGCAAGGATTTAGTCATGAACCAGATCCATCCTTATCTCAACTTAATTGGCCAACATCCAAAAGTAAGAAAAGAAAATTCATGTGATGCTAAACCTGTGATTCAACGGTATGTTTTAATGTTTTTCTTTAAGGTATGAATAATTTCTTCTTCTTCTCCTCTTAGTTTTTTTTATATAAAAATTAAAATATATACTTATATATAGTAATAATAATAATAATTTTTAGTTCAATGTCGAGTAAGGTGTCAGTAAAATGCACCTGAGACGCATTAGTTAATAATTATTGGAAAATCACAATACACTAGATTTTAATATTCATTATATTCAAAATACAGACTAAAAGAAAAATTAGTTTTTCATATGTACCAATTTATATATATATTGATCAATTAATATAAAATATATAATAGATGTGTTCATATATATATATATATATAATTGTATGTGTTTTCAAATAAAATAATTTCTAAAATTTTTATGAGAATATAGTTAAAAGATATGGTTTGTATGGTTGTTAACATGTATAATTGAAAGAATTCTTTTGTAAAAGTATAATATATACTCACACATCTTTTGTGAGTGAGTGGTGAGAAATGAGAAAACAATTAATAAACTTTTATTGATTATTAAAAAATGGTTAATTACAAGAATATAACTCCCCTAAAAAAAATATTTATTGAAAAAAGAAAAAAAAAGAAGTAAATATATAACGGACTGCAAAATACTTTATTCATTGTAATTTTTTTAGATTTGATTGATGTACTATCAATGTGTTCTAAAAATATCAATATTGTGTTAAAAAAACGAAAAAAAAAAACAAACAAACAAACAAAAAGATTTGTTTGTGCTAGATAAGTTTCAAAGGTAGTCGGATGTATCCGTTATATAAATGTTTATATATATACATATATATATATATATATATATTTATGGTAGAATGTTTGGATAAAAAATTTTATGTTATTGTAAAATTTTGCAGTCACGTTATTTAAAAAAAACAATAAAAAAAAATGGGGATTTTATTCTTTGTAAATTTTCCTATTTTGTTTTCAATATTAGTTTAATTAATTATCTGCTTTAATACTTAGCCTTTTTCAATGAGAGTTAATATTCATTCCAACTCCATGAGTTAAAACTAGCTATTCCTTAAACATTTTGACCTGAAAGAATATATGGAGTTGAGGCTTTTACAATAATATTCTAGATATTATACATGTTATGGTGGGTGGTGTAACATATTTAATTATATATTATTATATTAAACGAAAATATATATATATATATATATATATATAAATCGGTATATGATTTTGTTTTTAATAAATATGTTTGTATTTGAATATATAAAAGGAATAAAGAATCTAGGTTGTGATTTTCCGATAAAGTTTATTACTAAGGGACTAGTAATAAGATAGTGTGGGGGTGTGATGAAACTTAAAATTAATAATTTATTATATGTTAAAACTTGTATTTTAAAATTTAAGTTTCATTAAAATTATAAAATTATGTTATTTTAGTATTGTTTGTTTATATTTAATTTTAATTGTCTTACAAAATATGTTTTATTTTCAGGTTTTCTATGTGTTGGTAAAATAAAGATAACTCAAGCTAGAAAATTAAAATGGAGGTGACTCAAACATGTTTGGAATCCTTGAGAAATTATCTACAACTTTGCAGAAGACATGATTGCCTAAAAAGTTCATTAAGATGATCAAATTGTGCAAATATCCAAAAGAGGACAAATTTACTTTTACTATGACCAGCATATAGTAAAAAAATCATAACTATTTCAATATTTAACCAAATAAGGTGAACCAAGTGGCCAAATTCATCTACTGACAGTTTCCCACATGTTTTCCGTTTTAAGCAGAGTCAAATTCGGTGATTAAGGTTGTGGAACAATTGAAAGAAGAATCATGGAATTGAACTTGGAGGAGACAAAGAATACTATTGCAACTAAATGGCATTAATAAAAATTTTGACACTTTCTCTCATTTGGCCTATAAATAGGGGCCTTGTACTAGCTTGAGAATCATTCTATCTCATTGTAAAATATAGTGTGAGTGTGTATCAAAGTTCTAAGTTCCAATATATTTTCTTTCATGTTCTCAACTATGAGTGATATTTTAGTGTTGATCAAAAGTAAGCTTATGGCAAAATAAATCTATTATGTCAAGGTGAAGAGGATGCATTCTTGGTGAAGTAAGATTGTTTATATTTTGTATATTCTTTCTTTATTTCATTTCATTTAGCTAACTTATTTTTATTGTAGGTATAAAAATGAATTATTTGTTGTTATCAATTTACATCAAATACTTGATACCATTAAAGTGGTTATCTTGATTTGTTGTTTAATTTTGATACAATAAATATTTCATCACTTATTATTATATATATATATATATATTTATATAATAATTAGTTGCGATGAAGTAAGATTGTTTATATTTTGTATATTCTTTCTTTATTTCATTTCATTTAGCTAACTTATTTTTATTGTAGGTATAAAAATGAATTATTTGTTGTTATCAATTTACATCAAATGCTTGATACCATTAAAGTGGTTATCTTGATTTGTTGTTTAATTTTGATACAATAAATATTTCATCACTTATTATTATATATATAGATATATATATATATTTATATAATAATATAATAATATTTCATTTAGACGATAGCGTGGCTATGCCGGTTGTTCTAAATGAAATATTATGATTTAATACTAACATTTAACAATCTAACATTTACTTTATCGCAACTAACTTTTATTTTCGCATCTAACTTTTACTTTCTCGCAACTAACTTTTCCTTTTCCACAACTAACATTTACTTTATCGCAACTAACTTTTACTTTACCGCAACTAACTTATTAAATCAATATATTTCATTTAGGCAATAGCGTGGCTCTGCCGGTTGTTCTAAATTAAATATAATGATTTAATTTAACATTTACTTTATGCAATTATTTATTTATATAGTTATAATTATAATCATAGGTACCATATATAAAATATCGGTTAATTCGGTATTTTCTATAGTGGGAACTATATTATATTATGTGTGTGTTTAATTTTTTTGGAACCATTATTTATGGTGGTTTCTTTTGTTTTACTTTTAGTTAAACAATATTATATAAACCAAGAATAAATCCTTAAGCCTTGACAAAATTTATAATTTGTAAACTTCATTCTTGCATTTGGTAATCTATAAATTAATAAATTTAAACTCAAAATAACCTCTCTGAGGATCGATATCGTACTTACGAAATATATTACTTGCAGACAACCTACATTTGGGTGAATTATTATTTAAGTAGTAGCAAGTTTTTGGCGCCGTGATGAAACTTAAAATTAATAATTTATTATATGTTAAAACCTGTATTTTAAAATTTAAGTTTCATTAAAATTATAAAATTATGTTATTTTAGTATTGTTTGTTTATATTTAATTTTAATTGTCTTACAAAATATGTTTTATTTTCAGGTTTTCTATGTATTGGTAAAATAAAGATAACTCAAGATAGAAAATTAAAATGGAGGTGACTCAAACATGTTTGGAATCCTTAAGAAATTATCTACAACTTTGCAGAAGACATGATTGCCTAAAAAGTTCATTAAGATGATCAAATTGTGCAAATATCAAAAGGAGGACAAATTTACTTTTACTATGACCAGCATATAGTAAAAAAATCATAACTATTTCAATATTTAACCAAATGAGGTGAACCAAGTGGCCAAATTCATCTACTGACAATTTACCACATGTTTACTGTTTTGGGCAGAGTCAAATTCGGTGATTAAGGTTGTGGAACAAAGCATTGAAAGAAGAATCATGGAATTGAACTTGGAGGAGACAAATAATACTATTGCAACTTAATGGCATTAATAAAAATTTTGACACTTTCTCTCATTTGGCTTACAAATAGGGGCCTTGTGCTAGCTTGAGAATCATTCTATCTCATTGTAAAATATAGTGTGAGTGTGTATCAAAGTTCTAAGTTCCAATATATTTTCTTTCATGTTCTCAACTATGAGTGATATTTTAGTGTTGATCAAAAGTAAGCTTATGGCAAGCTAAATCTATTATGTCAAGGTGAAGAAGATGCATTCTTGGTGAAGTAAGATTGTTTATATTTTGTATATTCTTTCTTTATTTCATTTCATTTAGCTAACTTATTTTTATTGTAGGTATAAAAATGAATTATTTGTTATCAATTTACATCAAATGCTTGATACCATTAAAGTGGTTATCTTGATTTGTTGTTTAATTTTGATACAATAAATATTTCATCACTTATTATATATATTTATATAATAATATCATAATATTTCATTTAGACGATAGCGTGGCTCTGCCGGTTGTTCTAAATGAAATATTATGATTTAATACAAACATCTAACATTCTAACATTTACTTTATCGCAACTAACTTTTATTTTTCGCATCTAACTTTTACTTTCTCGCAACTAACTTTTACTTTTCCGCAACTAAATTATTAAATAAATCTATTTCATTTAGGCAATAGCGTGGCTCTGCCGGTTGTTCTAAATGAAATATGATGATTTAATTTAACATTAACTTTATGCAATTAATTATTTATATAGTTATAATTAAAATCATAGGTACCATATATAAAATATTGGTTAATTCGGTATTTTCTATAGTGGGAACTATATTATATTATGTGCGTGTTTAATTTTCTTGGAACCATTATTTATGGTTGTTTCTTTTGTTTTACTTTTAGTTAAACAATATTACATAAACCAAGAATAAATCCCCAAGCTTTGACAAAATTTATAATTTTTAAACTTCATTCTTGCATTTGGAATCTATAAATTAATAAATTTAAACTCAAAATAACATCTCTGAGGATCGATCTCGTACTTACGAAATATATTACTTGCAGACAACCTACACTTGGGTGAATTATTATTTAAGTACTAGCATAGCTCAAAGTCGATCTACTATCCAATTTGTCTCCCACTGCCTGCTTCACGTAAGCAGGACATTCCCATATTCTCATGTAAGAATATTTGGGAGTTTTTCCCATCCATATCTCATATATTATTTTATCCACTGCTTTAGTATGGACATTATTCAACAACATTTCCGCAGTTTCAAGCGCAAAATCCCAAAACGATTTAGGCAATTCAGTGAATCCCATCATGGATCGAACCATGTCCATGAAGGTTCGATTTCGACGTTTAGAAACACCATTCTATTTTGGTGTTACTGGTGGAGTCCACTGTGAGAGAATCACATTCTCTTTTAGATAACCCAAAAATTCAGCACTCAAGTATTCTCCACCTCGATCAGATCGAAGTGTCTTAATACTCATTTCTAATTGTTCTCTACTTCAGATTTGAATTATTTGAACCTTTCAAATGCTTTAGATTTGTGTTTCATCAAATAAACATACACATACGTCGAAAGGTCATGAGTAAGGGTAATGAAGTAGGATTGCCAATATTTTGTGCTAACACTTAGCGGGCCACAAACGTCTGTGTGGATCAAATCCAGTAGACCATACACACGTTCCATGTTTTCATTGAATGGAGTCTTTGTAATTTTTCCTTTTAGACAGGACTTACAAGTAGGTAGAGAATTTATGTCTTACAAGTCAAACATGCCTTCTCTCACTAGTTTGTGCATCCTTCTTTGGGAAATGTGACATAGTCTAGCGTGCCATTTTTGTGCGGGATTGGGATCATATAACTTTCTTTTGTTTGTTGTTGAAATCATGTTTACTTTGACATTCAATTATCATTTCCAGAACATTTCTGGCGCATATAATTTCTTATGTCCGAACTTCTTGCAGTGAAATAAATATGTTCTGACTTATCGGGCATTGTAGGCCCTTTAAGTGTCCTTCAGAGTTTGTCTCTTATTTGGATTGTTTTTCTTGTGAGGGGAAAAACATTTTTTCCCTTACATTGTGGGCCATTTTTTGTCCTGAAGAGAGACCCATTAGAAAAACAACATTTTTCTATTTTATGGTGATCTCATAAGTCATAAGCATATTGACCAGCTCTTCAAAGCTATCATCTATCTTATTAAAATTGAAGTTCACCATCACCCCGTCAAATAAGGAAGAGAAAGACAACAAATTGATGTTATCAATTAACTCGTTAGGAATCACACATTTCAGGCCCAATACATTCTCAATAAGCCCAATCATATGTACACCACGCTCATGGGCCAGAGCCCCATCTTGCATGCATGTAGTCATGAGCTTTTAAAAATGATGTGCATCACTGTATGAGTTTCATGCAACTCTTGCATATGTATTCGAATGTCAGTAGCATTCAACATTTCCTCAAACTGTCCCTACAGTTCATTTGACATAGAAGCGAGCATGTTATACTTTAGCTTGCATACTATGGTCCTACCATCTTGCATGTTTTGCCAGTTCAGCAGGACTGACATTAGTGTGTATGTCATTTTTTCTGAATTCAGAACAATTTCCCCAACCAGTCTTGATTGTTATGTTCGGTTATCTTGTTAACAGAGAAGGATTACGTGACGAAATCGAAAATATACTGATATGGAAACAGAATAATTGTTGCTGATAATTTTAAAATAATTTTAAGATATAAAATATGGATTTTTATTTTATAAATTCCCTCCCACTATTTTGACATTTTCACCACCCTCTGATGAAAAAGAGAAATCGTATTTCCTTAGTGGGCACGTAGATTCCAATTAGCCAATTATAATCCCGAATAATATCATCCAATTATAATTTCTTAAAGGTAGAATCCAATTGTCTCCATATGCAACCTCTACGTGTTTTGCCTCACAATTAATAAGGAACCAATAATATGACGCCGTTTATTTTCACGTGTCAAACCGACCCATCAATATTGAATTGTAGTGGACGGTTGCCATGAGTTCCCCCAATAATATGAGCCGAAGTCATGGGAGTTCCAATCAATTCACATCATATGTGCGGTGGAAGTCATAGCTTTCCGCGTCCAGGCCTTCCCAATAATATGAGCCAGACACTGTCCGCGGGTAGCGATCAACATGCAACCACGGTTGATGGAAGGCAATGAAAAATTAAACTCTTTTAATTTTTACTTTTTCGGTTTGATATAAATTTTGAATCTTATTCAAAATGAGGGATTTTAATTTTAAAATTGTCTCATCATTTTAATTTAAAATCGCATGCCATGAGTTTGTATGTTTTCCAGATTCATGCAATTATATTATTTAATAATATACATACATGCATACTACTATATATCACATATATATCATAATATGACATTCAACAATAAATAAGGATGATCGATCGTCAACTCTATCAGATCCATGTGAGCCAGACATGGATCCAGGTCCAAAACCTAGGTGAATGCAGGGATGCAAATGCAACTATTACAAGTGCTTCCAATATTTTACATGTCTTCATCTTGTGCATCGGACCCACTATCTTCTAGTCTTGATCTCCCACTATTTCTAATAATTACATTTAAATATTCATGGCACATAAGGGATACATCTCATGGGGTGGTAAAAAGCCATAAACCAGGCGCACTTTAATAATATCAAATATTAACAAAATGAATAAAACAATAAAATATCCTAACATACACATAATACATTGTTCGAGGCTCTCGATCACCATTCATGCATTTAATATCAATTATTAATATCAATTTAATTAAACAAATTTAATTAATTGATAAATCATGTATCTAATAACTTTATTACTAACCACCACAATTATTAAAGAAATTAATAAATTAAATAAACACCTTTATTTAATTTACAAATAATTCAATAATAATTGATTTCTTGTAAAACTTATTTTTACCATAAATAATTAAAATCATATTCTAATTATTTATTTTACACGAAAATTATTAATTTTCCAAAAATTAATTTTTCAAAAGATAAATTGAACTAATTTTCATAAAATATCAATTTAATTCAAAGTTTTGAAAAATCAGAAAATCGCACCATGAGCCAAAACAATTCAAGCCCAATAATCAGCACAGTGCCTTAGACGTTCTTGGGCAGCCGCCCTGGCCGCCCGCGCACTGCCCGAACGTTTCGGGCAGTCGCAGGCAAGTTGTGCGCGCTGGCGCCCGTGGGGCACTGGCCGCGCGCACGTTGCGCGATGATACGCGCAGACCGCGAGCACGCTTCGCGAACGCTCCACACAGCTCCTACGCACACAGCGGACGCTCAACGCCGCCCAGAATAGTTCCGGGCAGATTCGAAAATAATTATTAATTTTTTTCGAAAATTTGATAAAATTAAAATTTTTATGGTGCATCAATTTTCTGAATAATTTTCTAGTGTGGTTAGAAATATTATTCAACATTATTTAAAAACATACGATAAAGAGAACATGGCTTTGATACCAATGCTGGTTCTCGGTTTTCTCGTGCCCAAAACGCAGCGGAAGCTTTAAAAATTTTAGATCTTGACATTCAAGATGTTTTGGACACTCGTATGGTTTCAAAATAAACATTCATAGGGGGTTAAACTTTTATACGTTTGGTGAAAGATTCACACGGCTCCAACTATTTCGGGGTTAGCGGAAATAGCTCTTGATGAATTTCCTACGAACTTTCTTCAAATCACCTTTCTTAAATCCTCCTATCAAGTCCACGACTAGATCGTTTGTTCCTCTTCCAGATAGCACTAGAATATTTTAAAGAAGTTTTGCGTAGAGTTTAATTAAAACCAGAGACGGCTCAAAAATCCTTGAAGTTAATCAAGGTGATGGCTGAAATTTTTGGAAAAAGGTGTGGAGGAATTTTCGAAAAACAAGTTCTCTTGGAGGCTAGGGTTTTTCAAAATTGTGAATGAATTGAGTTTAACCCTAAGCCTAATACACATAAATATAAGCTTAGAGCTCATTAATAAAATTAAATACTTAATGGGCTTAATTAATTAATTATTCTAGTCCAACTAGTTTATTTAATAAATAATCTTTTAAAGTCCAATTAAGAACCATAATAATATGTATGTTGGTCTTGTACTCCTACAAGCCCATTATACATATACCTATTACATTTAATTTAAATCCCTTATAAATTCAACTCCTTGAATTTATCTGTAGAACCCGTAAGTCAGTAGACGTATAAGCTATGCATAATTCTAGATTTTTAAATTTAATTGACTTCATTGCATGATTATTTTAAATGCATTTGTTTGAAGTTAATTATTTTATTATTTCAGTTCAGTAGTTTGATTTGTAGCATTTCAGTTATTTCAGTGAGGCCGGACCGGAGTCGGAGTTTTGAGGTAGAATTTAAGATTCGAGAAATAATTCCAGAAGTTAAATTAGCTAGCAAGTAAGTTCATTTAAGTTAAAAAGAAGTTTAAGGAATTATTTAAGTTAGTTGAGGATTTTAATTTAATTATTGGAGGTGATTAAGAAATGAGCTCATTTAAGTTACTTAATTAAGGGGTTAGTTCACTAAATTAATTAAAAGATTAGTAAGGCTTTTAAGGGTTATTAAATTACTAGATAATCAATTTTCCCCTACCATTTATCATGCATTTTCGGCCACACCCCTAGAAGAACAAACTAGGACTTGCCAACTCACCTTTGACCCATTCTTGGTTGATTAGCATGCTAATTCTTTTAGCTATTTTTCCACCTTAATTAATTAATACTAGACCACTATCCTAACCCTTGTTTGGCATGATAAAATCGGCCACTATAGTCTAGAACCACCCAAGAGATCATTTGATAGCAATT
Source organism: Primulina tabacum (assembly GCF_025594145.1). Lineage (NCBI taxonomy): Eukaryota > Viridiplantae > Streptophyta > Magnoliopsida > Lamiales > Gesneriaceae > Primulina > Primulina tabacum. Next base: position 20,418,072 of record NC_134562.1, on the reverse strand, counting down.
CAAAATTCAAAATTCAAATGCATGAAGACTTGGTCTTGATATGATCCTATTTTTGTGCACCCTTCTCCTCACCTTCATAACCATCACTCCCCCTCCACCTCCACCGAAAATAAGACCCCTTTTCAGTAGAAAAAATGTGAATAACAGCTAGGGAGAAAGGGAGAAAAATCGAGAGCCAAGAAAGGTAGAGAAGCAAGCCACTCCGTCTCCTCCGCGCCGTCTCGTCTCTTCTTTTCGTTTTCTTTCGAAACGAAACCAGGCATGTCTAGATTTCTTTCAAACCTCAATCAAGTCATATTATCATTTATTTTTCAGTACATGATCATGTTTATTCAAGTAAAAATCGAGATCCATGTCAAAACATTTTGAAACCACACATGCAGAAATTTTGATATTCCTTGGCAAGCTTCACGATTTCTTTTGGTTTGTGAGTTTCAGGTATTGGATCGACTCCAGGCTCCCAAGGCGGCTTATATACATGTAGTAGGATGCATTAGGACCATGTTGGTCCATTCAAACCAGCCCCATACTTGCTGGAAAACCGAAATGACAGCAAGTTCCCCATAAGTGCAGAAATGTGATTCGAAAATTCAGTTTGGATGTCAAGGAGGAAGGATCTGATCTTGGCTGCCCTAAGGGCTCTTAGCCATGGTTGGATCACTCCCCTAGCAAGTCTATGACGTGACTAAGTTGCCATTTTGGTGGCTTGGTCCATGGTTCATCGGTTTTTAATAAAAACATCACAACAGCCCCTATACCCCTTCGGCTACTTCGGTTGGACAGCTTTTGGTTCGTTTCTTTTGGTTGCTTGGTATGGATCTTGGTTGGCCTATGGCCCTTAGCCACGGTTCATATCATGCTCCTAGATGACTAGATCGTGCCATGGTCAATCAAATGGCCATTGGAACGACACGAGACATCGATCATAGCATAAACACTACACACGCATGCACGTTGCTCTCGGTTGGACCCTTCGGTTGAGTTATGGTGTGATGCGGATTGTGGCTGGCCTAGGGCCCTTAGCCATGGTTCAAATCATTCCTTGGGATGTTGGTAAGAGTCTCTGGTCGGTGGTTCACTCCCCTAATGGCCGATAGTCTCGTAACAAACGCAAGTCTTGTAGTTGCGCAGCTGCTGGAAATTACAGCAAGTTGCTGTGTCGGTTCAGAGGCTCGTTCGAGTTCTTGGTTGGCTTTTAGCCCATGGACATGGATTGGACAGTGCCTCATTGAGTTAGGAAGGTCATGTTTTCGACCGTTTGTCATTTGGATCATTTTTGAGGTCGTACGAGAATTTACGGTGCAATGTGCCAAATTGACTCTCGAAAGAGCGTTTCGTGTTTTGGCCTCCATTTCACCTAGATTTCGACCCTATCATTTTAGGAACATTATTTTATGATTTTTCAGCGTATTTTAATCATGACTATACGTCAGTTCAGTGTCGGTTCAGGTTGGCTCGAAGTCATGATTAAATGCGAAGTCATTAGGCGTCATAGTCGCATCTTTTGAACGTAAATTGCATAGTTGGTCTAGTTTAAGCTATTGCATAATTTTCATGGCACAGTTAGGTTGCAGCGAGCCTGGGAATGATCCAATCCAATCCAGTTGGTAAAATTACAGGAATTTTCATTACGCCAGTTAATTATTTTACGTGCATTAAACAGAAAATGATTATTTTTGAGATTTATGCGATATGGCTTGTGGTTCATTCACTATGTGGGAGTGTTATTTTATACGGTCGCCAGTGACCGATCAGTTCAGTATGGTACCACCCGGTCGCCAGTGACCGGCCAGCTCAGATCAGTTTCAGCCTCCCCGGTAGCGAGTTACCGATCAGTTCAGCTTAGTGCAGTGGCCACAGGCGTAAAACATAATCTCAACAGAAAATTTTACCAGATATTTCAGTACAGGCTCCAAGGAGCAAATATTTTTACAGTGATTTCCAGTTCAGTTATGCACGTATTATAATTGCTCAGTACAGATTATTTTTCAGTATGCCTCAGGACAGGATATGTTATCCCATGCATATTTTAAATTCAGATTTTTACTCGTTACCTGCGATATATGCATGCTGAGTCTTTAGGCTCACTAGACTTGATTGTTGTAGGTACTGATGAGGCCAAGGCCGAGGGCGGGGACCAGTGAGCCAGCTTGGGTCGTAAGTAGTGGCACCCGAGGACCTCAGAGCAGCAGTTGTTATTTTCCGCAAACAATTTTATCAGTCGTTGGATTTTTTTAAATCGTTGTTGTTGGCAAAACTTTATTTTTCTTCCGCTGCAATATTTTGAAATATGGAACTTGATTCACCAGTGATTTTTATGAATGAGGCCATTTGAGTTCTTTTAAAAAGAAAATTTTTAATTTTCCGTAAATTTTCAAGAAAGGAGTTTTAGGCCCTTCACAGTTGGTATCAGAGCGGTGGTTCTGTATAGGGTTTCACTACTACTGACCGCGAGAAGCTCACGAAGCCACGCCTTTGGTCTGTAAGTTTTTCAGTTCAGCATTTTGTTCAGCATTTCAGTTAAAGCATGAATTATTTTGTCAGCATGCTTCCAGATTTTCAGTATTTCAGAGTTCATTTAAAATAAATTATGGAATTATGCATGTTAGTTACGTATGGGTTATGTTGGAACAGTATGCCCCCTAGACGCATCTTAGAGCGCAACAGAGAGGAGCATAGACCGGAGGGAGACCTACCACCTCCTCCACCGCCCCCACCGGACATGAGTGCCCAGATGTTAGCTGGGATGGCACAGTTCTTCGCGCAGTTTGCGGGGGGCAATGCCGCAGCCAGGCCGACAGGGCCCGAGGCTGTGTATGAGCGATTCATGAAGATGCGCCCGAAGGAGTTCTCTGGGGCATCAGACCCCATGGTTGCCGAGGGATGGATCAAATCCCTCGAGGTTATCTTCGATTTTATGGAGCTGGGAGACGCAGACCGAGTCCGGTGTGCCACCTACTTGTTCACTGGAGACGCCCGCTTATGGTGGGAAGGAGCTTCGGTAGCCCTGACATTGGCTACACTTTCTTGGACCCGCTTTACGGAGGTTTTCTACTCTAAGTATTTTGCTGAGGAGGTTCGCACCAGGCTGACCACCGAGTTCATGAGCCTGAGACAGGGGGATATGTCGGTTACGGAGTTCATCCGTAAGTTCGAGAGGGGCAGTCACTTTGTGCCCCTGATAGCGAATGATGCCAGAGCCAAGCTGATGCACTTCCTGGTGGGCTTACGGTCGATCTTGCGCCGGGATGTTAGGGTATCTGACCCTGCTACTTATGAGGTTGCCGTCTCCAAGGCCTTAGCCGCAGAGCAGGATCTGCGGGATATCGAGAGGGATCGCCAGGGCAAGCGCCCAGTCCAGGCACCGCACCGCCCTCCTCCTCATCAGCATCAGCAGCAGAATAAGAGGCCTTTTCATGGACCGCCCAGGAACCGAGGCCAGCAGCAGCAGCAGCGGGGACGCCCAGCCCCGAGGACTCAGGAGCACCCACTCTGTCCCAGGTGCTCACGTCGCCATCCTGGAGCATGTATGGCTGGCTCAGGAAAGTGCTTTAAGTGTGGCAGTCAAGACCACATGTTGCTGCAGTGTCCTCAGAGGAATCTGCCTACCCAAGGCAGAGTTTTTGCTCTCCATGCCGCGGAAACCAACCCGGAGACGATGTTGTTGACAGGTACCTTTAAACTTTAAGTTATTCTTCGAATTTCAGCATTTTGGGAATCGGGATTTAGATTTTGAACTTAGAACTGTTATAGGATTGCATGCTCTACTCAGATTTATTTCGGGGAAATTAAGCTAGAGGAACCTTGACCTTTGCATGTCTATAAGTTTAGATCTTGTAGTGGGATTCAACTTAGAGCTCCGCTCTTTCAGGGAGAATTTTTATATCTGGTTCCGCTACCAAGGCCTTGATAGATTCAGGGGCCACTCACTCGTTTATTTCGGAGGTCTTTGCAAACTTTCTCAAGATCCAGACCATTGGGCTAGATACAGCCTTTTCAGTAGTGTTGCCGTCAGGCGAGGAGATGGCAGCCACCAATGTTATCCGAGATATAGACCTTGAGCTGCACGGTAATCTTGTTTATGCGGATCTGATTGTGCTACCGATGCCGGAATTTGACATCATCCTAGGGATGGACTGGCTATTGAGGAACAGAGTGTTGATAGACTTCCAGAGGAGATCTGTTCTTGTCCGACCGCCTGGAATGGAGCAGTTCTTATTTGAGCCGGACAGGTACTTTCCTTTACCGTGCATTATTCCTTATGTTCAGGCTAGGAAGCTCATGCATAGAGGGTGTCGGGCATTTCTAGCAACTTTTTTATCTGTCCCCGAGGAACCCAGCCAGTCAGCCTCAGATGTTCCGATAGTTAGAGATTTCTTAGACGTTTTTCCCGAAGACGTCTCTGGTATGCCACCAGAGAGAGAGGTGGAGTTTTCCATTGAGCTTATGCCAGGTACGGCTCCGATATCCAAAGCACCGTACCGACTAGCACCGACAGAGATGGCAGAGCTTAAGAAGCAGATCCACGAACTTCTCGACAAGGAGTTCATTCGCCCGAGCTTTTCTCCATGGGGCGCGCCAGTCTTATTCGTGATAAAGAAGGATGGCACGATGAGGCTTTGCATTGACTACAGGGAGTTGAACAGGGTTACAGTGAAGAATAAATACCCACTGCCGAGGATTGAGGATCTGTTTGACCAGTTGCAGGGAGCTTCGATTTTCTCCAAGATAGATCTGCGTTCCGGTTATCACCAGTTGAGGGTGAGAGATGCTGATGTCTCGAAGACAGCTTTCAGGACTCGTTATGGCCACTACGAGTTCCTAGTGATGCCGTTCAGTCTGACGAATGCGCCAGCGATCTTCATGGATCTCATGAATCGCGTATTTCAGCCGTACCTCGACCAGTTTGTGATAGTGTTCATAGATGACATTCTCGTCTACTCCAAGAATCGGGAGGAGCACAGCAGGCATCTGACCACAGTGTTGCAGACATTGCAGAAGCACAAATTATTCGCAAAGTTCAGTAAGTGCGAATTCTGGTTAGAGAAGGTGGCGTTCTTGGGCCACATTGTTTCTAGCAGTGGTATTGAGGTAGACCCCGCAAAAGTTGTAGCAGTCAGAGATTGGGTTGTGCCTCAGAATGCATCCGAGATCCGCAGTTTCCTTGGGCTAGCAGGATATTACAGAAAATTCATCCAGGGATTCTCCTCTATCGCCGTTCCACTCACAGCACTGACAAAGAAAAACGTGAAGTTTGTGTGGAGCGAGGAGTGTCAGAAGAGTTTCGATACTTTGAAGCAAGCTCTTATCTCAGCACCCGTTTTGGCTGTACCGTCAGGATCTGGTGAGTTTTTCCTTTATACCGATGCTTCGAAGCTTGGTTTAGGTGCAGTTTTGATGCAGCATGGGAGAGTGATAGCGTATGCTTCTCGACAGCTGAAAATCCACGAGAAGAATTACCCTACCCACGATCTGGAGTTAGCGGCCGTAGTTTTTGCTTTGAAGATTTGGAGGCACTATCTGTATGGAGAGAAGTGTCAGATCTTTACCGACCATAAGAGCCTCAAGTATTTCTTTACGTAGAAGGAGCTGAACATGCGTCAGAGGCGTTGGTTGGAGCTTGTGAAAGACTACGATTGTGACATTAGCTACCACCCGGGTAAAGCTAATGTAGTTGCGGATGCTTTGAGCAGGAAAGTCGCAGTGATGGCTCATTTGACGATTCAGAAACCTCTTCAGATCGAGATGCAGAGGTTTGATCTTGAGACTTATCCTCGAGGTAGAGTTCCTCGTTTATCTACCTTGACTATCCAGTCCTCTCTTATTGACCGTATTCGCAGCGGTCAGGCAGCAGATGAGCAGTTGGCACAGTGGAAGAAGAGAGATGAAGCCAAGGGCAGTGTTTTGTATTCAGTCAGCGACGGTATTGTGAGATACCGAGATAGGATATGGGTTCCTAGCAGTGATTCTATCCGAGCAGACATCTTATCAGAGGCCCATACGTCCCCATACTCCATTCACCCTGGGAGTACGAAGATGTACAAAGATCTGCAGCTATTGTATTGGTGGCCAGGGATGAAGAAGGACATCAGGCATTTTGTATCCGAGTGCCTGACTTGCCAGTTAGTGAAGGCCGAGCATCAGAGACCAGCAGGTTTGCTCAAGCCTCTTCCTATTCCCGAGTGGAAGTGGGAGAACATTACCATGGACTTTGTGACCGGATTGCCAAGGTCAGCCAGAGGATCGAATGCTATCTGGGTGATTGTAGATCGTCTTACCAAATCAGCGCACTTCTTGCCTATTAAGACGAATTTCACCATGGTTCAGTATGCAGAGCTGTATATCCGAGAGATCGTCCGACTCCACGGTATTCCAGTTTCTATCGTATCCGACAGAGATCCCAGATTCACTTCCTCGTTTTGGAAGAGTTTGCATTCGACTTTGGGTACGAAGTTGCTGTTTAGCACAGCTTTCCATCCGCAGACAGATGGACAGTCGGAGCGAGTTATTCAGATCTTAGAGGATCTTCTCCGTGCTTGCGTCATTGATTTCTCTGGGAGTTGGGAGTCGAACTTACCATTGGTAGAGTTCACCTATAACAACAGTTTCCAGTCGTCTATAGGTATGGCTCCGTATGAGGCGCTGTATGGCCGCAAGTGTAGATCTCCTGTTCATTGGGATGAAGTAGGAGAGAGAGCAGAGTTGGGTCCAGAGATTGTTCAGCAGGCAGCAGATGTAGTAGTCAAGATCCGTGATAGGATGAGGACTGCCCAGAGCCGACAGAAGAGTTATGCCGATCAGCGGAGGAGAGAGTTAGAGTTTGCAGTGGGCGATCATGTCTTCGTGAAAGTGGCACCTATGAAGGGTGTCATGAGATTTGGCAAGAAAGGGAAGCTCAGTCCGAGATTCATTGGACCGTTTGAGATCCTTGACAGAGTTGGGACGCTAGCGTATCGTGTGGCTCTTCCGCCGAATCTGGCCGGAGTACACAATGTCTTTCACGTCTCCATGCTGAGGAAGTATATGGCAAATCCTTCGCATGTACTGAATTTCAAGCCGTTGCAGCTTACTCCGAACTTATCTTATGAGGAGAGACCCGTGCAGATCCTAGACAGACAGGAGAAGAAACTTCGGAACAAGTTGGTAAAGCAAGTCAAAGTCAAATGGCTCAACCATTCAGAGGAGGAAGCTACGTGGGAGTCTGAGCCGGAGATGAGAAGTCGATACCCTGAGTTATTCGGTGAGTTCTAATTTCGAGGACGAAATTTATTTAAGGGGGGAAGGATTGTAGAACCCGTAAGTCAGCAGACGTATAAGCCATGCATAATTCTAGATTTTTAAATTTAATTGACTTCATTGCATGATTATTTTAAATGCATTTGTTTGAAGTTAATTATTTTATTATTTCAGTTCAGTAGTTTGATTTTTAGCATTTCAGTTATTTCAGTGAGGCCGGACCGGAGTCGGAGTTTTGAGGTAGAATTTAAGATTCGAGAAATAATTCCAGAAGTTAAATTAGCTAGCAAGTAAGTTCATTTAAGTTAAAAAAAGTTTAAGGAATTATTTAAGTTAGTTGAGGATTTTAATTTAATTATTGGAGGTGATTAAGAAATGAGCTCATTTAAGTTACTTAATTAAGGGGTTAGTTCACTAAATTAATTAAAGGATTAGTAAGGCTTTTAAGGGTTATTAAATTACTAGATAATCAATTTTCCCCTACCATTTATCATGCATTTTCGGCCACACCCCTAGAAGAACAAACTAGGACTTGCCAACTCACCTTTGACCCATTCTTGGTTGATTAGCATGCTAATTCTTTTAGCTATTTTTCCACCTTAACTAATTAATACTAGACCACTATCCTAACCCTTGTTTGGCATGATAAAATCGGCCACTATAGTCTAGAACCACCCAAGAGATCATTTGATAGCAATTCAAAATTCAAAATTCAAATGCATGAAGACTTGGTCTTGATATGATCCTATTTTTGTGCACCCTTCTCCTCACCTTCATAACCATCACTCCCCCTCCACCTCCACCGAAAATAAGACCCCTTTTCAGTAGAAAAAACGTGAATAACAGCTAGGGAGAAAGGGAGAAAAATCGAGAGCCAAGAAAGGTAGAGAAGCAAGCCACTCCGTCTCCTCCGCGCCGTCTCGTCTCTTCTTTTCGTTTTCTTTCGAAACGAAACCAGGCATGTCTAGATTTCTTTCAAACCTCAATCAAGTCATATTATCATTTATTTTTCAGTACATGATCATGTTTATTCAAATAAAAATCGAGATCCATGTCAAAACATTTTGAAACCACACATGCAGAATTTTTGATATTCCTTGGCAAGCTTCACGATTTCTTTTGGTTTGTGAGTTTCAGGTATTGGATCGACTCCAGGCTCCAAAGGCGGCTTATATACATGTAGTAGGATGCATTAGGACCATGTTGGTCCATTCAAACCAGCCCCATACTTGCTGGAAAACCGAAATGACAGCAAGTTCCCCATAAGTGCAGAAATGTGATTCAAAAATTCAGTTTGGATGTCAAGGAGGAAGGATATGATCTTGGCTGCCCTAAGGGCTCTTAGCCATGGTTGGATCACTCCCCTAGCAAGTCTAAGACGTGACTAAGTTGCCCTTTTGGTGGCTTGGTCCATGGTTCATCGGTTTTTAATAAAAACATCACAACAGCCCCTATACCCCTTCGGCTACTTCGGTTGGACAGCTTTTGGTTCGTTTCTTTTGGTTGCTTGGTATGGATCTTGGTTGGCCTATGGCCCTTAGCCACGGTTCATATCATGCTCCTAGATGACTAGATCGTGCCATGGTCAATCAAATGGCCATTGGAACGACACGAGACATCGATCATAGCATAAATACTACACACGCATGCACGTTGCTCTCGGTTGGACCCTTCGGTTGAGTTATGGTGTGATGCGGATTGTGGCTGGCCTAGGGCCCTTAGCCATGGTTCAAATCATTCCTTGGGATGTTGGTAAGAGTCTCTGGTCGGTGGTTCACTCCCCTAATGGACGATAGTCTCGAAACCAACGCAAGTCTTGTAGTTGCGCAGCTGCTGGAAATTACAGCAAGTTGCTGTGTCGGTTCAGAGGCTCGTTGGAGTTCTTGGTTGGCTTTTAGCCCATGGCCTTGGACTGGACAGTGCCTCATTGAGTTAGGAAGGTCATGATTTTACCGTTCGTCATTTGGATCATTTTTGAGGTCGTACGAGAATTTACGGTGCAATGTGCCAAATTGACTCTCGAAAGAGCGTTTCGTGTTTTGGCCTCCATTTCACCTAGATTTCGACCCTATCATTTTAGGAACATTATTTTATGATTTTTCAGCGTATTTTAATCATGACTATACGTCAGTTCAGTGTCGGTTCAGGTTGGCTCGGAGTCATGATTAAATGCGAAGTCATTAGGCGTCATAGTCGCATCTTTTGAACGTAAATTGCATAGTTGGTCAAGTTTAAGCTATTGCATAATTTTCATGGCACAGTTAGGTTGCAGCGAGCCTGGGAATGATCCAATCCAATCCAGTTGGTAAAATTACAGGAATTTTCATTACGCCAGTTAATTATTTTACGTGCATTAAACAGAAAATGATTATTTTTGAGATTTATGCGATATGGCTTGTGGTTCATTCACTATGTGGGAGTGTTATTTTATACGGTCGCCAGTGACCGATCAGTTCAGTATGGTACCACCCGGTTGCCAGTGACCGGCCAGCTCAGATCAGTTTCAGCCTCCCCGGTAGCGAGTTACCGATCAGTTCAGCTTAGTGCAGTGGCCACAGGCGTAAAACATAATCTCAACAGAAAATTTTACCAGATATTTCAGTACAGGCTCCAAGGAGCAAATATTTTTACAGTGATTTCCAGTTCAGTTATGCACGTATTATAATTGCTCAGTACAGATTATTTTTCAGTATGCCTCAGGACAGGATATGTTATCCCATGCATATTTTAAATTCAGATTTTTACTCGTTACCTGCGATATATGCATGCTGAGTCTTTAGGCTCACTAGACTTGATTGTTGTAGGTACTGATGAGGCCAGGGCCGAGGGCGGGGACCAGTGAGCCAGCTTGGGTCGGCAGTAGTGGCACCCGAGGACCTCAGAGCAGCAGTTGTTATTTTCCGCAAACAATTTTATCAGTCGTTGGATTTTTTTAAATCGTTGTTGTTGGCAAAACTTTATTTTTCTTCCGCTGCAATATTTTGAAATATGGAACTTGATTCACCAGTGATTTTTATGAATGAGGCCATTTGAGTTCTTTTAAAAAGAAAATTTTTAATTTTCCGTAAATTTTCAAGAAAGGAGTTTTAGGCCCTTCACATTATCACCTCCAAAATTTAATATTTAATAAACTCAAGTTTTGAGTTTAATAAATTAAATCCTCAAATTTTATAAATTCAACTCCTTGAATTTATTATCTACAAATTTCATAAATTTAACTTCTTGAATTTACTATCTCATAAATTTAACTCCTTCAATTTATTTTCTCAAAATTTAATTGTTATAAATTCAACTCCTTGAATTTACTATATCATAATATAAATTCAACTCCTTGAATTTATTCTCTTAACGGGAACAAATGATCCAGTGCTTGTGTGACCTTCAATGGTTCAGGGATACAGCTAGCCGTGGGTTCATAACTCCTTGTGATTCAGGACATTATCATTTATTCGGGCTTACCTTAATTTCCCCCATTCTATGTATCAAAAATTGATCATGAGAATGTCAGAAATCATATTTCTGATTAAACCCATCGAATCATGGTAAGAGCGTCTAGTAGCATCTCCCTATGAATCCCTAGGTAACACTTATAGTGCCTGCAAGAACCATTCGATTATTACTAACGTACACTACGGTCCCTTCATCTCATATATCCCGATCGAATCTGCAACCATTGGTTCATCGAGGGTTGCATAATAATTCGATAACTATGGGAAACATATAAAAAGTGGCATCACATGTACTATTGGAGAACTCCTTCTCCAACGTACGTCTCATACTCTGGCCAAAATTTCATGCATTATTATTTCATCAGATCACATATGATATCCACACCCATAGGTGAGCGGTGAATTCCCAATTACAATGCAGTGACTCCTATATGTGTCGCAACTGCACCCAATCTCGCCACCTGATGACTCTCCTGGAGCTGGTAAACGAGTCAAAGTACATCTCTAGCATATAGAGCCTCAGTCTTGTCCTGGGTCGTAAGGACTGATGGTGTACAATCATAACCACAGACTTATCTTCTCGATGAATGATAACCACTTGGAAAGCCCGAGGGAGGGTTGTTCGGTATAATTATCATATGACTACCCATCTGCATGTTTGGACATCTCTATGCCCTTACCAAGAAACGCTGAAACGTCCTGTCCTTTTTATTGCTTTAAAAGTACTAGAAATTTTTTTTTTTTTTCACATCGTCTACTGTTTTACCAAACCTAAAAAGCAATAATTTGAAAAGAATAGCCCATACTAAACCTCTCAAAAATCTCTCAAATGCATAAATAAATAAACTTAAAAATCTTTAATCATAAAGCATGAGTCAAAAGTCATAGTGCGGAAAAAGTAGAAGCGCTGGTCCTCGGGTTGTGTGCGCCTTCAGTCCAGTCAAATAACTCATCAAGTCCTCCTTCAATACCACCTGTATCTATCACACCTAGTGAGTCTAAAGACTCAACACACCATAATCTTGATAACGAGTAATACGTAATACAGTCAACATATAACGGTGAAAAATACTTGTACTTAAAATATCGTTTTCATGAAGATGCATAAACTTCAAACATGAACATTTTCGTAAAATACTTTTCCATGATGCATAAAACGTCAACATAAACATTTTCATAACATGCAAACATGAATTTCCTTTTCCTCAACATGACATGACATAAAACATTAAACATAATCATGAACATTTCCTCTTTTTACCTTTTCCTTTGTTAAATTCAGATCGTTAATTGTGACTTTCCTGACATGACATGACATGATGATGGATCCATCTACATAAAACAACAGTATTGGGCGGCGGGGACATCAGCGACACTCTCACCGATCAACTGAGCCTTGGCCTAACATGATCGAATAGAAATACGATCGTCGGGGCTCCCTCTGTGGCCTTCTCCCATAAATGGGCTCCCTCTGGGCCTTCTCCCCTCACGATATTCCCATTCTTCCTCAAACCTCATATTCAGCAATAATGGAAACACGATCGTCGGGCTCCCACTAGGACCATAACCCTCACGACGTCGCCATTATCAACGAATTAGTCACAATCACTTCACTTCCTTCAACATTTTTCATTCAAATCACTTTATAAAAATCATGCATAACATAACATTTTGTTTTCGAAACCAAGCATACAACATGTCTTTTAAATTTCTTCCTTAAATCATAAAAATCAAATAGACATTTTAAAATCATAATTTAATCATAAACATTTCATAAACATTTAAAAATAATCATAATATCATAAAAACAGTATTTAGGGCACTGCCATGATCTTTACTAATTTCCCGGTGTAAAAAGACCGTTTTACCCCTGGACTCGACATTTTATGTTTTCGACTTTTTCTTTATTTCATGACTCTAAAATGTCCCAAATAATTATATAAGCCTACTTGAATTTTTCCATAATTTTATTTGGCTTAAAACTTAGACTTTTTCATTTATCTTTAATTAATTGTTTTAACGGTGTTTTAATCCCGAAAAATACCAAACTTTAATATAAATCCCTAAATTCCAAATTTAGTCTTTTTATATTATTTTAGCCCCTATGGACTACGACTCGACCCTCCTGTAAGCCGTTTTCCAACTTTTCTTCTTTTTAAAACCCTAATTGACACCTAAACTTCGACCCCTAGCCATCTCTTAATTTTCACGAGTTACTCCCGAGCCATGTCGAACCAAAACTAGCCCAAGATGCCAAAGTACCCTACTGGACTCTAAGTTCACCAAGACTTCACCCCAAAACCCGAAAACAAACAGCCCCAAGCCCCACCATGTTCTGGCCGAGAGTTTAATGTGCATGACTCCTACGTTTTTGGTGTCTAGACCCTAACCCATGGCTTGACTCTCTAACCAGCCTCTCCACCACTCACCTAGGAACCTGAGGACTTGCCCTAACCCATCCCCCTAGCCCTGGGCCGAGCCCCTACCCTCTACCGATCGCACGAAGTCTGCACAAAATTTGTGCAGCTTCTCGGGTGGGAGTCCTTGCGCGCAAGGACTCCTCCCTGCCCCTTCCAGACCGAGTCCTAGCATGGCTAGGACTCTCCTCCTGGCTCACCCGTACCCTTGGCTAGCCCCTGGACAAGCCAACCAAGTCCCTGAACCCAAGCCAAGGCCAGCCCTCCCCCTTGTGCATGAAACCCGAGCCCTCCCCCTTGACAGCAACTCGCGGTTGCTTGTTCTTGTTTCTGCCGATTTTTGTGGTGTTTAGGGTGTGTTTGTGTGACTCTAAAATAGGTGTAAACCACTCTTGATCCTTCCTTATGTCATGGCAGCCCCTTAACCAAACAATATACAAGTTATTGGATTCAAAAATCATGTTTTCTCATTTATACATGCCATATACCGAAAATTCTGAAAAATATTTCATGTTCTTCATGCACACAATAATTCAATCAATAATATGATATGATGGATGAGAAAAGGAGATGTATGGCGTGCCTTTGCGTTATATACGCACGAAAAACCGTTGGCGATGAAGAACGGAGCGAAACGAAGACGTTGGCTAACTTTTCCTTGAACCCTTTGAAAAGTCCTTCAATATGCTGTGTGTGTGTGGGGACCCGGGCTCTAACTCAATTCTTTTCGGGATTAATAGGATCCTTGTTCAAAAATACGGGTCAAAATTTTGCTTTTAACATTAAATCAAATGTTTACAACTCAAGCACAAGATAATTATATATTCATTTCATTACAACAAACATAATATACATGCCTCATTTTATTCATATTCTACAAACCAGTAATTAAATATAGTACATATCAAAATTACAACTACTAGTTCATCCGCTACGCCCGTGATCACCACGCTATGTCCATCTCTCATCTCTGTCGCGACCCTGATCCTGCCCCACCTGTTGTTATGCACACATACAGACATAACAACAGCCGGAAACTCCGGTGAGAACAAATCCCAGTATAAAACATGTGTACATGCTGATACATAATCATAAATCATGAGTCAAAGCAATAATGGGCTTCATAGTCTATGAAACCAATCTATATAAACATGCAATTCAAATCAAATCATGTCTTGACTCGACTCGACTTTACTCTAGGGATCCCGGTGTGAATAAGACGTCACTGTCTGTCACCTACCCTCCCAATCGGGGTAACTGTACGTCTTATTCCTAGACTTCGGTCATGTATGTATCGAATGTCTAATATCGGAGTGAATCTGATCCGAAGCGTCGATACCACCGAACATCTAGTTTGGCAAGTCTGCCAATGACTCTCCTATCTCAAAGGCTTGAATATAAATCTATAAACAAGACAACATCCTATCAAGAGATTTGAATATAAATCTATAAACAAATCAAATTCATATCAAAAGATAAACAACAATTCTAGTATGTGATTTGGTTGGAAAACTCAAATTGAATCTCATTTGAGTTGTGTCTTCCCCAAACAAAACATGAATTATACCTTTCATCGCACAATCTGTGTCGTAGTCAAAGTCTCGAAGACGAATTTGTCCATACCAAATCTGAAATGGAAATGTTGATACATATTCTATTAATCTCTAATCTCAATCAACACATATCCAATAAAATACTTGATCTCGGTACAATTTGACGGCATAACGACGTAATTTCTCGATACCGGTCAATCTATCTCTCAACATATATCAACAATTCATAATTCTCAACTCATAATCATCATCATAAGCATATGATAGTACTCAAAATCTGCATATTTAATTCTAAACATGCTGGAAAATAATAACTATAGCATATAACGTCCGTTCTTCGATCCGGTTGCGTTTCTACGATATCAATAATCTCAAGAACATATTATAAAACTCAATTCATCCTTATCCTAACACATATATATCAAAATGTGCTGGAATTGAATGAAACTTACATCTTCTTGTAGCTAGTGATGAGAAGAACTCAAAACCAAAATCGGATAAAAGTTTGGATGTAAAAATCTTGTATAAGCTAGCTTCAAAAGTGAAAGAACTTTCCTTTTCCTTGATCCCTTCTCCCTCTCGATTCTCAGCTGTCCAGGAGAGGAAATGAAGACACATAATATATATATCTTGCATGAAGAGGGGCAAGTGTCATATTTTTCAAGTAACACGTATGACCGCGGGTGCGGTAGTTCATGAACCGCGGCAGCGCTCAAGCTTCGGCGGTCCATCCATATTTGCATAAACGTCGATCGCGGGTGCGGTGTTATTTCTGTAAATAATCTCCAACTCTCTGTCCATCAACCGCGGGTGCACTCTTTCTTGGACCGCGGGTGCGGTGACCCTACTGTAAAATGGCCAACTTTCTGCCTATCCACCGCGGGTGCGGTGCTTCTTTAGGCGCGGGTGCGGTCTCTTTCTTCAAGCAACATTTCATCTTTTCATTTTATCCACATACAATCTAGGGCATTACATTTCTCCCCCTCTTAGATATTAATTCATCCTCGAACGTGAAATAAATTAATCAAAGTATGTACGAACAGCAGTAAAATCAAAAGCTGAATAAATACTCACATCATGAGAATAACTCGGGATATTTCTGTCTCCCAAGTCGCTTCCTCGGTGCCATGACGACTCCACTGGACTTTCACTAGTGGAATAGTCTTCGTTCTGAGCTGTTTCTCTTTCCGATCAAGAATCTGTATCGGTTGTTCAACATAACTCAACGTCTGATCCAGCTCAGCTTCGTCAGGCCGGATGACATGAGAATAATCTGGCATGTATCTACGCAGCATCGATACATGAAAAACGTCATGTATCCCGGATAGAGAAGGAGGAAGAGCCAGTCGATATGCTCGATCGCCAATCTTTTCAAGAATCTCGTATGGACCGATGTATCTAGGAGACAATTTCCCACGCTTGCCAAATCTGACAATGCCTTTGAAGGGAGAAATCTTCAA
Source organism: Primulina tabacum (assembly GCF_025594145.1). Classification (NCBI taxonomy): domain Eukaryota; kingdom Viridiplantae; phylum Streptophyta; class Magnoliopsida; order Lamiales; family Gesneriaceae; genus Primulina; species Primulina tabacum. The sequence goes on along the minus strand of NC_134562.1, from coordinate 20,401,957 downwards.
GAATACTCTGTCTCCTTTTTCAAATACAAGCGGTCTACGTCTGATATTGGCATATTTGGCTTGCCTATCCTGTGCTGTTTTCATTCTTTTCTGAATGATCTTCACTTTCTCAGTCATTTCATGGATCATATCAGGTCCAAGTTCTGGTACTTCAGATATATCATCCCAGTACAACGGAGATCTGCACTTCTTGCCATACAATGCCTCAAACGGTGCCATCTCTATGCTCGTTTGATTGCTGTTGTTGTACGAGAATTCACAAAACGGTAGTGAATCTTGCCAACTAGTGCCAAAGTCTAGCACTACAACTCTCAACAAGTCCTCTAAAGTCTAGATAGTCCGCGCTGACTGTCCGTCTGTCTGGGGATGATAAGCAGTGCTCAGGTGCAATGTCGTACCTAAAGCCTGCTGCAGACTGTGCCAAAGGTAAGAAGTGAATCGTGGATCACGATCTGATACGATAGACTTCGGCACACCATGTAATCTGACTACTTCTCTGACATATATCTCAGCCATCTGATCGTGTCGGTATGTCATTCTGTATGGAATAAAACACACTGATTTGGTTAATCTGTCAATAATGACCCAAATCGCGTCACAGCCTCGGGATGATCGAGGTAACTTCGTCACGAAATCCATGGAAATGTGATCCCATTTCCATTCTGGAATACACAAACTCTGAAGTAAACCTCCGGGCTTCTTTCTTTCGGCCTTCACCTGTTGGCAATTTAAGCACTTAGACACATATTCGGCAACATCTGATTTCATCTGTTTCCACCAGAACTGTGTCTTCAAGTCGTTGTACATCTTTCTGCCACCAGGGTGAATGCTGAACCGACTACAGTGCGCTGCTGACAATATTTGTTGTTTCAACTCTGAAACATCTGGCACTACAATACGGTTATTCACATACATGACAAAATCATGTACCTGATATTCAGACTGATGTCCTGATCTGACCATCTGAATTGACTGCTGTATATTCTAATCTGTTCTTTGAGCTTCTTTGATTTTCATAATCAAATCTGGCTCAACTTGAATCGTGGCAAGTGTTAATGGTCTACTATCTGTGTCAAATGCTAAACCAGACAAACAACAATCTTCAACTAAATTCAAAACACCTATCGTCGATAAGGATAGGGCACAAACCTTTCGACTCAAGGCATCTGCTGCTGCATTTGACTTCCCTGGATAGTACTTGATCTCGCAATCAAAATCTTTCAGTAGATCAAGCCATCTACGCTGCCTCATGTTCAACTTTGACTGAGAAAACAGATACTTCAGGCTTTTATGGTCAGAGTAAATCTCAAATTTCTCACCATAAAGATAATGACGCCAAATCTTTAAGGCAAATACGATAGCCGCCAATTCAAGATCATGAATGGGGTATCGAATCTCGTGTGGCTTCAGCTGTCTAGAGGCATATGCGATCACATGATCCCGCTGCATAAGAACACATCCTAGCCCTCTGTGGGATGCATCACGATATACAACAAAATTGCCAGTACCTGAAGGAATCATCAAAACAGGTGCACTGGTCAGCCTCTTCTTCAATTCTAAGAACCTAGACTCACAATCCTCAGACCACACAAATGGTGCATTCTTCTGTGTCAACTGGGTAATCGGCTTCGCAATACTGGAGAAATCTTTGATGAATCGTCTATAGTACCCTGCTAGACCCATGAAACTGCGTATCTCAGGCACCGAAGTCGGTCTCGACCAACTGATCACAGCTTCCACTTTACTCGGATCCACGGAAATACCATCTCCAGATATGAAATGACCCAAGAAGACAACCTGTCTCAGCCAAAACTCACACTTTGACAGTTTCGCATATAATCTTTCATTTGTTAGTGTTTGCAACACAATTCTCAAATGATTGGCATGCTCATTCAAATTCTTAGAGTACACCAAAATATCATCAATAAAAACAATCACAAATTCATCTAAATACCTCTGAAAGACACGGTTCATTAGTCCCATGAACACCGCTGGAGCATTCGTTAAACCAAAAGGCATGACAATAAATTCGTAATGTCCATACCTAGTTCGGAATGCTGTCTTTGGTATATCAATATCTCGTACTCGTAGCTGGTGATATCCAGATCTCAGATCGATCTTGGAATAAATAGATGATCCCTGCAACTGATCAAATAAGTCGTCGATACGAGGCAAATGATATTTGTTCTTTATCGTTGCCTTGTTCAGTTGCCTGTAATTTATACACAATCTCATAGAACCGTCATTCTTGCGCACGAATAGCACTGGAGCACCCCAAGGAGATATACCGGGTCTGATATAACCCTTGGCTAGAAGATCTTCTAGTTGTGCTTTCAATTCCTTCAACTCTATAGGCGCCATCCTATACGGAGCTCGAGATATAGGAACGGTACCTGGAATAAGATCAATAATAAAATCTACCTCTCGAGCTGGAGGTAACCCTGGAATCTCGTCAGGAAATACATCTGCAAACTCCCGTACTACTGGCAAATCTGCCAATGCCGGGCTTGATTTCAGTAAATCTACTGAATAAATAAGGAACCCTTCTGCTCCTTGTTGCAATAATCTACTCATAGTCAGAGCAGATACTAAGGGAATCTGAGATCTGGAACCCTTACCGTAGAATTTCCACTCCTCTGTCATTTCAGGTCTGAATCTGACAATCTTGTGAAAACAGTCTACGGTGGCTCTGTACTTAGTCAACATGTCAATCCCGACAATACAAACAAAATCAGATAAACCAAGTACAACACATTCTAAATCGATCTCATGCCCTTCAAACTGTAGTAAGCAATGTCTAACTGAAGTCACAGATATCAGACCACTTCCCAACGGAGAAGAAATAGACACTACAGTAGACAATGACTCTACAGGCAATGCATGTGTCAATGCAAAACGTTCTGATATGAATGTATGTGATGTACCTGTATCTATTAATACATATGCAGGATAACCGCAAAGAAAACAGTTACCTGCAATCACATCGTCTGGTGCATCTTGGGCTTGCTCTTCCGTCAATGCAAACACCTGAGCTTGTTGTCTGGGAGGTTGGCTCACTGTCTGGCCACCTCTAGCTCTAGGCTGAGACTGTGTAGGCGTGGGCTGGAAGGAATGGACAGACGAAGCTTGCCTCTCAGGCTGAATCACTGAGGGAGATGACCCTGCACTCTGAAATCTCTGTGCACCTCTCTGGGGACAGACTCTGGCGAAATGTCCCTGTTGCTTACATATGTTACATCTGCCCATCACTCCCTGACACTGCTCTGTGGCATGTCGGCTTCCACAAGTAGTACAATATACACCTGTCACATCTGTACTCTGGCCAGGACCTCTCTGTCTTGACCCACTGGAGCTCGACGAACTGCTCCCTGATCTCTTAAACTGCTTACCCTTGGCTTTCAAAGAATCTTTCTTTCCACTACTACTGCTTCCACTGTCAAATCGAGGAGGAGGTGTTGGAAACTGTGTGGCAAGCGGTGGCGGTCTTTGACCCTGAACACTATAGGAAGCTCGTCACTGCCTAATCAAGCCAGCCTCTGCTCCCTTCGCTCGATTCAGCGCCTCAGAAAAAGTGTTGGGTCGCCCCATGTTCACTAGGGTGAAGATATCCGGATTCAAACCATTTATGAACTGATCGGCAACTGCCTCATCATTCCTTGCTACATGAGGTGCAAATCGAAGCAAGGACGAGAATTTGGCAACATACTCCTCTATGTTCGATTGCCCCTGTCTCAAGTTGGCGAACTCTGCCCCTTTGTCTTTTCGGTATGACACTGGAAAGAAATGTTGATAAAATTCATCTTTAAAGACTTTCCAAGTAATATCAATACTTCGATGTTATAAGGCTCGTTTCGCCGTTAGCCACCAACTCTTGGCCACTTCTTGCAATTGATGCCCAATCAGCTTCACCCTACGTTCATCTGTATAGGCAAGTGATTCAAATAACATCTCTATATCATCCAACCAGCTTTCACAATCCACTGCATTTTCTGTGCCCTTCAAGGTAGGTGGATGGAATGATTGAAATCTCTTCAACAAAGTCTCCATCGGTGTCGCAGTAACATCCATCTGAGTACCTGACGTACTACCTTGTTCTGGCACTTGACCTGCAGCTGGTTGTGGTATTCTTCTAGGCGGCATATCTGATTATCAAACAGATTAGGATACAATCTATACAATCTGTCTCAGCCCTCCTCTGATCATATATCTCTGATCCAGAATCGGTTCTGATTCAGTCTTTACAAGTATATGCTGTAAATCAACTCAGATACAATACAACATATAATAGGGAAAGCATTAAATCATGCTAGCACATCAAAAGCAAGGAAGAAGACTCGATCTACCCCGCTCATTCTATTCTTGCTCAGTCTACAGAACCTACTGCTCTGATACCACCTGTTGTGGGGACCCGGGCTCTAACTCAATTCTTTTCGAGATTAATAGGATCCTTGTTCTAAAATACGGGTCAAAATTTTGCTTTTAACATTAAATCAAATGTTTACAACTCAAGAACAAGATAATTCTATATTCATTTCATTACAACAAACATAATATACATGCCTCGTTTTATTCATATTCTACGAACCAGTAATTAAATACAGTACATATCAAAAGTACAACTACTAGTTCATCTGCTACGCCCGTGATCACCACGCTATGTCCATCTCTCATCTCTGTCGCGACCCTGATCCTGCCCCACCTGTTGTTATGCACACATACAGACATAACAACAGCCGGAAACTCCGGTAAGAACAAATCCCAGTATAAAACACGTGTACATGCTGATACATAATCATAAATCATGAATCAAAGCAATAATGGGCTTCATAGTCTATGAAACCAATCTATATAAACATGCAATTCAAATCAAATCATGTCTTGACTCGACTCGACTCTAATCTAGGGATCCCGGTGTGAATAAGACGTCACTGTCTGTCCACCTACCCTCCCAATCGGGGTAACTGTACGTCTTATTCCTAGACTTCGGTCATGTCTGTATCGAATATCTACAATCGGAGTGAATCTGATCCGAAGCGTCGATACCACCGAACATCTAGTTTGGCAAGTCTGCCAATGACTCTCCTATCTCAAAGGCTTGAATTTAAATCTATAAACAAGACAGCATCCTATCAAGAGATTTGAATATAAATCTATAAACAAATCAAATTCATATCAAAAGATAAATAACAATTCTAGTATGTGATTTGGTTGGGAAACTCAAATTGAATCTCATTTGAGTTGTGTCTTCCCCAAACAAAACATGAATTATACCTTTCGTCGGACAATCTGTGTCGTAGTCAAAGTCTCGAAGACGAATCTGTCAATACCAAATCTGAAATGGAAATGTTGATACATATTCTATTAATCACTAATCTCAATCAACACATATCCAATTCAATACTTGATCTCGGTACAATTTGACGGCATAACGACGTAATTTCTCGATATCGGTCAATCCATCTCTCAACATATATCACCAATTCATAATTCTCAACTCATAATCATCATCATAAGCACATGATAGTACTCAAAATCTGCATATTTAATTCTAAATATGATGGAAAATAATAACTATAGCATACAACGTCCGTTCTTCGATCCGGTTGCGTTTCTACGATATCAATAATCTCAAGAACATATTATAGAACTCAAATCATCCTTCTCCTAACACATATATATCAAAATGTGCTGGAATTGAATGAAACTTACATCTTCTTGTAGCTAGCGATGAGAGGAACTCAAAACCAAAATCGGATTAAAGTTTGGATGTAAAAATCTTGTATAAGCTAGCTTGAAAAGTGAAAGAACTTTCCTTTTCCTTGATCCCTTCTCCCTCTCGATTCTCAGCTGTCCAGGAGAGGAAATGAAGACACATAATATATATATCTTGCATGAAGAGGGGCAAGTGTCATATTTTTCAAGTAACACGTATGACCGCGGGTGCGGTAGTTCATGAACCGCGGCTGCGCTCAAGCTTCGGTGGTCCATCCATATTTGCATAAACGTCGACCGCGGGTGCGGTCAGTTCTGCACCGCGGGTGCGGTGTCATTTCTGTAAATAATCTCCAACTCTCTGTCCATCAACCGCGGGTGCACTCTTTCTTGGACCGCGGGTGCGGTGACCCTACTTGAAAATGACCAACTTTCTGCCTATCCACCGCGGGTGCGGTGCTTCTTTAGGCGCGGGTGCGGTCTCTTTCTTCAAGCAAAACTTCATCTTTTCATTTTATCCACATACAATCTAGGGCATTACAGTGTGCGTGTCGTGTGTGTGGTGTATTTGCTTGGGAGAGAATTTTAATGGTGCAAAAGAGGTGAGCGAGAGTTTGAAAATGCTTTGGGTGGGTTTAACTTATTTTATAGTTAATTAAATCTTTATTTATGTTTAGGCCCAATAAGCTCACCAATTAGGCCCATTCATGTTTAATTAGAATTTAATTAAAATAGTTTTGTTAAAATAAATTTGTGAATTTATTAGCCGGGTTGCCAAAAGGTTCGTATTTTTATTGAAAATCCAACACCGATAAAAATTACGTCCCGGCGTATAAAATCATCTCAAAACCCCTTATTTTAAAAAAATAAGAAAAAGCATCACCCTTATTTTAAATAATTAAAAATATTTTCTATTTTCCAGCCCTCGGTCTCCGTTCCTCGATCGCGACTCAAATAACCTTTTAAAAATTACATTTTAATGCAACTATATAGAGAAATATATTTTAAACATGTAAATATGCACAACATAATTAATTAATGCAATTAAAACATTTAATTAAAATACAGGAGAATTTAATAATTTTTATGCATGTGCTTTGCGTGGACCCACAAATTTTCGGGGCGTTACAATCTTCCACCCTTAAAGCGAATTTCGTCCTCGAAATTCGCTTATCCTTAATAACCCAAAGTTTAGACTTAGTTCTAATATCCCAAAAATCCACGCTTCCGCTGCGCTACTCCGATAAAAATTTAAGTTCTAAAAAGTCCTTACGTCTGCTTGATCCCAAATAAATTTTTCTTCTAAATCTTTATTTTCAAATCGCAACTTAAAAAGACCCAAATACTTAGTGTCATTACTATTATAACCTCGAATTTCAATTTTCTTACAATTCCCAATATCAAATGATGGATGAACATACTTATCGTATCTTACTTTTCTTATTTTATACCCAAAATATTCATCAACTTATCAAATTTCAATCTTAAAATCCCAAACGCGTCCGCTAACGCTTATATTTTCAAGCCTAATATTGATTCATCCTTAAAAATCCTTAATTAAAATTCTTTATAACCTTATAACCCAAGATATCCCAAGGTTCCAAATATTCTTAAAAGTCTAAATCCTCAAAATTTTTATCATTTAAACCATTTAATTATCGCTTATTTCTAAACTAGTTCCCAAATTCCTTAGCAATTGCAAAATAAATTCTTAATTTCTTCTAAAAATATCTTAATTGGCCCTTAATTTCAAAAATCCTATGATTAACCCGTAAATTCTTGGTATTCTTAATTCCCTTCTACGGGTTTTCCATAACATAATTTCAAAGATTTTAACTTATTTTCCCAAAAATCAATTCCTCTATTCAATCTTACTTTTCATCAAACTTAAAAATCTCAATTTATACATTTTCTTATTCCCAAAATCGTTGTAAATCCTCAAATCATTATTCCTTACGTCTAATTCCCAAATATTAATTCGACTAGTAACCACGGACTCATAAATATTTTCTTAGACAATCTACATGTCCCAAAAGAATTCATAATATTCAGGATTAACTTATACCCCAAAAAGTAGAACGTCAATATTAAAACCCAAAATTCAACATCGTCCAATTTCACCACCAAACCAACATGCGTTGAAAACAAATAATTTATTAATTCATATCGTAAACGTAAAAAAATTCTAAAGCATAAAAATCATATATTATCATAAAACTATTAAACATGTGACGTAAACATATAATTATGCATGTAACATCATAAAATCATATAAAGCATGTAAAAACTTACAACTTGAGGATTGACGACTGATCTTTCCGGCGCTGATGGTGGCACAACCCTTTACAGGACCTTTGCTTTGATACCAACTGAAACGTCCTGTCCTTTTTATTGCTTTAAAAGTACTAGAATTTTTTTTTTTAACATCGTCTACTGTTTTACCAAACCTAAAAAGCAATAATTTGAAAAGAATAGCACATACTAAACCTCTCAAAAATCTCTCAAATACATAAATAAATAAACTTAAAAATCTTTAATCATAAAGAATGAGTCAAAAGTCATAGTGCGGAAAAAGTAGAAACGCTGGTCCTCGGGTTGTGTGCGCCTTCAGTCCACTCAAATCACTCATCAAGTCCTCCCTCAATACCACCTGCATCCATCACACCTAGTGAGTCTAAAGACTCAACACACCATAATCTTGATAACGAGTAATACGTAATAAGTCAACATATAACGGTGAAAAATACTTGTACTTAAAATATCGTTTTCATGAAGATGCATAAACTTCAAACATGAACATTTTCGTAAAATAATTTTTCATGATGCATAAAACTTCAACATAAACATTTTCATAACATGCAAACATGAATTTCCTTTTTCTCAACATGACATGACATAAAACCTTAAACATAATCATGAACATTTCCTCTTTTTTCTTTTTCCTTTGTTGAATTCAGATAGTTAATTGTGACTTTCCTGACATGACATGACGATGGATCCATCTACATAAAACCACAGGTACTTGGCGGCGGGGACATCAGCGACACTCTCACCGGTCAACTAAGCCTTAGCCTAACATGATCGAATAGAAATACGATCGTCGGGGCTTCCTCTGGGGCCTTCTCCCATAAATGGGCTCCTTCTGGGGCCTTCTCCCCTCATGATATTCCCATTCTTCCTCAAACCTCATAACCTCATATTCGCAATAATGGAAACACGATCGTCGGGCTTCTACTGGGACCATAACCCTCACGACGTCGACATTATCAACGAATTAGTCACAATCACTTCACTTCCTTCAACATTTTTCATTCACATCACTTCATAAAAATCATGCATAACATAACATTTTGTTTTCGAAACCAAGCATGCAACATGTCTTTTAAATGTCTTCCTTAAATCATAAAAATCAAATAGACATTTTAAAATCATAATTTAATCATAAACATTTCATAAACATTTAAAAATAATCATAATATCATAAAAACAGTATTTAGGGCACTGCCATGACCTTTACTAATTTCTCGGTGTAAAAAGACCGTTTTACCCCTGGACTCGACATTTTACGTTTTCGACTTCTTCTTGATTTCATGACTCTAAAATGTCCCAAATAATTATTTAATCTTACATGAATTTTTCCATAATTTTATTTGGCTTAAAACTTAGACTTTTTCATTTATCTTTAATTAATTGTTTTAACGGTGTTTAATCCCGAAAAATACCAAACTTTAATATAAAATTCCTAAATTCTAAACTTAGTCTTTAATATTATTTTAGCCCCTATGGACTACGACTCGACCCCCCCCGTAAGCCGTTTTCCAACTTTTCTTCTTTTTAAAACCCTAATTGACACCTAAACTTCGACCCCTAGCCATCTCTTAATTTTCACGAGTTACTTCCGAGCCATGTCGAACCAAAACTTGCCCAACATGCCAAAGTACCCTACTGGACTCTAAGTTCACCAAGACTTCACCCCAAAACCCGAAAACAAGCTGCCCCAAGCCCCACCATGTTCTGGCCGAGAGTTTAATGTGCATGACTCCTACGTTTTTGGTGTCTAGACCCTAACCCATGGCTTGACTCTCTAACCAGCCTCTCCAGCACTCACCTAGGACCCTGAGGACTTGCCCTAACCCATCCCCCGAGCCCTGGGCCGAGCCCCTACCCCCTACCGATCGCACGAAGTCTGCACAAAATTTGTGCAGCTTCTCGAGTGGGAGTCCTTCCGCGCAAGGACTCCTCCCTGCCCCTTCCAGACCGAGTCCTAGCATGGCTAGGACTCTCCTCCTGACTCACCCGTACCCTTGGCTAGCCCCTGGACAAGCCAACCAAGTCCCAGAACCCAAGCCAAGGCCAGCCCTCCCCCTTGTGCATGAAACCCGAGCCCTCCCCCTTGACAGCAACTCGCGGTTGCTTGTTCTTGTTTCTGCCGATTTTTGTGGTGTTTAGGGTGTGTTTGTGTGACTCTAAAACAGGTGTAAACCACTCTTGATCCTTCCTTATGTCATGGCAGCCCCTTAACCAAACAATATACAAGTTATTGGATTCAAAAATCATGTTTTCTCATTTATACATGCCATATACCGAAAATTCTGAAAAATATTTCATGTTCTTCATGCACACAATAATTCAATCAATAATATGATATGATGGATGAGAAAAGGAGATGTATGGCGTGTCCTTTGCGTTATATACGCACGAAAAACCGTTGGCGACGAAGAACGGAGCGAAACGAAGACGTTGGCTAGCTTTTCCTTGAACCCTTTGAAAAGTCCTTCAATATGCTGTGTGTGTGTCGTTTGTGTGGTGTATTTGCTTGGGAGAGAATTTTAATGGTGCAAAAGAGGTGGGCGAGAGTTTGAAAAGTGTTTGGGTGGGTTTAATTTATTTTATAGTTAATTAAATCTTTAATTAAGCTTAGGCCCAATAAGCTCACCAATTAGGCCCATTCATGTTTAATTAGAATTTAATTAAAATATTAAAATAGTTTTGTTAAAATAAATTTGTGAATTTATTAGCCGGGTTGCCAAAAAGTTCGTTTTTTTGTTGAAAATCCAACATCGATAAAAATTACGTCCCGGCGTATAAAATCATCTCAAAACCCCTTACTTTAAAAAAATAAGAAAAAAGCATCACCCTTATTTTAAATAATTAAAAATAATTATTTATTAAAAATATTTTCTATTTTCCAGCCCTCGGTCTCCGTTCCTTGATCGCGACTCAAATAACCTTTTAAAAATTACATTTTAATGCAACTATATAGAGAAATATATTTTAAACATGTAAATATGCACAACATAATTAATTTATGCAATTAAAACATTTAATTAAAATACAAGAGAATTTAATAATTTTTATGCATGTGGTTTGCGTGGACTCACAAATTTTCGGGGCGTTACAAACGCGATACACAACATCACAGATGCTGCTCTCGAGCTCAAGCGAACTTTATCCATGTTTTAGGCGGCTAAATCGACTAGGAACGAATTTATATCATACAGTGTTTACAAATGAGTTTCAACATTGAATTACGATTCATTTGTATTAAAGTATAATAAAGGTCATTATCTATGTTGTTCACATGGGTATGCAGATAAAGAAATAACAAACCATGAAATAATTAATTATATTAAAATAAAGATTGTTTATTACGACTGAGTCAATAAAATCCCTCGCCAATAGTTGGCTTGCAGGGCATCTACTCTAACAATACAGCACTTTCTACTCAGAGTTCGGCACCTCCAGTCTCCTCATCTAAATGCTCACCTTCATCAAACACGCCTAGTGAGCCTAAAGACTCAACATGCATGCACTTCTAATAGCAAGTACATATATGTAGCACAGAGCAGTGAAAATAATGTAATCAACATACATTTCATGAACTTAAAAAAAACATGAACGTAAACGTGTCTTATAAAATCATAACCTGTCAAAACATGTCCCATCATATCATCATATACGCATACATTTTCTTTTAATTGAATTCAGTTCATTAGTTGTTACTTTCGTATCAGCTCTATCGTGTCAGCTCTATTCGATGTATCCATCTATAAACCACGGTACTCGGTGGCAAGGACATCAGCTACACCATTACCCGTCCACCGAGTCTTGGCCTCGGCTCATAATATCTCATACAATCGTGTTAGTCAAATTCAAATCTCACCCTTCAAAACTTGTCATCATGTTCACCACTTAATGAAATCATCCATATATGTAAATTTTCCTTGAAACCAAGCATGCACCGTAATTTTCATAATTAAATATAAATCATAAACATGATGCATAAACATTTAAACACATATATGCTCAGGGCGCTGCAAAGACTAAAATCTCACCCCAGGTGCAAAATGATCATTTTTCCCCTAGAAGCCCAAAATGATCATTTTACCCCTGGACCTCTAAATTTTAATCCTAAGCTTACCAAACTCCTTAAAACATCCCAAGACATAATAAAAGTGTTTCTTAGACATAAACTTGAGCCCGTTTCAAAACTTTACCGATTCGTTTTAAAACATGGACCGGGGTTCCAGTTTTAACCCGAATCGACCCGAAACTTTATCAAATTTTTCCCAAACTCAAATCATGCCTAAAATACATCATACCAGCCACTAAACCACAATTTCCAGCATACTCTGACCCACGACCGAACCCTAATGCAACTAAGCTCCATAATTTCACACATAGCTCACGACCACGCGGACCAGCCACTAACCAACCTCAGTTAGACCACCCTAGGCTCCCTCTGGACCTGCTGAACCCACGGTTACACTCCCATGCAAGCCGCAACTCACCTTTGATCGCTAGTCTCCAAGAAAACCCAACCCGCGGCTACCCTCCATTCTCCACGATTGACCGGCTTCAGAGGTAGCTCCAGCAGCGTTTGAGCCATCCTAATCCATGTCTCAGATCCACTAGGGTCTGATACAAGCCTTAGATCTCAACCCCTTTCACTCGATCTCCCCAACACTGAACCATTCCTAGCCCCACGAATCACGGCCTCGGTGTACAACACCACACTCGACTCCAGCCTAGTGACAACATACACCTCGACCTAAACACATCCTCGACAACACACCTCAGCATCCCCCTTGCAAAAAATCATGAAATCGTGAGCATACAACACAACATGCAAAAATCTTGACAAAACTTGCATCAAACCGTCACTCATGCTGGCCGAAAGAAAACACATACAATTACACATATATAGCAGCAATATTATGGCATGTATGAAGAGAAAAAGGAAGTACGTGTGTGCATTGATGATATAAGAACGAAGGCTAGAAGGATTTCACGTCGGGGAAGCGCCGGAAGAGTGGGAATGAACTTTTCTCTTGAAAGTTGAGAGCACCTTGGAGTGGCTGCTGAGATTTTAGAAAAATGCAGCTGATGGAGTGAGGGAGGGGCGGCCACTTCAAAATATTAGGGTTTTTAGGGTTTGACTTGTTAGGTGTAGTGAGGGAGGGGCGGTCATCTTTGTATGCTTGCTGAATATCCTCAGCAACTGATAACAATAACTCATTTACATTGGCTAATGATAGTTTTTCTTCAGAGTAGGTAGATGGACGAACTGCTGGTTCAGAAGCTGGCAAAAAAATTAACGTTGTAGAGGAGGAGGTTTGAGCTTATGTCTAGAATGATATAGGAATCTATGGAAGCTGTTCAATAGTTTGTATCAAAGCTGTCTCAACTTCAGCAGGAACAACCAAGGGCTCTGTAGTAGCTTCAGTCATTGTCAGCTCCTCAATTGGTGTAGAGCTGCTGGTCTCCACTGAAACATGTAACATCTGTCCCATCTCCCGATTTTTTACCCTCATTTGGAGAGGGATAAGATCAGAGTCCAATTGTTGGAAAACCGCTCTATCAGCATAAACAGTTGGACCAGCTAGATCATAGTTGGTCTTCAGTTCAGTTGTGACCTCAGTCAGCCTCTTGATTCTCATCAAATCAAATAAGAAAGACATTTTTTCCATTGCTCGGGCGACTGAAGTAGACTTCACTTCCTTCATCATTGTCGAGTCAAGTGATATGAAGCGCTAAAGAACTGACTTCTTCTTGAACTGCTTGGCAAGAGTGACAGTTCTAAACTGCACCAATTTATCATGATGCTCCAATTTTATCTCAGCATACTCATTGATCTCGTCCATGGTAAGGTCGATTTGTGTCTGAATTGCATTGTTAGGCCTAGGTTCCTCAGCCATCTTGCCCTTGCCCTTCGGATTAGTTAGGGCATGAGGAGGATCAAGTCCTGAACCTGTTGTAAGGTCCAAGAATTTAATTCATGTAACCTGAATGCATGCAATCTATGGTTTTATTTAAATGATGCGTTTATTTAATTTTATGCATTTAATGCATAACTATTGCATGATATGATCCATTTCACGATTAATTTAAAAGTTCACGTATTAGGGTTTCTAGATACATTTCGCGCTCGATCGAGGAACGGAGACCGGGAAATTATCAGGAAAATTATTTTAATAACATGTTTAATTTTTATTTATTAATATAAGGTGTTTTAAGTGTATTTTTCAAGAATTTGGCATTGTTGGGTAATTTTTACCCACCGAAGAATATTTTTAATCGTACATAAATTTTATCTAATCGAGGGACTTTTTGAGGGTTCGAGTAATTTTTTCAAAAACTTACCAAAACAATATATATTTTTGGGAGTGTGTTTTGACTTGATGGAATTATTTTTAAGCTTAATGGGCCCCAAATCATTTTAATCATTTTTAAATACCAACATAGGGCCCATTAGTGGTAGGGTTATTATTTAATTACTACCCTAAGCATCCCTAAACCTAAACCTAATCACTTAAGCCACCCACACCCCTCCTAGCAGCAGCTTACAAGTGTGTTTCTCCAGAAAAACCTTCGGCTACCCTTACCCCTTCAAGAGAAGATCATCTCCGCTTCCCCAGTGCCTCCCCGACGCGCATTCCTTCAAGTTTTCTTGCTTAGAATCACAAAGGCAGGATAAGTAATTTTATTGATGCATCTCATATGCTATATACATGCTGTAATGTGTTTATTTGTGTGTAGAATTCTCGATCCAACGCTCACCACGGAAATCCCTCGGTTTTGCTTAATTACATGCACCTTTTTTGTTCTTTAATCACGTTTCTTCATGTTGTTGTGCAAGGGTTGTTGGCTGCAGTTTCTAGGGGGCTGAGACATGTCATGTTTTAAAGGAAATAGGCTGGAGTCAAGGTTGCTGGAGTTGTAGGGAGATCCGATCGAGTTTGTGTCACTGTGGTTGTTACGGCTTGATCGGGGTGGTGGGGAGAGTTCCTGCTGTAGGAGAGCCTAAAAAAACCACGGTGCAGCCCTTGAGGAGGTTGAGGCGTGGCCAAGAATGGCTCAAAAGCAGCTGGTCGCGTCCTAGGGGTGGTCTAAGCGTTTGAGTTGAGTGAGGACTAGTGGCCGAGGGGTGCTTCTTTGTGCGTCTTGGAGTGTGCGAGGGTCGAGGGCTTGCATGGGGCTGTAGGCTCATTCTAAGTGAGTCCATTAGGGTCCTGGGAAAGCCTAGCGAGGTTGAGTCATGGCTGGTTCTCGATGGTTCGGTCTAGAAAGGTTAAAACGTGAATTCGGTGCACTAGGGTTACGGTTGGTAACTTGCTGGATTTTTCCAGCAGCCTTTCAGGGATCGGTTAGAAAATTTTAAGGTCTAATTTTGATGGTTTTAGGGCCTTTTAGATTTTTTTTAAAATATGGTAAAATGTTGGGAAACATTTGGTTAATTTTCGAGTCGATTCGGGTTAAAACCGGGACTTTGGTCCAAGTTTTAAAACGAATCAATTAAGTTTTGAAGCGGACTAGAGAGTATGTCTAAGAAATATTTATTATGATGTTTTGGTTTGTTTTAAGAAGTTTGGTAAGTTTCGGGTCAAAATTTAGAGGTCCAGGGGTAAAACGGTCATTTCGGGTTTCCAAGGGCAAAATGGCCATTTTGCACCCGGGGTAAGAGTTTAGACCTGACAGCGCCCTGAGCTCAAATTTATCATATTTTTATATGTTTATGCATCATCGATCATGATTTTTATGAAGTTATGAAATATACGCTGCTTGCTTTGTTTTAAGAGAAATTTACGCATGTGCATAATTTTGATAAGTGATGAAAATGATGATGTTTTGAATGATCAGAATTTGTTGTGGCTATCGAAGTATATGTAAATGTTTAAGACCTATATGTAAATGATGATGATGAGGTCTAGGCACAGTGGATGGATAATACTGTCACTGATGTCCGACTGCCGACGGGTACCGCGGTTCTATGTATGATGGATCCATCGTAAATGATGAATGATGTACGATCGTCACCACTAATGATCTGAAATTCACTAAAGGAAATGATGAATGATGAACAATGAATGATGTATGATGATTAATGATAGCTGTTTTGACATGTTACGAACTCATACGACACGTTTACTTTACGCTTTTAAAGTTTATTAAAGCTAAGTTGAACACATGATATTTTCACTGCTGTGTGCTATGTATATGTACTTTTTATTTTTGATACAGGTGTGTTGAGTCTTTAGACTCACTAGGCTTGTGTGATGCAGGTGAGCATGATATCGAGGGGACTGGAGGTGCCGAACTCTGAGCCGGCAGGCCTGGTGAGGCGACACGATCCGAGGACCGCATGTTTTCCGCATATTTATGATTTTATGATATTGAGAGAATACGAGTATTTTATATACGCTGATTTATTTCACTGATGGATGTTAGGATTTTTACTTATTTACGTTCCCGTTATATTTTTATCGACAAATACTTATGATTATTTTTAAAAGGTACTTTAAGTAGGATTGCATGCATGCAAAAATATCCAAATGCTTATTTTCAAAATGTGAGCTTTATATAAAAAATATATATATTTCCGCACTCTTAAATAAGTAGATGTTTCAATTGGTATCAGTGCAAGGGTCCCGTATAGGGTTGTGCTACCGCCAGCTTCTACCGTTCAGTTTTTCAAGCCTTAAGTCTGTAAGTTTTTATGATTTAAATGTATTAAATGATTTATGATAGATATGGTTTTTATGTGTTTTATTGCATTAGTTTTGTGTGTTTTGCATTGTACATGCGTATATTTCATTTACATTTTGTTCGTTTTAGAGTAAGATTTTTATATGATCGTGTCTCACTTGTACGTGACGAATTTGCAGGTAAATTGGCCGGAAAACTGAAAACGGAACGGAAATTTGCAAGCCAAGGAAAATGGGCAGAGTGGCTGACGCCCGAGCGGTCAAATTATACCGCTCGGGCGCGAGGAGTAGTTCTGAAGATAAACTCCAGAGAACACGGTGCTCGGATGGTAATATTCTACCGCTCGAGCGCGAGTGGTATGAGTCTAAAAGGAAAATACAGAAGAGTTGGTGCTCGAGCGGTAGGATTTGACCGCTCGAGCGCGGTTGGCTGTGAGAAAAAGATTAATACAAATGATGTGGCCTTCGAGCGGTAGGATTTGACCGCTCGAGCGCCACTTAATTTTTGTAAAGATTTTTTGCACGATTTCTTCCCTTATTTTGGTGATAGTCTGATATGTAAAGGATTGGGGATGAATTCAGATATTATTCAGACATTATTGAGAGAGAAGAAGGAGAGAAAAGCTTGGAGCAAGTGCTTGGATTGAAGAATTCGAGATTTCAGGGCACCGTTCTTCGCAGATTTTGTCACGTATAGTGTTTCGAGTTATTTATTTTTTTATTAAAACATTGTTTTATTGATTTGTAATATGAAGTCTAGTAGCTAAAATTTTATTATTTGTTGGGATTTAAGGGGATCCTACCCCGAAACTGAGTTTGGTTAATTCATACTTCGATTCTTGGTTTATTCTTGATTATGCTATTGTTTTATCATGTTATTAGAGCATATAGCTAACTTTAATAATCATTTTATATCGCGAGTGAGTTCGAGAGAATAGCTTGTGATAAGAACGAGTAGTATAGTCCGTGGATTTACAATTTACATAGAAATATGAAATTGGATACATGTTGATAGTTATAGTCCTAAGGGTTAAAAACTAGGGAATTTCATAGATCGGCATGCAATTCACCTTTGATAAATAATTAAAGAAATTTAATTACTTCACTACGTAGAATTAGTTTGGCATAGCTCAAGAGGGCATGTTCAATTGAATAGGAAATCCTATCAAAAGCGTAAATCACCGCCGAGAAAATTAAGTAAATAACGAGGGTAGGTGAACCGAAATTCCCAACAAATTCATTTCTCATTGAATTTAAATAAACCATTCTAGCTTATATATTTCAGCATTTATTTATATCCTGAACTTTTTCACTTGCAATTTTCATTTAAACATTGTAGTACTAAACAATCAATCAAATTTTGTTGCTAAAGATTTAATAACTGAAAATAATAATTGTAAAATACGATATCTAGTGGAACGATACTCGTACTCTAGTACATTATATTATAACTTGACATCATGCACTTGCAATTATTTCGAGCTTAAATATTATTAATTTTGACCAAGAGTTTTACATTGCAAGTTTTGCTCGATCAAGTTTTTGGCGCCGTTGCCGGGGACTATAATTCAAAATTTTATTTTAGCTATTTTCTTTAGCAATTTTTTTTATTTTCCTGAGCTAACACTCCATATTCTATTCCAGATATCTTTTCCAGTGTATGCCAAAGTCACTTGACGTGGAGCTTGAGCAGTTTGACCCTAAAATTGAAAGAAGTTTCAGCAAAGACTTAAGGAACTGATGGAGAGGTACGAGCATGAGCATGTGGAGGAAAACCATAAAGATAGACATGTTGAGGTGCCATGCCGCATACCGATGCTAGAGTATTCCCAGCCTTCTTTGGATGGTTCACGTCCCACCATTGTGAGGCCTATTGTGCGGGCAAACCACTTCGAAGTCAAGCCAGCAATAATTCAGATGATCCAGAATACTGTACAATTTGGGGGATCTGCGTTGAATGGCTGAAACATGCACATCCCGGATTTTCTTGAAATTTGCGATACTTTTAAATTTAATGAAGTTTCAGATGATATGGTTAGATTGCGTTTATTTCCTTTCTTATTATGTGACAAAGCTAAAGCCTGGTTAAATTGTTTGCCTGTAAGTTCTATCACCACATGGGAAGACATGGCGAAAGCATTTCTCATTAAATACTTTCCTTCACCTAAGTTCATCTCATCTACCGAAACTAGACTCCAAAACCAAGATTCATCGATAAAGGGGCTAGAGAATCAGATTGGACAGTTGGCTAAGATGATAGTAAGTAGAGAACCGAGCAACTTGCCAAGTAACACAGAGAACAATCCAAAAGAGCAAGTGAAACCATCGAGTTGAAGAGTGAGAAAATTTTAGATTCCAAAGAAAAAGGAAAAAGTCAATTCTTGGATGAACAGGCTGAGACATCCGAAGGTACGTCTTCTAACTCTACACCAGCACCCACTGCACAATCCAAAATTATAATACCTCCTCCTTTTCTGCAGCATTGAAAAAGGCAAAATTTGGTGCGTAATTCGATAATTTTCTTGAGGTATTTAAAAAATTGCACATAGATATTCCTTTTGCCGATGCTTTGATGCAAATGCCTAGTTACGCTAAATTCCTGAAGGACATCTTAGAAAATAGGAGAAAATTGGAGGATCACATGACGGTTAATTTAACTAAAAATTTCTCCGCTTTGGTGCAAAAAAAGATCCCACCGAAACTTAAGGATCCAGGAAAGTTTTATATTCCTTGCATGATTGGTGATATTGTTTTTCATAAAGCCCTATGTGATCTTGGTGCAACTATTAACCTCATGCCTTTGTCTGTGTTTAGAAAACTAGGATTGGGAGCACCTAAGCCAATGAAGATGTCTTTACATATTGTAGATCGATCTGTCAAGTATCCACGAAGAGTTGTTGAGGATGTGCTGGTGAAAGTGGACAAATTTATTTTTCTTGTAGATTTTGTGGTGCTAGACATGGAGGAGGACATGGCGATGCCGTTGAATTGGGGAGGGCATTCCTTGCAACTGTCAAGGCTCTAATTGATTTGCAGAAAGGGAAGTTGAGATTTAGAGTGGAGTAAGAGGAGATTACTTTTGATGTCTTTAATGCACTTAAGCATATACTGCATTCTGATAGTTGTTTTAGAATTGATGCTTTTGATTCTCTTGTGTGTAACTATGTGCAGGATGCTATAAAGGACCCTTTGGAAGCCACTCACTACTGAATTGAGAGAAGAAGAATTGGATGAAGAGAAAGATGAAATAGTGGCATACCTTAATCAACCATCCATGGAAGAGGCCAATACGGATTAGATTAGAGGACTTGGGGGATCGGAGAGACTTAACCCATCAGAAATAAGGCATAGAGGAGCCACCAACTCGTGAGCTCAAGCCATTGCCTCCACATCTGAAATACTCCTATCTAGGTGAGAATAATAAACTTCATGTGATTATTTATTTTGGTTTGACAGATTTCGGTGGAGGAAAAAACTGCTGAAAGTCTTGAAAGCGCACAAGAGTGCATTTGCATGGAATCTGGCAGATATCAAAGGGATCAATCCATCAGTCTGCATGCACAAGATATTGATGAAAAACAAGTACTAACCTCTTGTGCAACCTCAGAGAAGATTGAATCAAAAGATGCAAGAGGTAGAAAAAGCAGAAATTATCAAACTCCTGGATGCAGGTATTATCTATCCTATATCTGATAGTGCATAGGTCAGTCCTGTTCAATATGTGCCTAAAAAAGATGATATTACTGTTATCACAAATGAACAAAATGAATTAATACCCACGAGGATAGTTACGGTATGGTGCGTGTACATCGACTATAGGAAATTGAATGATGCCATCCGTAAAGATCACTTTCCATGTAATGCCCGAGATTTGAGTGTGATACTTATGAATTGGTATATATTATGAATAAGGCGATAGAAGAACAGACGGGAAGAAGCGGCGTTGCAATTTGAGTGTTTTGGCAAAGAGAGACCGCACCCGCGCCAAGAAATTCTACCGCACCCGCGGTGACTGGCCAGTAGGGTACGTTTTTGGTAAAAGAAGACAGAACACCCGCGGTACCAGACAGAGCGCCCCCGCGGTGTTGCTACAGTAAGGTGAGCGCACCCGCAATATAAAGCATAGCGCACCCGCGGTTCTTGCTTCTGGAAAAATTGATGTATATCAGTACACCGAGCGCACCCGCGGTCCAAGGTATAGCGCACCCGCGGTGCGACGTACAGTATGAAGATTTAGCCACATGTTTTACATGCAATTGAGATATATATATAGATCTTGATTCCTCACGATTTCAGCAGAAGAAATCGTGATTTTCCCTCAGCAAATTCCTCAAAGCTTCCCATACCTTTAAATCGTGATTTTGAAATATCCGTGTATCAGAATTTGAATCCGAACGCAGTATCGTGCTCCTCTCGCTACGAGCTACAACTAGACGTAAGTTTTACTAGGTTTTGATATGATTTAAAAATATGAGGTTGATGGAATCGAATAGGATTCATATATGGTGTTCTAGACATAGTAGACATCGTAGAATCGAAACCGGATTGAAGAACAGATATGGTATGGAATTATTATGAATTTCGGAAGATATTGAGTAGGAATCAATATCAGATTTGTATTGTTAATGATTATGAATTGAGAGTTGATTATTATTATGTGTGCTGGATATACTGATCAGTATGTATTTGAAGTCAAATCAAAGAACAGACTGTTTATACAATTGTTATAATTTATCATATTTGATAGGATTGAAATGATGCCGATTTAGTATCAGATTACGTTAATCGATTGATTATGAGTTATGGAGATTGATATACACTGATCTGTACTACTGGTACTTGGAAATTGGACCATTGTGCCGTCAAAATTTGATAAGACTGGGAGATCTTAAATTGAATTGAATATTGATACAGTAGATTGGATATTAATCAGAACAGAGTTTGAATTAAGCTATACATTGATACAGTGTATTCGATATTGTTATTGCCAGATTGTTTTGGACAGGCAGTGAGTTTGAGACTTCGACAGAACCAGATCGACAGAACGAAAAGAAAGGTATAAGTCAGTGTTAACCGGGAGATCGACTTGATTCAGATTAGACTCGAGTTTCCCTAAACCACATACGTGTATGTTATTGTTTTCATATTTTTGTGTGCTTTGTCTAAGTATGTTGATTTTATTGATGTATATAGAAGCAGTGAATAACAGATAGTTATTGAGTGTTAGTCACTGACAGAGGGGCTAGATTTTGACAGAGCCATCACTGGCCCATTGCACCTTGTCAGAATAGGATTGGCAGACATGCCATGTTTTTGGCAGATCTGCCAAGACACTGGACGTTTGGTATATCGAGATGCTTCAGATATAGATAGCATCCTTATTACAGATTATTCGATATAGACTAGACCAAAGTCCAGAAATAAGAATGTACCGCCACCGCGACCGGTATTAGTAGGTGGGAGACTTGTTACGTTCTTATTCAGACCGGTATCCCTAGATGAGAGATGAGTCGAGTCTGAGAGATTGAGTCAGAGTCTTAGAATCACAGAGTGTGATTCAGAGTCTATATTGATTCATATTTCTTATGTGATACATGTTCAGAGTATGAATTACTGTTTGATATCAATTTATGATTTCAGATTATGATAAATGTTTTGATATCTATTTCATGCTTTTATATATGCTGTTATATGAAATGCATGTATACATGATTTATACTGGGATTAAATTCTCACCGGAGTTATCCGACTGTTGTCTATTTTGTATGTGTGCATGACAACAGGTGGGACAGGATCAGGGTCGAGAAGATGATGAGAGATCGAGATTAGAGTGGTGATTCCGGACTTTGATGTAGATAGGTTTCATTACTTGATAGTAGTAGTTGAACCTTAATTTGGAACTAGAATGCATGTTGTACAAAACTTGTAGTTTTATACTGTTTGTATATTAGATTAATCCCATTACGTTCCGCAGTTTAAAGAAAAATTTTATGGCCCTAATTACTTGATTAGTAAATTGATCCTAATAACGATTAAGAAGATAATTAGCATCCGGGTCCCCACAACAGGTGGTATCAGAGCAATAGATCCTTTAGATTGAGATAGAAGATAGAATGAGCGGTGTATATTGAGTTTTCTTTCCTTGCTCGTGATTGCTAGCATGATTTATTGCTTTAATACTTGATTTCCTGAATATCTGAATTAATTTGATAATATATATGATTGAGAATGAATCAGACCCGATTCTTGATCAGCTGTAAGATGATCGGAGGAGGATTGAAACAGAACTGTTATATCTGGTTACAGATGATTTTGATAATCAGATCTATCTCCTCGAGGAATCATAGAACAGAGAAGTATCTTGATTGATCAGATGGATGTGTCAGAAACTCTTATGGAAACACAGTTACAGAGGTTTCAGTCATTTCAACCGCCGATTTTAAGGGGTACTGAGACGTTTATTGATTGCGAAAGTTGGCTAGATGATATAGAGATACTGTTTGATTCACTTGAGTATCCAGAGGAACGAAGAGTTAAACTGATTGGACATCAGTTACGGGAAGTCGCAAGGAGCTGGTGGATTGCAACCAAGGCAGTTTTAGAACAGCGTGGTACAGTGATTTCTTGGAAGATCTTCAAAGTTTAATTCTATCGAAGGTTTTTCCCAGCTTCGTACCGAGAGGACAAGAAGGCAGAATTTGAAATTTTGAAACAGGGTCAACTAAACATTGCAGAATATGTTGCCCACTTTTCTACTTTGCTACGTTTTGCTCCTCACGTGGCTAAGAATGATGAAGCTGTGATTGATCGTTTCATCAAGTGATTGAATCCTGAGATATTGACATTGATAAGTGTGAGCCGACCCTACACTTTTATTGATATTTTGAGTAAAGCTAAGAGAGCTGAAGCTAGTCTAATGAGACGGAAAGGAGCATCGTTTGTACTTCCAAGATTGAGACCACATCAACCACCTCTCAGACTTGAGATTCGTGGCAGCAGTGGTGGAAAGAAAGATTATTTGGAAGCCAGAGGAAGACAGTTCAAGAGTTCTGGCAGCAGTTTGTCATGTTCCAGTGGTTCTAGCCAGAGTTATACTGGAGTTTATTGCAGCGCTTGCGGAGGGAGACATCCCACAGAGCAATGCAAAGGAGTACTTGGTAGTTGCAACATTTGCAAACAGCAAGGACACTTTGCTAGAGTATGTCCACAAAGAGATTCCTAAAGAGTCCAGGTAACAGAAGCATCTAGTGATAGTTACTGAAGAAAAGACCCCGGATGCACTTGATGATATAGTGACAGGTAGTTGTTCTTTATGATTATCCTGTATTGGGATTGATAGATACTAGTGCATCCTATACGTTATTTTTGAACGAATTGCATTGATTTATGTATTATCTGTTGAGTACTTATCTGCTGTAGTAGTTTATCTCTTCAGTTTTGGGAAGCGATTTGATATCAGTAAATTCTGTAAGCATCGTATACTACAGTGGGGTGAGAATGAGATTGAGTTAGCTGGTATTGTACTTGTGTCTCTGAGTATGACTGCATTACTGATATGGCTATGCTGATCAAGTACGGAGTTACCATAAACGGATTTTAGAAGATGGTAAGATTCGGACCTGAAATGGCCGAAGAATGAATATAGTACGGTAAGGATTCTAGATTTAGAATTCCTTTGATATCTGTGTTATTTATGATTTGAGTATTACCGAAAGGAGCAGAGGGACTCCTTATGTATTCAGTTGTTGAATATTTGAAGACGGTATTGAATATTTTGAAAACTAAGATATGGTATACAGAAACTGTTAAAATGTGAATCTTGATTGAGACAAGTTATATTCAGGGCTTGTTATATTCAAAGATGATATATCTGTTGATCTTAGCGGAGTGAGATCGTGATTAATTGGTCAAAATTGACGTCAGTGTTAGATATTGGCAGTTCTAGGAGTATTAGCAGGCTATTATCTATCACAGATGTTCTGAATTTGATTTGATATTTCGGTTGTTCAGAATGAATATTTGAAACAGATGGTAGACTGTAGAAATTTGATATTGTGCCAGTTGAATCAGAACTGATTTTGAGAATTAAAGCGACTCAGAAAATTGATCAGAATGTTCAGAAATCGATATCGATAGTTGGAACGGGGTATCAATCAGAATATCAGGTATGTGGTACTGTATAGTATGTGAATAACTGACTTATTGTGTCAGATGTTTCGGATTTGAAACGAAAGATATTGTCAGATAAGTACAGTAAGTAATTCAGTATTCATCCTGGTGATCGAAAGAAAGAAACCAGGAAATTGGTTATATAGCTTATCGATTCTTGAATGGAAATAAGATCACATTTCTAGGGAAAGCGTGATGAAGCTATTGCAATGCTGCCGAAAGAGAGCATTGATTTGAGTTAAGAATGAGTGACTGACCAAGTCTGCGAATTTTAATTCGTACATAAGAACGTACAGACAGGACCCGATGACAGAGATTTATGTCAGAAAAGTGGTCAGATTGCATGAAATGCCGGAATTGATTGGATTAGATCATAATTTTCGGTTTATTTGTACATTGGCACAGTTTAAAGTAGGTTCTAGGTACAAAGTGACAGCTGAGTACCATATATCATCCTCAAACCGACAGATAGTAAGAGCCGACTATCTAGACATTAGAAGATATACTTAGAACTACAATGCTTGATTTTGGCACTAGTTGGCAAGATTCTTTGCCATTTTGTGAGTTACCATACAGCGCAGCTATCAAACGAATATTGAGATGGAACCGTTGTACAGAAAGAAGTGCAGATTCTCTATTTATTGCGATAATATCTCTGTGGTACCTGAGATTGAACCTGACAAAGTCAGAGATATAAAAGAAAATTGGAATTGATTCGGAAGAGGATAAAGACAGATCAGTATAGACTGGATAAATATGCCGATATCAGTCGACAGCTGTTGGTAATTACAACAAGAGTTTAAATATTGAATTGATTTGGCACTAAACAGAGTTGGTAACAGATGATGGTGTTGATCTATTTTGAGTGGTTGATTAATATATACGGATATGGTATAGCCAATATTTTGATATCGATTATATCAGAATTACCTCAAGTCGTATTATGACATTATACTTCTTGAATTAATATTCCAGATTGGAATCAGAATCAATAGAAGAAGAATAATTCAGAATGAAGACTATTCCACTGCTGAAAATTCAGTAGAATTGTTAAGGAATTAAATAAACTAATTGGGAAACAGAATATGATATGAGACAGGAATTCCCAGAATTATGGCTCTGATGTGAGTATTTAATTCAGCTTCTATTATTCTTCCTGTTTATTGCATTGGATCTTATTGCTTAGGAGATGATTGTCTGTGATTTCGAGGACGAAATCATTTCTTAGAGGGGGAGAAATGTAATGCCCGAGATTTGAGTGTGATACTTCTGAATTGGTATATATTATGAATAAGGCGATAGAAGAACAGACGGGAAGAAGCAGCGTTGCAATTTGAGTGTTTTGGCTAAGAGAGACCGCACCCGCGCCAAGAAATTCTACCGCACCCGCGGTGACTGGCCAGTAGGGTACATTTTTGGTAAAGGAAGACAGCGCACCCGCGGTACCCCAGACAGAGCGCCCCCGCGGTGTTGCAACAGTAAGGTGAAAGCACCCGTGGTATAAAGCATAGCGCACCCGCGGTTCTTGCTTCTGGAAAAATTGATGTATATCAGTACACTGAGCGCAACCGAGGTCCAAGGTATAGCGCACCCGCGGTGCGACGTGCAGTATGAATATTTAGCCACATGTTTTACATGCAATTGAGATATATATATAGATCTTGATTCCTCACGATTTCAGCAGAAGAAATCGTGATTTTCCCTCAGCAAATTCCTCAAAGCTTCCCATACCTTTAAATCGTGATTTTGAAATATCCGTGTATCAGAATTTGAATCCGAACGCAGTATCGTGCTCCTCTCGCTACGAGCTACAACTGGACGTAAGTTTTACTACGTTTTGATATGATTTAAAAATATGAGTTTGATGGAATCGAATAGGATTCATATATGGTGTTCTAGACATAGTAGACATCGTAGAATCGAAACCGGATTGAAGAACATATATGGTATGGAATTATTATGAATTTCGGAAGATATTGAGTAGGAATCGATATCAGATTTGTATTGTTACTGATTATGAATTGAGAGTTGATTATTATTATGTGTGCTAGATATACTGATCAGTATGTATTTGAAGTCAGATCAAATAACACATTGTTTATACCATTGTTATAATTTATCAGATTTGATAGGATTGAAATGATGCCGATTTAGTATCAGATTATGTTAATCGATGGATTATGAGTTATGGAGATTGATATACACTGATCTGTACTACCGGTACTTGGAAATTGGACCATTGTGCCGTCAAAATTTGATAAGACTGAGAGATCTTAAATTGAATTGAATATTGATACAGTAGATTGGATATTAATCAGAACAGATTTTGAATTAAGCTATACATTGATACAGTGTATTCGATATTGTTATTGCCAGATTGTTTTGGACAGGCAGTGAGTTTGAGACTTCGACAGAACCTGATCGACAAACGAAAAGAAAGGTATAAGTCAGTGTTAACCGGGAGATCGACTTGAGTCAGATTAGACCTGAGTTTTCCTAACCACATACGTGTATGTTATTGTTTTCATATTTTTGTGTGCTTTGTCTAAGTATGTTGATTTTATTGATGTATATAGAAGCAGTGAATAACAGATAGTTATTGAGTGTGAGTCACTGACAGAGGGGCTAGATTTTGATAGAGCGATCACTGGCCCATTGCACCTTGTCAGAATAAGATTGGCAGACATGCCATGTTTTTGGCAGATCTGCCAAGACACTGGACGTTTGGTATATCGAGATGCTTCAGATATAGATAGCATCCTTATTACAGATTATTCGATATAGACTAGACCAAAGTCCAGAAATAAGAATGTACCGCCACCGCGACCGGTAGTAGTAGGTGGGAGACTTGTTACGTTCTTATTCAGACCGGGATCTCTAGATGAGAGATGAGTCGAGTCTGAGAGATTGAGTCAGAGTCTTAGAATCACAGAGTGTGATTCAGAGTCTATATTGATTCATATTTCTTATGTGATACATGTTCAGAGTATGAATTACTGTTTGATATCAATTTATGATTTCAGATTATGATACATGTCTTGATATCTATTTCATGCTTTTATATATGCTGTTATATGAAATGCATGTATACATGATTTATACTAGGATTAAATTCTCACCGGAGTTATCCGGCTGTTGTCTTGTTTGTATGTGTGCATGACAACAGGTGGGACAGGATCAGGGTCGAGAATATGATGAGAGATCGAGATTAGAGTGGTGATTCCGGACTTTGATGTAGATAGGTTTCATTACTTGATTGTAGTAGTTGAACCTTAATTTGGAACTAGAATGCATGTTGTACAAAACTTGTAGTTTTATACTATTTGTATATTAGATTAATCCCATTACGTTCCGCAGTTTAAAGAAAAAATTTTATGGCCCTAATTACTTGATTAGTAAATTGATCCTAATAACGATTAAGAAGATAATTAGCGTTTGGGTCCCCACATTCCATTTCCATTCATTGATCAAATGCTTGAGAGGTTAGCGGGTCATGAGTTTTATTGTTTTTTGGATAGGTATTCAGGGTATAACCTAATAATGATTGCGCCTGAAGGACCAAGAGAAAACCAGTTTCACTTGTCCTTATGGCACCTTTGCCTTTAGACGGATGCCTTTTGGCTAGTGTAATGCCCCTGCCACTTTTCAACGATACATGACCTTTATATTTCATGACAAGATTTAAACTTTCCTTGAAATATTTATGGATGACTTCTCGATCTTTGGTTCTACTTTTGATGACTATTTGCAGAATCTGAAGGTGGTGTTGATGAGATATGAGGGGACGAATTTAGTGCTGAATTGGGAAAAGTGTCATTTAATGGTACAAGAAGGCATAGTATTGGGGCACAAAATATCGGAGCATGGAATAGAGGTGGATAAGGCAAAAGTAAGTTATCAAGAACTTACCACCTCCGACAGCCATAAAGGGAATTAGAAGTTTTCTCGGCCACGCCAGTTTTTATCTGCGTTTTAATAAAGATTTTTCTAAATTTGCCAAACCTCTATCTTCTTTACTTTTGAAAGATGTGCCGTTTGATTTTGATTCCAACTGTCTGCATGCATACAAAGAGTTAAAGGAGCGCTTGGTGATGGTTCCTGTTTTGGTGGCACCATATTGGGATCTACCATTCGAGGTCATGTGCGATGCCAGTGATACTGCGGTTGGGGCTGTGCGTGGCCAGCGGCAAAACAAGGTATTTCATACCATTTACAACGCAAGTAAGACCTTAGATGAGGCTCAATTGAATTATGGAACATCTGAAAAGGAATTACTTGCAGTAGTGTTCGCGCTTGACAAATTTCATTCATATCTTTTTTTGTCAAAAGTCATTGTTTACACAGACCACTCTGTACTGAAATATTTACTTGCTAAGAAAGATGCAAATCCATGCTTACTTAGGTGGATTTTATTGTTACAAGAGTTTGATTTAGAAATAAATGATAAGAAGGGTGTTGAGAATGTGGTAGCTGATCACTTGTCTAGACTGGAGCTTATTAGTAATGACTGTGTAGATCATGCCATTAATGACTAGCTTCCTGATGAGCAGCTATTCGAGGTAAAAAATTGTCCTTGGTATGCAAATTTTGCTAACTTTCTTGTCACAAGCACACCACCACCCAATCAATGGTTTCACCAATGAAAGATTCTTTTCTAACATGAAGCATTATTTTTGGGAGGAACCATTTTTGTTTAAGATTTGTGCAGATTCCATAATAAGAAGGTGTGTTGCAGAGGAAGAATTTGGTCAAATCCTCAACTATTGCCATGACCGTGAGGTAGGTGGTCATTTTGGACCAACAAGGACGACATCTAAGGTACTTGAATGTGGCTTCTATTGGCCGACTCTATTTAAAGATGCTCGTTCTTATGTTCTTGCCTGTGATAAATGCCACCGGACATGTAACATCTCTAACCGTCATCAAATGCCATTAAACAATATCATCGAGTGTGAGGTTTTTGATGTGTGGGGGATAGACTTCATGGGACCGTTTCCCAGTTCATTCACGAAAAAATATATTTTGGGTGCGGTTGATTATGTGTCTAATTGGGTAGAGGCAGAAGCATATGCCACTAATGATACTCAAGTGGTCCTAAAATTTTTAAAGAAAAATATTTTTAATAGATTCGGAACACCACGAGCAATCATTAGTGATGGTGACACCCAATTTTGCAACAAACTATTTGAATAATTTTTTAGCAAATATGATGTCACACATAAGATCTCTACCCTCTATCACCCCTAGACGAGTGGTCAAGTGGAAGTGTCTAATCGAGAGGTCAAGCGGATTTTGAAAAAAGTGGTAGGTGTCAGTCGAAAATATTGGTCTGTGAGGTTAGATGATGCTCTTTGGGCATATAAGACTGCTTTTAAAACACCAATAGGCACTACACCATATAGGTTACTATTTTGTAAAACATGTCATTTACCTGTATAGTTAGAGCATCGGGCATACTGGGCAACAAAAGCACTGAACTTTAATTTTATCGATGCGGGTGAACGACTTCTGCTTCACCCAAATCAGTTGGAGGAATTCCGGAATCTGGCATATGATCTCGCACTATCATACAAGGATAAAACAAAGAGAGCTCATGACAAGAGAATCATTGAAAGGAATTCAAGGAAGGCGAAAATGTCCTACTCTACAACTCTCGGTTGTGACTGTTTCTCAGAAAATTGAAGTCGCGATGGTCTGGTCCATTTGTGATTTCTAAAGTTTACCCATCGGGAGCTGTAGAACTACAAGATGGAAAGGATTGGACATTTACGGTCAATGCCCAGCGACTGAAGCACTACATGGGTGGCAAAATTAAGCCACAACTTGGAATCACCCAGTTCCAAGACAAGCCAAACTGAAACTGACCGACATTCAAGCTCTCGACTATAAACTGAGAAATATCTCTCTTCCCCTTATGTTGTACTTAATTCGATTTTATTATTTTAGTTTCTTTATTTACTTATTTATTTACCCAAAAAACATAAAAATATTTAGTCTTATTGTTTTTATTCTTATTTTTAATTATTTTTTTTTAAAAGGGTAAAATCCGGAGATTGTTCGCAATCGAGCGGTAAGATATTACCGCTCGAGCGCGAACGCCTTTGCACAAAAAGAAATTATTTCCAATGCAGTCGACGCTCGAGCGGTAAAATTCTACCGCTCGGGCGCGACTGCACAATAAGTAGCCCCTCCCCTTTCCCCTTTCTCATTCTGCGCGAATTTCACCCTAAAACCTAACTTCTACATGTGCTCACTCTCGTTTTCTTTGCAGTAATTACCTCCCAAATCTTGGTTCCAGCAACGTGGTTCCCAATCTTTGTTCAGAATCAAGAAGCCTTCTCTCTCCGGTCACCATCTCCATCATCTGTCACGCCCCGTGTCCGAAGCGTCGGTGACATCCAGCATTGTTTAACAATTTCTTGAAAACAATTAAGCTTCGTATCGAAATACCAAAAACCAGTCTTTTTCATAATTAAAACATTGTCTTTACATTGACAATAGAATAAAATACATCAGAGTTGCAAATGCGGAACAAAACAAAGAAAAAATAAAATTCTTGAATCTTGATCTCGATCCTTGATTCACCATCCCCAAAAAGCATCTTGCTCTTCCTCATTCAGTTGCTCCTCGTTTTTATCTGAAATTTGTAAGGGGTGAGTGTTTTGGGAAACAATCAGCAAGTGGGGGTCGATCGATTTCAAATGATACATATAGAACTTAATCTTTAAAACATTTCTTTAACAAACTTTCAAATCTTATTACTTTTAACTCATCATAACATAAACGAAACAAATATGAGACAGAGGTTATCAGACGATTCAGAGAAGTTCAGAAACAGATCAGAACAATTCAGAACAGAACAGATCGGAACAGACAGAATACTGTTACTCATCTCATTTCCATGGTCAAATTGTCTCCAATATGTTAGTCTTCTAAGGGGTGAGGCCAGAACTCGGTTTTATACCCACCGGTGGGGTCCAGACAGAAATGGTTTTATACCCACCATTGGGGGCCAGACAGAATCACAATTCTCGTCCCATTTCAAATTGAATCATAACAGTGTAACAAAGATTTCAGATTTTTATCGAACAGAATTTTCAGATATCAGATTTTCAAACGAATTCAGCGGAATCAACGAATTTCGAAACATAAAAGAAACACATAATCGATGGAAATTTTTAAAAAGAACATATAGCAATTTTAGAAAATATGAACATACATATAAGCATGTCATATTATGTATATCAAAGTTTAAAAATACAAAAAAATATGTAACAAAAGCCCACTTACAGTATTTTGAGGATAGAACCGAAATTTGTAGATGTTGACACGAAGTTTCCTCTCGGATTTCGGACAGCACTTCAACTTATAATTTGAACAAACACTCTTATTATTTTAGCAGCACTATGACGTAGAGATCTAGCACTCGACAACACGAAGCTTCTCCTTGTCTTGGCCGATTTTTTTTTTGGAACGATTTTGTGGGGGGAAGGGACCTATTTTCATGCTGAATTTTTGAGTGCCTTTTCTTTCATCTATGGTGTAGTATTTATAGAGGAATTTGAGACCCTTCCACTAGCCTTGGCCGAAATCTTGGGCTACAAGGAAGCAATAATTGTGGTCAAAGCATCTCAAGCACCAAAGGTCATTTCCTGCACCATAAATTTGTCATACCTCTAAGCTCCTCCCTTAGCTCCTTCATTGGTTATCTCAATGGTCATTTCTTGCATAATAAGTGTGTCCAAACCTTTAGCTCCTCCTTTATCTCTCTTTTTGGCCTTTTTAGGACAAGCATGGTTGAGCTTCTTTGAGCTGAAAGATCGAGCTCATGAGCTAGGGGTTTTCTCCCCAAGAATAAATGAACTTCCTTGAGCTGAGGGTTTTAGCTTTTGAGCTGAGGGTTTCTTGTCCAAGAATCTTGGAGCTTCCTTGAGCTGAGGGTTTTAGCTTGTGAGCTGAGGGTTTCTTGTCCAAGAATCTTGGAGCTTCCTTGAGCCGAGGGTTTTAGCTTGTGACCTGAGGATTTCCTATTCTGAGCGACGTACCCTTAATTCTCAAGGTTTTGAATTGCCTCGGCTTCTTTTTGAGCTACTTTCCGAGCTTTTTGAGGTGCTTTGCTTCGAAAAATCCGGATTCTCACATCCCACCCTCCTTATTGGAAGTTTTGTCCTCGAAACTTTAGTTAGCTAGATCAATAAAGTGATGATGGTGCCGAGTGCGCATACTTTCTTCAATCTCCCAAGTTTCTTCTCATTCCATATGATTTGACCATTGTATCTTGACATATGGAATTGTTTAGCGTCTCAGAACTTGGTCTTTGGTGTCCACTATTCGAATAGGGACTTCTTTCCTTCGTTTAGTAGCGATGCAACTTTAAAATTCTGACTTGGATCTGAGACATACTTCTTTAGCTGTGAGACGTGGAAGACGTTGTCAATCCTTGACATGCATGGTGGTAAAGCTAGCCGATAAGCTAGGTTTCTCACTTTTCCTAGTATTTTGAAGGGTCGACATACCTTGGAGTTAGCTTTCTAGATTTGCTGAATCGAACCACTCTTTTCATAGGGAAACGTTATCGTAAGCTTTCTCACCGATTTCAAACTCCAACGGTTTTCACTTTAAATCAGCCCAGCTCTTTTGTCGATCATGAGCTGCCTTGCGTTTTTCCTTGATAATAGCTACTTTATCAACAATTCAAGTACAATGATAGCTTTCTCTCTGATTTCAATACTTCCATGATAATTATTGTTATCGGCAAATTCAATCAAGGGGGGTGTTTATTTAATTCCTCCGAGGTCCATGGCACACGCCCTAAAATATCTTCAATAGTTCGATCCACCATCTTTGCCTCATGTTTAATTCCTTTTGTGTAAACAGTATTTGAGGCTTTGATGATTGATAAATTTCACACATTTTCCACCAAAGAAATTGATTCTCTGGATCTTTGGCTCAAATATAATTGTGGCTAATTCACTATCATGTGTTGGATAATTTTGCTCACATGATTTTAATTTCATCGTTGCATAGGCAATTACTTGCCCTCTTGAATGAGAACACATCACAATCCTCTTTTGATGCATCATTATAAATTGTGAAATTCTTGCCTTCTTCGGGAAGTACTAATACTAGCGTAGAAACGAGTTTCTTTTTCAAGATCTAAAAACTCTTCTCACATTCTTCACTTTAATTGAATTTAGAATTCTTCTGAGTGAGCTTGGTGAGCGGAAGAAAATCCTTCAACACATTTTCTTAATAGCCAACTAATCCCAAAAACTTCCAATTTCTATTCCAGTATTCGATCAAGGCCAGTCTATGATTGCCTCCACCTTATTGGTGATCCACTGATATGCCTATTTCATAGATTATATGACCGAAGAATGTGACATTTTTTAATCAAAATTCACATTTCTTAAATTTAGTATTTAGTTATTTTCCTCTGAGCATCGGTAGAGCAAGACGAAGATCTTCCTTGCGGTCTTACTCACTTGTTGAATATGCAAGAATGTCATCAATAAATGCCACCACAAACTTGTCGAGGAATTTTCTTGAACACTCTGCTCATGAGTTCTATGAATGTTGCTGGAGCATTGGTCAGGCCAAAAGGTATTATCATGAACTCATAGTGTCCATACCCTTTTCTTTTTAAGGTTGTTTTAGGAATATTCTCTACCTTGGCCTTCAATTGTGGTAGTCTGACCTTAGATAGAGCTTCGAAAAGATCTTAGCTCCTTTTAACTGATAGAAAATGTCATCTATTCTTGAAAAATGACATTTTTTCTTGATCTTATTGAGTTCTTTGTAGATCGACACACTATCTTGTGCTTTCACCATTCTTTTGGAATTTATCTTTTAGCTTCTTGAGTTTAACTGAAGC
Source organism: Primulina tabacum (assembly GCF_025594145.1). Lineage (NCBI taxonomy): Eukaryota > Viridiplantae > Streptophyta > Magnoliopsida > Lamiales > Gesneriaceae > Primulina > Primulina tabacum. The sequence continues at coordinate 20,367,217 of NC_134562.1, read as the reverse complement.
CATTTGCTAGGGTTCCTTAGATTTTAGTGTAGCACGAACCATCAAGTTACTTTCGAATTCTACTTCACAGTCTGAGATAATTCAAAGTAACATTTTCGAAGCTCGCTACAACAGGAATATTTTATATCTTGAGCTTAATTCCTTCTTTTGCTTCTCTCATTATTGCTAGTTAGACTTCTTCCCGTACTCCATGCCTTTCTAGATCTGAGAGGCAGAAAGGAAGGATTTCGGTTCCTTATCCTTACCATAAAATATGATTTATTCTTTGATTGGAGTTTGGCATTCTTACCCCGAATCATTTACCATTGCATGATTCTTGTCCAACCAACCAATTCTCAGAATGACGTTGAAATTTACCATAGTACACTAAATAAAATCGGCACTGAATATATGCGTATCCATACTTATTTTATTCTATCTTAAAATTATCACGATTTATATCTCAAAACTTAAAACCAATATAGAATCTTAGAACATAACTCCTTATCAGCCTATTGACCTAAGTCCCAATATCCTAGTTAAAATTTCTTTCAACCTTGTACGAAAGAAACTAATTCTTCAAAAAAATTTTCTTTTACAAAATCTGTCTTTAATCAAAACTATGAGCCTAACATGCCTTAATACAAACAATTTTCGTTGGATGTCTTTCTCCACAAATCTTTCCCCTATTTTTCTTTTTACTATAACAGTCGTCAGAACCTATTATGCATGCTACATTTCCCTCGATGTCCACCAATATCTCATAACTCTCTTTATTTACCTATGGTAATGACCTTAATTTCTTAACTTAAGTTATTGTTTCTTACCTCTATTAAATATTTCAAAATCTTACATATTTAAATTTATCGCTTAATATCCCAAATTTAAATGTCCATACCGTTAATTATTGACATAAAAATCAACTTTCATATCTGAATATCAAAACTTATTTAATTCTTGTCTCATATTTTCATAAATAATTTATTATTCCCGAATCAAACATTTCATCTTAAGTCGGAAGCGTATCTTTGATAAGTAAATTCCCAAATGTAAGTCAACTTATATCAGAGTATTTGTATTCCCATAAATATAAGTCAAATTATCTCTGATAGGTATGTTCCCAAAAATATAATTCAACTTATCTCTGTACATTTTCAAAGAAATGTTACACTTCTTTCTTATCGTATCATATAACCATAATACTAGTCTAGCATATCTTATCATCTCTTCATCATCGTTGTTCTTTTTTCCACTACTTCCATAGGTGCTTCTTCTTCTTCTTCTTCTTCTTCTTCTTCCATGTTTTCCATGACAAGGTGCATATAGTTATGTTGTTCTTGCATTCTATCCATATCACCATGAAGCTTGGAGATGTAACGTTCTTGCTTGCTAGAAAGGTCTTCATGTTGATAAAGAGAGCGGTGAGCAAGATCCTTCTCAGTTTCAATCTTTACTATCAACCTTCGATTAGGGGTCGTATCACGTGAGATGGGTTACGTAGTGTTAGGGCGAGCTGACTCTTTGATCTATCAAGGCGATAGGTGAGACGTTGTATATCAGTTTGAAGTAGGTTCTTAATCTTTACGAGTTCTTGTTCTCTTGTTTTTCTATAGCGAGTTGATCCTTTAGGGTTGCAATCTCTCGTGTTTGGGTTGCAATGGTATGTTGACGCTTGCGAAGGACGGATTGAGCACAAGCACGAAGGCATCCGTTGAGGTAAAATTTCAGAATCGAATAAAGAATAGAAAGGCACAAACAATGTTGTCGTGGGATTTTCGATTCTAAGAATTTGCAGAACGATTGAAGGAAATAGATTTCGAATTTCTCAAAGAATTTTGGAAAGAATGAGAGTTTGTTTCAGATTGTACTAGGCTTTTGCCAAAATTTGACTTCTTCAAATTTTGTCTGTCAAAATCCCAGCGGGATTATGAACCTGGCGGCTCTGATACCACTTAAATGTCACGCCCCGTGTCCGAAGCGTCGGAGACATCCGACATTGTTTAACAATTTCTTGAAAACAATTAAGCCTCGTATCGAAATGCCAAAAACCACTCTTTTTCATAATTAAAACATTGTCTTTACATTGACAATAGAATAAAATACATCAGAGTTGCAAATGCGGAACAAAGCAAAGAAAATATAAAATTCTTGAATCTTGATCTCGATCCTTGATTCACCATCCCCAAAAAACATCTTGCTCTTCCTCATTCAGTTGCTCCTCGTTTTTATCTGAAATTTGTAAGGGGAGAGTGTTTTGGGAAACACTCAGCAAGTGGGGGTCGATCGATTTCCAATGATACATATAGAACTTAATTTTTAAAACATTTCTTTATCAAACTTTCAAATCTTATTACTTTTAACTCATCATAACAGAAATTGAAACAAATATGAGACAGAGGTTATCAGACGATTCAGAGAAGTTCAGAAATAGGTCAGAACAATTCAGAACAGAACAGATCGTAACAGACAGAACACTGTTACTCATCTCATTTCCATGGTCAAATTTTCCCCAATATGTTAGTCCTTTAAGGGGTGAGGCCAGAACTCGGTTTTACACCCACCGGTGGGGGCCAGACAGAAATGGTTTTCTACCCACCATTGGGGGCCAGACAGAATCACAATTCTCGTCCCATTTCAAATTGAATCGTAACAGTGTAACAAAGATTTTAGATTTTTATCGAACAGAACTTATCAAAATTTTCAGATATCAGATTTTAAAACGAATTCAGCGGAATCAATGAATTTCGAAACATAGAAGAAACACATGATCGATCGAAATTTTTAAAAAGAACGTATAGCAATTTTCGAAAATATGAACATACATATAAGCATGTCATATTATGTATATCAAAGTTTAAAAATACAAACAAATATGTAAAAAAAACCCACTTACAGTATTTTGAGGATAGAACCGAAATTTGTAGATGTTGACACGTAGTTTCCTCTCGGATTTTGGGCAGCACTTCAACTTATAATTTGAACAAACACTCTTATTATTTCAGCAGCACTATGACGTAGAGATCTAGCACTCGACAGCACGAAGCTTCTCCTTGTCTTGGCCGATATTTTTTTTTGGAACGATTTTGTGGGGAGAAAGGAACCGATTTTCATGCTGAATTTTTGAGTGCCTTCTCTTTCATCCATGGTGTAGTATTTATAGAGGAATTTGAGACCCTTCCACTAGCCTTGGCCGAAATATTGGGCTACAAGGAAGCAATAATTGTGGTCAAAGCATCTCAAGCACCAAAGGTCATTTCCTGCACCATAAATTTGTCCTAGCCTCTTAGCTCCTCCCTTAGCTCCTTCATTGGTTATCTCAATGGTCATTTCTTGCATAATAAGTGTGTCCAAACCTTTAGCTCCTCCTTTAGCTCTCTTTTTGGCCTTTTTAGGACAAGCATGGTTGAGCTTCTTTGAGCTAAATGATCGAGCTCATGAGCTAGGGGATTTCTCCCCAAGAATAAATGAACTTCCTTGAGCTGAGGGTTTTAGCTTTTGAGCTGAGGGTTTCTTGTCCAAGAATCTTGGAGCTTCCTTGAGCTGAGGGTTTTAGCTTGTGAGCTGAGGGTTTCTAGTCAAAGAATCTTGGAGCTTCCTTGAGCTGAGGGTTTTAGCTTGTGAGCTGAGGATTTCCTCTTCCGAGCGACGTACCCTTAATTCTCAAGGTTTTGCATTGCCTCGGCTTCTTTTTGAGCTACTTTCCGAGCTTTTTAAGGTGCTTTGCTTCGAAAAATCCGGGTTCTCACATCATCTACCACCATGGCACCCAAGAAACTAAAAGCTATCCCTGGCTGCTCTTCATCTTTGTCTTTTGATAGAACTCGCTTTGTAAATGAGATGGCTCGGGCTCGGTATGAGCATGCAAAAATTCATTGAAACCCAATTGCCGAGAGGGGATTTCGTAAGAAATTTGAGGATAGATACTTGGGACCTCTTGTGGGTTTGTAGAATCGGGGATGGGAAAAATTTGGCGAACAACACAAAGCGACGATGGTGTCAGTAGTTAGGGAATTCTATGCCAATGCGGGTGAGAAGATGTACGATAAGGCTTTTATTAGAGGGCGCCTTGTGCCGTTTGATTCTATCACGATTAACTTCTTCTTAGAAATGACCGAGGTTGATGAATCCTCATTTGAGGCATTGGTTGCTGCCCCTGATTACACTGAGATACTCGGGACTTTGTGTCTTCCAGGGGCGACCTGAAAACCAGTAGGGGGGCCACAGAGTTGTTTTGACGAGCGATATTTGCGGACCGATGTTGCCTTTGGTATCTGTTCATGGCTTGAGGATGATGTCGGTATCCCACAAGAGTGAGGTACAAAAGGAGCGGAAGTGGTGCTCTATGCTTTATCGCAGGACTATGCCATCAACGCGGGCAAGCTCATCAACTCTCAAATCATGGAGAGCGTTTGTAACAGCCACATCGGGCTTTTCTTTCCCACTATCATATCAGAGCTGTGTTCCAGGGCGGGGGTTGTCTTCCGGGATGACGATGAATGGCTGCAACCAATGGCTCCCACTCATCAGGATCGCGTCAACGCGAGCTTCAATGAACACTTTTCTTATGTCGAGTCCATGATGCGCACGATGCTCGTCCAAGGGGGCATAGACCCAGGGACCATGCCACCACCTCCATCGTTCGTTCCCCCTTACCACTTTCAGTATGACTATTATCAGCAAGGGGATGCATCGGGAGTGCCACCACCGGAACATGATGAGGATGAGCCTTGATCGGGGGAGTTTACTGTACCCTTTCTTTTTGTTTCCTTGTTTACTGCATTATTTTTGAGTTTTTATTGTTGTTTCATTTTGTCATTTATTTTTCATGAGTTTCTGTGTTCTGTATCCGTGTTTACATTTATGTGTTTCAGTATTTTGTGCAATGGGGACATTGCACACACTTAGTATGAGGGGGTCATTTCGTTGTGTACTGCATGTGTGTCAATTGATGGTGAAACAAGCAGGTTGGTAGCCGATGAGAATTTTGGGATTAATGAATTGCATGTCTCTTCATCTTGTCACTCGTTACGAAAACCCCGATAGCATGAACTATAAGTTTTTCTTTATGCACATATAGTGGGTTTTGGTAGTGGTGTGAATAACAGTCAAGTTTAAAATAATCTGTGAGGGAAAGTGGAAAAACATGAGCTGCGAGTAGAACTTGAATGAATGTCTGTTGAAAGGAGTGGATGACCAGTAGCATGAACTCGAGTAGAAAATCAAAGTATACCTCAAATAACCTTCATCCCAATCGTGCATAGAACCTAAAAATTCTTCTTTAGGCTAGATAAACGAACATATCCTATATTCCGAGCCTAGGGAGCACGCACGAGAAAACTATGCACTTAAAAATGAAAAAAAAACAGAGAGAGAAAATGTGAGAAACAAAAGGGGATGTAAGGTGTGGAGGAGCCAAAAAGGGATGAAATCCTATCCCAAGGCTAAAAAGATGGAGATGTAAGGCGTTGAGGAATGTCAGATAAAATTGCTGACAAGTGCATATTGAAAATGATCTACGTACTCCCAATCTTTTTGAACCACTTAAGTACTTATGGATATTGACTCCCTAAATCTTGTTGTACAACTACGAAATTCTGCAACTTTGTGTTTACTTGTTGGTCCCGAATAGAAACAAAACTCAGAAGAGAGAAACTTGCGTTGAATTGTTGATTCGACGACCCACATGATTTGCGAATGAAACTATCTGAAGCACAAGATAGTGAAACCCACAGCGCACACACACGAATACACTTTCTGGAAAAATAAAAATGTTTTGTGATGTTTTGAAAGGGGTGTTAATGGATGTTGTGATTTGACTAATTGGATGTAGTTCAAATACCCGCTGAGACATGAGATGCCAGTTTGCTGTTTCGCCCTCGGTTGATCTGTTTTAGTACTTCTACTTTTTGTTTTGTTTCGTGTTTTGGTTGTGGTATGTGACCTAGCTCGCTTGAGGACAAGCAAAAGGTCAATATGAGGGGGTTAATAGGTATGATTTTTACATGTTTTATTGCATTAGTTTTGTGTGTGTTTGCATTGTACATGCGTACATTTCATTTACATTTTGTTCGTTTTAGAGTAAGCATGTGTATATGATCGTGTCTCACCTGTACGTGACGAATTTGCAGGTAAATTGGCCGGAAAACTGAAATCGGAACGGAAATGTGCAAGCCAAGGAAAATGGGCAGAGAGGCTGGCGCCCGAGCGGTCAAATTCTACCGCTCGGGTGCGAGGTGTAGTTTCTGAAGATAAACTCCAGAGAACATGGCGCTCGGGAGGTAATATTCCATCGCTCGAGCACGAGAGGTATGAGTCTAGAAGGAAAATACAGAAGAGTTGGCACTCGAGCGGTAGGATTTGACCTCTCGTGCGCAGTTAGCTGCGAGAAAAAGATTAATACAGAGGATGTGGCGCTGGAGCAGTAGGATTTGACCGCCCGAGCGCCACTTAATTTTTGGAAAGATTTTTATCACGATTTCTTCCCTTATTTTGGAGATAGTCTTATATGTAAAGGATTGGGGACAAATTCAGATATTATTTAGACATTATTGAGAGAAAAAGGAAGAGAAGAAGGAGAGAAAAGCTTGGAGCAAGTGCTTGGATTGAAGATTTTGAGATTTCCGGGCTCGGTTCTTCGTATATTTCGTCAAGTCTAGTTTTTGTGAAGATTTTATTTTATCACGTTTTTGTGAAGATTGCACCCATGAAGGGTGTTATGAGATTTGGGAAGAGAGGCAAGCTGAGTCCGAGGTTTATTGGACCGTTCGAGATTTTGGACAGAGTTGGGACATTAGCTTATCGTGCAGCCCTTCCGCCGAATCTGGCCGGAGTACACAATGTGTTCCACGTCTCTATGCTGAGGAAGTATCTAGCCAATCCTTCGCATATTCTGAGTTATGAGCCTTTGCAGCTTGCTCCAAACCTGTCATATGAGGAGCGACCGACTCAAATCCTGGACAGACAGGAGCGCAGACTCCGGAACAAAGTGACTAAGCTAGTCAAAGTCCGGTGGCTAAACCAATCGGTGGAAGAGGCCACTTGGGAGTCAGAGGCAGATATGAGAACTCACTACCCGGAGTTGTTCGGTAAGACTTAATTTCGAGGACGAAATTTTTATAAGTGGGGGAGGAACTGTAGTGCCCAAATTCAGTACACTTATAACCCATGCATTTATTTAATTGTTAAATCTTTTTATTCAAAGTTTAAATGAGCTTTTAGCCATGTATGAATTATTTAAATGCATTATTTTAAAATATTCATGTTTATGTGATGCCCGTTAAAATGTTTTTCAAGTTTCATGTTTCAGGCGATTATTCGATGCGGGACTGAGGAAAAGAGACCGGTGACGAGTTTGGAAAATTTCAAATGCGGTATTTCATTTTAAGTTGGGTTTGGGGCATTCTAAATAATTTATTTAGTATTTAACCTTTTAAAGCCTAAATTGTTTATTAAGTGATTTTGAAGCTTCAAAATTTTAAAAGTTTAGTGGTTGTGTGTTTTATTTAATTGGGGGATTTGTAAATGAGGGGATTATCTTTTAATTAGCATTTTTAATTGTTAATTTAGCATATTATATTCCCCTAATTTACTAAAATCACGCACACACACATTATTACACACACCACTCACGTAAGTCACACACACATATTTCATTTGCACACACACATTCTTCCATCTCATTTTCTTGAGAAAGAAACCTAGGGTTCTAAGATACACAGCAGCCGCCCCCTCCCTCTCCATATTTTCCAGCAAATTTCAGTGATTTTATTGTAAGAAATTAGTGTCACGTTCGTCCCGGATCAATCCTCGCACTCGTTCCGCGTCGGAGTCGTCGTTTTGATAACGTTAAACATCAAAACACATGTATAATCTCTCTTTTCTGCGTCGATCATGTCATAGTATTTATTGCGTTGTTTTTATGCGTAAAATCCATGTATGATGTGTAGTAGTTTGAGCAGGAAATTTAATGATGCGTATTGAAATAGTTTTTAGATCTAAAATCCCGTTTTTCACTGTATTTTGAGTTACTGCGATTTTTCAGTCGAGAATCTGAGATAGTTTTCAATACAAAAAATGTAGAACTTTTTAATACCTTCGATTTGATATAAGAGTCGAAATTTTTGGATAAAAATTGAGTGAGTTATGGCGTTTTTCGTGGTACTGCTCAAACTGCGTTTTCAGAAAATTATGATATTGATGCGTTCTTGAAGTTTATTTTTTTGCAGGCTTCGTTAGGGATCGATGGGTGATCCTTGTTGCGTCTAGGTATGATTATTATGATGTTGGGTTGGTATTTTGTGTGTCGTTTAGTGTCGATAGGTACTCGAGCACCTTAGTAGTCGTAGGAATCGAGTTGGTGTCAATTACCACGTTTTTGAATTGTATGTGCCATAGGGTGAACATCGTTGCTTTGGATGTTGTACGAAATTGGTTTGATGTTATAGCATGCTAGGATGGGTCTCGGGGTATCGATTCATAGTCTGTGCAATCGAGTCTAGAAAGTTAAGCAAAACATGTACAAAAATTTTCGTAAGTTCGCGTTCACAGTAGGTACACGGACCCATACACGAACCCTGACACGGGGTCCGTGCCTTTGTTTCTTTCACGGTGTCATCCTAGCGAGCCTACACATACCCCTAGACGGACCCTAGCACGGGGTCCGTGTCCTCACTTCTTCCCGAGTTTCACTTTTGCACACCTACACGGACCCCCACCCGGACCTCAGCACGGGGTCCGTGCCTTCCCTTTTCTTCACGAGTGATTCCACCGCACCCACACGGACCCGGAGCCGGACCTGGGCACGGGGCCCCTGTACTTGAGTTTTGGGGAATATTATGGTATGCTTTGAGGTTTGATGTCTTGGTTTAGTGCAATGTTTAACAATGTCGAGTCACGGGAATTTTAGAACGTCCTAAGGAAATATATGAACTCGTGGGTAAGCTTGACTGTTACGTTTAAGTTACACCCGTTAAGCTTATGAATTCACGTTTAAGTTACACCCGTTAAGCTTATGAATTACGTTTAAGTTACACCCGATCGAAGTCCAATGAATCCCTCAACGCCAAGTAAGTATGTTCGACGTGCAAAGAAAATATTTTAAATTTTTTAGATATGCTAAATGTCTTGTGACCAATTTATGAATGGGTTTGGAAGTCGGTGAACGTGGCCGAGGACCTCTCCACCCCGTTAAATCATGAACGGGTTTAGATCGTGATTGGAAAGCGTTAAATCATGAACGTGGACCAATCAGCCCGTTAAATTATGAATGGGGATCTCATGTATGTGGCAGTGGATACGTCCCTGTCAGCCCAGTACTGTGGTTTAGTCTTATCAGGCGATTATGTTATGGGTCACTAGCTTTGAAACATTCTCTACGCAAAATGATGAAGTTATGTATGTTCAAGTATGTTCAAGTATGCAAGCATGTCATGAAAAGTTTCACGATATGGCACGTCTATGTCATGTATGTACGTTCAAGTTTATTACAAGTTTAACTTTAAGTATGTACGCCCTATTTTGAAGTTGCATGTGGTTTTAATACGTATTACTCGTTACTTCCAGTTTATGCGTGTTGAGTCTTTAGACTCACTAGACTTGATCGATGCACGTGATGATGATCATGATGAGACGAGGGGTGGGGACCAAGGAGCAGGCTTGGACTGAGCGGAAGGCTAGACCCGAGGACCGCCCACGTTATTTTCAGATTTTAAGCATGAAAATATTGATACTCTGATTTTATGTTTTGGTACGAGATGTTTTGAGCCAGCTTTTCTTTCAGCAAAATTTTTATTGGTGATGGATGATTTCAAAGATATAAATTTTTATGAACGATGAGTTGACGACCGTATGAATGTTTATATTTAAGAAAATTTTTAATTTTTCCGCAAATTTTAAGTAGTAAAAGTACGGTACGTTACACGAGTACTTGAGGGGATCGCTAGGCTCATGGAGCAGGCTCAGAAGGCTTCCCGCCCTCAAACTGATGTTTATGAGCAGTTCCGTCAGCTTAACCCGAAGGAGTTCCGGGGTATCACCGATCCATTCGTGGCAGAGGGTTTGACTAGGTCTCTGTAGTTGCATTTTGAGGACCTACAGATGAGAGATGGCGACCGGGCCAGGTGCGCTATCTATATGCTGAGGGATGAAGCGTCCATATGGTGGGAGGGAGCTGCACATGCAGTGGATGTGGCTACTCTCACTAGATCCATATTTAAGGAGATGTTCTTTGGAAATATTTTTCAGCTGACGTCAGTTGTCGCCTGAGGAGGGAGTTTATGAGACTCCGCCAAGGGGACTCGTCTGTGGCAGAGTTTATCCACAAGTTTGACAGGGGCTGCCATTTTGTTCCCATGATAGCAAGAGATGCCACCCAGAAGCTGAGGCATTTCTTAGATGGACTGAGACCCACCCTTTGCCAGGACGTCATGCTGATGAGGCTGGCAGGTTAGGATAAGGCCCTTGCCTACGCTTTTCAGGCGGAGCAAGCTCTGCAGGACATAGACTTTGAGATGCAGAGGAAACGACCTCAGACTCAGTCCAACTCCCATCTGCAGAAGAAACAATATTTGGGGCCACCGAGGCAGCAGGGGCAGCAGAAGCCCCAGGGTCAAGTTAGGAGGCCCAGCAACGGAGACATCCTCAGGTGCTAGGGACGCCTAAACCAGATGACAGACAGCCATGCCCGCAGTGCAACAAGATCCATATCGGCAAATGCTTATGGGAGACATACAAATGCTTCGTTTGCAGGCAGGAGGGTCTGTGAGAACCCGGATTTTCAGATCTGAAGTTAATCATGTAAGAAATACAAACTTGAAATTTAGCTTAAACTAAACTCGACAACTTTCATTCTAACTATAAAACCAAATATGAACTTAGAGTTTCAGTAAACTTAACTCGAAGAAGTAGCTTCAAAGCTCGGAGACTGACTCAACGGAAGGCCAAGTTGCAAGTAACCGTATCCATCGAAGTGTTATCACAGGAGGAGTAAAACCCCAGCTCAAGGACTCGATCTTTCAGCTCAAAGAAGCTCAACCAAGCTTGTCCTAACAAGAACAAAAAGGGGGCTAAAAGATGAGCCAAGGAATTGGACAAACTTATTATGCAGGAAGTGACCATTGAGATAACCAATGAAGGAGCTAAGGGAGGAGCTAAGAGTTTGGACATACTTAGTATGCAAGAAATGACCTTTGAGTTAAACCATGAAGGAGCTAAGGGAGGAGCTAAGAAACTAGGACACATTTATGGTGCAGAAAATGACTCTTGGTGCTTGGTATGGCTTTGACCACATTGATGGCAACCTTGGAGCCAAAGATTTTGTCCATGGCAAGATGAAAAGCCTTCCTTCACCTATAAATACCACCTCAAGTTTGAATTAAAAGTACAACAAAAGCCTTGAAGAATTCGGCCCTCACCCTCTTCAAAATCGTCCCAAAAATTTCGTCCAAGGCAAGAAGGAGTTCGTATAGTTCGAGTGCTCAAAAAATACGACAAATCGCTGTTGGATCAAGACCTCATTTTTCAAAGTTACGTCGAAGTACTGCCCAAATTCCGAGAGGAAGTTTCGTGCCAAAGTCTACAAAATTCAAGTTTACCTTCAAAATACTGTAACTGGGTTTTTGATATGTATATTCGTTTGTATTTTTAAATCTTGAATATATAAGTTATGACATGCATGAATGTTTGTCCTCATTTTAGAAAACAACATGATGTCCGCCTTTTAAAATTTCGATCGATTATGTGTTTTCTTCTATGCTTCGAAATTCTTTGGTTCCGCTGAATCCGTCTGAAACTCTGATATCTGAAACTCTGATACGTTCTGTCAGGTAAACTCTGAATTCTGTGTTGCACTGTTACGATTCAAATTTGAAATGGGACGAGAATTGTGATTCTGTTTGGCCCCCATTGGTAGGTATAAAACCATGTTCTGTTCTGGCCCCCATGGGTGGGTATAAAACCATGTTCTGTCTGGCCCCCATCGGTGGGTATAAAACCGTGTTCTGGCCTCACCCCTTAGAAGACTAACATATTGAGGACAATTTGACCATGTAAATGAGATGAGTAACAGTGTTCTGTCTGTTTTGATCTATAAGGACCGTGTATCGTATTATCATAAATTCTATGTTGATTATCGATAATTATGAAATTGTCATGTGATTATGTATATGATGTATATCATGACAATGAAAGTGAAAAAATAAGTATTGAATATGAATGGACGTTGTAAGAGCTCGAGTGGAGAAACCGGACGCCAATACAATACAAAACCAACATTTTGTACAGAACATATGGCGCCCGAGCGGTAGGAAATGACCGCCCGAGCGCCAGTGTAGAATAAGAATGTGCTCGGACAGAACTCTCCGCGCTCGAGCGGTAGTTTTTTGACCGCCCGAGCGCGGTGCAAGTGCACTCGGGGGCAGAACGAGCGCGAGAATTCTACAGCCCGAGCGCGGTGTAAATCACTCGGGGACAGGATGTCTCGCGCTCGGGCGCGAGAATTCTACCGCCCGAGCGCAAGTGCGGTTGTGATAAGAATGAATTTCTCTCTTCAGATATTTCATTTCCATTCAGTAACCTTCGAGAAAGTGAAAAGGAAATTGATTTCTTTCGTTTGAATCGACTTCGAAACGCTGTCCAAACGTGAAACAAATTATATATTCGGAATATTCGCGTTGAGAGCTTCCTATTGAGGTAAGTTCCTTCCAGTTCCAGCAGCTCTAAATATCAAAGTGCTGGAATAGCATGTATTTGAAATCGAGATTCTTATATGTAGTAGAATAAACCGACAATAAACTCATATTCGAAGTCGGAATAATTATGTTATGAATTGGATTTGATATAAATTTTCAAAGTTTCGAAATATATTTGGAACTTATATTATTGATTTGGATCATGTTATTGATTGAAATGAATATGTTATTGATGTAGATAGATTATTATACTGATATCTTCAAGCTACATCAACTGGAACGAAGAATTGAGGTATGTTGCGACCGGGTAACATACGACATGTATCTGTATTATATGATATATGTTCGATTGGTTTGATTGATTGGAATGAGAATACATGTCTATATGCCTTATTTGTTGAGTTTATGTGGCATACATGACATTGTGATTTGAATATCGATGTATAAAATAATGTTTTTGTTAACACACATCGTTTGATGCATACATTGATACATGACATGCACGTTGAGCTATGATCCTTGGATACCTGATATGATTTGATTGGATTCTGGGGTTTGTGAACACAATGCTATGTTTGGTATTACATGACCCTTAAAACATAGACATTTGTGGACCCGATGATTGATTGAGATCTGGGATTTGGATGACGCTTTGTCGACTGTTATCATACGAGTATCCCTGATTGAGGCCGGTGTGCCAGCTCGAGCATTGATTTGATAGCGATTCGTTTGATTCTGTACATGTGCTCAGTGGATGGGCATTTGACCTAATACATCTACGATATACATGCATTGCATACCATATATAATTGTTTAGATACTTGTGGTATATATGATGGTTGTTCCATACGGAGCTTTGCTCACCCCCAAGGGGGGCTGTTGTTGTCTTTGTGTGTGGACAATGGCAGGTATTCCCTGATATCAGGAGGCCGGAGAGGGTACTTCTGGAGGGAGTCACTGTTGAGTTGATATTTTATGCTTTGTTTCCCAGTATATATGTATATGTATCTATATACCGGGGCATGTCCCGAGGATATGAGTTGTGGTTTGTAGTTTGATCTGGATTATGTGTGGGCTTGTTTTATATTGTGACATGTTGAGACGAGACTATATTATATACTATTTTTAATATTATAATTACAGTTGACATGTTTTGGGCTCATTGTAAAGAAAATTTAAACTCGTTTTCCGCTGTAATTAATTAACCCTAATCAGATTGTGTTGTAATAACGATTAGGAGCTAAGGGCCCCACATTGTATGGTATCAGAGCATAGCTGGGAATGCTCGATTGAGTCTTGTGTACACTGGAATAGGCACAAATGAATTGTGCATATGTGTTTGATTTATTTGTATTACTTGCTCCTACTTGATTTAGTTTGAGTAGTTATTGATGAGATGGATGATATGAGATGATGATGATGTGAAATTGATATTGATTTGTGATATTCATCCCTTGATTTGTAGATGGATCTCACAAATGAAACTGCGAGTAGCAGTACTGAGAGGATAGTTGGGCAATTTGAAGGATTGTCCATGGATATAGTGATGGCTCGATTCCAAGATCTGAAACCACAGAGGTTCTTTGGCACTGAGAGTGCAGAAAGAGCAGAGGCTTGGTTAAAGGATATCGAGCATTTGTTTAATATTGTTGAATATTCCAAGGCTTGGAGACTGAAACTTTCTCTTTATGAGTTGAAAGCCTCAAGCAAAATCTTGGTGGGAAGCCGCTGAGATTGGATTGAAAGAGGCCGGGATTGAAGTCACATAGGATGTCTTCAAGGCCCTGTTTTTGGAGCAGTATTCCTCTCCTTCCTATTATACTGCCCAAGAGAATGAATTCATAGTCTGCAGCAGGGAACGATGATGTAACAAAGTATGCTTCGAAGTTTTCTACTCTGTTGAAATATGCACCTCATGTAGCTGGGAATGAAAAATCAAAATATAACAGGTTTGCAAATGGATTGCATCCGCTTTATATACTTTTGTTGTTTTCTGGATTGCCTACCAGCTACGCAGAGGCAGTCAACGAGCCAAGGCAGCCGAGGCTGGACTCATACGAGGAGGTCCACAGTATACTCCTCCACCACCAGTGTCAGCTCATCAGCCTACATTGCGCCCGAGAGGTAAAAAGTTCAAGAAGATTGGTCCTTATTGTAGCCATTGTGGAGGCAAACATACTATCGAGCAGATTGCTCCTTATTGTAGCCATTGTGGAGGCAAACATACTATCGAGCAGTGTAGAGGTATGTTTGGTACTTGTTATCAGTATGGACAGGAAGGTCATTTCTCTCGAGTATGTCCGAATAGGGGTACGACTTCGTCTCAACCCCAGCCAGGATTTAGAGGTGGCCAAGTATGATGAGACCTGCTGTTCTTGTTCCCTTTTTTCAGCAGTCAACAGTTCCACGATATCGAGGACCAGGTGATCATACTGCCAAGGTTCCTCCTCAAGTTCAAGTGTATGCTATGACGGAGGATCAGGCGAAGGAAGCTCCTGGTGGTGTGATTGCAGGTAATTGCATGCTTTGCGATTATCCTGCACGTATTTTATTGATACAAGAGCATCTCATTCAATCATATCTCATGCATTTGTTTCATCTCACGGTATTGAGTGTACCCCACTGTATGATACATTATCGTAGCCACGCCAGCAGGAAAGATTATTTTGTCTGAGCAAGTTGTGCATAATTGTGTATTGTATATGAGGACAATGTGATATTTCTGGAATTTGATTGTCCTTCCAATGCACGACTTTGATTTTATTGTTGGCATGGATGTCTTGACGACAAATCGAGCTACTGTTGATTGTTTTCATGGAGTGGTTCGATTTCGACCTGTTGATGGACCCAAGTGGAATTTTTATGGCATAGGTTCCCAAGCCAAATCCATTAGTATCCTCTTGGAAATGTCTCGACTTTGACTAGCGGAGATGAGGGTTATCTTATCTACGCTATTGATGTCTCTAAGAAGGAACCTTCTTTATCTGAGATTCCTGTTGCGAAAGAGTTTCCAGATGTATTTCCCGATGAGATTCCTGATTTTCCTCCTCATCGAGAAGTTGAGTTTAGTAATGATCTTGTACCGGGGAACTGCGCCTATTTCTAAAGCTCTCTATCGCATGGCACCATTGGAATTGAAAGAATTGAAAGAACAATTACAGGATCTTCTCGATAAGGGATATATTCGACCGAGTGTATCACCTTGGGGAGCTCCAGTTTTATTTGTTCGAAAGAAAAATGGTACTATGCGAATGTGTATTGATTATAGGCAATTGAATCGGGCTACTATGAAAAACAAGTACCCACTTCCTCGTATTGATGACTTATTTGATCAGCTTCAGGGTACTTCTGTATACTCGAAGATTGATCTTCGTTCTGGGTATCATCAAGTACGACTTCGAAATGAAGATTTGCCCAAAACTGCGTTTCGTACGAGGTATGGCCACTATGAGTTTTTCCGTTATGCCTTTTGGTCTCACGAATGCTCCTGCTGTGTTGTTATGGATCTAATGAATCGCGTATTTTGAGATTATCTTGACCGATTCGTTATTGTATTTATTGATGATATTCTTGTATATTCGAAATCGAAAAGGAGCATGCTGAACATTTGAGACTGGTACTTCAAACTCTTTGCAATAGCCATTTATATGCTAAATTGTCCAAATGCGAATTCTGGATGGATAAAGTGATATTTTTGGGCCACGTCATTTCGAGACATGGCATATCTGTTGATCCTACGAAGGTCGAAGCTGTATTGAATTGGCAAGACCTATGAATGTTCCGGAGATCCGTATCTTCATGGGTTTAGCTGGATATTATCGTTGTTTTATTGAAGAATTTTCGAAAATAGCTAAACCTATTACTCAACTGACACAGAAGAATCAGCGATTCATTGGTCAGATGACTGTGAAGCTAGTTTTCTTGAATTGAAGACGAGATTGACCACAGCACCTGTGCTTACTATCTTCCCTCAGGTACCGGAGGATTTGTTGTGTGCACAGATGCATCTGGTAAAGGTTGGGCTGTGTTCTGATGCAAAATGGCAAAGTGATTGCTTATGCGTCTCGTCAATTGAAATCTCATGAAACACGTTATCTGTTCATGATCTCAATTGGCCGCCATTGTGTTTGCTTTGAAGATCTGACGCCGTTAATTGTACGGAGAAAAGGTTGTTATTTATTCAGATCATAAGAGTCTTAAATATCTCTTTCTCAATCTGATTGAATATGAGGCAACGCAGGTGGATGGATCTCCTGAAGGATTTTGATTGTGAGATTCAATATCACCCTGGATCGGTGAATGTACTGCGGATGCCCTTAGTCATAAGGTGCATGATTCTGTTTTAGCATCTGTTGTGTCGCCAAGGTACATGAAGATATATGTCTTCTGGGTTGGACTTTTCACTCGAATTGGAATTCTGTCACTGTCGCAGCATTGCAAATTGAGCCGAACTTGATATCGAAAATACGAAATGCCCAACGAAGCGATGCTAAGATCCAAAACTCAAAAGAACTTGTATCTGCAGGACATCAGTCTGGATTCCAGATTTCTTCTGATGGTTCTTTACGACTTAATGGTCGGCTGGTAGTCCCTAATGATTCTGATTTGAAATCTGCCCTTCTTCGAGAAGCACATTGTAGCAAATACAGTATTCACCCTGGAGGTCAAAAAATGTATTTGACATTGAGACCTCAATTCTGGTGGAAACATATGAAGAAGGACATTGCTGAGTTTATTTCAAAATGTCTTGTCTGCCAGCAAGTGAAAGCCGAGAGAATAAAACCAGGAGGATTTCTCCATAGTCTCAAAATCCGAAATGGAATTGGGAACATATTGCTATGGATTTTGTGACTCATTTACCTCGTTCGCCCAAGGGCTGTGATGCTATTTGGGTTATTATGGATCGCCTTTCTGAAAGGATCGATTTTAGGCGACCGAAAGCGCAATGGAAGTTCAAAATATTGATTTTCAAGAGGAAAAATTTCGGCCACCTTGTACTAGTGTGTAGCAAATACAAAACACAAAAATGACATTCATAGTGTGTTTAGAAATGTACCTATCAATCACAAAGGATTGATGATGGCTCCAACTTATTTGTCAGCAACCAAGCTCTTCAATGGCAAGACAATCTTCAAGCTTCACTTTGAGCCCACCTTGCTCAAATATTAAGCCGAACACCAACTAGCTAGAACCACTCTAATTTTGCACTAGAAAAATTAAAGCATTTTTCTTTGAGAAGTGTATTGTTTCCTCAACAATTGAAGAACAAGAATAATGGAGAAAGACAAGAGAAATTTCGGCCAAAATGCTCAAGAGAGGAAGGAGAATGAGTTTTCTTGGGGTTGTAAAAGTTGAGTTAAGCATGTGCATGCCATGCCTTGGTTATACAAAAAGTTGTCTCCCAACTCTTCACCTCCCCATGCACATTCTATTTGGGCTTGTAACAATTACAAGGCTCATGGACTTTTATTTAAATGTCTCAAACACATTTGAGACCATTTAAAGTTTACTTGATTTTACTCAAGCCCACTAGTTAATAATTATTTCTAATTGGGCTCTACAAGGTCCAATGATGTTTAATTAATTCAACACTTGAATTAATTTAATTATTTGGACTCTACTAGACCCACTAGTGTTTAATTAATTCAACACTTGAATTAATTTAATTTAGTCCATAATAATGTTCATGAAAATCACAATTTTCAAATACATTACTCATTGGCCAACTTTTAAATTAGAAACACTTCCTCAAATTAAAAGTTATATTCTCCTTATAGAAGTCATACTTCTATTTTTATTAATGCTTATAAACTCCTTATAAGCTGTTCAACACATTGAACTATTTTAACTTCTCAACCGAGATCTAGAAGCTAGCACTTGTGTGGCCCTCAATGGTTCTTTGATACAACTAACCGTGTGTTCACATCTTAATGTGATTCGGACTAACATGTCCTTATACGAGCATACCTCAATTGCTCCATTCTTACTTCTCAACTCCTTGATAATAGAACGTCAGAACTCAAGTCTTATAGTACCCAACCAATCATGTTAACGCCTAGCAGCATCGCTTACATGATTCCCTAGGTATCAAATGATAGTGCCTGCAAGAACCATTCAATTATGGTTAGCGTACAGTACGGTCCCTTCAACTCATATATCCCAGACCGATTCGACAACCATTGGTTATCGAGAGTTGTCAATGAATCGATACTATGTGTCATGTCGTAGTTGCATCGATGGTGTAATCTATGAAACCCCTTTCATAATTACCACCATACTCTGATCAGAGATTTCAACCTACTACACATGAGAACACATAGGATATCCATACCCGAAGGTAAGCGGTGAATCCCGACTACAATGCATCGACTCCTATATGTTTCGACAGAACACCCAACCTTGCCAACTGATGACCCCATGAGAGTCGGTAAACAAGTCAAAGTGTAATTCTAGCACATAGAGTCTCATGTTGTCCCGGGTCATAAGGACTAATGGTGTACAACCATAAACTAGGACGTTTCCACTCGATAAGTGAGAACCACTTGGAAAGTCCTTTTTGGAGGGTTGTTCACTGCACTCTACCAGGAGCACCTATCTGCATGCTCGGACATCACAATGTCCCCTACCAATGAAACATGGTACTCACATCGCAGATACTAGTCTCGTACTCGAGCGGCCTATATCCTTCTTAGCGGCGGCTGAATCGACTAGGGACTATTTAGAATATACAGTATTCCAAATATGAGTTTCATGATACTCATCATATGAGCATCTCATATTCTTTCTACTATTTGTATATTCAAGGGCTTTATCTATGCAACTAGCATGGGTATTCAGATAACATGTGCCAATAATAATTTCAAATATTATTAAAATAAAGATTGTTTATACATAGAGTTTCATTGTTAACACTCGGCCACACTTGGCCCGACGTGCACCTACTCTAACAATCTCCCACTTGCACTAGAGCCAACTACCCATATGCTTCAAACCCATCGATTCGCGATGCTTTCTCGAATAATGGTCCAGGGTAAAGGCTTAGTTAGTGGATCAGCAACATTATCTGCGGAGCCGACTTTGTCAATCGTGACATCTCATCTTTCCACGATCTCTCTGAGGATGTGATACTTTCTCAATACGTGTTTGGACTTCAGATGAGACCTCGGCTCCTTTGCTTGAGCAATGGCTCCCGTGTTGTCACAAAACACTGGGACAGGAGCAACTCCATTAGGAATGACGCCCAACTCTTGGACGAAATTCCTTATCCAAACAGCCTCCTTTGCTGCAGCTGATGCAGCAATGTATTCTGCTTCAGTGGTGGAATCCGCTGTACTGTCTTGCTTGGAACCTTTCCAAGAGACAGCAGCACCATTGAGCATGAATACGAACCCAGAGGTTGACTTAGAGTCATCGATATCGCTTTGGAAGCTAGAGTCGGTATAGCCTTCCAATTTCAGTTCTCCACCCCCAGAGACCAAGAACAATTTATTGGTCCTTCTCAAATACTTGAAGATGTCTTTCACAGCTTTCCAATGTGGAAGATCAGGATTCGATTGATATCTACTCAATACACATAGTGCGAAAGCCCGTCAGGACGTGTAGATATCATCTCATACATGATGCTACCAATCACAGATGCATATGGAATGCGTGTCATCGCCGCTATCTCTGCATCAGTCTGGGAGACATAGACTTGGATAGGGACACGCCATGACACATTGGTAGATGTCCTCTCTTGGACTCATCCATCGAGACCTCTTCACGATGGTATCAATGTATGTGGATTGGGTGAGACCAAGCAATCTTTTCGATCTATCTCTATAGATCTGATTCCCAATACAAAAGATTCTTCCCCCAAGTCCTGCATCGAGAACTTACTCTCTAACCATATCTTAGTTGATTATAACATTCTTACATCATTCCCATGAGTAGAATGTCATCAAAAAACAGCACCAGGAATGTCACAACACTCCCACTGAACTTCTCATACACACAGGGTTCCTCAGATTCTTAGTAAAACCAAACTCTTCGATTGTACTATCGAATCTGAGATTCCAACTCCTAGATGCCTGCTTTAGACCATAAATAGATCTCTGAAGTTTGCATACCAAATGCTCACTTCCGATAGATGTAAACCCTTCGGGTTGAGACATGTAAATCTCTTCCTTAATATCCCCATTAAGAAGGCTGTCTTAACATCCATCTGCCATATCTCATAGTCATACCATGCAGCAATGGCTAGCAAAATCCTTATGTACTTGAACATTGCAACTGGAGAAAAGGTTCCTCAAAGTCAACTCCTTGTCTTTTTGAGTATATCCTTTTGCCACCAATCGCGCCTTGAAGGGTCAATACCTTCCCATCCACCCCAAGTTTCCTCTTGTAAATCCATTTACACCCCTATGGAAACAATTCCCTCAGGTGGATCCACGAGATTCCCCACTTGGTTCGAATGCATGGAATTCATCTCAGATTCCATCGCTTCAAGCCACTTGGATGAATCGGCATCAGATAACGCTTCCTTGAAGGTCCTTGGATCACATCCATGGTTAGGCTCATCATGGCCCTCTTCAAGAAGCAGACCATACCTCATAGGTTGTCTCGAGACTCTCTCGGATCTTCTAGGAGCTTGTATCTCCTCTCTTGGCTCTTCGGGTGTGGGTTCTATAATTGTGGGTGTCTCTCGAACCTCTTCGAGTTCTATCATCTCCCCTTTTTCTATCCAATAGAAATTCTTTTTCCAAAAAGGTTGCATTCCTAGAAACAAACAACTTTGTTTCTTGGGGATGATAGAAGTAGTATCCAACCGAATTCTTTGGATATCCCACAAAGTACACATAAAATGGATCGACTATCCAATTTATCTCCCACTACCTGCTTCACATAAGCAGGGCACCCCCATATTCTAAGATAGAATATTTGGGTGGCTTACCCATCCATATCTCATATGATGTCTCGTCAACTGCCTTTGAATGGACATTGTTCAACAACAGTGCCGCTGTCTCAAGCGCATATCCCCAAAAGGATGGCGGCAACTTCGTGAACCCCATCATAGACCAAACCATGTCCATCAAATTCCGATTACGACGCTCCGAAACACCATTCAACTGTGGTATAGCGGGTGGAGTCCATTGCGAGAGAATCTCATTCTCCCTAAGATACTCTTGGAACTCGGAACTCAAGTACGCACCATCTCGATCCATCGAAGTGTCTTGATGCTTCATCCCAATTGCTTCTCTACTTCACGTCTGAATTCTTGAACCTTTCAAAGGCTTCAGACTTGTATTTCATCAAATACACATACCCATACCTCGAAAAGTCATCGGTAAAGGTGATGAAGTAGGAATGTCCATGCTTAGTGGTGATGCTAAGCGGACCGCACACATCGGTATGGATCAAATCCAATAACCCTTTGGCTCGTTCCACGTGGCCCTTAAAGGGAATTTTGGTCATCTTTCTTTTTAGACACGATTCACAAGTCGTGAGAGCATTAATATCAGACATATCAAACATGCCTACTCCTACAAGCTTGTTCATCCTTCTTATGGAAAATAGTCCTAATCAAGCATGTCATAATTGTGCCGAATTTAGAGTATCTTGTTTTCGCTTGTTTGTTGTTGTTATTGCTTGGACATTGTTTAGTGGAATATCTTTCAATTTTATGTTATAGAGATCGTTTTCAAGTTCTCCGTACCAATTAAACATTCATTCTAGTAAATGTTGCAAACACTTTTGCTAAATAAACAGAATATCCTTTTTATCAAGCATAGAAATGGAACCAATGTTTTTCACTCAAATCAGGTACAAACACAAACATCTCTTAAAATCAACTTAAAATCTTTGTTCAACAATAAGTAAATATCTTCTACGGCTTTGGCAGCAACCCTTGCTCCATTGCCCATCCTCAAGAAGGTCTCACCTTCCCTAAGTCTCCCTACTTCTTCCCATCCTCTGTAAATCATTACAGAGATGTGAGCCACGGCCGGTATCCAATACCCAGAAGTAGAGTTAATTGAAATGTTTTACTTCAATGTAGAACATACCGTTTCCAGAACTCTTCTGGGCAAGATATTCCCTGCAGTTACTCCTCCAATGTCCAGGCTTCTTGCAGGGACGACAGATGTCAACAGTCTTGTCAGCCTTCACTGGTATGGCTGCCACAGCGGGACTCGGAGATTGCCTATTCATGGGCACGTTCTTCTTGGGAAGTTGGAGTCTTCGTACCAGATGAAGAACCCACATAAAGAACCGTATTCTCATCTTCTTTCCCTTCCCATGTGGATCGGTCTTCGTACCAGATGAAGAACCCACATAAAAGAACCGTATTCTCATCTTTCATAGAAGCCTGCATATAACACTTGGCTTTTCAAGTCATGGTCACATCATTCCTTGTAAGTCTGCAATTCATCAAGAGTGCAGTCAGTCGGAGCCTCAACAGGGGACGACTCAGTAAGTGTATACGCTATCCTTTCGAATTCAAGACGTTTTTCAAATTTCTTAGCCAATTGAGGTAATTAGGTCCGGTTAATACGTGTTTGTCGAGTATTACAGATAGCGGATTGCGAATCGAAGACATTGTTAAATTTGTACTGAAAAGTAAGAACTGATAAATGTTGATGACTATTTTAAAATATTTAGTAAGATATAAAGTATGGACTTTACTTTATAAATGTTTACCTCCCCTGTTTTGACATCTTTCACTACCCTCTAGTGAAAACGGGAAACTCCTTTCCTCAGTAGGTACGTAAGGTCCAATTAGTGAATTATGATCCCGAATAATATCAGCCAATCACAATTCCTAAAAGGTAGTTTCCAATTGCATCTACATGCAACCCTCTACGTAAACTTTTGTCTCACGTTTGATTAGGACCCAATAATATGACATCGTTCATCTTCACGTGTCAAGCCTTACCCATCGATGTTGAACCTTAATGGACGGTCGCCATGAGTTGCCCCAATAATATGAGCCGAACTCATGGGAGTTCCACGTAGTTCACATCACCATGTCAATGGATGTCACAGCTTTCCGGCACACAGGGTTCCCCCAATAATATGAGCCGAGCCCCGAGTACAGGTAGCGTTCATCATGCACCCATTGTCGATGGAAGACATGGAAATTATAAACAAATTTATAATTCCCCTTTTCGGGCTTGATATTAATTTTGAATCTTATTCAAAATGAGGGTTTTTAATTTTGAAAGGTCTCATCATTAATTTTATTTTAAAAGCTCACCATGTTTGATCGTATGTTTGCCGGATTCATGCAACTTTGTTATTATCATAATAATAACGCACATACTCATTATTTATAACATATCATGCATATATTATAAACGGTAAACAAAACAATGATGATCAATCGCCCAAATACTAATGACCCGTGTGAGCTAAACACGGGCCTAGGTCCAATCCTAGGGTAATACAAGAGATGCAAATGCAACTATTACGTTAGCTTCCAATATTTACATGTCTTCGATCTTCATAATCATCATGGCCACCATCTTCCAATCTTGATATTTCACTATACTAATATTTACAAATAAATATCCATGCCAAATAGGGATACATCTCATGGGGGTGGGAACGGGCCATAAACCAAGCACACTTTATAAATTGATAATTATTACAATCATTCAACACAAAATATCCTAGCATACATCTAGCAAATTGGGCTTGGGCTTTTGATCATCCTTCATGCATAATATCACATAACATACACCATCAATAAATTATCACAATAATTAATTGATCCAATATTATATATCTTGATCCAATCACTAACCGCCACGATTATAAACTAAATTAACAAAGTATACAAACACCTTTGTCTACTTTCTAATTAATTTATTTATAATCGAATTCTTGTAAACCACCATTTACTATAAATAATTAAAGTCAAATTTCAATTATTTATTTCATGAGAAATATTTGCAACTTTTGTAATTTTAAACTTAAGGGCCCAAAAACTCATTTTTCACCAAATGTTGCCTATTTAAAATTCACAAATATATTAGTCATCCAATGGCCCAACAACTCAAGGCCCATGACACTTAGATATTTCAAAACACTTTTTGAAAACCCTAGTCGTCATCGTCGTCGCCGGAGCTCCATTGCTGGATTCCGGCAACAAAATATTTTTTTTTTATTTTAGTGGGGTGTTTCGGGCAGCCCCTCGGGCAGACCTAGCTGCCCGAAACAGGCAGCAACCATGCGCCGAAACACCCCCAAAATCGGCCCTCGATTCGTTGTGTCGATTATCTCATGCGGTTAGAAATTGACCTCAATATAATATCACGTATATGCTACAAAAACTAGTAACCTTAGCTCTGATACCAATTGAAAGGGATCTATTTTAGGCGACCGAAAGAGCAACGGAAGTTCAAAATATTGATTTTCAAGAGGAAAAATTTCGGCCACCTTGTACTAGTGTGTAGCAAATACAAAACACAAAAATGACATTCATAGTGTGTTTAGAAATGTACCTATCAATCACAAAGGATTGATGATGGCTCCAACTTAGTTGTCAAGCAACAAAGCTCTTCAATGGCAAGACAATCTTCAAGCTTCCCTTTGAGCCCACCTTGCTCAAATATTAAGCCCACCACCAACTAGCTAGAACCACTCTAATTTTGCACTAGAAAAATTAGAGCATTTTTCTTTAAGAAGTGTATTGTTTCCTCAACCATTTGAAGAACAAGAATAATGGAGAAAGACAAGAGAAATTTCGGCCAAAATGCTCAAGGGAGGAAGGAGAATGAGTTTTCTTGGTGTTGTAAAAGGTTGAGTTAAGCATGTGCATGCCATGCCTTGGTTATAGAAAAAGTTATCTCCCAACTCTTCACCTCCCCATGCACATTCTATTTGGGCTTGTAACAATTACAAGGCCCATGGACTTTTATTTAAATGTCTCAAACACATTTGAGACCATTTAAAGTTTACTTGATTTTACTCAAGCCCACTAGTTTAATAATTATTTCTAATTGGGCTCTACAAGGTCCAATGATGTTTAATTAATTCAACACTTGAATTAATTTAATTATTTGGACTATACTAGGCCCACTAGTGTTTAATTAATTCAACACTTGAATTAATTTAATTTAGTCCATAATAATGTTCATGAAAATCACAATTTTCAAATACATTACTCGTTTGGCCAACTTTTAATTTAGGAACACTTTCTCAAATTAAAAGTTATATTCTCCTTATAGAAGTCATACTTCTATTTTTATTAACGCTTATAAACTCCTTTATAAGCCGTTCAACACATTGAACTATTTTAACTTCTCAACGGGATCTAGAAAGCTAGCACTTGTGTGGCCCTCAATGGTTCATTGATACAACTAGCCGTGGGTTCACATCTCCATGTGATTCGGACTAAACATGTCCTTATACGAGCATACCCCAATTGCTCCATTCTTACTTATCAACTCCTTGATAATAAAAACGTCAGAACTCAAGTCTTATAGTACCCAACCAATCATGTTAAACGCCTAGCAGCATCGCTTACATGATTCCCTAGGTATTAAAAGATAGTGCCTGCAAGAACCATTCAATTTTGGTTAGCGTACAGTACGGTCCCTTCAACTCATATATCCCGACCGATTCGACAACCATTTGTTTATCGAGAGTTGTCAATGAATCGATACTATGTGTCATGTCGTAGTTGCATCGATGGTGTAATCTATGAAACCCCTTTCATAATTACCACCATATTCTGATAAGAGATTTCAACCTACATACACATGAGAACACATAGGATATCCATACCCGAAGGTAAGCGGTGAATCCCCGACTACAATGCATCGACTCCTATATGTTTCAACAGAACACCCAACCTTGCCACCTGATGACCCCATGAGAGTCGGTAAACAAGTCAAAGTGTAATTCTAGCACATAGAGTCTCAATGTTGTCCCGGGTCATAAGCACTAATGGTGTACAACAATAAACTAGGACGTTTCCACTCGATATGTGAGAACTACTTGGAAAGTCCTTTATGGAGGGTTGTTCAGTGCACTCTACCAGGAGCACCTATCTGCATGCTCGGACATCACAATGTCCCCTACCAATGAAACATGGTACTCACATCGCAGATACTAGTCTCGTACTCGAGCGGCCTATATCCTTCTTAGCGGCGGCTGAATCGACTAGGAACTGTTTAGAATATACAGTATTCCAAATATGAGTTTCATGATACTCATCATATGAGCATCTCATATTCTTTCTACTATTTGTATATTCAAGGGCTTTATCTATGCAACTACCATGGGTATTCAGATAAAGATGTGCCAATAATAATTTCAAATATTATTAAAATAAAGATTGTTTATACATAGAGTTTCATTGTGAACACTCGGCCAACACTTGGCTCGACGTGCACCTACTCTAACACTTTCAAAATCTGCACATTTCATTCCGTATAAGCGGACTTATCCTTATAAGAGAATGGCCCGTTTATATATCGAGAGTATTGAGAGACCGCACAGTGTGCGAGTCTCGATTGTATCTGATCGTGATCCCAGATTTGCTTCTAATTTCTGGGGTAGTTTCCAGGAAGCGATGGGTACGCGTTTGGCTATGAGTACTGCTTATCATCCTCAAACTGATAGCCAGACTGAGCGTACAATTCAAACATTGAAAGATATGTTGCGTGCGATTGTGATGGATTTCACAATGGGATGGCAAGATGCCTTACCATTAGTTGAATTTTCTTATAATAATAGTTTTCAAACGAGTATTGGTATGGCACCGTTTGAAGCTCTATATGAGAGACGATGTAGATCACCATTATTCTGGGATGAAATTAGTGAGAGACAATTGACTGGACCTGAAATGATACAAGAAATGAATGATAAGATTCAGTTGATTCGACAGCGAATGAAAGCTGCTCAGGATCGTCAAACGAGTTATGCGAACAAACGAAGACGACCCTTGGAATTCCAGAAAGGTGACAAAGTGTTTTTGAAAATATCTCCCTTTAGAGGCACTGTTCGATTCGTCATGCGAGGGAAATTATCTCCTCGATATGCTGGTCCATATGAGATCCTTGATCGTGTTGGTGATCTTGCTTATCGACTGGCATTACCACCAGCTCTATCTGCCATTCATGATGTATTTCATGTTTCTATGATGAGGAAATATGAACCAGATCCATCACATGTACTTTCACCAGATGAGGTTGAACTTGATTCTTCTCTTTCCTATGTTGAACAACCTGTTCGCATTATGGATCGAAAGGAAAAGATATTGCGAAATAAATTGATTCCTTTAGTTCAAGTACAATGGAGAGTCTACGTGGGAATTGGAGAGCAAGATGCGAGATTCATATCTGCATTTTTTTTATTCTCTTCCATCTGTTCCATTGTATTCAATGTATACTGATCCGTTTAATGATTTTAGTTTTGATATGTACTAACTGGTGACATATATATGTTTGCCAATGTTATGTATATAGAGATGTTTGAGATTTCGAGGACGAAATCTTTTAAGTGGAGGAGAAATGTAAGGACCGTGTATCGTATTATCGTAAATCCTATGTTGATTATCGATAATTATGAAATTATCATGTGATTATGTATATGATGTATGTCATGACAATGAAAGTGAGAAAATAATTATTGAATATGAATGGACGTTGTAAGAGCTCGAGTGGAGAAGCCGGACGCCAATACAATACAAAACCAACATTTTGTACCGAACATATGGCGCCCGATCGGTAGGAAATGACGGCCCGAGCGCCTGTGTAGAATAAGAATGTGCTCGGACATAACTCTCCGCGCCCGAGCGGTAGTTTTTGACCGCCCGAGCGTGGTGCAAGTGCACTCGGAGGCAGAACATCTCGCGCTCGGGCGCGAGAATTCTACCGCCCGAGCGCAGTGTAAGTCACTCGGGGACAGAATGTCTCGCGCTCGGGCGCGAGAATTCTACCGCTCGAGCGCGAGTGTGGTTGTGATAAGAATGAATTTCTCTCTTCAGATATTTCATTTTCCATTCAGTAACCTTCGAGAAAGAGAAAATGAAATTGATTTCTTTCGTTCGAATCGACTTCGAAACGCTGTCCAAACGCGAAACAAATTATATATTCGGAATCTTCGCATTGAGAGCTTCCTATTGAGGTAAGTTTCTTCCAGTTTCAGCAGCTCTAAATATCAAAGTGCTGGAATAACATGTATTTGAAATCGAGATTCTTATATGTAGTAGAATAACCGACAATAAACTCATATTCGAAGTCGGAATTTAATTATGTTATGAATTGGATTTGATATGAATTTTCAAAGTTTCGAAAGATATTTGGAACTTATATTATTGATTTTGGATCATGTTATTGATTGAAATGAATATGTTATTGATGTAGATAGATTATTATACTGATATCTTCAAGCTACATCAACTGGAACGAAGAATTGAGGTATATTGCGACCGGGTAATATACGACAGGTATTTGTATTATATGATATATGTTCGATTGGTTTGATTGATTGGAATGAGAATACATGTCTATATGCCTTATTTGTTGAGTTTATGTGGCATACATGACATTGTGATTTGAATATCGATGTATAAAATAAATGTTTTGTTAACACACATCGTTTGATGCATACATTGATTCATGACATGCACGTTGAGCTATGATCCTTGGATACCCTGATATGATTTGATTGGATTCAGGGGTTTGTGAACACAATGCTATGTTTGGTATTACATGACCCTTAAAACATAGACATTTGTGGACCCGATGATTGATTGAGATCTGGGATTTGATGACGCTTTGTCGATGTTATCATACGAGTATCCCTGATTGAAGCCGGTGTGCCAGCTCGAGCATTGATTTGATAGCGATTCGTTTGATTCTGACATGTGCTCAGTGGATGGGCATTTGACCTGATACCTCCACGACATACTTGGATTGCATACCATATATAATTGTTTAGATACTTGTGGTATATATGATGGTTGTTCCATACGGAGCTTTGCTCACTCCCAAGGGGGGCTGTTGTTGTCTTTGTGTGTGGAAAATGTCAGGTACTCCATGATATCAGGAAGCCGGAGAGGGTACTTCTGGAGGGAGTCACTGTTGAGTTGAGATTTTATGCTTTGTTTCCCAGTATATATGTATATGTATTTATATACCGGGGCATGTCCCGAGGATATGAGTTGTTGGTTTGTAGTTTGATCTGGATTATGTGTGGGCTTGTTTTATATTGTGACATGTTGAGACGAGACTATATTATATACTATTTTTAGTATTATATTTACAGTTGACATGTTTTGGGCTCATTGTAAAGAAAATTTAAACTCGATATCCGCTGTAATTAATTAAGCATAATCAGGCCCCACACGATCTGTTCTGTTCTGAATTGTTCTGATCTGTTTCTGAACTGCTTTGAATCGTCGGAAAACCTCTGTCTCATATTTGTTTCGTTTCTCTTATGATGAGTTAAAAGTAATAAGATTTGAAAGTTTGTTAAAGAAATATTTTAAAGATTAAGTTCTATATGTATCATTGGAAATCGATCGACCCCCACTTGCTGAGTGTTTCCCAAAACACTCACCCCTTACAAATTTAAGATTAAAATGAAGAGCAACTGAATAAGGACGAACAAGAAGCCTTCTAAGGATGGTAGCCAATGAGAAAGATACAAGAAATCAAGACTTTATTTTCCTTTTGTTCAGTTTCCGCATTTGCAACTCTGATGTATTTTTATTGTCAATGTAAAGACAATGTTTTATTTATGAAAAAGACTGGTTTTTGGCATTTCGATACGAGGCTTAATTTTTTTCAAGTAATTGTTAAACAATTTCAGATGTCACAGACGCTTCGGACAGGGGGCGTGACTTTTAAGTGGTATCAGAGCCGCCAGGTTCATAATCCCGCTGGGATTTTGACAGACAAAATTTGAAGAAGTCAAATTTTGGAAAGCCTAGTACATTCTGAAACAAACTCTCATTCTTTCCAAAATTCTTTGAGAAATTCGAAATCTATTTCCTTCAATCGTTCTGCAAACTCTTAGTATCGAAAATCCCACGACAACATTGTTTGTGCCTTTCTATCCTTTATTCGATTCTGGAATTTTACCTCAACGATGCCTTCGTGCTCGTGCTCAATCCGTCCTTCGCAAGCGTCAACATACCATTGAAAACCAAACACGAGATATTGCAACCCTAAAGGATCAACTCGCTATAGAAAAACAAGAGAACAAGAACTCGTAAAGATTAAGAACCTACTTCAAACTGATATACAACGTCTCACCTATCGCCTTGATAGATCAAAGAGCCAGCTCGCCCTAACACTACGTAACCCATCTCACGTGATATGACCCCTAATCGAAAGTTGATAGTAAAGATTGAAACTGAGAAGGATCTTGCTAAACGCTCTCTTTATCAACATGAAGACCTTTCTAGCAAGCAAGAACGTTACATCTCCAAGCTTCATGGTGATATGGATAGAATGCAAGAACAACATAACTATATGCACCTTGTCATGGAAAACATGGAAGAAGAAGAAGAAGAAGCACCTATGGAAGTAGTGGAAAAAGAACAGTGATGATGAAGAGATGATAAGGTAGGCTGGACTGGTATTATGGTTAAATGATATGAAAGAAAGAAGTGTAACACTTCTTTGAGAATGTACAGAGATAAGTTGAATTATATTTTTGGGAACACACCTATCAAAGATAATTTGACTTATATTTTTGGGAAAACAAATACTCTGATATAAGTTGACTTACATTTGAGAATTTACTTATCGAAGATAAGCTTCCGACTTAAGATGAAATGTTTGATTCGGGGATAATAAATTATTTATGAAAATATGAGATAAGAATCATATAAGTTTTGATATTCAGATATAAAAGTTGATTTTTATGTCAATAATTAACGGTATGGACATTTAAATTTGGGATATTAAGCGATAAATTTAAATATGTAAGATTTTGGAATATTTAATAGAGGTAAGAAACAATAACTTAAGTTAAGAAATTAAGGTCATTACCATAGGTAAATAAAGAGAGTTATGAGATATTGGTGGACATCGAGGGAAATGTAGCATGCATAATAGGTTCTGACGACTGTTATAGTAAAAAGAAAAATAGGGGAAAGATTTGTGGAGAAAGACATCCAACGAAACTTGTTTGTATTAAAGCATGTTAGGCTCATAGTTTTGATTAAAGACAGATTTAGTAAAAGAAGAATTGTTAGAGAAATTAGTTTCTTCCGTACAAGTTGAAAGAAATTTTAACTAGGTTATTGGGACTTAAGTCAATAGGCTGATAAGAAGTTATGTTTTAAGATTCTATATTGGTTTTAAGTTTTGTGATATTAATCGTGATAATTTTAAGATAGAATAAAATAAGTATGGATATGCATATATTCAGTGCCGATTTTATTTAGTGTACTATGGTAAATTTTAACGTCATTATGAGAATTGGTTGGTTGGACAAGAATCATGCAATGTTAGATGGTTGGGGTAAGAATGCCAAACTCCAATCCAAGAATAAATCATATTTTATGGCAAGGATAAGGAACATAAATCCTTCCTTTCTGCTTCTCTGATCTAGAAAGCCATGAAGTATGGCTAAGAAGTCTAACTAGCAATAATGAGATAAGCAAAAGAAGGAATTATGCTCAAGATATAAAATATTCCTGTGGTAGCATGCTTCGGAAAGGTTACTTTGAATTTATCTCAGACTGTGAAGTAGAATTCGAAAGTAACTTGATAGCTCGTGCTAGACTAAAATCTAAGGAACCCTAGCAAATGGCTTCAGTTGAACTCAATAAGCTAAAAGATCAATTCCAAGATTTGTTAGTCAAAAACAAATCAGACTAAATGCCTTTCCTTGGGGAGCTTCAGTCTTATTGACACAAAATATCGGTGAAAGCACAAGATAGTGTGTCAATCTACAAAGAACTCAATAGGATCAAGAACAAATGTCATCTTTCAAAAATAGATGACTTTTTATATCGGTTAAAAGGAGCTAAGATCTTTTCGAAGCTCTATCTAAGGTCAGACTACCACAATTGAAGGCTAAGGCATTGAATATTCCTAAAACAGCCTTAAAAAGAAAAGGGTATGGACACTATGAATTCAAGATAATAACTTTTGGCCTGACCAATGCTCCAGCAACATTCATAGAACTCATGAACAGAGTGTTCAAGAAAATTCCTCGACAAGTTTGTGGTAGCATTTATTGATGACATTCTTGCATATTCAACAAGTGAGGAAGACCGCAAGGAAGATCTTCGTCCAGCTGTACAGATGCTCTGAGAAAAATAACAATATAGTAAATTTAGGAAATATGAATTTTGACTAAAAAGCTTCATATTCATTGGTCATATAATCTCTTAAATAGGCATATTAGTGGGTCACAAGAAGGTGGAGACAATAAGTGATTGACCTTGATCAAATACTGGAATAGAAATTCGAAGTTTTTGAGATTAGTTGGCTATTAAGAAAATGTGTTGAAGGATTTTCTTCCGCTCACCAAGCTCACTTAGAAGAACTCTAAATTCAATAAGAGTGAAGAATGTGAGAAGAGTTTTTTTAGAACTTGAAAAAGAAACTCGTTTCTACGCTAGTTTTAGTACTTCCCGAAGAAGGCAAGAATTTCATAATTTACAATGATGCATCAAAAGAGGATTGTGATGTGTTCTCATTCAAGAGGGCAAGTAATTTCCTATGCATCGATGAAATTAAAACCATGTGAGCAAAATTATCCAACACATGATAGTGAATTAGCCACAATTATATTTGAGCCAAAGATCCAGGGAAATCAATTTCTTTGGTGTCAAATGTGTGAAATTTATCGATCATCAAAGCGTCAAATACTGTTCACACAAAAATAATTAAACATGAGGCAAAGACGGTGGATCGAACTATTGAAGATATTTTATGGCGTATGCCATGGACCTCGGAGGAATTAAATAAACACCCCCATTGATTGAATTTGCCGATAACAATAATTAGCATGGAAGTATTGAAATCAGATAGAAAGCTATCATTGTACTTGAATTGTTGATAAAGTAGCTATTATCAAGGAAAAACGCAAGGAAGCTCATGATCGACAAAAGAGCTGGGCTGATTTAAAGTAAAAACCGTTGGAGTTTGAAATCGGTGAGAAAGCTTACGATAAAGTTTCCCCTATGAAAAGAGTGGTTCGATTCAGCAAATCTAGAAAGCTAACTCCAAGGTATGTCGGACCTTTCGAAATACTGGGAAAAGTGGGAAACCTAGCTTATCGGCTGGCTTTACCACCAGACATGTCAAGGAGTGACAACGTCTTCCACGTCTCACAGCTAAGGAAGTATGTCTCAGATCCAATTCAGAATCTTAAAGTTGCATCGCTACTAAACGAAGGGAAGAAGTCCCTATTCGAATAGTGGACACAAAAGGTCAAGTGTTGAGACACCGGACAATACCTTATGTCAAGGTACAGTGGTCAAATCATACCGAAAGAGAGGCCACTTGGGAATTAGAAGAGAAGATACGCACGCAATACCCTCATCAATTTAAAAGATCGAGCTGATCAAAGTTTCGAGGACGAAACTTTCAATAAGGAGGGAGGGATGTGAGAAATCGGATTTTCCGATCTGAAGTTAATCATGTAAGAAATACAAACTTGAAATTTAGCTTAAACTAAACTCGACAACTTTCATTCTAACTATAAAACCAAATATGAACTTAGAGTTTCAGTAAACTTAACTCGAAAAAGTAGCTTCAAAGCTCGGGGACTGACTCAACGGAAGGCCAAGCTGCAAGTAACCGTATCCATCGAAGTGTTATCACTGGTGGAGTAAAACCCCAGCTCAAGGACGATCTTTCAGCTCAAAGAAGCTCAACCAAGCTTGTCCTAACAAGAACAAAAAGGGGGCTAAAAGATGAGCCAAGGAATTGGACAAACTTATTATGCAGAAAGTGACCATTGAGATAACCAATGAAGGAGCTAAGGGAGGAGCTAAGAGTTTGGACATACTTAGTATGCAAGAAATGACCTTTGAGTTAAATCATGAAGGAGATAAGGGAGGAGCTAAGAGACTAGGACACATTTATGGTGTAGAAAATGACTCTTGGTGCTTGGTATGGCTTTGACCACATTGATGGCAACCTTGGAGCCCAAGATTTCGGCCATGGCAAGATGAAAAGCCTTCCTTCACCTATAAATACATCCTCAAGGTAGAATTAAAAGTGCACCAAAAAGCCTTGAAGAATTCGGCCCTCACCCTCCTCAAAATCGTCCCAAAAATTTCGTCCAAGGCAAGAAGGAGTTCGTATAGTTCGAGTGCTCAGAAAATACGAAAAATTGCTGTTGGATCAAAGACCTCATTTGTCAAAGTTACGTCGAAGTACTGCCCAAATTCCGAGAGGAAGTTTCGAGCCAAAGTCTACAAAATTCAAGTTTAACTTCAAAATACTGTAAGTGGGTTTTTGATATGTATATTCGTTTGTATTTTTAAATCTTGAATATATAAGTTATGACATGCATGAATGTGTGTCCTCATTTTCGAAAACAGCAAGATGTCCATCTTTTAAAATTTCGATCGATTATGTGTTTTCTTCTATGCTTCGAAATTCTTTGGTTCCGCTCAATTCGTCTGAAACTCTGATATATGAAACTCTGATACGTTCTGTCAGGTAAACTCTGAATTATGTGTTGCACTGCTACGATTCGAATTTGAAATGGGACGAGAATTGTGATTCTGTCTGGCCCCCATTGGTGGGTATAAAACCATGTTCTGTTCTGGCCCCCATTGGTAGTTATAAAACGATGTTCTGTCTGGCCCCCATCGGTGGGTATATAACCGTGTTCTGGCCTCACCCCTTAGAAGACTAACTGATGCGAATCCTTGTACGAATGAGAAGCAAACACGATTATTTAGAATCGCGTCCTCAATTCAATAACGAATAAGGATCGATTATGTGTTCCTGATCTTTTGAAACAAGTAACGATTTGTGATATTCACCTCTAAGTGATTAACACTTAGCAACAAATATCAACGATAATAACAATCGAATTTCATACGAACATTCAAAGAACTTGTTTTGACAATCCGTGCGAAAACAATCGACAAACGCCACAAAGATGCAATCTTTGATAAGTTTGATTTTGTGAAGAACAAAGCAAAAATGCCTTGCAAATTTGAGAGAAATCCTCAGTGTATTTGATATAAATCTGAATTATTTCGTTTATGGTCTCATACAATCATTATATAATCAATAAAACATGAAAAAGTAGTGTAAAAAGTCATAAAGAAAGTTGTGAACAATTTCTACATGGCAGGGCGCGCGGCTGCGCATGATCTCGCGCGGTGGCGCGCGAGATTCTGTCCAGGACCAGCCAAGTGCGCACGATAGCACCGAATCATCCTTAAAATTGTATTCATTATGATCATAAAAATTCTTACGTGCAATGCATGTTTCAGATTTCCACTCAATATACCTCCTCATATGCAACCCTAGTAAAAATTCATACCTCATATCTATGGCTCTAGTTACTTCATGGCTACCAATTAAACACATATCGTGTTCATCCTTGCACCCCTCAAAACCATCATCAAACTAACATAAATCATGCAAATAGAACATATTAAATGTACTATCCATGTAATCTTTACAATCATCAATAATCAAGTATAAATCATTGAAATAAAAGACACGTCACGTGTACTATCAATGCAATATCTTATCTCATCACAAAATCTAAGTCTAATGTATATAAACCCTTGTAGTAAACAAACCCCATCAACTTTGTAAATCGTAAGACGTTCAAAATTCAGAGTAGGTACATGCAATTCATCCATGGTCTCAAATTCATAACAATCAAGGAATAAGGATAAATTTACATCCGACCCCTTAACCACCAACTTTGCAACTCGCTCTACACATTCTTGAAAACAAAACGACACAAAATTAAGGTAAGGAAGCAAATCATACCTCCCAGTAGTTGCAGTGGTAACTACCCTTACCTCACGGTGATTTCTCTTGACATCATATGGATTGTAATGCCCGAGATTTTAGCTTAATACTTTTGAGTTATCATGTATTATGAATAAGGGAATGAAAGAACAGACAAGGAGAAGCGACATTGCAATTTGGGTTTAGTTGCAAAGTATAGCGTTGGAGTAGAAAGACCAGTGCATCCGCGCTTTAAAAGCTACCGCACCCGCGGTGTTGGGACAGTGAGTGCAGCGCACCCGCGGTAAAATAATCAGTGCACCCACGGTCGTTCTTCTGAAATTATTGAAGTGATCCAGTACGCTCAGGCACCCGTGGTACAGAGTGACCGCACCCGCGATGTGACGTGCATCATGAATATTGAGCCACGTTTTTCTTGTCATGCATTGGGATATAAATAGGTCTATTACTCAGCATTTCACACGGAAAAATTGAAGGAAATCCTCTAAAAATTCCTTTAAACTTCACCTTGGGTTTCGAGTTAGGATTTTGTGGAATCCGTCCGTCTGATCTGTAATCTGACTTCAGTACCGAGTTCCTAGCGACAACAGCTACAACAGGACGTAAGATTTATTGAATTCTGGTATCATTTGAAATTATGATATTATGAGAATTGTGATTTGAATGATATATTGTATTCTGGGTATACTGATTAATATATAACTGAAGACAGATCGAAGAACGGGCTGTGTATATAATTGTTATGATTTTTTGAAGTAATATGATCGAGATTGTACAGATTTGATATCATGACCTGTTCTTATTGAAGATTATGATTCCTATTGATATCGATTATGAATTATGGTATTATTTCTGTGATGTTGAGATTGACGGGGCGATCAAGACTGTATTATTATACCATCAAAACATTAGTAGATTGATTGTGATCAGATTCAGTATTGATTGAGATTGTATCATGATATCGTTGATATGGATCAGATTATGTTTGATTTGAATATTGATCGGAACAGGTTTTGAATTGAGTTATACATTGATACAGTATATTCGATATTGTCATTTCAGATTTGATATGGACAGATTTGACTTCGAGACTTCGACTTCGTCAGATCGAGAAGACAAAGGTATAAGTCAATGTGGTATTGGGAGATCGACTCAAGTAGCATATACTTGAGTTTCCCTAAATCACATACTTATTGTTATTATATGCATTGATTTGATTTGATATTCTTGTTCTATTGATTTATAGAAAGCACGTATTAGATGAGTATTAGACGAGTGATCTTGTGACAGAAGTGCCTGATAGTGG
This sequence comes from Primulina tabacum, assembly GCF_025594145.1. Lineage (NCBI taxonomy): Eukaryota > Viridiplantae > Streptophyta > Magnoliopsida > Lamiales > Gesneriaceae > Primulina > Primulina tabacum. The sequence continues at coordinate 20,329,340 of NC_134562.1, read as the reverse complement.
TGGGATCGCCACGGGCACATTGCACGATGTCACAGGATAGTGAATTGGCGATAGTGCCAAAGTCTGTGACGGATAGGTCAAGACACTGGATGTTTGGTTATATCGACATGGATAGAATTGGAATTTCTTCTATTACTGTTGGTCGATATAGAAATGCCAACATCTGGAAACCGGGATCCCTAGACTAGGATTGAGTCTAGTCTGAGCCGTGGAGTCACGAGTATGATTTACGATTTCATATTGATTATGTTTCGGATTTGATACATGTTACTGATATTTGTTACATGCTTTTACATTGTTTATATGATTGCATGTTTCATTGATTTATACTGGGATTTTATTCTCACCGGAGTTATCCAGCTGTTGTCGTGTTTGTATGTGTGCATGACAACAAGTGGGACAGGTTCAGGGTCGAGGAGATGAAGATAGATCGTGATTAGAGTGGAGACTACGGACTTGGATTAGAGATAGGGTTTGGACACTTGACATTTAGTTGTTATACCTTAGTTGAATGATTGTATATATAGTACAATACTTGTACTTTAATACTGATATGTATATTAGATTGAATCACATTACATTCCGCATTTTTAAAAAAAATTTAGACCCTGTTTATTATAATGGATTAAATTGTCCTAATAATGATTAAGAGTATGATTAGCATCTGGGTCCCCACAACAGGTGGTATCAGAGCGATAGATCCTTTAGACTGAGATAGGAGCTAGTGAGCGGGGTAGAATGAATTTTCTTTCCTTGCATGTGATTGTTAGCATGTGATTTATTATAATGTTGAATTACATTGTATAAGCTAATATTGTAGTATGTTTTTACTGTTTTTGAAACTACATGTTTCCTGAATATCTGAGTTGATTTGGTAATGTGTATTATTTGAAAATGAATCAGAACCCATTCTTGGTCAGAGGTAAGCTGACCAGAAAGGGGCTGAGATGGATTTATCTCCTGTGATTGCTAACTTTTGTGGTAACCAGATATACCTCCTCGAAGAATTCCAGAACGAGGTGGTACTTCGACTAATCAGATGGATGTGTCAGAAACTCTGATTGAAACACAGTTAAAGAGGTTTTAGTCGTTTCAACCGCCGATTCTGAAGGGTACTGAGACGCCAGTCGATTGTGAGAATTGGTTAGAGGATATAGAAATGTTATTTGAATTCTTGGTTTCACAGATGATTGTAGAGTTAAACTAATTGGGCACCAGTTACGGGATGTCGAAAGGAGTTGGTGGCTGGTAACCAAAGAAGCCTTAGAACAGCGTGGTCCAGTGATTACGTGGAAAATTTTTAAAGTTGAATTCTATCAAAGATTCTTCCCCGTATCATACAAACAGGATAAAGGTGCAAAGTTTGCAAATCTGAGACAAGGTCAGTTGAATATTGATTAGTATTTGGTCCAGTTCTTTACCTTGCTATGTTTTGCCCCTCACGTGGCTAGGAACGATGAAGCTGTATTTGATCAGTTCATCCAGGGATTGAATCCGGAGATACGTACATTGGTAAATGTGAAATGACCGAATAACCTTGCTGATACGCTGAACAGAGCCAAAAGAGTAGAAACAGTTCTGATGAGACAAAAGGAAGCTTCGTATGTTCTTCCAACGCCAAGACCACAGCAACTGCCTCCCAGAATCGAAATTGGTAGCAGCAGTAGTGGAAAGAAAGAACAGTTGAAAGCTCGAAAGAAGCAGTTCAAGAAGTTAGGGAGCGGTTCATCTAGCTCCAGTGGTTCTAGCCCGAGTTACACCGGAGTGTATTGTAGAACCTGTGGAGGAGGACATCTCACAGAGCAATGCCAAGGAGTGTATGGTAGTTGCAACATTTGCAAACAGCAAGGACACTTTGCTAGAGTTTGTCCAAGCGAGGTTCCCGAAGATTCCAGGGAGCAGAGGCATCTGGTCGCAGTGACCGGGGAACAGACCCGGAATGCACTTGATTCTATAGTGGCAGGTAACTGTTCCTTTATGGTTATTTCGTGTACGTATTGAGAAATATTAGTACGTCCTGTATATGATTTCTGAATGAATTGCATGGATATATGCTTGAGTATTGAGTTATTATATGCGGCAGTATTGATCTCTTTTCTGTTTGGGAGAGGTTTTGAATCAGTAACATCTGTTAGATTTGGTATGCTACATGTAGAACCCGTAAATCAGTAGACGTATAAGCCATGCATAATTCTAGATTTTTAAATTTAATTGACTTCATTGCATGATTATTTTAAATGTATTTGTTTGAAGTTAATTATTTTATTATTTCAGTTCAGTAGTTTGATTTTTAGCATTTCAGTTATTTCAGTGAGGCCGGACCGGAGTTGGAGTTTTGAGATAGAATTTAAGATTCGAGAAATATTTCCAGAAGTTAATTTAGCTAGCAACCAAGTTCATTTAAGTTAGAAAGGGAGGTTTGAGGATTTAATTTAATTATTTGAGGTGATTAAGAAATTAACTCATTTAAGTTATTTAATTAAGGGGTTAGCTCACTAAAATTATTTAAAGGATTAGTAAGGCTTTCAAGGATTATTATTTGACTAGATAATCAACATTTCCCTTTATTTTATCATGCATTTTTTTGGCCACCCTTAGTGCTAGAAGATTCATTTTCCAACTCATCAACTTTGACCAATTCTTTGCATGTAATTAGTAGGATAATTCTAGGATTTTTGGGAGCACAATTTAATTAATTAATGGACATATCCTAGACTAGAAAATAAGCAAAATTTCGGCCACTACCTCCTAGAAGCATCCACCAACTCATTTGATTCAAAGGGGAGTGGACTTGGTCTTGATTCTTCCTTATATTGTGCACCCTTCTCCTCACCCCTCATAACCATTTTTCCCCCCTCTCCTTTTCGAAAATTCAGAGTGAATTCACACTCATTTTCAGTAGAAAAATCGTGAGGTACCTAGCCAAAAAGAAGAGAGAAAAATCGAGAGCAAGGTAAGGTAGAAAAGAGAAGCGCTCCACCTCCTCCGTGCCGCGTCGTCGTCGTTTCGTTCGTTTTCTTTCGAAACGAAACCAGGCATGTCTAGATTTCTTTCAAACCTCAATCAAGTCATATTATCATTTATTTTTCAGTACATGATCATGTTTATTCAAGTAAAAATCGAGATCCATGTCAAAACATTTTGAAACCTCACATGCAGAATTTTCGAATTTATTGGCAAGCTTCACGTTTTTCTGAGTTTTGATGGTTTCAGGTATTGGATCGACTCCAGGCTCCCAAGGCGGCTTGTATACATGTAGTAGGATGCATTAGGACCATGTTGGTCCATTCAAAACAGCCCCATGCTTGCTGGAAATTCAGAATGACAGCAAGTCCCCATAGGTGCAGAAATGTTGTTCGAAAAATTCAGTTTCTTGTCATGGAGGAAGGATCTGATCTTGGCTGCCCCAAGGGCCTATAGCCATGGTTGGATCACTTCCCTAGAAAGTCTAAGACGTGACTAAGTTGCCCTTTTGGTGGCTTGGTCCATGGTTCATCGGTTTTTAATAAAAACATCACAACAGCCCCTATACCCCTTCGGCTACTTCGGTTGGACAGCTTTTGGTTTCGGTTTGTGTTTGCTTGGTGTGGATCTTGGTTGGCCTATGGCCCTTAGCCACGGTTCATATCATGCTTCTAGATGTCTAGATCGTGCCATGGTCAATCAAATGGCCACTGGAACGGCGCAAGACATCGATCATAGCATAAACACTACACACGCATGCACGTTGCTCTCGGTTGGACCCTTCGGTTGAGTTATGGTGTGATGCGGATTTTGGCTGGCCTATGGCCCTTAGCCATGGTTCAAATCATTCCTTGGGATGTTGGTAAGTGTCTCTGGTCGGTGGTTCACTCCCCTAATGGCCGATAGTCTCGAAACCAACGCAAGTCTTGTAGTTGCGCAGCTGCTGGAAATTACAGCAAGTTGCTGTGTCGGTTCAGAGGCTCGTTCGAGTTCTTGGTTGGCTTTTAGCCCATGTCCTTGGACTGGACAGTGCCTCATTGAGTTAGGAAGGTCATGTTTTTGACCGTTTGTCATTTGGATCATTTTTGAGGTCGTACGAGAATTTACGGTGCAATGTGCCAAATTGACTCTCGAAAGAGCGTTTCGTGTTTTGGCCTCCTTTTAACCTAGATTTCGACCCTATCATTTTAGGAGCATTATTTTATGATTTTTCAGCGTATTTTAATCATGACTATACGTCGGTTCAGTGTCGGTTCAAGTTGGCTCGGAGTCATGATTAAATGCGAAGTCATTAGGCTTCATAGTCGCATCTTTTGAACGTAAATTGCGTAGTTGGTCAAGTTTAAGTTATTGCATATTTTTCATGGCACAGTTAGGTTGCAGCGAGCCTGGGAACGATCCAATCCAATCCAGTTGGTAAAATTACAGGAATTTTCATTACGCCAGTTAATTATTTTACGTGCATCAAATAGAAAATGATTATTTTTGAGATTTATGCGATATGGCTTGTGGTTCATTCGCTATGTGGGAGTGTTATTTTATACGGTCGACAGTGACCGATCAGTTCAGTATGGTACCACCCGGTCGCCAGTGACCGGCCAGCTCAGTTCAGTTTCAGCCTCCCCGGTAGCCAGTTACCGATCAGTTCAGCTTAGTGCAGTGGCCACAGGCGTAAAACATAATCTCAACAGAAAATTTTACCAGATATTTCAGTACAGGCTCCAAGGAGCAAATATTTTTACAGTGATTTCCAGTTCAGTTATGCACGTATTATAATTGCTTAGTACAGATTATTTTCAGTATGCCTCAGGACAGGATATGTTAACTCATGCATATTTTAATTCAGATTTTTACTCGTTACCTGTGATTTATGCATGCTGAGTCTTTAGGCTCACTAGACTTGATTGTTGTAGGTACTGATGAGGCCAGGGCCGAGGGCGGGGACCAGTGAGCCAGCTTAGGTCGGCAGTAGAGGCACCCGAGGACCTCAGTGCAGCAGTTGTTATGTTATTCCGCAAACAATTTTTATCAGTTGTTGGATATTTTTAAATCGTTGTTGTTGGCAAAACTTTATTTTCTTCCGCTGCTATTATTTTAAACATTGAACTTGATTCCCAGTGATTTTATGAATGAGGCCATTTAAGTTCTTTTAAAAAGAAAATTTTTAATTTTCCGCAAAATTCAAGAAAGGAGTTTTAGGTCCTTCACAGTTGGTATCAGAGCCGACCTCTCTTAGTACGGTGTGGTTCGGGGACGAACCAAGCGGAAGCTGGTGGGCATGTGAGGCCCGGGGCCGAAGAGGGCGGGGGGTGATCGCCGGTGCCATGAGTAGTTGCACGGACAATGAGCGGCTCCTGGCAGGCTTCTAGGTGAAGGGAACATGAATGAACCGAACCCACACGGGAATGAGAGGGATTCCGAGACTGTTCAATGTAATGGACTGTACAGTTGAAGAGGGCTTAAAAGATTTGATTTGTACTACTCATATCACGAAGGTGCATCTTCTTTTCGGTAGCTCATCACATAAGAACTCCAAAGTTAAGCGTGCTAGACTTGGGGCAATTTTGGGATGGGTGACCTCCTGGGAAGTTTCCCAGGGTGCGTGTGAGTGAGGACATAAGCACGCTGGAAAGACTCGTCTTGATACAGTGAGGACAGTCGTCGAATCTGGGGCGTTACAAATGGTAGGGTTTCACTACTACTGACCGCGAGAAGCTCACGAAGCCACGCCTTTGGTCTGTAAGTTTTTCAGTTCAGCATTTTGTTCAGCATTTCAGTTATAGCATGAATTATTTTGTCAGCATGCTTCCAGATTTTCAGTATTTCAGAGTTCATTTAAAATAAATTATGGAATTATGCATGTTAGTTACGTATGGGTTATGTTGGAACAGTATGCCCCCTAGACGCATTTTAGAGCGCAACAGAGAGGAGGAGCCTCGCCGAGAAGACAGGGAGGAGCGTAGACCAGAGGGAGACCTACCACCTCCTCCACCGCCCCCACCGGACATGAGTGCCCAGATGTTAGCTGGGATACCACAGTTCTTCGCACAGTTTGCGGGGGGCAATGCCGCAGCCGTAGCCGCAGCCGCAGCCAGGCCGACAGGGCCCGAGGCTGTGTATGAGCGATTCATGAAGATGCGCCCGAAGGAGTTCTCTGGGGCATCTGACCCCATGGTTGCCGAGGGATGGATCAAATCCCTCGAGGTTATCTTCGATTTTATGGAGCTGGGGGACGCAGACCGAGTCCGATGTGCCACCTACTTGTTCACTGGAGACGCCCGCTTATGGTGGGAAGGAGCTTCGGTAGCCCTTACATTGGCTACACTTTCTTGGACCCGTTTTACGGAGGTTTTCTACTCCAAGTATTTTGCTGAGGAGGTTCGCACCAGGCTGACCACCGAGTTCATGAGCCTGAGACAAGGGGATATGTCGGTTACGGAGTTTATCCGTAAGTTCGAGAGGGGCTGTCACTTTGTGCCCCTGATAGCGAATGATGCCAAAGCCAAGCTGATGCACTTCCTGGTGGGTTTACGGCCGATCTTGCGCCGGGATGTTAGGGTATCTGACCCTGCTACTTATGAGGTTGCCGTCTCCAAGGCCTTAGCCGCAGAACAGGATCTGCGGGATATCGAGAGGGATCGCCAGGGCAAGCGCCCAGTCCAGGCACCGCACCGCCCTCCTCCTCTTCAGCATCAGCAGCAGAATAAGAGGTCTTTTCATGGACCGCCCAGGAACAGAGGCCAGCAGCAGCAGCAGCAGCAGCAGCAGCGGGGACGCCCAGCCCCGAGGACTCAGGAGCACCCAGTCTGTCCCAGGTGCTCACGTCGCCATCCTGGAGCATGTATGGCTGGCTCAGGAAAGTGTTTTAAGTGTGGCAGTCCAGACCACATGTTGCTGCAGTGCCCTCAGAGGAATCTGCCTACCCAAGGCAGTCTTTGCTCTCCATGCCGCGGAAGCCAACCCGGAGACTATGTTGTTGACAGGTACCTTTAAACTTTAAGTTATTCTTCGAATTTCCGCGTTTTGGGAATCGGGATTTAGATTTTGAACTTAGAACTGTTATAGGATTGCATGCTCTACTCAGATTTATTTTCGGGGAAATTAAGCTAGAGGAACCTAGACCTTTGCATGTCTATAAGTTTAGATCTTGTAGTGGGATTCAACTTAGAGCTCCGCTCTTTCAGGGAGAATTTTTATATCTGGTTCCGCTACCAAGGCCTTGATAGATTCAGGGGCCACTCACTCATTTATTTCGGAGGTCTTTGCAAACTTTCTCAAGATCCAGACCATTGGGCTAGATACAGCCTTTTCAGTAGTGTTGCCGTCAGGCGAGGAGATGGCAGCTACCAATGTTATCCGAGATATAGACCTTGAGCTGCACGGTAATCTTGTTTATGCGGATCTGATTGTGCTACCGATGCCGGAATTTGACATCATCCTAGGGATGGACTGGCTATTGAGGAACAGAGTGTTGATAGACTTCCAGCGGAGATCCGTTCTTGTCCGACCGCCTGGAATGGAGCAGTTCTTATTTGAGCCGGACAGGTACTTTCCTTTACCGCGCATTATTCCTTATGTTCAGGCTAGGAAGCTCATGCATAGAGGGTGTCGGGCATTTCTAGCAACCTTTTTATCTGTCCCCGAGGAACCCAGCCAGTCAGCCTCAGATGTTCCGATTGTTAGAGATTTCTTAGACGTTTTTCCCGAAGACGTCTCTGGTATGCCACCAGAGAGAGAGGTGGAGTTTTCCGTTGAGCTTATGCCAGGAACGGCTCCGATATCCAAAGCACCGTACCGTCTAGCACCGACAGAGATGGCAGAGCTTAAGAAGCAGATTCAGGAACTTCTTGACAAGGAGTTCATTCGCCCGAGCTTTTCTCCATGGGGCGCGCCGGTCTTATTCGTGAAAAAGAAGGATGGCTCGATGAGGCTTTGCATTGACTACCGGGAGTTGAACAGGGTTACAGTGAAGAATAAATACCCACTGCCGAGGATTGAGGATCTGTTTGACCAGTTGCAGGGAGCTTCGATTTTCTCCAAGATAGATCTGCGTTCCGGTTATCACCAGTTGAGGGTGAGAGATGCTAATGTCTCGAAGACAGCTTTCAGGACTCGTTATGGCCACTACGAGTTCCTAGTGATGCCGTTTGGTCTGACGAATGCGACAGCGATCTTCATGGATCTAATGAATCGCGTATTTCAGCCGTACCTCGACCAGTTTGTGATAGTGTTCATAGATGACATTCTCGTCTACTCCAAGAATCGGGAGGAGCACAGCAGGCATCTGACCATAGTGTTGCAGACATTGCAGAAACATAAACTATTCGCAAAGTTCAGTAAGTGCGAATTCTGGTTAGAGAAGGTGGCGTTCTTGGGCCACATTGTTTCTAGCAGTGGCATTGAGGTAGACCCGGCGAAAGTTGCAGCAGTCAGAGATTGGGTTGTGCCTCAGAATGCATCCGAGATCCGCAGTTTCCTTGGGCTAGCAGGATATTACAGGAAATTCATCCAGGGATTCTCCTCCATTGCCGTTCCACTCACAGCACTGACCAAGAAAAATGTGAAGTTTGTGTGGAGCGAAGAGTGTCAGAAGAGTTTCGATACTTTGAAGCAAGCTCTTATTTCAGCACCAGTTTTGGCCATGCCATCAGGGCCCGGCGAGTTTGTCCTTTATACCGATGCTTCGAAGCTTGGTTTAGGTGCAGTTTTGATGCAGCATGGGAGAGTGATAGCGTATGCTTCTCGACAGTTGAAAATCCACGAGAAGAATTACCCTACCCATGATCTGGAGTTAGCGGCCGTAGTTTTTGCTTTGAAGATTTGGAGGCACTATCTGTATGGAGAGAAGTGCCAGATCTTTACCGACCATAAGAGCCTCAAGTATTTCTTTACGCAGAAGGAGCTGAACATGCGTCAGAGGCGTTGGTTGGAGCTTGTGAAAGACTACGATTGTGACATTAGCTACCACCCGGGTAAAGCTAATGTAGTTGCGGATGCTTTGAGCAGGAAAGTCGCAGTGATGGCTCATTTGACGATGCAGAAACCTCTTCAGATTGAGATGCAGAGGTTTGATCTTGAGACTTATCCTCGAGGTAGAGTTCCTCGTTTATCTACCTTGACCATTCAGTCTTCCCTTTTTGACCGTATTCGCAGCGGTCAGGCAGCAGATGAGCAGTTGGCACAGTGGAAGAAGAGAGATGAAGCCAAGGGCAGTGTTTTGTATACAGTCAGCGACGGTATTGTGAGATACCGAGATAGGATATGGGTTCCTAGCAGTGATTCTATCCGAGCAGACATCTTATCAGAGGCTCATACGTCCCCGTACTCCATTCACCCTGGGAGTACGAAGATGTACAAAGATCTGCAGCTATTGTATTGGTGGCCAGGGATGAAGAAGGACATCAGGCGTTTTGTATCCGAGTGCCTGACTTGCCAGTTAGTGAAGGCCGAGCATCAGAGACCAGCAGGTTTGCTCAAGCCTCTTCCTATTCCCGAGTGGAAGTGGGAGAACATTACCATGGACTTTGTGACCGGATTGCCGAGGTCAGCCAGAGGATCGAATGCTATCTGGGTGATTGTAGATCGTCTTACCAAATCAGCGCACTTCTTGCCTATTAAGACGACTTTCACCATGGTTCAGTATGCAGAGCTGTATATCCGAGAGATAGTCCGACTCCACGGTATTCCAGTTTCTATCGTATCCGACAGAGATCCCAGATTCACTTCCTCGTTTTGGAAGAGTTTGCATTCGACTTTGGGTACGAAGTTGCTGTTTAGCACAGCTTTCCATCCGCAGACAGATGGACAGTCGGAGCGAGTTATTCAGATCTTAGAGGATCTTCTCCGTGCTTGCGTCATTGATTTCTCTGGGAGTTGGGAGTCGAACTTACCATTGGTAGAGTTCACCTATAACAACAGTTTCCAGTCGTCTATAGGTATGGCTCCGTATGAAGCACTGTATGGCCGCAAGTGTAGATCTCCTGTTCATTGGGATGAAGTAGGAGAGAGAGCAGAGTTGGGTCCAGAGATTGTTCAGCAGGCAGCAGATGTAGTAGTCAAGATCCGTGATAGAATGAGGACTGCTCAGAGTCGACAGAAGAGTTATGCCGATCAGCGCAGGAGAGAGTTAGAGTTTGCAGTGGGCGATCATGTCTTCGTGAAAGTGGCACCTATGAAGGGTGTCATGAGATTTGGCAAGAAAGGGAAGCTCAGTCCGAGATTCATTGGACCGTTTGAGATCCTCGACAGAGTTGGGACGCTAGCGTATCGTGTGGCTCTTCCGCCAAATCTGGCCGGAGTACACAATGTCTTTCACGTCTCCATGCTGAGGAAGTATATGGCAAATCCTTCGCATGTGCTGAATTTCGAGCCGTTGCAGCTTACTCCGAACTTATCTTATGAGGAGAGACCCGTGCAGATCCTAGACAGACAGGAGAAGAAACTTCGGAACAAGTTGGTTAAGCGAGTCAAAGTCAAATGGCTCAACCATTCAGAGGAGGAAGCTACGTGGGAGTCTGAGCCGGAGATGAGAAGTCGATACCCTGAGTTATTCGGTGAGTTCTAATTTCGAGGACGAAATTTATTTAAGGGGGGAAGGATTGTAGAACCCGTAAATCAGTAGACGTATAAGCCATGCATAATTCTAGATTTTTAAATTTAATTGACTTCATTGCATGATTATTTTAAATGTATTTGTTTGAAGTTAATTATTTTATTATTTCAGTTCAGTAGTTTGATTTTTAGCATTTCAGTTATTTCAGTGAGGCCGGACCGGAGTTGGAGTTTTGAGATAGAATTTAAGATTCGAGAAATATTTCCAGAAGTTAATTTAGTTAGCAACCAAGTTCATTTAAGTTAGAAAGGGAGGTTTGAGGATTTAATTTAATTATTTGAGGTGATTAAGAAATTAACTCATTTAAGTTATTTAATTAAGGGGTTAGCTCACTAAAATTATTTAAAGGATTAGTAAGGCTTTCAAGGATTATTATTTGACTAGATAATCAACATTTCCCTTTATTTTATCATGCATTTTTTGGCCACCCTTAGTGCTAGAAGATTCATTTTCCAACTCATCAACTTTGACCAATTCTTTGCATGTAATTAGTAGGATAATTCTAGGATTTTTGGGAGCACAATTTAATTAATTAATGGACATATCCTAGACTAGAAAATAAGCAAAATTTCGGCCACTACCTCCTAGAAGCATCCACCAACTCATTTGATTCAAAGGGGAGTGGACTTGGTCTTGATTCTTCCTTATATTGTGCACCCTTCTCCTCACCCCTCATAACCATTTTTCCCCCCTCTCCTTTTCGAAAATTCAGAGTGAATTCACACTCATTTTCAGTAGAAAAATCGTGAGGTACCTAGCCAAAAAGAAGAGAGAAAAATCGAGAGCAAGGTAAGGTAGAAAAGAGAAGCGCTCCACCTCCTCCGTGCCGCGTCGTCGTCGTTTCGTTCGTTTTCTTTCGAAACGAAACCAGGCATGTCTAGATTTCTTTCAAACCTCAATCAAGTCATATTATCATTTATTTTTCAGTACATGATCATGTTTATTCAAGTAAAAATCGAGATCCATGTCAAAACATTTTGAAACCTCACATGCAGAATTTTCGAATTTATTGGCAAGCTTCACGTTTTTCTGAGTTTTGATGGTTTCAGGTATTGGATCGACTCCAGGCTCCCAAGGCGGCTTGTATACATGTAGTAGGATGCATTAGGACCATGTTGGTCCATTCAAAACAGCCCCATGCTTGCTGGAAATTCAGAATGACAGCAAGTCCCCATAGGTGCAGAAATGTTGTTCGAAAAATTCAGTTTCTTGTCATGGAGGAAGGATCTGATCTTGGCTGCCCCAAGGGCCTATAGCCATGGTTGGATCACTTCCCTAGAAAGTCTAAGACGTGACTAAGTTGCCCTTTTGGTGGCTTGGTCCATGGTTCATCGGTTTTTAATAAAAACATCACAACAGCCCCTATACCCCTTCGGCTACTTCGGTTGGACAGCTTTTGGTTTCGGTTTGTGTTTGCTTGGTGTGGATCTTGGTTGGCCTATGGCCCTTAGCCACGGTTCATATCATGCTTCTAGATGTCTAGATCGTGCCATGGTCAATCAAATGGCCACTGGAACGGCGCAAGACATCGATCATAGCATAAACACTACACACGCATGCACGTTGCTCTCGGTTGGACCCTTCGGTTGAGTTATGGTGTGATGCGGATTTTGGCTGGCCTATGGCCCTTAGCCATGGTTCAAATCATTCCTTGGGATGTTGGTAAGTGTCTCTGGTCGGTGGTTCACTCCCCTAATGGCCGATAGTCTCGAAACCAACGCAAGTCTTGTAGTTGCGCAGCTGCTGGAAATTACAGCAAGTTGCTGTGTCGGTTCAGAGGCTCGTTCGAGTTCTTGGTTGGCTTTTAGCCCATGTCCTTGGACTGGACAGTGCCTCATTGAGTTAGGAAGGTCATGTTTTTTACCGTTTGTCATTTGGATCATTTTTGAGGTCGTACGAGAATTTACGGTGCAATGTGCCAAATTGACTCTCGAAAGAGCGTTTCGTGTTTTGGCCTCCTTTTAACCTAGATTTCGACCCTATCATTTTAGGAGCATTATTTTATGATTTTTCAGCGTATTTTAATCATGACTATACGTCGGTTCAGTGTCGGTTCAAGTTGGCTCGGAGTCATGATTAAATGCGAAGTCATTAGGCTTCATAGTCGCATCTTTTGAACGTAAATTGCGTAGTTGGTCAAGTTTAAGTTATTGCATATTTTTCATGGCACAGTTAGGTTGCAGCGAGCCTGGGAACGATCCAATCCAATCCAGTTGGTAAAATTACAGGAATTTTCATTACGCCAGTTAATTATTTTACGTGCATCAAATAGAAAATGATTATTTTTGAGATTTATGCGATATGGCTTGTGGTTCATTCGCTATGTGGGAGTGTTATTTTATACGGTCGACAGTGACCGATCAGTTCAGTATGGTACCACCCGGTCGCCAGTGACCGGCCAGCTCAGTTCAGTTTCAGCCTCCCCGGTAGCCAGTTACCGATCAGTTCAGCTTAGTGCAGTGGCCACAGGCGTAAAACATAATCTCAACAGAAAATTTTACCAGATATTTCAGTACAGGCTCCAAGGAGCAAATATTTTTACAGTGATTTCCAGTTCAGTTATGCACGTATTATAATTGCTTAGTACAGATTATTTTCAGTATGCCTCAGGACAGGATATGTTAACTCATGCATATTTTAATTCAGATTTTTACTCGTTACCTGTGATTTATGCATGCTGAGTCTTTAGGCTCACTAGACTTGATTGTTGTAGGTACTGATGAGGCCAGGGCCGAGGGCGGGGACCAGTGAGCCAGCTTAGGTCGGCAGTAGTGGCACCCGAGGACCTCAGTGCAGCAGTTGTTATGTTATTCCGCAAACAATTTTTATCAGTTGTTGGATATTTTTAAATCGTTGTTGTTGGCAAAACTTTATTTTCTTCCGCTGCTATTATTTTAAACATTGAACTTGATTCCCAGTGATTTTATGAATGAGGCCATTTAAGTTCTTTTAAAAAGAAAATTTTTAATTTTCCGCAAAATTCAAGAAAGGAGTTTTAGGTCCTTCACACTACAGTATGACAGATATGAGATTGAGTTAGATGATATAGTACTTGGTGTTATTTGATGCTGACTGCATTATTGATATTGATGTGTTGGCCAAGTACAGAGCTATCGCAGATTATTTCCAGGAAATGGTAAGATTCGGACCTGAAATGGCCAAAGAATGAACATGGTATGATAAGAATTCTGGATTTAGAATATCTTTGATATATATGGTGTTCATGATTCGATGATTATCGAAAGGAACGAAGTGATTCCTTATATATATTAGTTGATTTACTAAGATGGAGTGTATCATTGACTGATTTGCCAGTGACAGGAGAGTTGCTAAAATCGTCTTAGATGGACTTCCGGGTTTGCCTTTAATCAGGAAGATTGATTTCAGTCTTGACTTTATATCAGGTACTATTATTACTTTTAGAACTTTGTACCGAATGATATTTATTGAATTGAAAGATTTGAAAGATCGAATAGCAGATTCATTAACCGAGAGGTACATCTGATTGAATTTTTCTCGTTAGGGATGTATCAGCTATAGTGGTGAGTTGATAAACTCTGTGTTCAGAATATTTGATAATTATCTGATTTATTTATCTATGGTATTCTGGTATATTCGAAGATTATGACTGCTTTTATTGAATATTTGAGTATTGTATTGAATATTCTGGGAACTGGAAAGTTGTATGAAGCAACTGTTGAAATGTGCATCTTGACTGAGACAGATTGTGTTCATGGTTTGTTATATCTGAAGATGATATATCTATTGATGCTAGCACAGTTGAGACCGCGATCAGTTGGCCGAGACTGATATCAGTGTCAGAAACTTGTAGTTGCATGAGTTAGCAGGCTACTGTATCTGATTGTTATTCTGAATTGCTTGAGAATGATTATTTTCTGCAGCAGTATTTGATACAGATTATATACAGTTGAAACTCGATACCGTTCAAGCCGAACCAGAACTGATTTTAAAAGTTAAAACAGTTCAGAAAGTTTATCAGAATGGGCAGAATTTGATATCGATAGTCAGAGCAAGGTATCGATCAGAATATCAGGTATGTGAATAACCAATCAGTTGTACCAGATATTTCGGATTTGAAATAGTTAATGTTGTCAGAAATACACAAGAGTTGATTCAGTATTCATCCTGATAGCAGAAAAATATATGATAGTCTGAAAAGAAATTTTTGATAGAAACAGATGAGATTAGATGTGGCAGAATTTGTACTGAATTGGCTTAATTGCCGATAGATGAAGACAGAAAGAATGAAACCAGGAGATTGGTTATATAGCTTATCGATTCCTGAATGGGAAGGGGATTACATTTCCAGGAATATCGTGACAAAGCTACTGCAATACTTCCGGGATTGAGTATTGATTGAGTTAGGAATGACAGGCTGACCCAGTCTGCGAGTGCTAACTCGTACATGAAAACGTACAAATGTGATTTTATTACTGAAATTTCTGTCAGAAAAGTGATCAGATTACACAGAGTGTCGAGAGTTGATTATATCAAACCATGATTTTGGTTGACTTTGCACGTTTGGCGGGAAGTACAGCAAGAGTGGGTACGAGATTATATATGATTATTGCATATCATTCACCGACTGACGGACAGTCAGAGTGGGTTATCCGGATTTTGGAGAATATGCTTAGAGTTATAATGCTTGATTTTAGCACTAGTTGGCAGGATTTATGTCATGTCGTGAGTTTTCATACAACAACAGCTATAAGACAAATATAGAGATGGCACCATTTGAAACGTTGTACGGTAAGAAGTGCAGGTTCCCTCTTTAGTGGGATGATATCTCTAAGGTTCCTGAGATTGGACCTGATATGATCAGAGATACAACTGAGGAAGTGAAGCTGATTCAAAAAAAAATGAAGACAGCTCCGAATAGACAGACTAAATATACCAATGTCGGATGATGACCGTTGATATTTGAGACAGAAGATTACATATTGAAATTGACTGGGATTAAACAGATTTGATAACAGCTGTTGCTGTTGATTTGCTATGAGCTGTTGACTGGTATATACGGATGCTGTATAGCCAGTATTTTGAGATTGATTTTATCAGAGTTACTTCGAGTTATATTATGATATTATATTCTTGAAGTATTACTCGAGAATGGAATCAGAATTAATAGAATAAAGATAGTTCGGAACGAAAACTATTCCTTTGTTGAAAGTTCAAAGGAATGGTTAGGACATCTAGGAAGCTCTTTAGAAGGCCGAATCCGGAATGAAATAAAGATTCTAGAATTGTTTCAGTGGAGTAAGTTTTCTTTTAGCTTCTGTATATATATTTCCTTTTATCAGATTTGGTATCTGATATGATTACCTGTGATATACAAGTTGATTGCCTGTGATTTCGGGGACGAAATCGTATCTTAGGGGGGGAGAAATGTAATGCCCGAGATTTTAGCTTAATACTTTTGAGTTATCATGTATTATGAATAAGGGAATGAAAGAACAGACACGGAGAAGCGACATTGCAATTTAGGTTTAGTTGCAAAGTATAGCGTTGGAGTAGAAAGACCAGTGCACCAGCGCTTTAAAAGCTACCGCACCCGCGGTGTTGGGACAGTGAGTGCAGCGCACCCGCGGTAAAATAGTCAGTGCACCCACGGTCGTTCTTCTGAAATTATTGAAGTGATCCAGTACGCTCAGCGCACCCGTGGTACAGAGTGACCGCACCCGCAGTGTGACGTGCAGCATGAATATTGTGCCACGTTTTTCTTGTCGTGCATTGGGATATATATAGGGCTATTACTTAGCATTTCACACGGAAAAATTGAAGGAAATCCTCTGAAAATTCCTTTAAACTTCACCTTGGGTTTCAAGTTAGGTTTTTGTGGAATCCGTCCGTCTGATCTGTAATCTGACATCAGTACCGAGTTTCTAGCGACGACAGCTACAACAGGACGTAAGTTTTATTGAATTCTGGTATCATTTGAAATTATGATATTGGGGGAATTTTGATTTGATTGATATATTGTGTTCTGGGTATACTGATTAGTATATAACTGAAGACAGATCGAAAAACGGACTGTGTATGTAATTGTTGTGATTTTTTGAAGTAATATGATCGAGATTGTACAGATTTGATATCATGACCTGTTCTTATTGAAGATTATGATTACTATTGATATCGATTATGAATTATGGTATTATTTTTGTGATGTTGAGATTGACGGGGCGATCAAGACTGTATTATTATACCATTGAAACATTAGTAGATTGATTGTGATCAGATTCAGTATTGATTGAGATTGTATCATGATATCGTTGATATGGATCAGATTATGTTTGATTTGAGTATTGATCGAAACAGGTTTTGAATTGAGTTATACATTGATACAGTATATTCGATATTGTCATTTCATATTTGATATGGACATATTTGACTTCGAGACTTCGACTTCGTCAGATCGAGAAGACAAAGGTATAAGTCAATGTGGTATTGGGAGATCGACTCAAGTAGGATATACTTGAGTTTCCCTAAATCACATACTTATTGTTATTATATGCATTGATTTGATTTGATATGCTTGTTCTATTGATTTATAGAAAGCACGTATTAGATGAATATTAGACGAGTGATCTTCTGACAGAAGTGCCTGATAGTGGTGGGATCGCCACGGGCACATTACACGATGTCACAGGATAGTGAATTGGCGATAGTGCCAAAGTCTGTGACGGATAGGTCAAGACACTGGATGTTTGGTTATATCGACGTGGATAGAATTGGAATTTCTTCTATTACTGTTGGTTGATATAGGAATGCCAACATCTGGAAACCGGGATCCCTAGACTAGGATTGAGTCTAGTCTGAGCCGTGGAGTCACGAGTATGATTTACGATTTCATATTGATTATGTTTCAGATTTGATACATGTTACAGATATTTGTTACATGCTTTTACATTGTTAATATGATTGCATGTTTCATTGATTTATACTTGGATTTTATTCTCACCGGAGTTATTCGGCTGTTGTCGTGTTTGTATGTGTGCATGACAACAAGTGGGACAGGTTCAGGGTCGAGGAGATGAAGATAGATCGTGATTAGAGTGGAGACTACGGACTTGGATTAGAGATAGGGTTTGGACACTTGACATTTAGTTGTTAAACCTTAGTTGAATGATTGTATATATAGTACAAGACTTGTACTTTAATACTGATATGTATATTAGATTGAATCTCATTACATTCCGCATTTTAAAAAAAAAATTAGACCATATTTATTATAATTGATTAAATTGTCCTAATAATGATTAAGAGTATGATTAGCGTCCGGGTCCCCACATGGATCATCCCATTGCATTCTCACAGCAATAACACTGTCTCGCCACCTCATCATGACTTCATCATATTCCTGCAAAGAAGAAGTAACAATGCTCGAGATTGAACCGGCTGTATTATCACAATGAGAATAAACCACTTTGTACAAAGGTACATGAAATGGTTTATGCAATAATAAATAACTCTCAACCTCACTCTTTTCATTCTTTTGGGCCTTTAATTCATTTTTCTTTTCTTTTTCTTTGGCCTCTTTTTCTTTTTCATCTTTTCTTTCTTTTTTATTTTCTATGGCCATCTCACTCTTTCATTCACTCTTTTTTTCGGTCATTTCACATTTTTTTTCACTCAATTCGTGAATAAATTTCAATTGATCCTCAAGGACATTTAGATTCAATTGAACCAATGAAACAATTAGTTCATCAAGAAATTTATGTATGATAACCTCTCCTTGCCTAATCTCTTCCTCCAAAATAGACAAATTAAACATTTCTTCTCCACCTAATGATTCATTCTCAGTTGTATATCGTTCAACAACATTCAACTCACCAACTAGCGGAATACAACCATCATCAACTCTATTAACCACAACCTCAAATTCAGGTCCTTCTACAACCTCGACTTCATATCCCAGTTCACCAACAATCTCAACCTCCACTTGAGATTTAAGCTCAACCACAACATCAACCTCCATTTGAGATTTAAGATCAACTGGCGATTTTATTATGGTCTCCTCATCACGTGGACATTGACTGATATCATGCCCGACCTCAAAACACCAACAACATATAACATCACAAGTACTAGAAATTGAATTTTTACTTGTACCTTGATATTTATATTTTGTAGTTTCACGTCCCGACTGCTCCATTGGACTATCAATGATTTTATCTCCCCGGTTGCTATACCCACTACTCTCCTCACATCCCCTATCATCATCACGTTGCAAATACAACGATCTATTCCCTCCAAATTTTCTACGTCGCCTATCCTCATCATATTGCCTATCATGTATTTCCTCTTCTTCACACCTCCTATATTTTTTTCGTAGAGACTTAAACTCCTTCTCCCACATTTTAGCCAACCCTCCTAACATTAATTGAAATTGACGATCGTCAATCATTATACCTGCAAGAAAAGGTTAGTATAAAACAATAAAAGATAAATTTTCTCACCACGAATCCTCACTGGTCACTCCAATGAAAATTCACTCGACTCTCCTTTTTTTTTCCCTCACTACAAAATACTCACCGGTCACTCCAAAGAAATAACGCTCGCACTCAAGTGTTTTCACTCGAATTTGATAGTTCTCTCTAAGATGTGCTCAAGCTTTGTACTTGTTTATCAAACTAACAAGATTCAACTCGTGGACACTCGCAACTGTCTCACTTGGACTGCGCAAAAACAAAGAACGCTAGAATAACGTAGATCTTACAACAATACAAAGGATAACATGGATCTTAAAACAAAAACGAAAGTATAACACAGATCTGAGAACAGAACGAAATTTTAGAAAGATCTGAAAATAAAAACGAAAGGATAACACAGATCTGAGAACAGAAGGAAACTTTAGACAGATCTGAAAATAGCAACGAAAAGATAATAGAGATCTGATAACAGAACAGATCTGATAATAGAACGAAATTTTGAACAGATCTGAAAATAGCAACGATAACTTACTTGAATCAAAGAGAACCAAATGCTCTGATACCAAATGATGCAAATCCTTGTACGAATGAGAAGCAAACACGATTAGTTAGAATCGCGCCCTCAATTCAATAACGAACAAGGATCGATTATGTTGTCCCGATCTTTTGAAACAAACAACAATTTGTGATATTCACCTCTAAGCGATTAACACTTAGCAACAAATATCAACGATAATAACAATCGAATTCATACGAACCTTCAAAGAACTTGTTTTGACAATCCGTGCGAAAAAAATCGACAAACGCCACAAAGATGCAATCTTTGATAAGTTTGATTTTGTGAAGAACAAAGCAAAAATGCCTTGCAAATTTGAGAGAAATCCTCAATGTATTAGATATCAATCTGAATTATTTCGTTTATGGTCTCATACAATCATTATATAATCAATAAAACATGAAAAAGTAGTGTAAAAAGTCATAAAGAAAGTTGTGAACAATTTCTACACGGCAGGGCGCACGGCTGCGCATGATCTCGCGCGGTGGCGCGCGAGATTCTGTCCAGGACCAGCCTGGTGCGCGCGGTTCATACGCGCATGCGCGCGCGCACCTGGTGCTGCTGTCCTCATAGTCTTTTAGCACTTGAATTACATTCCAAACACATCCATCATTGTGTCCATATTCCCCAAGCTCCTCTAATTTAGACTCCCCATTTTTTGAACTTCCTTGGTAGCTCACCATGAATCCTTGAAGTGCTTTTTTAAACTTCTTGCTACGTCCCCTCGTTATAGGTCCTTCGTTATATTCTTTGTTGAACTCCACCACTTGCTTGAATATGCTTGATTCATCATCTTTAATCACTTTCAAGCTTGAAAGTCCGAGGCAACAAAGCATCTTAAATCTCCTTTCAACCATTATCACGTAACACCCGGTCAGATTCGTATCACTAACATATTGGGGACAATTTGATCATGAAAATGAGATGAGTAACAGTGTTCTGTCTGTTCCGATCTGTTCTGTTCTGAATTGTTCTGATCTGTTTTTGAACTGCTCATAATTGTTTGATAACATCTGTCTCATATTTGTTTCGTTTCTGTTATGATGAATTAAAAGTAATAAGATTTGAAAGTTTGTTAAAGAAATGTTTTAAAGATTAAGTTCTATATGTATCGTTGGAAATCGATCGACCCCCACTTGCTGAGTGTTTCTCAAAACACCCACCCCTTACAAATTTCATATTAAAATGAAGAGCAACTGAATGAGGAGGAACAAGAAGCCTTCTGAGGATGGTAGCCAATGAGAAAGATACAAGAAATCAAGACTTTATTTTCCTTTTGTTCAGTTTCCGCATTTACAACTCTGATGTATTTTTATTGTCAATGTAAAAACAATGTTTTATTAATGAAAAAGACTGGTTTTTGGCATTTCGATACTAGGCTTAATTGTTTTCAAGTAATTGTTAAACAATGCCGGATGTCACAGACGCTTCGGACACGGGGCGTGACAAGGTCACAAAGTAGCGGACTTCCAAAAGAACACGGGTCCCACTACTGGCCGAGCTTATGTGATGCATGCCGAGGAGGCTGATGTAGAGCCAGATACTACTTTGATCACCCGTAACATTTACGCTTAAGTTTTATATGATTACCGCTTTGACTGAATTAAGTGATTTGATTATTATGGGAATTAAGTGCTGAAATTGAAAACATAGAAAGGATAAGAATGCATACTCTATCTAGTGGGGATTAATAATTTAATTGTATGATTTGAGAAATTTTAGGGACCCAATTGTAATAACCAATAAATAGAGGACTTGATTGCTAAAAATCGAGATTTTGGGGACTATTTCGGAACTTCTGTACATTTGAGGATTTAATTATGACTTTTCGAAATCTTTCATTTTTCTGGGATTAGAATTCGGAAATGAGGAAGGGTCGTATTTCAATTTCGAAAAATTTTAGAGGAGTCATGTTGCAATTTTCGAAATGTTGAAGGACTAAATTGCAATTTTCAAAACCTTGAAAGGCTAATTGTAAATTTTTGAAATTCTGAGGGTTAAACTTAGAAAACATTGAAGAATTTTTGGGTTAATTCGTTGAATTTTTGAGGATTTTGGGTTTATTGCCGGTAAGAAATTCCTTAAGTTCAACTCTATTAGATTGATGGTATATTGCAGGTGTAGCCACGCATGCATTGCTAGATTCAGGGACTACACATTATTTTATATCCGAATCTTTCGTCAAGCGACTAGGAATCATACCAGTAGCGATGGATTCAGGGTTCAGTGTGTTGATCCCATCCGAGGATCAGATGTTCACTTCTCAGATAGTGAAGATGTTAGAGTTTTGGTTACAGAAACATTCAGTGCAGGCAGATTTGATAGTACTACCATTATCGGAGATCGGCATCATCATGGGCATGGACTGTCTATCTCTTTATGGAGCAGTCATAGATTTTCGTTAGAGGTCAGTGTAGGTCCGATCGCCCAGTGGGAAGCCGTTTGTTTTCGAGGCAGCTAGACATCAGCTGATGGCGCACGTCATTTCCTGCTTGTGTGCCAGGAAGCTTATGAGGAGAGGCTGCCAGGCATTTTTGGCCAGCATCTTGTCAATGTCTGAGCCAGTCGATCAGAGGCTAGAGGACGTTAATGTGGTCAGGGAGTTCTCCAGTGTTTTCTCTGACGATGTTTCAGGCATCCCACCAGACAGAGAGGTGGACTTTTCGATTGATCTTTTGCCAGGCACATTTCCGATATCTAAAAGCACCCTACCCGTTAGCACCTGTAGAGATGAAAGAGCTCAAAGATCAGATTCATGATTTGTTAGATAAGGGTTTCATTCGCCCTAGCTTTTCTCCTTGGGGCGCACAAGTTTTTTTTGTCAAGAAGAAGGATGTCAGTATGCGTCTATGCATTGACTATCGAGAGCTGAACAAGGTCACAGTCAAGAATAAGTATCCGTTACTGAGGATCGAGGACTTGTGTGATCATCTTCAGGGAGCATCAATGTTCTCCAAGATAGATGTAACGTCCCGAAAATTTGAACGTCCGCGTAAACCACATGTATACAAGTTATTAAACTTCTTTTGTATTTTATTAAATTGTTTTAATGCATTAAATGCATGTTTATTTCATGAATTTGTGTTTTAATTCATGGTTTATTTAAAATTTCATGAATTAAGATTTTAAGTGGCATTTCGCGCTCGAACGAAGAACGGAGACCGGAGAATATTCAGGAAAAATATTTTTTATTGAATAAATTTTTTTTAATTATTTAATATGAGGTGTTTTTAAGTATGATTTTTTAAAATGGGCCTTAGTTGGGTATTTTTACACGTCGGGTTATATTTTTAGCGGGTAAGCAAATTTTATCGATTCAGGAGATTTTTTAGGGTTTGAGCAATATTTTCAAAAGCGTACCTGAACCAAATAATTTTCGGTAGTGTGTTTGGGCTTGACGGGCCTATTTTTAATCTTAATGGGCTCCAAATCATTTTAATCCTTTTTAACACAAACGTAGGGCCCATTAGTAGTATGATTATTATTTAATTACTACCCTAAGCATCCCTAAACCTAAACCTAATCTCATCAGCCGCTCACACCCCTCCTAGCAGCAGCTTTCACGTGAGAATACACCATCAACCTTCGGCCATCCTCTCCCCTTCAAGAAAAGATCATCCCCGCTTCTTCGGTGACCCCCCAACACGCATTCCTTCAAGTTTTCTTGCATCAAATCGCAAAGGCACTCATGTATCTTCTTTTTCTCTTCATTCATGCCATTATTATTGCTGATATATATATGAATGCATGAGGATTTATTTTGGCTAGTTAAAGCTTCGGTTTTATGCAAGAATTGACATGAATGTGGATTCCTTCTGTTAAAAACTCACGTGTCCTTGTATATGTGCAAGGGGATGTCGGTTTTTGAGTTTCTAAGGGCTGTACATGATGGTGAGAGGGTGTCAATAGGCTGGATTCAATGGTTAGATGGGTTAAGTCGAGGGTCGATCGGTTTTTTGTTGTTGAAGTTTGTCACAAAACCCATCACCATCGGTTATTTTAAATTCTGTGACTTATAGTTTGGTTTCCTGTAACAGTGTTCATCATTTTATTTGTAGCACTTTGTGTTAACTTCAATTTGATAGCAAATTTGTAATTTTTTGATAAGAAACGAGGGAGATAAGATTTTTATCGTAAAACCATGCAAGCTGTGAAATTTCTGTGTCACAAAACCCGTCACCCTCAGTTATTTTGAATTCTGCGACTTATAGATTTTTTTGCTGGAAATGTGTTCAACATATGATTTCTATCACTCCATGTTACCTTCGATTCGATAGCAACTTTGTAATTTTCTGATAAGAAATGAGAGAGATATGATTTTTATCGTGTCATCGCTCAAGCTGGAAAATTTGTGTGCTTACGTTGGAGATTTCCAGCAACCTTTGAGCTTGTTTTGTGGGTCATAAGTGGTCTGTAAAGGGTGATTTATAGGCTGGTCATGTAGGTTTAAGTCACGGTAAAATTTGGTTAAGTTTCGAGTCGATTCGATTTAAAACCGGGACTCCGGTCCAATTTTTAAAACTAATCGAATAAGTTTTGAAACAGGCTCGAGTTTACATCTAAGAAATATGTTTAATATGTTTTGGGATGTTTTGAGAAGTTTGGTAAGCTTCGGGTCGAATTTTAGAGGTTTAAGGGTAAAACAATCATTTTTGGTTTCCAGGGGCAAAATGGACATTTTGCACCCGGGGAGAGATTTTTGTCCTGGCAGCATCCTGAGCACATTTTATCATGTTTTAAATGTTTACGCATCACATTTATGATTTTTATGAAATTATGATAAATACGGTGCATGCTTGGTTTTAAGGAAAAAAGTTACGTATATGCATGTTTTTATTAAGTGGTGAAATATGATGATGTTTTTGAATGATGAGAATTGGTTGTGACTGACGAAGTATATGTATTCGATGACATGAGATATGATGAGCTGAGGCCAAGGCTCAGTGGAGGGTAATGCTGTCGCTGATGTCTCCGCCGTTCGGTACCGTGGTTATACGTAGATGGATCCATCGAATAGAGCTGATACGATAGAAATGATACGAAAATCACAACTAATGAACTAAATTCAATTAAAAGAAAATATATACGTATATGATGACATCATGAGACTTTCATTGACACGTTACGATTTTATACGACATGTTTATGTTCATGTTTGAGTAGGAAAGCATATACAAAAAGTTATAACAGAAGAACTACTTTTTTTTTCTTATTCAAAAATTTTACTTCATTGTGTTGATTTGGAATTAGCACAAACAAGAATTTTGACATTAATATACTATAAACACAAATAAGCTACGTATAATATTTATGTGGGAATGATACTAGAGTTGTTGGGATATCGTTTTTTTGTGTCCAAAACGTAGCAGAATTTTAAAAATTTTATTTTGACATTCAAAATATTCTTTGGACACTCGTATGATTTAAATTAAATAAATATTCATATGATTTTTAGCATATACTTTTAGTGAACAATTTTCACTTGGCTCCAACTACTCCGGTATAAGCGGACGTAACTTTTGTTGTAAATCTCAATGAACGTTCTTCAAATATCCTTTCTTTAATCCTCCTTTCAATCCACGACTAGATCGATTGTTCATCTTCTAAATTGCACTAGAAATTTAGAGAAATTTAGAAGATTTTTTTCATTGGAGATTAAAAGTTGAGAGGCGGCTCAAATAAAATTTTTTCTTTGATGGAGGCTGAAAATTTTGAGAGAATGTGGGTGAGGATTTTCGAAAGTTGCAAGTGTTGTGGAGGCTAGGGGTTCGAAGTCTCCTTGATTAATTAATTGAATTAGTCCAACTAGTTTAATCAATTAATTCAAAGTCTATTAAGAATTTTAATTATTTAATATGTTGTACTTGTACTCACACAAGTCTATAAAACATACCTCTCACTATATTTAATTTAATATTTAATAAACTCAATTTTTGAGTATAATAACTTAAATTCTAAAATTTTATAAATTCAACTCTTTGAATTTATTTTATCCAAATTTTAAATATCATAAATTCAACTCTTTGAATTTATTATCTCGTAAATTCAACTCCTTGAGTTTACTATATCATAATTTTATATAAATTCAAGCACTTGAATTTATTCTCTCTACGAGAACAAATGATCAAGTGCTTGTGTGACCTTCAATGGTTAAGGGATACAGTTAGCCGTGAGTTCACAACTCTTTGTGATTCAGGATATTTTCCTTCATTCGGGCTTACCCTAATTTCCCCCATTTCATGCGCCAACATTTGGTCATTAGAATGTTATAAATCATTTTCTAATTAAACTCATCGAATCATGTTAAGAGCGTCTAGTAGCATCGCCCCATGATTCCTTAGGTGTCACTGATAGTGCCTGCAAGAACCAATTAGTTATGATTAACGTACATTACGGTTTCTTCATCTCATATATCCCGATCGAATCTGTAACCATTAGTTCATCGAGGGTTATATATTAGATTCGATTGCTATGTGATACAATCATGAAATATTCATAGCGTCAAAGCATGCAAACTGGAGAACTCTTTCCCTAATGTACATATCACACTCTGGACAGAGATTTCATACATTATTATTTTGTTAGATCACATAGAATATTCACACCCGTAGATGAGCGGTGTATTCCCGATTACAATGCACTGGCTCCTACACATGTCACAATTGAATCCAACCTCGCCACCTTGTGACCCTCACGGAGTCGTTAAACGAGTCAAAGCACAATCCTAGTATGTAGAGCCTCAGTGTTGTCTCGGATCGTAAGGACTAAACATATACAATAATAACCACAGACTTTTCCTCTCGATGAATAAGAACCACTTGAAAAGTTCGAGGGATGGTTGTTCGGTACAATCATCGTATGATTACCCATCTTTATGATTGGACATTTATATTCTCTTACCATGAAACACGGTATAACATCACATATGCTAATATCAAACTCAAGCGGTCTTTATCCTAGTTTTTACAGTGTTTACAAATGAGTATCAATATCGAATTACGATTCATTTGTATTAATGTATAATCAAGGACTTTATCTATGCTGATTGCATGACGGTACAGATAAAGTAAAATGAAATCATGAAAGTTAAATTATATTAAAATAAAATTTTTTATAACACTTGAGTTAATAAATTTTTCAGCCAACCAGTTGCTCTAACAAGAGTGTCATCGTTACTAACACTTGAATCAAGACAAGCAAAACCGGTTACGGTTCTCTCACTTGTAAAAGATTTTATATTTTTGTTGTCCTACGATTTTTGATGTATTTTGATTTTAATTTTTTTTTGGAAAAATAAAATTTTCCATAAAGAGATTTAAGGAAAAACTTAGAAGATGATTGTCACTGTTCATAAAACGTATGTAATTTTTCATAAAACGTACATAAAAATTACACTTGCGAAGTAATTGGAATAAAAGAAAATAACACGAGACTGTTACAAATAAATTTTTATGAATTTCATAGCAGTGGAACTTTGGTTAGACCTTATTAAACTTCAAGTAAATTTACTCAGCATTCAATTGAAAAAGTACTAAATATCATTTTATTGTTATTGAACAATGACTCTGATCCAATGCTATCCTAATTAATCTTCGAGTTTCAAGCATAATTCTATATTTTCCGGCGGATTCATCGTTTTCATCTCGATTCTTCGAGGATTCATCGTGTTATTCTCGGACGTTACATGTACACCAATCTCCTTATTTTGAGTTGTACTAGTATCCTCGAGATTTGATTTGGTTGGGGCACCCTTCGGGTGTTTCTTGTAAATGAAGTACAATATCATTTGAAGAACTCCGAGTAAAAATCCCAAAACATTTGGAAACTGGATTTACAAGAAAAATAATAATAAATTAATTATGGGATGCAATTAATTAAAAGCAAAAAAAAAATATATTTTTTTGTACTTACTGCAATGTAGTAGTCCTTCACGAAAAACCCATAGAAGAACCACAGTGTAGCACTAAGGGTGAGGAAGAATGATAGAGTGAATGGCATAAACTCTACGCTTTTTGTTTGTATCACTCGTTTCTGCCCAAAAAAATTAGATCAACGTATTTATTATAAATCATTTAAAAATAAATAATAAATAATTTTCACTCTAAATAATAAGTTATTAATTGATTAGATATTCTGTTTTTAAAATATGTTTTTTTAAAAATTGAGACATGTTAACTTGTATAGACATTTGAAAAATTGACAAACGCTCGATTTTACAGATTTTTAATTAAAAATTTTATTTCATCGATTTTTGGATCTGAAAACTTTAAAATGGATTTTCTGGTATTTTTTTTTCTAAATTTTAAGAAAATGTATAGCATATTACCATGATGCTTAAAGGAGCAGCGAATACGGCTACATTAACTGCGGCACATGTCCATCCTACGAGAGAAACCCTATTCGATCCTTTAAATACAATGAAAGAAATTGCCACCACCAACCCTATTACTCCCACATTGAGTATTAGAATCAACCGTATGGTAAATATCTGCAAATATAATCAGTTATAAAAGTAGAATGTGATATGTGATAATTAATATTAATCAAATTAAATTTTATATATATATATATATATATATATCAAGTGAGATATAAGCAAAAATAAAATAGGAGAATGGACTAAAGGAATAATGCTCGAGCTGGAGTATTAAATTTCGATTCACAAAAATGTTCCTAAAGTTTTTAAATTATGTAAATGAAAATTGATAAATAAATATATCAAACTCGATAACTCGACCCCCCATCAGACAAAGCCAAGTTTGTGCTCGATCAAACTTGATCAATTGGAGGTTGAATTGAAACTCGTGAGCTGCTCGGCTTTTCTTAGACTTCGAAGTCGTAGTACTTAAGTTCATACATCACCAATATGAATTCAAAAAAGTAAAAGAAAATCTTTCAATCTCCTAATTTGGCCTGGTTGCTACATGATCATGTTCTTTGATTCTGCCCCTTTATTAATTCAAGCAATTATTTCATTACTTTGGTCCTTTGACAAATCAAAATTGGTCTTAGAATAATAAATTGTTATACATACTTTCAGTCATTTTTCGTGAGGAAATAAAGATATATCAGTAATATCCGGCTTAATATACGTCAAAAAAATCAATTGATTGCATTAAGTACTTGAAATTTTAATTATTTATAAATACAAAATTTTTCGGGATAAAAAATTTAGAAAAATAAAGTATTACCTTTGCCTTTTTTTGTGCATATATAAGATATATGAAGAGATAAATGGACTCGATAACGCATCCAATGCAATTAACGGAAACAATCAAGATCGCATTTGTCTTAAGAATCGCATAGTATAACAATAAGGATGCACTCATAAGTGCCACTGAATATGGTATTGATTGAAACCCTTCCGACGATTTCCTCTTGCAAATTGTGTAAAATGTAGGCCTGTTCAAACAAAAAATACAAATTTTTTTTATGGACGACCTAAATAGAAATATAAGAGTTAATAACTTATTTTGTCGCGATCCATGTTGTTCGTGATGCATTAAAAACTTTCCTCAACTTGTGGATTTTGATGCATTTATGTTCATTCAAGTTTTTTTCAAGGACTTTTCGGACAAAATGCAAACAAGAGGGAATCAATCGCATAAATTTATTATCCCAAAATATAATTTTAACAGTACTCAAGTATTTTAAAAATATGATTGTCTTTAAAAAAATTTACTCGGATATAATTACTTTTTTGAACCAATAATGCTTTGTGACATTGGTTAGTTGTCTTACACTGGTGCCAAGAAGACGAGGAACCCAATAATATTCCCTGTGGAAATTGAAAATTAAGCCCAAAATATCAATAGTATTCCGAAGTGTAGCCAAATTATAAAGTAAAAGCTATAAAATAGAAAATAATGCAGCAAAAATGAGAATTACGGTAGGGGTGAAATGAATCAAATCAAAGTGAAGAGTAGAGTAGCCATTTTACATATTCGAGCTCGAGCATGTATTTTTTTTGGTTGTTTCGAACCTCATAAAATGAACACAGTTCATTTAGTAACTTTATTATTAATCGGGCACTATTATGTAAATGCTCAATTTCAGCTTGCACGTTTGAATTTGAATATATCTAAAAAATGAACATGTTCAACATTGTATCAGCCCGATAATTGAAATAAGAGTCGGACTATAGCCGCTGATCATGTGTTATAAATAAAACGTTTGAGGTTCAAATTTGGCTCAAGAAAAATAAATGAATGAATATATACGAGTCCAACAATTTCACATAAGAATCGAATAATAAACAAACGGCACAAAAAAACTTGAGTGTCGATTCAATTCGTTTGCACCCCTTATCCTCGTATCTTTTATTGATAGATGTTTGATACATACCCAAAAGGCCAAATCCTAAAGCCAACTGATCAGAAGAAGGTATTGCCATTGTAATTGAACACCGGCCAAAAAATGTTGTAGTTATAAGAAAGAGATTTGAGGTAGTTGCTATCTACATTAAACTTTGATTGAAAGTATATATAGCTAAAATTTGACCAGAATTATATGTACATAGTTGGGTAGAAGTATTAATTAATCTTTAATAAATATATATATGGCCATTGGCTAAATGATGAAAGATTTGTTTTTTCACAGTAAATCAGTCGCCAAACACTTTGAGTGGTCTTTAATCTTTAATACGATTTATCTGCCAACCTAGGCAAGTAAAATTTGTTTGCATATTAAAACTTTTATTTTTTATGTTTATTTTTTTAATAAAATTAATGGTAAACTTTTAGAAAAAGAATTAATGTGTTTTGAAGACCAGAAGTATGGACATCTAATATTGTTTTAAATACCACCGAGCGTGTATCCGTAAAAAAAAAAAATTTAAATAGATTACCATTATTTTTAAAATATTTATTGAAGTTATATTTGAAAGGAAATAATTTTATAGAGAAAAAAAGTATTTAACTACAACAACAATTTTAAATTTTTTGACGAAGTATTTTCCAATCAATAATTTCAGAACTTATTCTGTATATTTGTTTGCATTTAACAAAACACGATTTATGTTATATATATATCCTAAAGTTTGAAAATTATCACATTATAAGATACATCTATTTCATAAAATAAAAATTATAAAAGGGAATCTTAGAAAAAAGCTTTTTTTCTTTTAGATCTCTTTCCTTTTGTTTGTTATTAACACTTTTTTTTTTAGTTTGAACTTCACTTTGTTTTAAATTAAAATGTCTTAGTTTTAGTGATAACAAACTGTAAAAGTAAGTGCAAAATGAACCAACTTGAGGTCGGGCCTTTATTGACTTTTATGTAAAACAATCTTGATTTTAATAATATTTTAAGATTTTACTCAATTTTGACAATTACTTTATATGTACACTCATGTAAGCTGTATAGATAAAGTTCCTCAATATACTATAGGTACCATAAGGTCTATCTCACAACGTAAGATTATGAAACTCATTAAGAAATTTACTGTATATTTTAAATAGGTTCCTAGTCGAATCAGCCATGAAAAATAAGGATAAATGTAGGTTGATCTTGAGCCTAATATATGTGAGGTAAACGTCATGTACTGAAGAACTCTTTCTCAAACTTCCCAAGTGGTTATCACTTAACGAGTGAAATATTCTGCGGTTATGGTTGTACTCCATTAATCTTTTGATCCGGGGAAACATATAGAATCTATGTACTAGTATGTATTTTGATCCGTTTACTGACTCCATTGAGGGTTATCAGGTTGCGAGATTGGATATAGTTTCGAAATACGTAGGAATCAATACATTGTATTCGAGGATTCACCGCACACACACGAGTAAAGACTTCCTATGAGATCTAAAGAGTTAATAGTGTAAGAAATCTCTAGCCAGATTAAAACGTGCGTTTTGGAAAAAGGTTTTCTCAGTTGCACATACCTTGTCACTATTATTAATACTCAAAGACACAACACATCGTCATAGAATTCATTTGATAACACATCGTGTGGGGACTCGGACGCTAATCATGTTCTTAATCATCATTGGGACAATTTAATTGATTATAATAAACAGGGTCTAAATTTTTTTTATATAGTATTAAATGCGGAACGTAATGGAATACATTCTAATATACATGTCAATATTAAAGTACAAGTCTTGTACTATATACAATCATTCAAACTAAAGTTTAACAACTAAATATCAAGTGTCCAAATCCTAACTCTAATCATGTCCGTAGTCTCCACTCTAATCACGATCTCTCTTCATCTCCTCGACCCCGATCCTGTCCCACCTGTTGCCATGCACACATACAAACACGACAACAGCCGGATAACTTCGGTGAGAAATTTATCCCAGTATCAATCAACGAAACATGGAATCATATAAACAATGTAAAAGCATGTAACAGATATTAGTAATATGTATCAAAATCTGAAACATAACCAATATAAAATCGTCAATCAGACTCGTGACTCCACGTCTCAGACTAAACTCAATCCTAGTCTAGGGATCCCGGTTTCCAGACGTTGGCATTCCTATATCGAATTTCAGTAATAAAAGAAACTCCAATTCTATTCAACATCGATATAACCAAACATTCGGTGTCTTGACATATCCGTCACAGATTTTGGTACTTTCGCCAAATCCCTATCCTGTGACAAGATGCAATGTGCCAGTGACGATTCCATCACTATCTGACACCTATGTCACAAGATCACTCGTCTAATACTCGTCTAATACATGCTTTCTATAAATCAATAGAACAAGCATATGAATTCAAATCAATGCACACAATAACAATAAGTATGTGATTTAGGAAAACTCAAGTATATCATACTCGAGTCGTTCTCCCGATACAACAATGACTTATACCTTTCTTTTTGTAAATCTGATTCTGCCGAAGTCTCTGATTCGAATCTGTCAATACTCACTTTGGCAATGACAATATCAAGGAGTATAATATCAATACACTACACAATCAATACTGGATATAATCAGAACTCAATCAAATTCTGTTTCAACGGCATAACGGCGCAGTCTCAATATACCCAGCGATACAACATCAATCAGATATCAATCCCAACATCTCATAATCGATAATAATACAATTCAGATATTAATTCTCAATCAATTCAACTCTGAAAATCATAACAATTTCATAATCAATCTGTTTCTCAATCTGACTTCGATTCTACGATGTCTAACATGTCAAGAACATCATATATGAATCATATTCGATTCTGGTAATATCGTAATTTTAAGACATATCAAAACTTAATAAAACTTACGTCCAGTTGAAGCCTGCGTCGATAGGAACACAATAATGAAGTCGGATTGACAATCTAACGGACGGATCGGAATATAAAGGCGTAAGGATTTTTCACAATTCTTTGAAGCCTTCTTCCAGAAATTCTCTCGTTTTTTCCTTCTGAATCGTTGAAGGGAAATAAGCAATTTCATATAAATATATTGCATGTTCAATCCATGTGGCTAAGTCCTTGTGCAGCACGTCTCGCGCATATGCGCGACCTTCATCGGCGCATATGCGTGAGACAATATGTCTCGGCGGGTTCCAAGCACGGCAGCTCGCGCATATGCGCGCCCTCATTCGACGCATATGCGCGAGGTCCTTCACCATTCTTCACAACTCTCGGGTACCCTCGCGCACATGCGCGGATCCATGTCGCGCATATGCGCGAGGTTCTCTGCATATGCGCGAGGTCTTTTCCTTGCACATAAGTCCAATCTTCTTTTCGCCTATCCCGGTCTGATCCGTTCTGTCTATAGTCACATGAATTAATCAATGAATCATTTCAGATTAACAACACCATAAATCTTGAGCATTACACATCGTCATAGAATTAATTTGCAACTCTCAATATACCAATGGTTGCATATTTGATCGGGATATAAGAGTTGAAGAAATCGTATTATACGCTAACGATAACTTAAGGTTCTTGCAGGCACTATCAGTGTCACCTAGGAGATCATGAGACGATGCTACTAGATGCTTCTACCATGATCTAGTGGATGCAGTCAGACTTGAGTTCTGATGTTCTTGATCAAGGGATTGAAGAAATGAATCTAGCTAATTAAGGTAACCTCAAGTATGAAGAAATGTTGTTCTAAATCACATGAATTTGTAAAATCGTTGCTAGCTGTATTCCTGAATAATTGAGGGTCACACAATTATTAGATTTTGTGTTCCCATTGAGATAGTCATGTTCAAAGAGTTGAATTTGACAATTGAAACGACTCGTGCTACAAAAATACTACTAGATATTATTTTTTTGTAAACTATTTTTCGAATTAAAATAAAAGTCTTCAACTATTGGTAAAAATAATGCAGTTAAAAAGAATATTTGATCATCAAACCCTAGAATATTATTTAAAATAATTCAAATATACGACATGCAAAGTCCTGTCATCCATCAACATATAAAAGTGAATGTGTATAAAAATATCCATGTTTACTCCTAACTCATAAACATAATGTGTGGAAAAATATGGTCATCAGGTTAACGTGCGCAAATCCAGTCCCGCCTACTCAATCTTCGGCGCCTCCAGTTTCCATATCAATATGCTCACCTGCATCATTTACACCTGGTTAGTCGAAAGAATCAACATGCTTGAATCGTAATAGCAAGCACATATACAATGTTGGGGATCGATATAGAGTTTAGAAAGGGAAAGGGGTGAATAAACTCTTTCCTTTGACGGTCATTTTTGCAAATGGTGCTAGAATCCTGTTAGAGATTATAGCTACTATTGTTTAAGAGTAAGTCCAGCAGATCACAATAAATAGTTCGGAAACGATCTGATGGAGTACGGTGAAACACAATAAAAACAGTATGCAGTATACAATGGTTGTTTATGGAAGTTCGAAGATAAAATCTTCTACGTCTCGCCTTCTTCTGTTTCTAGAAGGTATCACTAAAAGACTTTGGTTTTTACAGTACAACACTTGTACACACCCACTACAGCAGGACTTATTCTTCGCCTACTGAAACTCTTAGTTTCTCAACACGAAAATATGAATACATCAAAGTTCTGGAAAAGACTCTTTTCTAGATTACAAACTCTTCTCTAAGATATAGTAACTAGAATATGATTGAAGAGAGAATAAGAAACAGTCATCAAAATATGATCTCAAAAGATCAGATAACTAATGTGAAGCATGTGCTGCTTTTCTGTATATTGAGCTTGAAGATGATAAGAAGTTCTGAGTGCTCAAATCGACGTTCGTATATCAAAGAATGTGAACGTTGTTTCGGTATTGGTAACCTATAAACGTCGTTGATCTTGTGTATTTATAGAAGTCTTGAATACAACGTCTATAAAAAAACGGCTTCTTTGACCTCTGATAGGATCAGTTTTATTACCTAAAAGGGTTCCTGCAAAGAGTTTCAGAACAATCAGTCTTGCTTCATACCATATTTGGTAAAGCATATTAAATGACTTTGTTCAACATTAATGATGCATTTAATACTTGTACTATGTAAAGTTACGGTAACATTTAATATAAAATCGATAGGTTCTGTTTCAGTAAAAGTCAAGTTATTTTTTCTGTTTTTCTAAGCCGATAAGTACTCGAAGAGTACTACTTTGTTAAGGCGATACGAGAACTTCTGCTTTTATACTATCTTCTATTTTTACTAATGCGATCTACTGGTTTTGACTATCATCACCACAATTAAATTAAGTATATCAATTTACGCCTTTGCGGTGATGCCAAAACCTAGAAGTTAGTATGATGAAGAAAATAGTTGAATCAAAAACAGATAGCAATAATAACCAAATATTTGAAAAGTCAATAATGAGTAAAGTAGAGTTCAAAAGAGTATTAATTAGAAAGATTAATCATCAGTCCCAATATCCTTGAATAGTGCATCATCATCATCTTGAGGATCTTGGCTTCTGAAGGATGATTCTGCTTGATGATGTCCTCCTGATTTACCTTCCTCTGTCTTTTCATCTGTCCTCCGTTCTACCCGTTCTACTGCTTCACCCTTTTTGGCATCAATGCGAGTAAGCAGTTCATCCATTCATCCAGAAAGACTGATAAAGCTATCATTAATCATCTCCAAGAATGGGACTTGATTCGAAACACGATCATTTAGTGAGATTGGGATTCAATCTTGGAATCAATTGATTCCAGTTTCAAATCAGTAGCCTCCACTTTAGTTGAAATTGAGCGTAGAGACGACTAATGATCAACGACAGTTAGAATAACATTAGATTGACTAAGCATGATGGTAGCATGACTAGACAAAACATTTTTCCTAAAAAGTCTTGAGTCAACTTCAAGCTTTGCCAATGATTCAGCCGTGTTAAAGACTTGTTTTGAAATGCGGTCACGGAAAAATTTGGTGGTAGTGACATCACCAGCATGATCGTAAGACAATCGTTTGACGATCTCTGAAACTCTTTCAATATTCCGTCTCAGAGTATCAATCTCAGACTGAAGATCAAAGTGATCTTCTTCTGGTGATGGAGTTCTTGCGAGTAGGCGTTCTGAGATTTCAGCAAGATGCGCAACATGAGCAGTGCGAGATGGTGAATCAGTAGGAAAGACAACAAGGGCAGTAGAAACAGCAGTAGTCTGTCCAGTAAGAAGATCCTTCAGCAGCAGCCGAGGGTACATGAAGTGTTCTTTCTTTTGGTTGCTCGGATTCCATGGCCTCTAGTTGTTCAGCTGCTGGAATTTGATCATTCAGGATGGCTACCATTTCTGCTTGATGTTCTGTAGAGAAAATCTCTAAATTTGGCAATGATTGAGATGGGGCAGCATCCGATTCTTCTAAATGGTGTTCTACTGGAGAGCTACTGGTTTGACCAAGTCATCAACCTGAGCTGATTCAGGTGCAGCAGAGACAGTAACAACGATGGATTGAATGACTTCATCCACTGAAGCCAATTCACGAACAGTCAGGAGAGAAGAAGACTGAGTAGGCAACTTCGGAGATGTAGGAGTACTAAAGACCTTAGCTTGTGGTGGAGCTGTAGTCCTTTCCTCAACTGGCTTAGTCTGAGCAAAGTCTGGAATGATGCCTACTGAATATGGTACAGATTCTCCAAACGTCTGTTCTTGAGAAAGAAGTTGCTCATTCATCATTCTCAAACAGTCAGATAGAATGTGGATCACATTCTGATTCTGAACAGCAGTTGGAATCATAGCATCAAAATTAGACTGAAGAGTCTTCAATGCTGATTCCAGCTTTTGTCGTTTCAGCTGCTTAAGAATGAAACCTCGGTGTCTCATAGCTTCAATCACATTTTCAGTCTTGGCAAGTTCAAATACCTTTTCTTCATTCTTTACCATTTTACTGAAATCACCTCGTGTTCTGAAGAATTTGAGAGGATGGAAAACTCGAACCTTATGCCAATCATCAAAGAAAGTCATCCCTTCATTGGCAGATCTCTCAATCTCTTCCAAATGAAGATTAATACCAGTTAAACCAGATGATTTGGTGCCATGAAATTGTGGTTCTGCAACGAGTTTCCCTTTGCCTTTATCTGAAAATGAGGCAGGCATCATGGGTCGAAATGCAGAAGATTCAAGAATGACAACTCCAGACGAGGGTCTGAAGTTCGGAGCAGTAGAAGAGGTGGTAGCAGAAGTGGCTGCTGGCTTAGTGACCGGAACAGATACTTGCAAAGAAGACGTGGCATCTGGAAACACTTGTCTCAACGGGAAAGTGTCTAAATCAGCAATTGCTGCTGTTTTCTTAATGCGAAGCACCGTGCAAGCCTTCTTCTTGCTGGGGGTGGTAGGGACAGATGCTTGTGTAGTAGCAGCAGACTCCTCAGAAACTTTTTTATCAGAATCAGTGGATATAACTACTCTTTTTCTCTTAATCTTCTTCTGAGGTCCTTGAACCTCAGTTTGAGCATCTCCAATTTCTCTTTTTAGAGCAACAAAATCCGCCAGAGATGGCTTTGGCCTCAAGGCGAGTACATTATCAGCATCGGTCATTCTCACATAGGAAGCGTCATGTTCAGTAGTGAAAGAAAACCAGCATCCTTATGCATTTTGCTGATCTGAATAGCAAAACCAGAACTCTTCTGCAGAACCATATCATTTAGGATTCTAAACAAGAATCCACTCCAATCCACCTTAAAATCAGAAGTGATGGCCAACATCACTTGTACCTTTTCCTTGGTCAATTTTTCAAAAGTACCATCTTTGATCAACAGTGCTTTTGCAACAATATCAGCAAGCACTTGGTATTCCATCTTGAGTAGCTTTTTGAAGCAAGAAGGAGAGAGTTCCTCTCCAAAACCTGAGAAAGTAACAAGGGCAGCCGACATCTCCTCCTTAGAGGTATCAGAGAAGTCCGAGATACCTGAGCATGGGAGGAAGAAGGTTGATCACAATAGGTCAGCATCGATTGAAATAGATACATCTTCTTGGGAATAGACTACTTTCCTTTCGTCAACCTTAGCTTTTGCATAAAATTCCAGGAGAGCAGTCTTGTAGATAACTACTGGTGCTTCTAGAAACCTTCTGAGACCAGATTTCTCGATGGCTTTGAACATGTTGACAAGATTTTCGACCTTGATTGTCAACACTGAAGCAAAATTAAGTTGATAGGCATTGAGTGTGTAAGCTCCAGACATTTTTCAGCAAGTAGAAATGAATTCGAAGTAGATTCTGCAGTAGAATGTGAATACGAGAGAAAATAGTAGCTAGTATGCGAAAGATCTGAAAGCGTAAAGGTGAAAAGACTGAGAAGAGAATGTTAAATTCTAGAATGTACAGCCGTCAGTGAAACGTACGGACACGTGTCAATATGTTTACGGTTGAATTTGAAAAGTTGAGCAGTGAGTGTCAGATACGCCAAAATTTGAAAAGTAACTAAAATAGGCGGGCTGCCCAAAGCGGTTACTAAAAAATCAGAAGAGAGTTTGTCGTCTTATGATAATATCTACTGGAAGTTATGAAGTGCTGAAATATTTTCAGTATCTTGACTTAAACCAGTAAGCACATTGTTTTATCGAAAAGACAAACCTTCTTCTGCTTCTGATAAAGCACGGAAAATGAAAAGACAGAATAAAATAATATTTCCCCTCAGTTAATGCAACTAATAAATGCAAAAGATACGATATCTGAGGGAATGATAGATGACTCTTGATCTTCGTGCAAGATGTGACCGGTTGGACGTCTTTTTAG
This sequence comes from Primulina tabacum, assembly GCF_025594145.1. Taxonomy (NCBI): domain Eukaryota; kingdom Viridiplantae; phylum Streptophyta; class Magnoliopsida; order Lamiales; family Gesneriaceae; genus Primulina; species Primulina tabacum. The sequence goes on along the minus strand of NC_134562.1, from coordinate 20,290,639 downwards.
CTTCCCAATGATCTATATAAGTTCCTGCAATCTCAGAAATAAGGTTATGCACACAAATAATAACAAATCACAAATGGATGATGCGCAAATGCTCTCGGAGTCCTCTCCAGAGGCTGATTCAGCAGAGGAATTGCAAGTACCATTTCCAGATTCTCGTAAGATGATGTCTGAAGACATCCTTTTTTAAGATATGAAGACTTGGAAGAAATTCCTTGGCTTGTAATATGAACAATCAGTTAGATTGTTCGTTCTTAGAAGGATTAAGCTGCGGAATAACCCCCTTCACAAACCACGATCACGCAAAAAGATGGGATTCCAGCAGAGCTTAGTTAGGTCATGCTGAAGTACTTTGCAGTACTTCAAGCTGCTGAAATCAACAAAATGTAATAGATAGGACAATGTAATGCATCTGGTTTTATGAATGAAATATTCTATTTTGTCATATATCTGTTTATCTACTGCTTTTTACTAAATGCAGATAAATAAATAAATAAGCAAATAACAAGAAATAAACATGAAGAAAGAATGAGAAAAACTTAGTCTGGATAATTTAATGCTCGATGACTCTTCATCTTCCTCAAATCTTGTCTATAAAAGAAGATGACTTCTGCTTGTAATGACATTTGTATTCCAATGGATTGTGAAAGGAGCACTCATGTTCCTCATCCTTCATGGACACCTCAACGTTTGCAAGAATTAAAACAAGGTGCAGAAGACTTCGTCTTTGCAGAGGTTATGTCCATTTGGACTACTGCTCATGACCTCCAATCAATCAATACCAGAGAATTTCCTCCTGCTGCTAAATAGAGGTCACTTGCAAGAAGATTCAAGAGGCTTGCTCGAGTTGATCACATATCCGAGCTGGTCAAGGATGATGTGCTGAACCATATGCTGCTGTCAAGAGAGTGGGAGTTGCTGGATATAATTGCTAATTCCAACAACTTACGGAACATTAAGAGTCATGATTTGAACAACTGTTTTAGAATGTGGCAAGATGCTGTAGAAAGAAGTTTGAATCAAGTTGTAAGGCGTCGATTCTATTCTTAATAAAATATCAGTAGTTGCCACAAGTTGTCTCCTTTTTTTTATAAACTGACAAACTGATATTAGTTGAGTAACAGGCAACTGATAATAATCAACAAACTGAAAGCAACAATATACTCAAGTTAAATCAATTAAACCAAGAACATTTCGAAAATAAGAAAACTTATTCTCAGGCAGAAGCTTTGTAAAGATATCTGCTGCTTGTTGATCAGTAGAAACATATTCCAGACGAATGTCCTTCTTCTGCACATGTTCTCTTATGAAATGGTGTCTGATATATATGTGCTTTGTTCTGGAATGAAGTACTGGATTTTGCGTGATTGCTATAGCACTGGTATTGTCACAGAAGATGGGTGATTCAGAAGCTTGAATTCCGTAATCTTCAAGTTTTTGTTGTATCCATAGTATTTGAGAGCAGCAACTTCCAGCAGCAAAGTACTCTGCTTCTGCAGTAGATGTAGCTATGGAAGTCTGCTTTTTACTAAACCAGGAGATTAGCCTATCACCAAGAAATTGACAAAAACCACTTGTGCTTTTCCTGTCTAATTTGCAAGCTGCATAATCGGCATCTGAATATCAAATAAGGTTGAAAGAAGAATTATTAGGATAACATAAGCCGACATTTTGAGTGCCCTTCAAATATTTCAGTATGCGCTTAGCAGCAATGTAATGTGACTGCTTAGGATTAGATTGAAATCTTGTACAATTGCAGACAACAAACATAATATCAGGTCTACTATCAGTAAGAGATAACAGTGAATCAATAAGACCACGATACTGAGTTACCTCTACTGAAATTCCATTTTCATCCTTGTCAAGTTTAGTAGATGAGCTCAAAGGAGTAGAAGCTGCAGAGCATGTTTCCATGCCAAAATTTTTCAGTAGTTTCTTAGTGTACTTTGCTTGATTTAAGAAAATTCCAGTATCAAGTTGCTTGATCTGTAGTCCTAGGAAGAATGTTAATTCTCCCATCATGCTCATTTCAAATTGTTCCTGCATCAATTTAGAAAACTTTGCACATAATTTGGGGTTAGTTGACCCAAAGATAATGTCATCAACATAAATTTGTACTAATAAAATATGCTTATTCTTAACTAAAGTGAACAAAGTTTGTCTACTGTTCCTATAGTAAAATCATGATTAACAAGAAATTGTGAAAGTATGTCATACCAAGCTCGAGGTGTCTGTTTTAAACCATATAGGGCTTTGTGTAATTTAAATACATGATTTGGTAAGAAATGATCGATAAAACCTGGTGGTTGTTCAACGTAGACCTCTTCTTGCAGTAGACCATTTAGGAAGGCGCTTTTCACGTCTATCTGATAAACTTTGATATTTTTGAAAGCAGAAAAGGCTAAGAATATTTTGATTGCTTCAAGCTTTGTCACTAGTTCATAGGTTTCATCATAGTCTATTCCTTCTTCTTTTATGAAACCCTGAGCCACCAATCTTGGTTTATTTCTGACCACAGTGCCTTCTTCATTTAGTTTGTTATTAAACACCCACCGTGTTTCAATAACAACTTGATGAGTTGGTCTAGGTACAAGAAACCAAACTTCATTTCTTTTAAATTGATTCAGCTCTTCTTTCATAGCTTCGATCCAACTGGGATCCAGAAAAGTTTCTTCAATTTTCTTTGGTTCATCCTGAGAGATAAAAGCAGCATGCATATATTCATTAATCATTTGGCTTCTGGTTCTTAATGGAGCTGCAGGATTACCAATAACCAACGATGGAGGATGGGATTTCCTCCAAACAAAAGGGTTTAAAGAAATTTCTTCTTGGTTTGATAGATTTGAATCAAGCTCAGCTAAAGCAGTAGCAGGTTTTGGAATGTTCAGTTTTGTTCTGGTAAAGCCTGTGTCTGAGCAATTGGTTCTACCAGAGGAATGTCCGGTTCTGGATTTTGAGCATCTTTAACACTAGGTTCTGCATCATCTTCACTGTCTAATTCCAGATGAATCATGTCTAACCTGTTACTTAGATTTGACATGTTAGAAATTCCAGGAGCACTGCTATCTTCATCAAAGACAACATAAATAGATTCTTCAACATTAAGAGTTCTATTATTGAAAATTCTAAAAGCTTTGCTTACTGCTGAATATCCAAGAAATAGTCCAGCATCTGATTTTGAATCAAATGCAGACAAATAATTTTTACCGTTATTGTGAACAAAACATCTGCAATCAAAAACATAAAAATAAGATACTTTAGGCTTACTCCCTTTCCATATCTCATACGGAGTCTGATTGTGCCTTTTGTTGATCATTGTTTTGTTCTGTGCGTAGCATGCTTGTTGGAAACTAAATTCCGGCGTTTAACAAAATATGAATCAACTGAAAATACGAACCAACTGATCGAGTAAACTGAACTCAGCAACTGGACTTAATAACTGAAATCAACTGACTGATCAGTTGGAAACTGATCAGTTGATATATTCAGCCGTATGCTAATCACCCTTCAACTGAACATATCTCGGGAAAGAACAATCAACCGTCAAGAGATATAGAAGATTGCAACGCCGCACTTCAATCAATACAGCTTAGAAAAATGCATTTCGGCGAAAGCAATTAAGACGCCGCATCACAATAAATGAAGCAAACAATGTTCAAGGAATAATCAACGGATACAAAGATTCAAATTCATCTCAAGTTACCGTTGGAGAAAAGAAGCTTATAAATATGACAGAAGAACAGCTGAAGAAAAAAAGAGTCAACACTATTCAAAAGCTTGCTGTCACTCTGTCAAAATCTCAGCTCAATCTTACTTGATATATTCGTAGCAGTTAAGGCTACAATTTGAGCTCATTAGCAAGTTGTAATAATCGTTGAAATTCAATAGTGCTAAGATCAGTTACGCACTGAGAACATCCTGTTAAACTAAGAGTTTCAGTTTTGGCAGTGTTAAGTCCAAACTGAAGTGGGTCAGTACAGTTCTTGTATTTGATCAAAGTCTTTTAGTGGATATTCTATCCTTGAGATAGAAGGGGTGCGTAGGAGTAATTAAATTCTCCGAACATCCAGAAACAACCCTTGCCAATTTTATTTCAGTTTCGTATCCTATCTTTCAGTCAGTTATTTTCCGCAACTACTTTAGTTTAACTGATTGTCATTGACCAACAAGATTCCGAGAATCAGTTTGTCACCAAACTGAACTCAAAATTCGAAAAGATTAGTTTTAATTGTGAGTGTTTATTCAACCCCCCCTTCTAAACACTCTTGATACGTTAATCAATCCTATCAAGTGGTATCAGAGCGGTTGAATCTTGTTCTTGAATACTTTTGATCTAAAAACTTGCCAGCATGACTTCATTCAACAAAATTCCCATGTTCTCCAGAGAAGAATTTGATGATTGGAAAATCAGAATGCATGCTCATTTGGCTGCACAAGATGATGACATGTGGTATGTCATAACTGATGGACCCATGAAGATTCTAAAAGTAAATACAGCAGTTGCCATAACAGAAGGGGCACCACAAAGAATAGAAAAGCCCAGAGATGAATGGACAACTGAAGACAAAAGAAAAGCAAATCTTGACAATGTGGCTAAAGACATTCTGTACAAAACGCTGGACAAAGTAACTTTCAGCAAAATAAAGATGTGTAAAACAGCCAAAGAAATTTGGGAGAAGCTGATCCAGCTGTATGAAGGAAATGATCAAACCAAGGAAAATAAACTTTCTGTTGCTATGCAAAAGTTTGATAACATCAAAATGAAAGCAGGAGAATCGATGCACGAGTATGATAAAAGAGTAAGTAGTGTCATCAATGAGTTAAATACACTTGGAAAAGTGTATACTAACAAAGAGATTGCACTAAAGATAATGAGAGGTCTTCCCAAGGAGTGGGATGTCAAAACCATGGCAATGAGGGAGTCCAAAGATCTAAACCAGATTGAACTTCATGATTTATTTGCTGATTTAAAGGATTATGAGTTCGAGCTGCAGACCAGAGAAGGAGAACCATCCACCCCTGCAGCCACAACTGCTCTAGCTGCTGTCAGAACTGAACAAATCAGTTCAGTCGAAAAATCTGCTGATCAGTTGAGTAATGATGCTATGTCATTATTCATCAAAAAATTCGGAAGGTTCATGAGAAAGAATCAAGGGAACTTCCAGAAGCCATGCCAAAGGAACAATTCCAAAGATGAACCAAATGCCTGCTATAACTCTGGCAAATCATGTCACTTCATTGCTGATTGTCTTAAACCCAAGAAGGACAGTCAAGGCTCAACTGACAGAAGAAAGAAATCATATGAACGCAAAAGATGATCCAAGGAAGATAAGAAGGTCTTCAAAAAGAAACATGAGGTACTCTTAGCTGAAGAAAACAAATCTAAATGGGCAGAAACTGACAGTGAAGAGTCGGAACCAGAAAGCTCATGCAGTTCAAGTGATGATGAGGAAGTAAAGTGCTTGATGGCTAATGATGCAGCAGAAGAATCATCTAGCCAACAGGTATTTGATTTCAGCTCAACTGATTTCACACGAGAAGAACTCATTCTAACACTACATGACATGGTAAATGAGTATCAAAAGCTTGCATCATCATTTGAAGAAATCAAAGCAAAGCAAACTGATCCCACAGACAATAAAACCAAAACTGATGAATCAGTCTATGGGTTGAGTCTAAAGAGGGAAATTGATGAGTTAAAAGCAGAAAGAAACAAAAATCAGGAATTAATCCAGAAGTTAATTCTTGAAAATTCAAAACAAACTGAACTTATTCAGGCTTGGAACAAATCATCTGTTGCATTGACTGATATACAGAACTCCCAAAAATCAGTAACTGATAAAACTGGTTTGGGGTTCTGTAACCAAGATGAAATGTCAACCAATGATACTCAACCAAAACTGAATATGGGCAAAGGGAAATACATTCACTTTGTCAAATCAGTTATGGTACAAGAACAATCAGAGCCAAGTAAACTGGTTGAAAAGCCAACTAAAAGTATGAACAAGGGCAAAAGATATGGTATTGGTTATAGTAAAAAATTCTCAACTGATTCACAAAATCAGTCATCAAAGAGATTTTACAAAAACTATTCGAATGGCTATTCCAATTACTGTAACTGCAAGCCAGTTCAGAAGAGATATAGACTGAACAATCAGTTGAATAAAGCTAAAACACATATTGTATCATTCGTACACCACACAAGCACACAAAAGCCGAGAAAAACCATTTGGAATACAGCTACTGGAAAGCCTGTTAGAGTAATCCAAGTATGGGTTCCTAAAGGACTAATCGGTTCAGGACCCAAATAGATATGAGTACCAAATTATATTATGTGTGTGACTGTAGGTAACAGGTACAAACAAAAAATCAATATGGTATTTGGACAGTGGATGTTCGCGACATATGACAGGAGATGCAAGTGTGCTATCTCAACTGATCAAATACAGTGGTCTAAATATCAGTTTTAGGGACAATTCCAAAGGTAGAACTGTGGGTAAGGGTAAGCTTATCCATGGTAACTTTACTTTTAAAGATGTTCTATTAGTAGAAAACCTGAAGTATAACTTGATCAGCATCACTCAGTTATGCGACAATTAATTCTCAGTACATTTTGACAAAAACTCATGTTCAGTCAAAACTTCAACTGATGAAATCATAATAATTGGCAAACGTTATGGAAACACATATAAAATTAGTTGGAATGATCAAACTTATGCACCAATTTGTTTCATTGCTTCCAAATCATCTAAAAACTGATTGTGGCACAAGAGACTAAGTCATCTAAACTTTAAATCCATTGCCTATCTGAGTAAACATGAACTTGTAACTGGTTTGCCCAAAATAGACTTTTCAAAAGAAAAACTTTGCTCAGCATGTCAGTATGGTAAACAAGTACGATCTTCTTTTAAAAACAAGGGTTGTAAATCTTCATCCCGATGGCTTAGAACTGTTGCACATGGATCTCTTTGGTCCTATACCAGTCATGAGCTTAGGGGGAATGAAATACACCTTGGTAGTCGTGGATGATTTTTCAAGATTTACTTGGGTTATTTTTCTCAAATCTAAAGACCATACTGCTTCACAACTGATAAAGCTCTTCAAAAGACTTTCAAATGAAAAATCAGTTGGAATTGATCGAATCAGATCAGATCGAGGAACTGAATTCATCAATCAAACTCTTTCAAATTTTCTAGAGAATACTGGAATTAAGCATGAGCTCTCAGCAGCCAGAACTCCTCAGCAAAATGGTGTAGCTGAGAGAAGAAATCGGACCCTTAAAGAAGCTGCTAGAACAATGCTTGCTGATTCTGGTATTTCTCAAAGGTTTTGGGCAGAGGCAGTAAACACTGCGTGTTATACTCAGAACAGATCAATGATTAATAAGAATCATATGAAAACACCATATGAGATCTGGCATGGAAGAAAAAGTATAATTACTTATTTCAAAATATTCGGCTGCAGATGTTTTATTCTTGATAATGGTAAAAATTATTTAAAAGCTTTTGATGCTAAATCTGCAGAGGGAATATTTCTTGGATACTCATCAGTTAGTATAGCTTATAGAGTCTTCAATAAGAAAACCCTAAATGTTGAAGAATCAGCTCATGTGGATTTCGATGAAACTGAACTAACTAATAAGCCAACTGATCAAGTTGAGCTAGTTGATCGATTTACAGATATCAGTTTGGAGGATGATGATGAAAAAGACAATCATATTAATCAAAACAAACTCCAAACACCCGAACCAGAAGTGTCAGATCAATCAGCTAAACCAAAAGTCATTCCTAATGATCAGTTGATAGAGCATAATGATATCATTCAAATACCAGTTGACGAAGCACCAACTGAGACTTAAAACTGTGTTCAGTTAACAACTGAAGAAATTGCTGATACAACAAATACTGAGTACAGATGGAGAAAATCACATCCACCTGAGCTGGTAATAGGAAATCCATATGATCCATTAAGAACTCGCAATCACATGCTAAATTTATTTATCCATTCAGCTTTCGTATCACAGACTAGAACAAAAGAAAACTGATGAGGCTCTTGCTGATCCTAACTGGGTAAATGCAATGCAAGAAGAGCTAAATCAGTTCACTCATAACAATGTCTGGAACTTAGTTCCAAGACCAGTTTCAAAAACTGTTATAGGTACAAAATGGGTGTACATGAATAAACTGAACCGAGGATGATGCAGTTGTGCGCAACAAAGCAAGATTAGTAGCACAAGGATACAGACAAGAAGAAGGAATTGAGTATGATGAGACATATGCTCCAGTAGCAAGACTGGAAGCAATCAGAATGTCTCTTGCTTATGCATCATACAAGAACTTCAAAGTCTATCAAATGGATGTCAAAAGTGCATTCCTAAATGGCCAGCTACAAGAGGAAGTATATGTTGAACAACCCCCAGGTTTTGTAAATCACAACTTTCCTGATCATGTATATCATTTGAACAAAGCCTTATATTGTCTTAAACAAGCTCCCAGAGCTTGGTACGAAACTCTTTCAAAATTCCTAACTGATCATGATTTTTCTGTTGGATCAGTTGATAAGACCTTGTTCAAATTTACTAAGAATGATCACATTTTATTAGTTCAAATTTATGTTGATGATATCATATTTGGGTCAACTAACCCCAAATTATGCGAGAAATTTTCTAAGATAATGCAGGATAAGTTTGAAATGAGCATGATGGGTGAACTGACATTTTTTCTTGGACTACAAGTGAAGCAACTGGAAACTGGTATATTCATAAGTCAGACTAAATATACAAAGGAGCTGCAGAAGAAATTTGGCATGGAATCATGTTCAGCTGCAAATACTCACATGAGCTCATCAGTAAAATTGGACACTGATCAAGGGGGAATATCAGTTGAGGCAACACTATATCGAGGTTTAATAGGGTCATTGTTATACCTAACTGCCAGTCGCCCTGATATTGTATTTGTTGTGTGTATGTGTGCTAGATTTCAAGCAAATCCTAAGCAATCACATTTCTCAGCGGCTAAAAGAATTTTGAAATATCTTAAGGGCACACAAAATGTTGGGTTATGGTATTCTAAAGACTCTACTTTCAATTTAGTTGGATATTCAAATGCAGATTATGCAGGATGTAAGCTTGATCGTAAAAGTACAAGTGGATCTTGTCAGTTTCTAGGAGACAGGCTGATCTCTTGGTTCAGCAAGAAGCAGACATCTATAGCTACCTCAACAACTGAAGCAGAATACCTTGCTTCTGGTAGTTGCTGTGCACAACTGAACTGGATCCAGCAACAATTGAGAGATTATGGAGTAATTACAAATAATTCGCCCATATTTTGTGACAATACGAGTACAATTGCCATCACCTATAATCCAGTTTTTCACTCAAGGACAAAGCATATAGATGTCAGACACCAATTCATAAGAGATCATGCTTTGTAGAAGAACATCAGTCTGAAGTATATATCAACTGAACAACAAGCAGCTGACATCTTCACCAAACCATTACCCGAGACTAAGTTTTCTTACTTTCACAATATTCTTGGTTTAATTGATCTGTCTTAAAATTATTACTAATGTTGCTTTACTAATATAATTATCTGCAGAAAATAAGAACACAACAAATTGAAAATAATACTTTATTAAGAATACCATCGATCTCAGTGTACAGAAGATATCATAGAACCAACTGAATCCTGCCATTCTCTAATCCAATCATTCAACTCATAAATTTGGATTTTAGAAAATGACCTAGTTGTAGAAATCTTCTCAACCACATGCCATTCCTTCCATAACATTGCTTCTAACAGACATTTGTCATCAATTAGATCTGTAACATGCCTAACTTCAAAACGATCAATGTATTTTCTTGCTGTTGCTGCTTGAGCACGAGTAGGAACAGCACCACTACTACTTACCCTCTGCAAATCATGAATCTTGAACCATGTTGACATCACCTTCATCAAGACATATTCTTCCATTGTCTTCTTAAATTCTTCTAAATAAGGACTTAATTGCTCATTAACTTGAATATGCGAACTACTGCATGCATCAGAGTTACTTGAATCCGACATATTGAACTGTTATTGTCTCACATTCTATCATCTTATTTAAAGACAGATGACATTTAAATGTTGAAGAACCTGAAGAGGCTCAAATCAACCAAAGCGTCTTTCTTATTTACCGAGGCCTCTTAACTATCAGTTGTTCATTATCAACTGATATCAGTTTGACATTTATTACTTAACGCTTAACCAATCATCAGTTCATCTGTTTATGATCGTAATTCATATATAATAACTAATGAAACTTATTATTTGCAGGAAAAAGAAAAAAACAAAGTTAAGCCAAAATAAATATTTTATTCAACCATAAATATTTGCTTGGATTACATTTTCATATTTTTCCTCTATATAATCTATCCACATTCTCAACCAAACGGATAGAGATGAGGAAGATGTCTTGAGAAAGATGTGTGAAGAAACTATGCGATTAAGGATCTCCAGTTCCTTTTGAAGCATCAGCTGATAGATACGACCATCCGTAAAGATGTCTACCCACGCAGCTATATTCAAGTGCTCCCGCACTTCTCTCAACTCTGCCATCAGTTCAGGGAGTGGTAGCCTCTCCAGAATTATACAGTAACGCAAGCTCCTGTAACTTTTCCCAGTAGGGAAGACTCTTGTAGAAGACTTCGTCTTCTATAACAGCTTTCCTAGCTTCCAAAGAAAATGGCGAAGCACTCGAGCTACTCGCATCTGCCATTCTTTCGTCTTGAATATTTTCACCAATATAACTGAAACTAACCGTGTTACTTCTATTTATAGCAGAATATCAAGGAAGCTGAAGGATCGTCAACGTTTCAGCAAACGATAATCTTTCTGACCTTTAAATTTATTCGCTTTAATTATTTTATGCACTAATTAAGGGGGAATAATAGTTTTAAAAGGTTAACTGAGAAGACAAATGTTAGTAAACTCTCAACTGAAAGGACACAGTCTTACAACTGATCATTCAGTTGGGTATTTCACTAATCTTCTCATATAAGTTAACTAATTAAAACATATTATATTCCAAATCAAATGACGTGACTGTCTATTATCTAATGATGAATCTCATTTCGAAAAGGTGGAAGCATTTGAACCGTTTAAATTGTACACACGCTTATAGCACACGAACACACGTTTTTATTCAAAATTTTGATGGACTGACACGTATCCAGAATCTAAACAGTCACATACATATAAATAATTTCCCGCTTCAATTCAGCTATCTTTCTTACGCGTACATCACTCTCAGAGCAAACTCATACACTCAGAGCTTGTATTTCGCAAAATTTCAGGTTTCCTTACTCTCAGCAATGGCGAATCAAATCCCAGCTCACATGTTGAACGCTATGGCCTTTGATTTTGACTCAGTTCTATCAGTTCACGAAGCTGAAATTAAGAACGTCTTTCTGAAGATTGAATTTGCTGGTCTCAGAATGTTTTTGGGACAATACTCGCAGGAGATTTACCCAAAAGAACTCCAAGACCTCTACTCAAATGGATATATCAACTCTGATGGAAACATCATTGCCACTATTAACGGTCAGTCGGTGACCATTTCTGAAGATTCTTTTGGAGAAATCTTTTCATTACCCTCTGGTGGATTAGTACACCTTGCTGATGTTAAAGCATCAGATATTGAAGAAATGCAAACTGCACTCTCTGCTGATGGACGGAAAATCAAAGTTTCTGATCCTAAGAAGGAACTGAAGCATGAGGTTCAGTTGCTGGCTGATATCGTAGCCAAAGGGCTATTGGCCAAGGCAGGATCGTATGCTGCCCTGACTTTGGAGAAGTTTCAAGCTATTACGATCATTATGGCTGGAAGAAAATTCAACTGGAAGCAACTTATTTTTAGTATCTTGAAGAACATGTTTTCCTCCACCAAGCAATCAAAAGGATTTGCAGTGCCGCTAAGCTATTTGATGAAAGTCAAAGGGTTGGTGGCTGATGATTCGGAGCGATTATCTAAATTCAAAATTTTCATTGGGAAGAATATTCTGCCACCCAAGACTAAACTAGACATTTCTCCTGCTCAGTTTGTAAAGATAAAACATGAGATTGGGACACAACACGCTGCTCCCAAATCAGTTAAACAGGAGAAGACATTGGCTCAACTGAAGACAGTTAAAAGAAAACTGATTATTAGTGAATCCGATTCTGAGAAGACGCCCTCTCCAAAACTTGCCAAGAAACCAAGAACACAAAGGACAAAATTACCAACCACAGTAAAATCAATTCCTACTGAAAGACTTATATCTTCAGATGCCCAACAGCCTATCAAAGCAGTTCCTTTGAAGATTATTCCACCAGAAATCTCAGCTGGTGCAACAAAGGAAACAGTTAGAATCAAAGCTCCTCTAATCCACATCAATCGTCCTACAGTTCTAGCACCTCCCAGACCCAAAGGTATAAAAATTATAGAACAGGTGGATACTACTCATACTGGATTGGAAATTCCACACATCCTCAATACTGAAAAAGGCAAAGGCAAATTGATTGAAGAGCCCAGGCCATCCAATTCAATTCAAACTCACATTGACCTTGTTTGGGAACAGGATAATAATTTTGCAGCATCAAAACTTAAAATCTATGATGACTGGACCGTCTACAGAACTCAAATTTTTGCTAAGCAGCTGAAAAAGAAATCCCAGCTGAACAAATTTATCAAACTGGAAGCATTTGTCCTCAAGATGGTCAAAGCTGCTACAATTGTTCAGGCTTTGGAGAGAAACATATTTTTTTGATCAAATTCGAGCTAAGAAGCTATCTCAACTGCTTAAGAAATTAAAGGAAAACTACATTCCCACCAATCCAACTTCCTATAATGATCGAGCTGTGATCACTCGGCTAGATACAGATCTTACTAGCTTGCAAGCTCAGATAAAAATGTGGGAAATGGATCAGGAGTTAGTGCTTCCTGAGGAAGCCTCTAAAGAAGAAGAAGAAAACCCCTCCTCTCAGCAGAAAGAGCCATCCTCAGAACAAACTATTGTTACAACTGAAGAACCAGTTCAGGATGTGCCACAATCATCTGCTGTGGAACATCAGCTGTACTCTGAAGCCGAGTTGAATTTTGCCAACATTGATGAAATAATTCAAGCAGTAGTGACAGAATCTATGAATAATGAAACCATTTCTGAAAAAGTTGATCACTCAACTGATCAAATCACTTCAAGAGGTTTCTATCTCAACAGAAGCACCAGTTCAGCCTGCTGTTTCTGAACTAAAGGAGCAAACAGTGGTGTCTACTCAATCACCAAATCAACAAATTGCTGAAAATATGGAGGCAGTTCATGACCCTTTCACTGAAAATCTTATTCAGCAAGAAAGCCCAATTGTTGATCAACATCAATCTTCATCTCCTCCAGTCCAAGTAGCAGTAACTGAAACAGATGTTCCAGCACAGACTGTCTCTGAAACGATATTATCTGATAGAACCATGGTGGTCTTTGATCAAGTCTCACATGAACCAAGAACATCTAATCAGTCACCTCCTCTTCAATCCACAGAAATGGATCTTGTTCTTGAAGAAATCCAGAATATGCAGCACAATATGCAGCAGATGATTACTGAAATCAAGAAAATTCAATCCACACAATTCTCTCATACTGTCAAATTGGATTCTTCAATTGAATATGACTCCGCAAAACTGAAAGTCATTCAAGCAAACATGGAGTCTCTTACCCGAACTGTACTTGAGATGAAAAATAACAGAGGTCTAGCTCAAAGTCTCTATACAACTCATGATATAATCAGTCAACGAGTTGAGCGATTGGAAACTTTTGTTTCTAATAAAATGGAATTGCTGCAGACTTGCTTACAAACTGCTGTCTCAAGTATCTCCGCAGATGTCAAAATTCTTTCCACTGACGTTTGAAAATTATCTGAGAAGATGGATTTGTTTGACAAAAAGGGGGAAGAAATCAAAAATCAAAGAGCATCTTGAAAAACAACAGAAAACAGCAGAAGCAGTTAATCAGATTATTAGATTCAGCTGTGATTAAATCAAGATTTCTTTCAGTTCAAGAAATTCAATCTCTTATTTTATCTACAATGAGCTCAGATGTTCAGTTATTATTTACTTAGTTTTGTCAAACACCATAAAGGGGGAAATTGTTGGAAACTAAATTCCGGCGTTTGACAAAATATGAATCAACTGAAAATACGAACCAACTGATCGAGTAAACTGAACTCAGCAATTGGTCTTAATAACTGAAATCAACTGACTGATCAGTTGGAAACTGATCAGTTGATATATTCAGTCGTATGCTAAGCACCCTTCAACTGAACATATCTCGGGAAAGAACAATCAACCGTCAAGAGACATAGAAGATTGCAACGCCGCACTTCAATCAATACAGCTTAGAAAAATGCATTTCGGCGAAAGCAATTAAGATGCCGCATCACAATAAATGAAGCAAACAATGTCCAAGGAATAATCAACGGATACAAATATTAAAATTCATCTCAAGTTACCGTTGGAGAAAAGAAGCTTATAAATATGACAGAAGAACAGCTGAAGAAAAAAAGAGTCAACACTATTCAAAAGCTTGCTGTCACTCTGTCAAAATCTCAGCTCAATCTTACTTGATATATTCGTAGCAGTTAAGGCTACAATTTGAGCTCATTAGCAAGTTGTAATAATCGTTGAAATTCAATAGTGCTAAGATCAGTTACGCACTGAGAACATCCTGTAAAACTAAGAGTTTCAGTTTTGGCAGTGTTAAGTCCAAACTGAAGTGGGTCAGTACAATTCTTGTATTTGATCAAAGTCTTTTAGTGGATATCCTATCCTTGAGATAGAAGGGGTGATGTAGGAGTTATTAAATTCTCTGAACATCCAGAAACAACCCTTGCCTATTTTATTTCAGTTTCGTATTCTATCTTTCAGTAAGTTATTTTCCGCAACTACTTTAGTTCAACTGATTGTCATTGACCAACAAGATTCCGAGAATCAGTTTGTCACCAAACTGAACTCAAAATTCGAAAAGATCAGTTTTAATTGTGAGTGTTTATTCAACCCCTCTTTCTAAACACTCTTGATACGTTAATCGATCCTATCAATGCTGTGTTGATTGCTTCTGCCCAGAAGCACTGAGATATGTCTGCATCTGCTAGCATTGTTCTAGCAGTTTCTTTAAGAGTTCTGTTTCTCCTCTCAACTACTCCATTCTGTTGAGGCGTTATAGCAACTGAATATTTATGATGAATGCCCTTTTGAGTTATCTCCAAATGTTATCTTTTGTCCAGTACAGCTCATTACTTGTGATAGTAGATTTTTCTGTCCAGTCTTGTGTCTGGAACATCCACTCTCCAGATACCATTTAGAGCTGCTGATTTTGGCTTTCCTATCCTGTACCTGCAGACACAAATTTTAGTATCTGGTACCCAATCTATTTAGGTCCAATCCTTATCAGTCCTTTAGGAACCCACATTTGTACAATTCAAGGCGACATTGTACTTCGGGTATCCAAAGCGGTGTGTGCAACAGAAGGTCTGGTATTTCTAACAGAATGCATTTTAGAATGTTGTTCTTCCCTTCTGTTTTTGTTGTCTGGTCTGTATCTCTTCTGAACAGGTCTAGAATTATAGTACTGGTAGTTTTTAAGCTTCATAGAGGGTTGTTCTCCTGAGTTGAATCCTCTACTGGATCCAGAACTCTGGTGAACTCTTCCCTTAGGTTCAACATAACGCAGACCATAATGCTTACCTTCTGTTCGTCTGATCTACAGTCTTTTCAAATCGAATAGTTGGTACTTCAAGTTCATATACCACACTGGATTTGACAAAGTGAATGAATTTTCCTTTGCCTTTATCCAGCTCTGGCTTAGTACTTGTTTCAGAAGCGCTTTCATTATTGCTGAATCCGAGACCACTCCTATCATCGGATTGCTTCTGCAATTCTTGCATCTTTTATAAGGAAACTGGAGACTTGTTCCATGCATTTACCAAAACAGATAGCTTCTGGTTTTCAAACCTCATTGTTTGGTAATCTGCATTCACTCTTTCATTCTCAGTTCTTAACTTACTCATCTCAACTTTTAAATCATTGCAGTTGTTCTCTTGCAAGCAAGTAAACTTACTGACTTGATCTTTTAAGTCTTGATTTTTAATCTTAACTTCCTTGAATGATTGAGAGAGTCTTGAATACTCTTCCACCATGTCATGCAGTGCTTTAATTAAATAAGTTCGTGTAAATTCGTTAGAGTCAAAGTCAAGTACATCTCCAGATGTTGAGGTTGGTTCAACATCTGCCATAAGACATTTGATCTGTTCTGCATCACTTTCGCTGGAATGAATTTCTGAGTCAGAAGACTCAGAGCTAGAATCTGCCCATTTAGATTTGCTTTCCTCAGCAATCATTGCTTTGCGGTCTTTTCTGAATTTCTTGTCATTCCTTTTTCTTCTAGTCATCCTTCTTGGGCTTTGGACAATCAGCAATAAAGTGATCGATCTTTCGACAAATAAAGCACGCCATGTCACCAGGTGGTTAATCCTTCTTGAAGTTTCGGTTAAGGCTTTGGTAAGCTCGGTGATTTTTCTTCATGAATCTGGAGAATTTCTTCACAAAGAGAGACATAGCATCATTGCTGATCTTTTCAGCAATCTTTTCAGAAGTGCTCTCAATGTTGGTAGTAGGTAATGCTTGCGAAACAGCTACAGCAGCAGCAGCAACAAGAGCCTTTGTAGGTAGATTTGTTGAGGGCTCTTCTCCGCTTCTCACTTCCAGTTAGAACTCATAGACTTTTAAGTCAGCGAACAAGTCATGTAGCTCCAACTTGTTTAGATCTTTAGAGACTCTCATAGCCATTGTTTTGACTTCCCATTCCATGGGTAAAATTCTCATCACCTTGAGTGCTATTTCTATGTTGACATACTCTTTCCCAAAAGCTACTAGTTTATTAACCAGGCTGCTGAACCGTTCATCAAACTCATTCAGAGTTTCTCCAGCTTTCATCTTAAGATTCTCAAATTTCTTCATTGCTACAGACAGTTTATTCTCCTTTGTCTGCTCATTTCCTTAACAGATTTGGATGAGTTTTTCCCAAATCTCTTTAGCAGTAGAACACATTTTGATTTTGCTAAAGGTATTTTATCGAGGGTTTTGTAAAGAATATCCTTCGCAACATTATCAAGATTGGCTTTATTTTTATCTTCGTCAGTCCATTCACTTCTGTGTTTTTCCACCATCTGAGGTGTTCTCTCAGTAACAGCAACAGCAGTGTTAGATTTTAAGATCTTCAAAGGACCATCTGTGATGACAAACTACATGTCATCGTCTTGAGCTGCAAGATGAGCTTGCATCTGGATCTTCCAGTCATCAAAGTTTTCTTTTGAGAACATATGAACCTTGCTGAAGTGTGCCATATCTGTTGTAAATATAGAATTAGAAAAATCTGCTCTGATACCACTTGTTGGGGATCTATATAGAGTTTAGAAGGGGGGTGAATAAATTCTTTCCTTTGACGGTCGTTTTTGCAAAGGGTGCTAGAATCCTGTTAGAGATTATAGCTAATCTTGTTTAAGAGTATCTCCAGCATATCACAATAAATAGTGCGGAAACGATCTGATGGAGTACGGTGAAACACAATAAAAACAGTAGGCAGTAGACAATGGTTGTTTATGGATGTTCGAAAATAAAATCTTCTACGTCTCCCCTTCTTCTGTTTCCAGAAGGTATTACTAAAAAACTTTGGTTTTTACAGTACAACACTTGTACACACCTACTTCAGCAGGACTTGTTCTCCGCCTACTGAAACTCTTAGGTTCTCAACACGAAAATATGAATACAGCAAAGTTCTGAAAAAGACTCTTTTTCAGATTACAAACTCTTCTCTAAGACTATGGTAACTAGAATATGATTGAAGAGAGAGTAAGAAACAGTCAGCACAATATGATCTCAAAAGATCAGATAACTAATGTGAAGCTTGTGCTGCTTTTCTGTATATTGAGCTTGAAGATGATAAGAAATTCTGATTGCTCAAATCGACGTTCGTATATCAGAGAATGTAAACGTTGTTTCGGTATTGGTAACCTATAAACGTCGTTGATCTTGTGTATTTATAGAAGTCTTGAATCCAACGTCTATAAAAAAAACGGCTTCTTTGACCTCTGATAGGATCAGTTTTATTACATAAAAAGGTTCCTGCAAAGAGTTTCAGAACAATCAGTCTTGTTTCATGCCATATTTGGTAAAGCGTATTAAATAACTTTGTTCAGCATTAATGATTCATTTAATATTTATACTAGGTAAAGTAACGGTAACATTTAATATAAGATCGATAGGTTCTGTTTAAGTAAAAGTCAAGTTCTTTTTTCTGTTTTTCTAAGCCGATAAGTACTCGAAGAGTACTGCTTTGTTAAGGCGATACGAGAACTTCTGCTTTTATACTGTCTTCTGGTTTTACTAACGCGATCTATTGGTTTTGACTATCATTACCACAATTAAATTAAGTCTATCGTACAAAACATGCAACTGTGAAAAATATTGTAATTAAAATGCATTTCTTTCTTTCAAAAGCGTAAGCATAAACATTACATGTCAAAGCAAAAACGTGTTCATATCGCATCATATCAACATATACGTGTTCAATTTTCTTTATTTGAATTTCTTTCATTAGTTGTGACTTTCGCTTCAGCTCTAGTCGATGGATCCATCTACGTATAACCGCGGTGCCAGGCGGGGGGACATCAGCGATAGTATTACCCATCCACTGAGCCTTTGCCTTATATGTTCATGTTCATGTTCGTGTTAGTCACAACCAACTCCCTTCCTTCAAAACTTGTCATCGTATTCATCACTTATAAAAATCATGCATATACGTAAATTTCTTCAAACCAAGCATGCAATGTATTTTTTGTATTTTCATAAAAATTCATGTTCATAACATCATATACATTTTAAACATGCAATTTTAGTGTTCAGGGCGTTGCTTGGACCACTAACTCGACTCGCGTGCAAAATGACTTTTTTGCCCCTAGAAACCCTCATTGACCAATTTACCCATAGACATCAAAATTTAGACAAAATCCTTAAAACACTCAAAACATAATTATAATCATTTCGTAGACGTAACCTTGAGCCTGTTTCGTAACTTCTACGATTCGTTTTAAAACTTGGACAAGGGCCCCGGTTTCAACCCGAATCAACCCAAAACTTAACCAAACTTTCTTAAATTTTAACCATCATTTATTCACACCCTACCAACCTCTAAACAACACAATTACAGCCGTTTTGAACCCCTTAAAACCTGCTACCACTTGCTGGAAATTTCTGAACATGCAACGAAAACCCTAGTGCAATAAACTCTCAAATGTTTGATCATAGACCTAACCAATCCGAACCACCTTGAACTAATCTTACCCAGGACCAATATCAAGCCCTGGACTCCCTCCTGGACCAGACCTTCCCAGGGCTATTGCCCATTTATTCAGCTGTACGTTAACCGCCCGAAAACAAGTCCAAACTCAACCCTACTCGATTCATGCACCTCGGCCGACTCCTAGATCATGATCAGCTGAAACGACCCTCGCTTTTTAACTTTAAAATTCTACTATTTATATAAGCATGTTTTCGAAAACCCCCCATTTAAAATTAACATTTCCATAAATCAAAATACTTTAACATTTTAAAATATCAAATATATAAAAATCCCTAAATCGTCAATTAACCAAAAATCCTACATCGACCTTTAGTAAGATCAACTAACATCAAAATAAAGCATAAATAAATATATCTGACAAATAATTAACAAAAATCTTGAAATTTTTTAACTATCAATCTAATGCAAAAAATAAATGTCACTCGGGAGTGTACTGTTTGCCTCGATCCACTCAAGCGTCAGCGCCTCCCTCAGTAACATAATCACCTGCATCATTCAAACCTAGTGAGTCTAATGACTCAGCACATCCTAAACATGAGTAGCAAATAAAATATAAACAAGCACATGCACTAATACATACTTTTATTTAAAATAGACTTTTTATCATAAATAGATCATAAATCGTAAAATCATAGAATCGTAAAGTTTTCAGTAATTTATCATTTTGGGTGAAGTTTGATACTTGAAAGTGACTGAAATTTTATCTTCTGGTCGACTAATGAGTCTTAGCTCACTATTACGCATGCATACATGCACTAGGCACCAATGTAAAAATAATGGAAATACGATCTTTGGGCTTCCTCTGGAGTCTTGTCCCGCAAGCAGGCTCCCTCTGAGGTCTTCTCCCTCACGATATTTCGAAAAATCATATATCCTCTTCTGTCACAGTCAATTCACATCTGTAAAAATATTTTTCATTTCTTTTTTATTTCATAAAATATCATGACATTCCGAAAATAACATTTTTACAGTGAAAATTGCACAGCTTTACCATAAATTATAAAATTTCATATTTTCTTCAAATTCATCATAATACATCTTTTAACATGTGTTATGACCCTTCGGGATGCTGCCAAGACTTTGCGTACTACCCAAGTGTAAAATGACTGTTTTTCCCCTGGACGTAAAATTTCTCGTTTTTGACCTTTTTTTACTTTCGTTGACTCTAGACCATCCCAAATAATAATTTAAGCTCCAATTAAATTTTAATATTTTTATTTGGCTTAAATTCGGGGCTTTCTTTTTAATTCTTTAATTACTAATTCGAAGAGCGTTTAATCCCGAATTAATTTAAACTTTAATATTTTTCTCCCAAATTTAAAACATAGGCTTTTATATCTAAACTATCCTCTTGAACCATGAACCGTCCCCCGTGGACCAAGATTCGAACCATTGATCCTTAACATCACTTAATCGAATCCTAGCATGTTCTTCTCGAGCCACCTTCGTTTTTTTCTTGAACCATGGCCGAGCCACCTCGAGCAATCCCTTGACCATACCTCTTAGGGACCCTACCGTACCCCCTGGACCATGCACGAGCCCCCATCCCATGCACGACGCTCATGCGCACAAGAAAAAGAGTCGTGCGATTTCCCTCAAGCTTTGGTCGAGCCACCATGCACTAGTCCCTGACCCGACCCCTTGACCATTCTCCCTAGACCCTTGATAAGTGAATTTTGTGCAATTAAATTATCCTTATAATTCATATAGATTGTTAGTTTCTTGGGCGGAATTATGTGTCTTTTGTTGTTTTCGATGTGCTTGCAGGAATTTAGGTGAGGATACTACATGGGCGTAAAAAGGAGCGGAAAAAGCGGTTGGAGAAAAATGATGAGCCATGAAGGCAGCGAGTCGCGCGCATATGCGCGAGTCAGAGGCGCGCATATGCGCGCGAGACATGCCGAAGGCAGCAAAACAGAAAGACTCGCGCATATGCGCCAGAAAGAGGCGCGCATATGCGCGAGCGAAGGAACTCCAGCGAAGCAAAATAGAAGACTCCGCGCATGTGCGCGGAGAAATGGCGCGCACATGTGCACGAGAAGAAGCCCAGCACAGAAAGAGGCGTGCATATGTGCCGGTCTAGATCGCGCATATGCGCGCGACGCAAATTCCAGATTCCTTAGGTTAAGTCATGGGCTTTAAAAAGAGAGGAAGAAAAAAATTAAGAAAGACGACCAACATACTAGAAAGAAGGAGAAAAAAAATCTAGAGCCAACGACGGAGCACGGAGAACGGAGACAGAAGACGCTTAATCCGGACATGGAGACGGACTTTCACCCCTCTTCAACACGTGTCTAATTCGGTTCTTTACTTTTACGTTTTTAATGATTACAAACAGGTTTTGTATTGATTTAAATTCGAGTATGAACTAATCTTATTTTCTAGAGATTGACGTAGTCTTGGTTGAACCTATTTTATTGACGTTTTGAATTTTCATTGAATTAATTCATCGTGTTTATTTGTGATTTCTTGTTCTTAATGATTTTGGATTACTGGCTATAATTCGATTGATCAAATAATTAAGATCTAACACTTGAGAGAGGGGATTGAAATTATGACAGGGGAAATCAGATCGTCAGATGTTTATAACTTGCAAAAGACGTATAACTCAGAAAAATCCATAAAGAGAACCTTGTTTGCATTTATTACGTGTTACGTGATTTTGAATAGACATATCAAAATCGGTAATAGGTAATACTGTTCTATTTATCACTTGAAAAAGGGAATAGGAAAATTGCGAGTTCTTGGTTAGTAAACATGATGCAATTTAATGACATGTTAGTCAATTTTAATTTATCATAGGGGATACCAGACGAAAACATATCTCTAGATTGATCTACTCATTGAATTTCAACTACGTGCTAGAAATTAATAGGATTCGTTATTTGATTTGAATTGACTATCAACTATCTCTTTGATTTTTCTAAACAAAGTTAAACTATGTCAATTATGGTACTTTATATACAGTTTTAAATAATTACTCCTCGTGTGATCGATATCTGTACTCAAACCAGTACTAAAACTTGACACCGTACACTTGCGGTAGTGAAAATTCGCAATAAGTTTTTGGCGCCGTTGTCGGGGAGTAAATTATTTAATTGCAAATTAATATCGTTACTAAGTAGTCTTGACTTTAATTTAGACTTTATTTTATTGATTTATTTTGTTAATTTATAATCTTTTATGTTTTGCAGTGCATGCCAAAATATCAAAATCCCGACTTGCTGATTTTTGATTCAGAAATCGAAAGAACTGCCAGGAGATTAAGGAAAGCAAGAAAAGAGGAAATTAAAGCAATGGCTAAAAACAGAGAGGACGCGAGATATAACACGCCAGACGCTATACCTATCAGAGATCACTTCAGATCAGTGATCAACACACATTATTTTTGCATTGCTCGGGGGACCATAAATGTCAACAATTTCGAGTTGAAGCCTACACTAATAAATATGGTTCAACAAAACCAATTTGCGGGAACTGCCACTGCTGATCCTCACGTTCATTTGAGGACTTTCCTGGAGATCACGGATACGGTAAAAATTAATAATGTTCATGATGATATTATTAGACTGCATTTGTTTCCGTTTTCTCTCAGGGACCAAGCAAGAGGATGGCTCCAATCATTGCCGTTGGGGAGCATCATAACGTGGCAAGAATTGGCAACAAAGTTTCTGTCTAAATATTTCCCCCCTGCAAAGTTTTCACAGTTAAATATTGATATTAGTACTTTCAGGAACACTGACTTTGAGCAGCTTAATGAGGCATGGGAAAGGTATAAGGAGTTGTTGCGGAGGTGCCCGAATCATGGTTTTGAAGACTGAGTTCAAATTGAGCTTTTATATAACGGGTTAAATGGTCAGACACGGACAACAGTGGATGCAGCGGCAGGTGGAACAATCTTTTCCAAATCTCCTGCTCAAGCCTATGACTTGCTTGATCAGATGACTATTAATAGATACCAATGGCCGTCTAAGAGGTCAGGAGTACAGAGGACAGCTGGAGTTTAAGCTGTGGATCCTATCACACCACTCACTGCGCAAGTATCAGCATTGACTACACAGATATCAAACATGAATAAAGTGAGTACATTAAACACTGAGGGACCATCGGTTGTCGTTGAAGAATCGCAAATTCCTGAAGAAGTGCAATACATCAACAACAAGACCTTTGGAGGCTATGAAGGATATCGAGGTAACCCTCCCCCCAACACTTATCATCTTGGTTTGAGAAACCATGAAAATTTTTCATACGCAAATAATAAGAATGTGTTGAATCCTCTACCGGGGTTCAATACATCAAATGGGGAAGGGAAGCCGTCATTTGAGGATTTAGTTTGGACATTCGTTTCTGAATCTGGCAAGAGGATGGCTAGGACCGAGTCTAGGCTTGACAACCTAGAGACACACATGGCAAATATTGGTGCTTCCTAGAAAATCCTTGAGTCGCAAGTGGGGCAGATAAACAAGCAACTCGTGTCTCAACCATCATGTGCAGTACCAAAGACTGCAAATCCAAATCTGAGGGAAATGAATGCTGTTTTTATTCAGCATGAGGAGATTGAAAGGGTAGACATAGAAGAGAAAAAGGCTGATCACACACCCATCCGGGAATATAAGTCAACGCTGGGAAAAAGAGTCCGATGTAAGAAAAGTGAGAGGTATGACTCATATCAATGCATTAATATTTCTTTACTTCCCTACCCAGAGAGATTTTTAAAATTAATTTCCGAATTTCAAATGAAAAAGTGTCTTGAAGATCTCAAGAACCTACACACTAACATTGAGTTTGCAGATCAGGTGGAAGGTGAATTTATCGAAGGAACACGAACAAATCTTCCTCATAAGCCGCAAGATCCCGATGAATTTATTGTACCATGTAATATAGGGGGTCATTTAGTGGAAAAAGCTATCTGTGACTCAGGAGCGAGCATGAATATAATGCCAAGTTCTCTCTACGAGAAACTTGGATGAGCTAGGATGAAGCCCACAAGAATAAGCTTACAGATGACAGATAAATCTATCAGGACACCGTTGGGTATTGTGGAAGATGTTGAACTTCGGATCGATAAACTGAAGGTTCTAGCAGAGTTTGAGGTACTTGACATGGAGAACAGTCAGAACGTTCACGTCATTCTAGGACGACCATTATTGGCTACTGTTGGAGCCATCATTGACGTGAAACGAGGAAAGTTGACCATGGAAGTTGAAGGTCAAATGGTGGTAATAAAGGCACCCAAGAAATCATACGACCCACCATGAGAAGGATTAGAGAAAATCAAGCTGATGACTATAAACTAAGCGCTATGTGGGAGGCAACCCATAATTTTAGCATTCATTTTTATTTTTATTTTATTTTAATCCCTTATTTTTTAATTTTAATTTCTCTATTCAAGTATTGATTTGAATATTTTATTTTTGCAGGTATTTAAAAAAAAATTTCGAAAAATTGATGGACAGTGTGCTTCGCGCATATGCACGATTTATTTTCGTGCACATGCACGACGCCCAACTCGGAAGGCAAAGGAGGCCACGCATATGCGCCACTCAGGGCGCGCATATGCGCGAGAAGACAAGGTGCATGCACTCGGAAGGCAGAGACCTTCGCGCATATGCGCCACTCATGGGCGCGCATATGCGCGATATGACAACAAAGCGGGACAGTAACCTCGGCGCATATGCGCGGGTTAGGGCGCGCATATGCACGCGACCTAGTTTAAGGAAAAAAAAGGCGAGAACTATTCTTCAGAAATGCACAACCCTCTCTTTCAGAAAAACAGCCGCCTCTCTCCCTCTTCAGCACAGCCGCCGGCCGCCGCACACCGTGGAACGCCGACCGCCGCCTCCCACCAAAGTTGTGACCACACTCCAATTTATAATCACTCTCTAGTGCAAGTAAGGATTTTTTACAGATTTTGTTCTAATCTTTGGAATAGTTAGAATTTGGTTCAATCTATTTGGGGAACCTTTGATATTGTGAATTTGGTACTTCAAATTGTTCTAAATCATTTCGTGACTGGGTTGTACGTTGCGTTGCTAACCAGATTTGTTGGTGTGGTGAGATTATATTTGCTCTGCTACTCGATTATTTGAATTTAGTGTGCGGGTGTGAGTATTGGATTATTGATTCCATGGCGCCGAAAAAGAAATCGAAAAAGGGTGCCTCTTCCTCCTCAAGCTTTGATGCTCACAGATTTTGGAATGAGGAGGCCCAACAAGTATATGATAGCTCTATGACAAGGCCCATCATCCCGGAACGGGGATTCAATTTGTCAATTCCACGTGGTTTTTATAATAGAGAAATTGGAACGCCGAGGATGGGTTGAATTTGCACATCACCCTTTGGATGCCGTAATCTCGGTTGTGCGAGAATTCTATGCAAATCTCCGGATTCGTCATGACGAGTCTAAAGTCTTGGTGCGAGTTCAATTGGTGTCATTCGGCTCTCGAACGATCAATATGATATATCAGATGCCTAGCCTCAACCATGACGAGTACAATGAATTTCTCGAAGCGAGTGTTGATTATATAGAGGTCATTCGGACCATATTTCAAGACGGCGCTGCCTGAAAAATGAGCTCGAGAGGGACTATTTCTTTAAAGAAATCCGACATGGGCTCCAACGCAGGTGCTTGGACATCCTTTGTATTAGCCCAGATCCTCCCGTCCTCGCACTATTACGATGTGACAAAAGTCAAAGCTACATTGGTCTATGCTATTTTGATGGGAAAATCGGTTGATTTGGGGAAAATCATCTATGGATCAATTATGAGAGCAGGTGCAGGGTTAGCCACGGTTGCTCTTCCTTGTCCTCATATCATTACCGAGCTATGCCGACAGGCCGACGTATCATGGGCCCCTGATGAACCAGTACTAAAGCCGAAGGCCCCCAATGTTGCTTTCTTTGGAGCCACCTCCTATGTTCCCCATGAGTTTCCGGACGAAGAGGAGATCCCAAAGCCACAGCTTCCACCACCACCACCACCTGCAGCAGCCAGATAGCGCAGGGAGACAGATCGGCGGCTAGAAAATGAGATGCAGGACCAGAGGAGGTTACTGGTTGAACAGCGCCAGGTGCTGGATTCACTTCATTTCCGCACCGACCATTTTATGGGATATATGATGGACTTCACTTTCGTGCCTTCTCAGTGGTTTCCACCTATAGGTCCAGAGGATACGATGTTTCCCCAGCCACCGGTATGGCCACCCCAGTACCCCGGACCTGCTTCTTACCAGGCCCCACCCCAGAACATGAATTAGGATGACGACGATGGTGACGGCGAGCACTAACACTCGTCGTGGGAGGTATGATTGTTCCGTTCTTTCCTGTTTATACGTCGTGGTAGGTATGATTGTTCTCGAAGCGAGTGTTGATTATACAAAGGTCATCCGGGCCATATGTCAACCCGGCGCTGGCTGGAAAATGAGCTCGAGCGGGACTATTTCTTTAAAGAAATCCGACATGGGCTCTAACGCAGGTGCTTGGAAATCCTTTGTATTAGCCCAGATCCTCCCGTCCTCACACTATTACGATGTGACAAAAGGCAAAGCTACATAGGTCTATGCTATTCTGATGGGAAAATCGGTTGATTTGGGAAAAATCATCTATGGATCTATTATGAGAGCAGGTGCAGGGTTAGCCACCGTTGCTCTTCCTTGTCCTCATATCATTACCGAGCTATGCCGACAGGCCGACGTATCATGGGCCCCTTATGAACCAGTACTAAAGCCGAAGGCCTCCATTGTTGCTTTTTTTGGAGCCACCTCCTATGTTCTCCATGAGTTTTCGGACGAAGAGGAGATCCCACAGCCACAGCTTCCACCACCACCACCACCTGCAGCAGCCAGACAGCGCAGGGATACAGATTTCGGCTGCTAGAAAACAAGATGCAGGACCAGAGGAGGTTACTGGTTGAGCAGCGCCAGGTGCTGGATTCACTTCATTTCTGCACCGACCATTTTATGGGATATGTGATGGACTTCATTTCCGTGCTTGCTCAGCGGTTTCCACCTATAGGTCTAAAGGATCCGATGTTTCCCCAGCCAGCGGTATGGCCAGGCCACCCTAGTACCCCGGACCTGCTCCTTACCAGGCTCCACCCCAGAACATGGATGAGGATGACAACGATGGTGACGGCAAGCACTGACACTCGTTGTGGGAGGTATGATTATTCCGTTCTTTCCTCATTACACGTCGTGGGAGGTATGATTGTTCTCGAAGCAAGTGTTGATTATACACGGGTCATCAGGGCCATATGTCAAGCTGGCGCTGCTTGGAAAATGAGCTCGAGCGGGACTATTTCTTTAAATAAATCCGACATGGCTCTAACGCAAGTGCTTGGACATTCTTTGTATTAGCCCAGATCCTCCCGTCCTCGCACTATTACGATGTGACAAAAGGCAAAGCTACATTGGTCTATGCTATTCTGATGAGAAAATCGGTTGATTTGGGAAAAATCATCTATGGATCGATTATGGGAGCAGGTGCAGGGTTAGCCACTGTTGCTCTTCCTAGTCCTGATATCGTTACCGAGCTATGCCGACAGGCCGACATATCATGGGCCCCTGATGAACCAGTACTAAAGCCAAAGACCCCCATTGTTGCTTTCTTTGGAGCCACCTCCTATGTTCCCCATGAGTTTCCGGACGAAGAGGAGATCCCACAGCCACAGCTTCCACCACCACCACCACCTGCAGCAGCCAGACAGCGGAGGGAGACAGATTTCGGCGGCTAGAAAACGAGATGCAGGACCAGAGGAGGTTACTGGTTGAGCAGCGCCAGGTGCTGGATTCACTTCATTTCTGCACCGACCATTTTATGGGATATATGATGGACTTCACTTCCGTGCTTGCTCAGCGGTTTCAACCTATAGGTCTAGAGGATCCGATGTTTCCCCAGCCACCGGTATGGCCACCCTAGTACCCCGGACCTGCTCCTTACCAGGCTCCACCCCAGAACATGGATGAGGATGACAACGATGTTGACGGCAAGCACTGACACTCGTCGTGGGAGGTATGATTATTCCGTTCTTACCTCATTATACGTCGTTGGAGGTATGATTGTTCTCGAAGCAAGTGTTGATTATACACGGGTCATCAGGGCCATATGTCAAGCTGGCGCTGCTTGGAAAATGAGCTCGAGCGGGACTATTTCTTTAAATAAATCCGACATGGCTCTAACGCAAGTGCTTGGACATTCTTTGTATTAGCCCAGATCCTCCCGTCCTCGCACTATTACGATGTGACAAAAGGCAAAGCTACATTGGTCTATGCTATTCTGATGAGAAAATCGGTTGATTTGGGAAAAATCATCTATGGATCGATTATGGGAGCAGGTGCAGGGTTAGCCACTGTTGCTCTTCCTAGTCCTGATATCGTTACCGGGCTATGCCGACAGGCCGACATATCATGGGCCCCTGATGAACCAGTACTAAAGCCAAAGACCCCCATTGTTGCTTTCTTTGGAGCCACCTCGTATGTTCCCCATGAGTTTCCGGACGAAGAGGAGATCCCACAGCCACAGCTTCCACCACCACCACCACCTGCAGCAGCCAGACAGCGGAGGGAGACAGATTTTGGCGGCTAGAAAATGAGATGCAGGACCAGAGGAGGTTACTGGTTGAGCAGCGCCAGGTGCTGGATTCACTTCATTTCCGCACCGACTATTTTATGTGATATATGATGGACTTCACTTCCATGCTTGCTCAGCGGTTTCCAACTATAGGTCCAGAGGATCCGATGTTTCCCCAGCCACCGGTATGGCCACCCCAGTGCCCAGGACCTGCTCCTTACCAGGCCCCACCCAATAACATGGATGAGGATGACGACGATGGTGACGGCGAGCATTGACGCTCGTCGTGGGAGGTATGATTGTTCCATTCTTTCCTGTTTATACATTGAGGACAATGCATACTTTAAGTTTGGGGGATGATTTGATTTCGATGTTGTGATAACATTTTGATGCTTTAGTGTGGGTGCATTTTTTTTAATGAGTTGGTAGTGATATTGAAAAAAAAAAATTATTTATTTGCCCATTTTTTACTGCTTACATTGTCATAGTTGTGGAATTAAGGTAATGGCCAACCAATGATGAGATTTGACCCGACATAGATGTTGTCCATGATTACGAGTCTAAATACATGCTATCTTTACTTAAACGTTTACACCCTAATTCACGATTGCTATCTTGTTAATACATACAATGTCGAGAGAGTGTTCATGTGATTTGTGATTTGGAATTTGTGAATGGACTCTAAAACCTGCATGTTGATTACTTGTTGTTGAGTTATGTGTTTACAAACACAAAGATGATCCAGGTAGTCTTTGAATTATATTGAGCCTGTTTTCCTTGAATAATTTGTCAATTGCTAGCTCTTTGAGTCTAAATGAGAATGAGATGGGTGATTTGTTCTGTTTGAGTATACCCAAAAGCATGATCTATCTGTGTTTGTTGATTGGTAGACTGAAGGTAGTCTAGAACTTGGTTTGGCACTCGTCGAGGCGAGATACGGGTATTGGGTGACTTAGGGATGATTTAGGCAATTTCTGTGAAGTGTGAGCTTTTCTGTATGAATATCTTAACCGAACGTGTATAACTGAATTCGAAAATCAATCAGAGTAATGATCAAAAAGTTCTTTTTTTAGCTGATCATTTCCAACTGATAGTTCAGTTATCTTTACAGATTCATTTAGCTTTGATCAGTTCGATTTTCTCGACCTGATATTTCATTTTCACTGATTGTTGCAGGTAGATATCGGTCGAGTTCCAGTCCATTGCATTAGAAAGCCGTGAATGATATTCTTGAGTACTTAAGAAGAACTAAGAATTTGTTCACAGTTTAGGAAAATGAAGAATTAAAATCGGAAGACTATACCGATTCTAATTTCTAATTAGATATGGATTATTCAAAATCAACCACTAAGGTCGAATATATAGTTGCATCAACTACAACAAAGGATGTTTTTAGGTTGAGAAATTTCGTTCAAGAGTTGGGTGTCATTCCCTAAGGAGTTGAACTATTCTCGATCTACTAAGACAACACTGGTGTCGTTACACAAGCAAAGGAACATCGATCAAAACATATACTGAGAAAGTTCCACATAATCAGAGATATTGTGGGAAGATGAGACATATCAGTGGAGAGAGTTGCCTACGCAGATAATGTTGTTGATCCACTGAAGAAGCCCTTGCTAGGACAATTGTTTGAGAAGCATCGTGAATCAATGATTTTG
The DNA here is from genome assembly GCF_025594145.1 of Primulina tabacum. Classification (NCBI taxonomy): domain Eukaryota; kingdom Viridiplantae; phylum Streptophyta; class Magnoliopsida; order Lamiales; family Gesneriaceae; genus Primulina; species Primulina tabacum. The sequence continues at coordinate 20,259,991 of NC_134562.1, read as the reverse complement.
AGATCTATTGGTAGTTTTCTATAGGACTAGTGAGAAATTTTTAGAGTAGGTGGCCGGCGAGCTGACTTGTGAATCGGGCTTTATTGACTCTTATGTAAAAAAAATATTTATTTAAATAATATTTTATAGTTTTATCCGGTTATGTCATTTATTTTATCGGTATACCAATGCAAGCAGTATAGATAAAATATTTTAATATACAATTAACATCATGAGGTTTGCCTCTCGATTTAAGATCACGAAACTCATTAGGAAGCGTACTGTATATTCTAAACTAGTTCTGAGTTGATTCGACTACCTAAAATATGGATAAAGTTTGCTCGAGCTTGAGTGTGAGGCTCAATAACTTAAATTACGTTTAATTATCAAACAAAAATGATTTATTTAAATCTACAGCGGAAAAATGGTTTAAAATACTTTAAATTGGACCTCAAGGCCTGGAAAAATTTCGGCATGATCTCCCCGTAAATTGGACTGATAGGATCAGTTAAGGTAGAATAAGTGTTAAGAAAGGGGTTGAATAAACACTTACTATTTTTGTACTCTTTTCAATTATGTGACTTAGTTATTTGAGAAACAAATCCTAGAATCTTTTTTCTCGATATATATCAGTCAACTGATAGTTGCAGAATAAAACTGAAATATAGATTGAATACTTAATGTAAACTGAAATCAGCACGGGAGTTTTTATGGATGCTCGGAGACTTCAAATTCTCCTACGTCAGCTCTTCTATCACGAGGATAGGATTTCAATAAAATACTTTGATATATTACAACAAATTTTAATAATCAACTTCAGTTGGTCTTACACACTTTGAAATTGAAACTCTTAGTCTAATAAACACTTTTACAATAATAAAACGAAAATGCTCTAACTTGTAGCCTAAATGCTACTAATAAATACAATGAATGAAGAGCTTGAAAGTTTGATCTGGAAATTATTCATGAAAAGTATCGCAACTTGATTGAAGATTGTAGTTTGATTGCTTTGTGTGTGTTTACTCGTAGTCACTAGCCTTCTTCAACTGATTCGATTAGCTATATAAAGTCTTCGATCTCAGCGGTCGTATTGAATGAATTTAATGAACATTTAATGACAAATATCCATTGAATCGTCATTTAGTTACTTTCTCTTACAGTAGTACGAGGTATTCAGACTGTTATGTTCTGATTCATCTATTCTGCTTTGGTACTACCTGTCAGTCTGTCGCCTGATGTTTCAACTTATGATGTTTCCAACTGATTAGAAAACAACTGATCAGCCGATCAGTTTAGCTAGACATCATCAATTATTACCGATGTCCTATCAATTTCGAATTCTTCAGTTGATAAGGTTTTTCTAGTTCAGCTAGAACGAGGTCTTCAGTTACGATTACACGACTGCTCGATCAGTTAGATTCTTCAGTTCTCTTCTTGATTTATTTGTAAAACTCTGAAACTTATAATATTCTAACAAATACTTACCAAAAATTTGAAATATCTATAAAAGAAAAATGACTCAAGGACGACGCTGGGGTATTCTTAAACAAACACATACAAGTGCCAGCCAGGCACAATACATAAATATCACAGGCAGCAGTTCAAATAAGCCGGCAAGGCTCCCAAACAACATAAATTAAATCCAAAAAAGCAACAATCAAACCAAATGGCTATACATATACATAGGGCATCTCCATGGATAATAAAACGCGACAAAAACTGATCACAACTCAAAATATATTAATATAGCTGTAAGGTTCAAAATACGATAACGTAATCCAACTGCATGAAAATCTAGGGAAAATAGAAAATGACTAATTAAAGGGTTTTAATTGCATAATTTTAATATGATGTGCATGAATACATGTTTAAAATAATATTTTTTGTTAGAATGCATAAAATTGTGTTTTAAAGGTTATTCGAGACACGGTCGAGGAACGAAGACCAGAGACAATATAAGAAAAAATATTTTTATTAATAATTATTTTTAATTGTTTATTGTGTGAGATAATTTAAATGGAATTTTTGAAAATGAAGTGTTTTGAGATGTTTTTATGGGCCGATTTGTATTTTTGAACTGTATTCGATTTTCGATTAAAATATGAACTTTTCGAGAATTTGGCTAATATTTTCACAACTTTTTCTAAACAAATATTTTAAATATTAACTAATGTGCTTAATGAGCCTAATATACTAGGTTAATGGGTCTAAAACTTGCCATGCAAATTTATATTAAAAGCAAGACCCTAAAACCCTAACCCTCACTTGTTAAATCACACGCCCCAACCCTCTAAACAACTAGGACTCTCCATCAGCAGCCAAGTCATACATCACATGTCCAAGGAAAGCAAATCACGTGAGCTTTAAGGAAAAAATTCAGCAAAGCCCTCTCCGTCGTCGTCCCTCGCATCGCCAAGCCGTTTTTAGTACGTAATAAACGCAAAGTCTCGCCTTAATCTTCCTTTCTCATCTATCACATCATATTATATGTTTGATGCATGTTTGTAAGAAAATTTTGTTACCCTTTGGTTTACTTTCGTTTTTATGACATGTGATGCCCAAAAATCATGTTTTTATGATTTAAAACTTATTTTATTGATGCATAAAGGGGCTGCCATGGTAACGCTATGGGAAAGGATGTTTTTCAACATGTTTAAGGAACTTTAGCGGCATGTGAAAAGGCTGGACAAGGAGGGTAAACAAGATGGACGAAAATATGGGTTGAAGATAGGCTAGGGTTTCGGCTAGAGCATCCTTGAGGGCCACCGTTCTTAGCTGCTGATAAGGCACGACCAAGGGATCTTATGGGGATGTGTTATGGTCCTATGGAGGCTGCACGGTGGCTGGCCCGAGGGCTAGGCATACGCCGCGCCTACGAGAGTCGCGCGAGGCTTTTTTGGGCACGGGTGAAGGGCTAGGCATGTAAGGTGTGCTAGGTTCGGTCCAGCAGCATGTTATGGGTTCAGTCTAGGTCCTAGAAGGGTCAACTAAGGTCTGCACATGGTGGTTAAGGGGCTGGATCCGAGGCAAGCTCGGAATCAAACCAATTAGGGCTAGGGTTTTGTGCAGAAAAATTCAGAAGGTTCCTAGGCCGGTCTATGGGTCTTTTATGGGCTGTAATTGGGTCGTATATGGGTTATTTATGTGTCAATAACCTTTGGTTCAAGTTTGGTTAGTTTTGGTTAAGTTTCAAGTCAAAATCTGGTTGTACGTCTAAGTTAAAAAAACGAATCAGGAAATTAGTCGAGAAGCTTAAGTTTACGTCTAAGAAATATTTATGGTTCTATTTTAAGGTGTTATGTTAAGTTTTGAATGATTTGGGTCGTCGTTTAAAGGTCTAAGGATAAATTTGGAAAGTTAGGGTTTCAGGGGCAAAACAATTATTTTACACCTGAAAAACGTTAGACGTCCTAACAGTACCTTGAATTCTGTAATAGAAGTTAAAATGTTTATTTCAAATGTTTATGCAATTTTATGATGAAATGTTAATGCTAAAAGACATGTTGCATGCTTGGTTTAAAAGAAAAATGATTTATATGTGCATGGATTTTTATAAGTGATGGAAATATGAAAAGTTGAAAGAGGTGAATTGATTGTTACTAATACGATGATATGATGATATGTAAGGCCAAGGCTCAGTTGACGGGTGAGAGTATCGTTGATGTCTCTGCCGCCCGATACTGTGGTAATATGTAGATGGATACATCGACCATCATCTAATACAAAAGTCACAATTGAAGATCTGAATTCAATAAAAAGGAAAACATATATGTATATGATGAATGAAATATGATATGATATGTTGAAAGAAAAATGTAAAAGTTTATGGTCATCAAAATCTATTTTATTACAAGTATTTTCACTGTTACTTGTGAATGTATATGTAATACTTGCTATCATGGTTAAGGTTTGTTGAATCAATAGACTCATTAGGTGTGATCGATGCAGGTGAGCATGATGTTAATGTAGGACTTGATGGTTAAGTAGCTAGACTGAAGGTGCATACAACCCAAGGATCGTCGCTAGTTTTCCGTAAAATTATGTTTAAGATTTAAGCTACTTTAAAGTTTTTGCGACTTATGATGATTTTAGTGGTTTTTGAGAGGATTTTAGAGTTAAGTTTATTTTTGAAATTATGTTAGTTTAGGTTGGGTGACGTTTCACGAATTTATGCATTGAATTACTTTTTTTTGGGTTTTCAAATAATAGTTGGTTGGTTTATTTTTAAATGATTCAAAATATTCATATTTTAAATGTTTAGTATTTCGGCCGAATAAATTAGAAAGAAAAAAACTGTACGTTTTAAGAAAAACGAGTAGTGGAAGTTTCAATAGCTAGTTGGAAGACTCCGACGAACTAAAACCAAACTATCCAAACTCAACCATGATCTCCGCAAGCAAAACCTCTGCCAGCTGCTGCAAAACCACTCGGGAGATCCACCATGTTGCCCAAAGCAACCACAATAGGCCCCTAGTAAATAACTGAGGTTAGGATTATTGTATGAAACAGTTCAACAAACATAGCAATAACATAAATCATGCATCAATATGTATGTAGATTAAATGTGAAATGCATGACCAGGGCTCAATATCAACGGAGTAAACGGAGCCAAACGAATGATACGATCAACAATAATAATGCTCGAGCAACACACAGGGGATCTGCATCGTCATGCAGCTAAACCGCCTTGCCTAGTATGCGAGGTACGCCAGGTTGTGCTGATCAATACCCCAAACTCGGCCTCTATACAGCTGTAACGACATATAATAGGAATGTCACAAACAACCAGAACTGGATATTACAATCCAGTGCTCACTCCAAGGGCTACGCTAACAACGGGATTTATCAATCTTAACTACGGTTTTAGGTTTATCAATATAGGCCTTTCGGCAACACCCTCATCCCGAGTTATACAACAACCAGTGGTGAATAACAATGAATAACACTAACTGGTCAACAAGAATGACATGGCGCAAGATGTATGTCATAACAGTATCCCAGAGACTAAATGCCATATAACTGAACATATAACAAAATAATTCATTTAACAACTCAAACAATTCACATAATCACAAAAACAACAACAACATCACATAAATATGGTTAAAACATAATTTAAGAGTTACCGTTGTATGTTACCGAACTGTAACATACCTATACCAACAAATGATGATCAATGCACAACTTCAAATCTCCTCGGCCTAAAAACTATAACAATAAGTCGAGAAATACCACATTTCACCAAAAATCTTAATTAAACCAACTATTTTCTCAAAACCATAAAAGTTTAATTCATTTTTCTAAAACTCCAATTTTTCAAACAATGCGCTTTAATCAACTAATTATCTCTCCATTAAATCCCGACAACTCCAATAATCAACAAAATAACCATAAATCCCAAAATAATCACACAATTAAATCGATACTAAATTAAAGTCTCTTTTAATTATACCTCGAAGTTATCCAACGATCAAACCTACAATATAAACCCAATATACACGTCAATATAACATATTTCAATCGAATAAAACAATTTAAATTGGGATTCGTAAAAACCCAAAATCGACAGCCCCTAAACCGGACAAGAGATGGAAATTTTGGACCCGGAAAACACAAGATCGAAGCTTACGCTAGTCGCTAGCATCTCAAGGTTACGCCACTCGCCAAAGCTTGGAGGAATTCGTCCAAAAATGTTTAAAATCTCGGCTGACATCGGCTGGAAAATATTTCTTGTATCAAAGACCAAGCTAGCTCTTAAACACATCTATTTTTCAGTCTAGAAAACAAAGGAACTCACCACAACTAAGGCTGGAACTCACGAGCATCTCAACACCATAGCTTGCACGAGAAAAGAGCTAAGCAATAGGGAAATTATTGAGTTTGATCAATGGTTTCAGATCATGGGAAGAGGCGTGAGAGCCTGGGAATTCGGTTGCTAGGTTCATGTTGTTGTTCCCCGACGTTTGGCGGTGTGGTGCGGTGGCTGGAGCTGGGCAAGGTGATGATGGGAATGGGGAAGGGAAGGGTTACATGCATTGTTTTCTTTTTTTCCCCTTTCGGAAAGTGTGTGTGTACATATGTATTGTGTATATTTGTTTACTAAAAGTAGTAAGTTAAGCCCAACTATCCCGGTTTCACATTTATTTTCCTCTGTTCTGTTATTTAAAATCTATATGTATTTTATATCGTTTAATTCTTTGATATTCTAAAATACATATTTTTAAAACACTTTCAACAATTATTTGGAATAAATTATTATTTTAGTTTACAACTCAATAATTATTCTAATTGTATCAAATTACTGGATAATATATTTTAGGTCCTTACATTGAGACTACCATATGTGATGTAAACGCCACGTTTCATTAGAATGTGCATGAAGATCTTTATTCAAACAAATGTGTGATAATTTGATGATGTACTAAACAAACCTCCCTCAAACTTTCCAAGTGGTTATCGCTTATCGAGAAAATAGTTTGTAGTTGTTGTTGTACACCTTGGTTCTTTGACCTGGGACAACATAGAGGTTCTACATACTAGCATGCATTTTGATCTGTATAACGACTCCATTGTGGGACATCAGGGGCGAGGTTGGGTTAGTTTCAAAATACGTAGGAGTCAATGTATAGTAGTCGGGGATTCACTTCTCACCCACTGATGAAGATATCCTATGTAATCCGATGAGTTAATAGTGTAAGGAATCTCTAGTCAGAGTAAGACATGTGCATTTCGAAAAGGAGTTTCCTTAGTTGCTCATACCATGTCACTATTATTATTCAAAGATACATCACATTTTTATCGAGTTCATTTGAAACTCTTGATATACCAATTGTTTCATATTCGATCGTGATGTATGAGTTGAAGGGAACGTATTGTATGCTAACCATAACTTAATGTTATTGCAGGCACTATCAGTGTTACCTAAGCGATCATAGGACGATGCTACTAGACGCTCTTACCATTATCCACTAGGTGCAATCTGACGTTCTGGATCAATAGGTTGAAGAAATGAATCTAGATAATTAGAGTAAGCTCGAATAGGAACAAATGTTTTTGTGAATCACATGAAGTTGTAAATCCACAACTAGTTTTATCTCTGAACCGTTAAATGTCAAACAAGTTGTAAGGTCGAAATTAAGATAACGTAATCCAACTGCATGTAAATCTAGGAAATATGAAAAATAGGTAATTAATTGATTTTAATTGCTAAATTGATTATGTGATAATGATGTTTTAGTAGTTTCTCTACTTATATGCATTAAAATGTATTTTTAAGGGTTATTCGAGTTGCGATCGAGGAACAGAGACCGATTACTGAAAAATGGAAAATGTTTTTATTAAATAATTGTTTTTAATTATTTAAAATATGGTTGATGCTTTTTCTTATTTTGAAAATAAGGAGTTTAGAGGTGATTTTATCTGTCGGGACGAAAATTTTATCAGTGTTAAATGTTCAACAAAAAAACGAACATTTTAACAACCAGACTAATAAATTCACAAACTTTATTAAACAAAATAATTTTTATTAGCAGTAATGGACTTATTGGGCCTAATTAATTTTGTTAATTGGCCTAAGTTATTAGTATGTAGTTTATTTAAATATTTAAGCACAAAACCTATCCCATATCATCACATATCACATGCCCACCTCCCCTACACACTCAAAACTCTCTCCCTCATAGCAACACACGGTACACACAAGGAATTGAGAGAAAAGTTTCGAATTCTTCAAAGTTTTTAAAGCCAAGGTTCTCCTCGTCGTCATTCTTCAATCGTCAACGTATAATCATGCGTTAAAAACGCAAAGGCACGCCATATTCTTCCCTTTACTCATCCATCACACCATATTATGTATTTATTTATGAAATTGCATGAAAAGAAGATGCACCTTGTTATATTTTAGTATATGCATCATATGTGATTTTTAAAACATGAGGGGCTGCCATGATTAGATATGGGATTGTTTTACACAAGTTTAAGGTCCTAGAACACGCACAAATAGGCTGCACACGAGACATGATAGAAGCTGGAACCAACTGCTCGTTTTTGGTGGCTAAGGTGTTCGGCTAAGGGGAATCTTGATGCATGGCATGGCTTTGGCTGGACCAGGTATGAGCTAGGGTCACGTACGGGTCAGGGACAGAGTCCTAGTCATTCTAGGACTCGAGGGTTTCTGCCAGGAAGGAGTCCTTGCATGCTAGGACTCCACCCGAGAACTATAATGGAAGTCGCGCATGGGTTCAGCAGCGCGCAGGGAAACTTGGCTCTGCCAGGGGGCTTTGGGCTGGGCTAGGTCGAGTCACTAGGGTCCTAAGAGGGTGCACAAGGTCTGGGTCAGGGGCTCGATGTGAAGGGCCTAAAACTCCATTCTTGAAAATTTGCGGAAAATTGAGAATTTTTTTTTTTAAAAGAACTTAAATGGCCTTATTCATAAAATCACTGGTGAATCAAGTTCAATATTTAAAATAATAGCAGCGGAAGAAAATAAAGTTTGCCAAAAATCACAATTTAAAAATATCCAACAACTGATAAAATTGTTTGCGGAAAAACATAACAACTGCTGCACTGAGGTCCTCGGGTGCCACTAGTGCCGACCCAAGCTGGCTCACTGGTCCCCGCCCTCGGCCCTGGCCTCATCAGTACCTACAACAATCAAGTCTAGTGAGCCTAAAGACTCAGCATGCATATATCACAGGTAACGAGTAAAAATCTGAATTAAAATATGCATGAGTTAACTTATCCTGTCCTGAGGCATACTGAAAATAATCTGTACTGAGCAATTATAATACGTGCATAACTGAACTGATAATCACAGTAAAAATGTTTGCTCCTTGGAGCCTGTACTGAAATAACTGATAAAATTTTCTGTTGAGATTATGTTTTACGCCTGTGGCCACTGCACTAAGCTGAACTGATCGGTAACTGGCTACCGGGGAGGCTGAAACTGAACTGAGCTGGCCGGTCACTGGCGACCGGGTGGTACCATACTGAACTGATCGGTCACTGGCGACCGTATAAAATAACACTCCCACATAGTGAATGAACCACAAGCCATATCGCATAAATCTCAAAAATAATCATTTTCTATTTAATGCACGTAAAATAATTAACTGGCGTAATGAAAATTCCTGTAATTTTACCAACTGGATTGGATTGGATCGTTCCCAGGCTCGCTGCAACCTAACTGTGCCATGAAAAATATGCAATAGCTTAAACATGATCAACTATGCAATTTACGTTCAAAAGATGCGACTATGACGCCTAATGACTTCGCATTTAATCATGACTCCGAGCCAACCTGAACCGACGTATAGTCATGATTAAAATACGCTGAAAAATCATAAAATAATGTTCCTAAAATGATAGGGTCGAAATCTAGGTGGAATGGAGGCCAAAACACGAAACGCTCTTTCGAGAGTCAATTTGGCACATCGCACCGTAAATTCTCGTACGACCTCAAAAATGATCCAAATGATGAACGGTCGAAAACATGACCTTCCTAACTCAATGAGGCACTGTCCAGTCCAAGGCCATGGGCTAAAAGCCAACCAAGAACTCGAACGAGCCTCTGAACCGACACAGCAACTTGCTGTAATTTCCAGCAGCTGCGCAACTACAAGACTTGCATTGGTTTCGAGACTATCGGCCATTAGGGGAGTGAACCACCGACCAGAGACTCTTACCAACATCCCAAGGAATGATTTGAACCATGGCTAAGGGCCCTAGGCCAGCCACAATCCGCATCACACCAAATCTTAACCGAAGGGTCCAACCGAGAGCAACGTGCATGCGTGTGTAGTGTTTATGCTATGATCGATGTCTTGCGTCGTTCCAGTGGTCATTTGATTGACCATGGCACGATCTAGACATCTAGGAGCATGATATGAACCGTGGCTAAGGGCCATAGGCCAACCAAGATCCATACCAAGCAACAAAAGAACGAAATCAAAAGCTGAACAAATGAAGAAGCCGAATGGGGAAAGGGGCTGTTTTCACGTTTTGATTAAAAACCGAGGGGCCATGGACCAAGCCACCAAAAGGGCAACTTAGTCACGTCTTAGACATGCTAGGGAAGTGATCCAACCATGGCTATAGGCCCTTGGGGCAGCCAAGATCAGATCCTTCCTCCTTGACATCCAAACTGAATTTTCGAATCACATTTCTGCACTTATGGGGAACTTGCTGTCATTTCGGTTTTCCAGCAAGCATGGGGCTGGTTTGGATGGACCAACATGGTCCTAATGCATCCTACTACATGTATACAAGCCGCCTTGGGAGCCTGGAGTCGATCCAATACCTGAAACTCACAAACCAAAAGAAATCGTGAAGCTTGCCATGAAGAGCCGAAATTCTGCATGTGTGTTCCAAAATATTTTGACATGTATCTCGGTTTTTGCTTGCTAAAACATGATCATGTACTGAAAAATAAATGATAATACGACTTGATTGAGGTTTGAAAGAAATCTAGACATGCCTGGTTTCGTTTCGAAAGAAAACGAAAAGAAGAGACGAGACGGCGCAGAGGAGACGGAGTGGCTTGCTTCTCTACCTTTCTTGGCTCTCGATTTTTTTCTCCCTTTCTCCCTAGCTGTTATTCACGTTTTTTTCTACTGAAAAGGGGTCTTATTTTTGGTGGAGGTGGAGGGGGAGTGATGGTTATGAAGGTGAGGAGAAGGGTGCACAAAAATAGGATCATATCAAGACCAAGTCTTCATGCATTTGAATTTTGAATTTTGAATTGCTATCAAATGATCTCTTGGGTGATTCTAGACTATAGTGGCCGATTTTATCATGCCAAACAAGGGTTAGGATAGTGGTCTAGTATTAATTAATTAAGGTGGAAAAATAGCTAAAAGAATTAGCATGCTAATCAACCAAGAATGGGTCAAAGGTGAGTTGGCAAGTCCTAGTTTGTTCTTCTAGGGGTGTGGCCGAAAATGCATGATAAATGGTAGGGGGAAAATTGATTATCTAGTAATTTAATAACCCTTAAAAGCCTTACTAATCCTTTAATTAATTTAGTGAACTAACCCCTTAATTAAGTAACTTAAATGAGCTCATTTCTTAATCACCTCCAATAATTTAAATTAAAATCCTCAACTAACTTAAATAATTCCTTAAACTTCTTTTTAACTTAAATGAACTTACTTGCTAGCTAAATTAACTTCTGGAAATATTTCTCAAATCTTAAATTCTATCTCAAAACTCCAACTCCAGTCCGGCCTCACTGAAATAACTGAAATGCTAAAAATCAAACTACTGAACTGAAATAATGAATAATTAACTTCAAATAAATGCATTTAAATTAATCATGCAATGAAGTCAATTAAATTTAAAAATCTAGAATTATGCATGGCTTATACGTCTACTGACTTACGGGTTCTACACTCGAGCCGCTGGGATAGCTGCTGTCTCAAGAAAACGTGAGAGAAGCACCCTAGGGAGCTCACACAGGCTGCTGCATCTTGCTGGTGGCTCGCGCACGGGTTCATGGGGTGGGCTTGGCTTGGTTGGGTCTGGGCGTGGTCCAGGGATGGTTAGGGTCAGGTGGGCTCAGTGGTGGCTCGGATGGAAGAGTCCTAGGCTATCTAGGAGTCCTAGCACAACTAGGATACACACACACACACATGAATGCAATCGGGTCGAGGTGCAAAAGAGTTCTGAGCGAGCTAGGGCTGGGCTTGATCAGTATGGTTATTAGGTGGGTTGGCAAGGGTTTGGCTCGAGGTGGCTCGACCATGGCTCGAGTAATTTGGGAGATGGCTTAGGTTGTTCACTTAAGGGTAAAAAACGATATTAATGAGAATAAAATTGGAACCATGGTCCATGGCTGTGGTTCATGGCTCATAAGGGTAGTTTAGGTAATAAAAATTTTATGTTTAAAATTTGGGATCAAAATAATGAGTTTTGGATTTATCCGAGTTTAATCGCCTCTCGAGTATTTAATTAAAGATTAATTGAAACGCCTAGACTTAAGCTTAACAAAATTGTGGTAAATTTAATCAAAGCTTAAATAATTATTTGGGATATTCTAGAGTCAATGAAATTAAGAAAAAGTCAAATTCGATGATTTTTACGTCTTGGGTAAAACGATAATTTTACACATAGAAAATATTAAACGTCACGGCAGTGCTCTCTGATACTGTTTTATATGTTAAAATATTTATTTTAAATGTTTATGGATTTTATTATTTAATATGAACATTTAAAAGATATGTTGCATGCTTGGTTTAAAAGAAAATTGATATTATTATGCATGCTTTTATAAAGTGAACGTAAGGTCAAGGCTCATTTGACGGGTGAGAGTGTCGCTGATGTCCCCGCCGCCCAGTACTGTGGTTACATGTAGATGGATCCATCGCCCCAATACGAATACGAATACGAAAGTCACAATCAACGATCTGAAATCAACGAAAAATGAATAAGAACACGTTTAATATGAATATGAATACGATGAATATGAATATGTTTATGTTGATATGAAAATGTTTATGAAAATTTTTATGCATCTTCATGAAAATGCAATTTTTGAAAATGCTTAAAGTTATACATGTTTATGAAAATGTTATTTTAAGTACAATTATTTTCACTGTTGCATGTGATCTGTATACTTATTATGTTGTTATCAAGATTATGGAGTGTTGAATCTTTAGACACAATAGCTGTGATCGATGCAGGCGAGTTCGATGTTGAGGCTAGTGGAGATCTTGATGGATGATATGACTGGACTTAAGGTGGACATAACCCGAAGACCAGAGCTTCTAGTTTTCCGCATTAACGTTTATGATTTATGTTGAAGATTTTTACGGCTTTTATTTGTGCTTTGAGTGGTTTTTTAGAGGTTGATAGTATGTGCTACATTTTTCAAATAATGCTTTTAGGTTTGTAACGTGTTGGATGATTTACAATTTGAACTATTTCCTTTGAGTTTCAAATATTAGTTGGTTGTTTTATTTTAAAAATGGTGTCAAAAATACTTTATTTATTTTGCATGTGTGTGGAAGAATGAGGGAAGTTTTTTAAAAATATTCTAGTACATTGTAAGAAAACGAGTAGTAAACGTTTCAATTGGTATCGGAGCAGTGTTCCTGTAACCATCAGTGCCGGGAAGCTCAGTCGTCAAGCCTCAATCTCTAAGTTTACATGCTTTACATGATTATTATGATGTTACCTGCATGGTTACATGAATTATATGTTTACGTCACATGTTTACTAACTTTTTGAGGATATATGTTTCTATACGATTTAATTTCTAAATTGATTAGAATATGTTACATAATTAGAAAACTTAGATTTAAATGCATGTTGGTTACGTTAGAATTTGGAAAATGTTCAGATATAATGCCTCCTAGACGCGCACCTGTCGATAGACAGGCAGAGGCTGTTGAGGATCGTCATGTTGATGCACTCCCACCTCCTAATGGGGATGCTGCTACTCGTGCATTGTAGGGGATGGCTAGTTTCTTTGAGCAGTTTCAGCAGGCTCCTAGTCCACAGGACAATGTTTATGATCAGTTCCGGAGGCTAAGGCCAAAGGAATTTTCTGGCACCACAGACCCGTTCGCTGTGGAGGCTTGGATTCGTGCACTCGAGGTGCACTTTCGCTATTTGAACATGGGAGATCCCGACCTTGTGAGGTGCGCCACTTACATGTTTAGGGACGATTCTTCGTTATGGTGGGAAGGAATTGAGCATGGGATTAATATCACTACTCTTACTCGGGCCCGATTCAAGGAGATATTCTACGAGAAATATTTTACTGCGGATGTTAGAGGGTGATTGAAGAGGGAATTTATGAGCTTCCATCAGGGAGACTCGATTGTTATTGAATTTGTGAGAAAATTTGATAGGGGTTGTCACTTTGTATCCCTTATTGTGAGGGATGCTGCAGAGAAGCTTAGACACTTCATGAATGGTCTAAGACTTACCATACGACACAACGTGATGATGATGCGTCCCTTGGATTATGCTACTGCTACTACTTATGCATTTCAGTCTAAGCAATCTTTGAAGGACATCGACTTTGAGATGCAGTGCAAGAGACAGCAACACCAAAACAATTCTCAGCCAAATAAAAAGTCATACATGGGTCCTCCTAGACCTCAAGGGCCACAAAAACCCCAAGGTCAAGTCAAGAAGCAAGGACCACCAAAGCCACCACTTCCTGGAGCACCAAAGCCTGCTGATAGACAACCATGCAAGGAGTGCAATCGCTTACATTATGGCAAATGAATGTGGGGATCTTTTTGATGCTTCATATGCAAGGAGGAAGGGCACAAAGCTACTGATTGCCCGGAGAAGAATGCACTTACTATGGGAAGAGCATATGTCATGCAAGCAGAAGAAGCTGAAGAGGAGGCGGACACCACTCTTTTCACCAGTAACCTAGTTATTTAACGTTTTTATATTGCTTTTATTGCATGAAATGTCATATTGATTCTTAAAATTGATTTGGGAATAAGGTTAACCTAGAGGAAATTAGATTGTATGCTCTTACTTAGATAGAATTAAGAAATTATTTTAAAAACCATAGAAATTGATATTGATTTTTGTGCCTTAATTTATGTAAAGGATATAACAATTCCCAATAAAAGTTTTATGACCAAAAATTGAGAGAAAACATAATCAAGGGCATAATGAGAAGCTTCGAAAATTTTGAGGGTCTAATATGCAATTTCATAAATTTTTGGGGCAAATTTTAAAATATGAGGACCGAATGCAAACAACCGAAATCTAGGGGCTAAATTGTAATTTCCAAAAGTTTAAGGACTAAATTAAAATTTACGAAAGGTTCAGGGATCGAATTGCAATTACCAAAAATTCAAGGAGCAAATATGTAATTTTTGAAAAATTGAAGGACAAAATCGTAATATCTTAAAATTTAAGGGGTCAATTTGAAATATTCGAAAATTTTTGGGGACTAAAATGTAAATTTAAAAGAATTGAAGGGTCAAATTTCAATTAATCAGAAATTGTAAGGGGGAAATTTTTTGAATTTTCTAAGGAACATAAGGATGCAATCAATCTTCTTCTTGAAAGTTTTGAGAAATAAATGGTACAAATTCCTTAAGCTTCAACACGAATAATCTAAAACGTTTTCGCCGCATGGAGGATATTCATTTTATGTGTAGCTACCTATGCACTGCTAGATTCGGGAGCTACACACTCTTTCCTATCCGAGACTTTCGTCAAGCGACTGAATATTATTCCTGAGGATATGGGATTGGGATTCAAGGTTTCTGTTCCTTTCGGTGACCAAATGATCACGTCTAGTATTGTGCATAATTTGGAGCTTCGTTTATTTAAATATGTGGTTTGGGAAGATCTTATTGTACTTCTTATGCCTGAATTTGATATCATTTTCGATATGGATTGCCTATCATCGAATGGAGCTTAGATTGATTTTCATCAGCGATCAGTGTCTATTCGACCGCCTAGGCGACGAGGAACAAGAAAATGCCGCACATTATCTTTTGTCTGTGTGCGAGGAAGATTTTGAGCAGAGGATGTCAAACTTTTCTAGCATGTGTCACTACAACACATGCCCCTATCAGTCAGAAGTTTGAGGATGTTGATATTGTCAGAGACTTTTCTATTGTCTTTCCCAAAGACGTTTATGGTATTTCACCCGATCGTGAGGTGGAATTTTCTATCGAGTTGACTCCAGGTAAAGTTCCTATGTCAAAAGCACTTTAACGTCTAGCACCCGCTGAAATGAAAGAAATAAAAGATCAAATCCAAGAATTTCCAGACAAGGGTTTTGTTCGCCCTAATTATTCTCCGTGGGGCGCGCCGGTATTATTTTTGAATAAGAAAGATGGTAGTATGCGACTCTGTATTGATTATCGAGAGCTGAATAGAGTCACTATCAAGAATAAGTATCCTCTGCCAAGAATTGAAAATTTATCATCAATATTCTCGAGGATTGATCTTCGTTAGGGATATCATCAGTTGAAAGTGAAAGAGTCGGATGTTCACAAGACAGCGTTTCAGACTACATATGGGCACTATAAGTTTATGGTCATGCCATTCTGACCAATGCGCCATCAATCTTCATGGATCTCATGAATCGCGTATTTCAGCCGTATCTGGATCAGTTTATTATAGTCTTCATTGATGATATTTTGATATATTCGAAGAATAAAGAGGAGCACAGTCATCATTTGAGGATAGCACTGCAAGTACTGCAAGATATGAAGCTATATGCAAAATTCAGCAAGTGCGAGTTTTGTTTTCATAGAGTGGCATTCTTAACCCATATCATTTCAAGTGACGGCGTTGAAGTTGATCCAAGTAACGTCGAGGTAGTGAGAGAGTGGCCAGTACGGAAGAGCGTTACCGAGATTCGCATTTTCTTGGGACTAGCTGGCAATTATCGCAAGTTTATTCAAGGATTCTCATCTATAGCGGTACCCATTACCGCCTTGACAAAGAAGAATGCAAAGTTTGTACGGGGATCCGAGTGTCAAGACAGTTTTGATAAGTTGAAGCAACCCTTGATTTCTGCGCCAGTGTTAGCTATGCCATCGGGGCAAAGAGAGTATGTTCTTTATACCGACGCTTCTAAACTTAGTTTGGGCGCAGTTCTGATGCAAAATGACCGAGTTATAGCTTATGCGTCGGGACAGTTGAAAATCCACGAGAAAAACTACCTTACTAATGTTCTTGATCTTGCATCGGTAGTTTTTGCATTGAAGATTTGGAGACATTACTTGTATGGGGAGAAGTATAAAATTTTCACCGACCATAAAAGTTTGAAATAATTCTTCACCTGAAAGAATTGAATATGAGATAGTGACGATGGCTCGAATTAGTGAAAGACTACGACTGTGAGATTAGCTATCATCTGGGAAAAGCTAATGTAATGGCAGACGCATTGAGTCGAAAGGCAGCAGTTATTACTCATTTATCTCTTCGAAGACCGTTGCAGTCCGAGATAAAACGGTTTGAGCTTACAGTGTGTGCTAGGGGCGAGGCCCTTAATCTTGCCACCTTGACAGTTTAGTCGACTTTGAGAGATAGAATCCGTGAGGTACAGTCTACTAACGAACAATTGCAAAAGTGGTGATTGAGAAATGAAGCCAAAGGTCGGAAATTATATTCTTAGGAGGATGGTATATGTAGAACCCGTAAACCAGTCTACGTTAAGCCATGCATAATTATAGATTTCTAAATTTAATTGACTTCATTGCATAATTATTTTAAATGCATTTCTTTGAAGTTAATTATTTTATTATTTCAGTTCAGTAGTTTGATTTTTAGCATTTCAGTTATTTCAGTGAGGCCGGACTGGAGTCGGAGTTTTGAGATAGAATTTAAGATCCAGAAAATATTTCCAGAAGTTAATTTAGCTAGCAAGTAAGTTCATTTAAGTTAGAAAGTGAGGTTTGAGGATTTAATTTAATTATTTGAGGTGATTAAGAAATAAGCTCATTTAAGTTGCATAATTAAGGGGTTAGCTCACCAAATTAATTAAAGGATTAGTATAGTTTTTAAGGGTTATTAATTCACTAGATAATTATTTTTCCCTTCCTTTTATTTAGTGAATTTCGGCCACCCCCTTAGACTATTAAACAATTCATTTGCCTTGCCACCTTTGACCCTTTCTTGTATTTAATTAGGAAGATAATTCTTTGATCTTTCTAGCACCATATAATGATCTAATTAGCATTATCCTATCCTAGTCTAGCATGTAAAAATCGGCCATCACCATTCTAGAAACACCCAACATAGACTTGATATCAAACAACCATTCAAAATTCAAAAAAAAAGGGAGACTTGGTCATACATTGAACCCCTTTATTATTGGATCTCCCCCTCACTCTCCTAACCATCATTCCCCCTCCCTAATTCACGAAATTCAGAGAATTTTTCAGTAGAAAAACCGTGGGAATTCAGTAGGAAGCAAGGGAGGAAAATCGAGAGTAAAGAAAACAAGAGAAGCGCTCCACCTCCTCCATGCCGCGTCGTCGTCGTTTCGTTCATTTTCTTTCGAAACGAAAACAGGCATGTCTAGATTTCTTTCAAACCTCAATCAAGTCATATTATCATTTATTTTTCAGTACATGATCATGTTTATTCAAGCAAAAACCGAGATACATGTCAAAACATTTTGAAACAACACATGCAGAATTTTCGATTTTCCTTGGCAAGCTTCACGTTTTTCTTGGTTTGTGAGTTTCAGGTGATTGGTTCGACTCCAGGCTCCCAAGGCGACTTATATACATGTAATAGGATGCATTAGGACCACATTTGTCCATCGGTTTCACCCCATGCTCGCTGGAAAGCAAAGGAAATGACAGCAACACCATTTGTGTCCCTTTTTGAGTTCGAAAATTTCAGTTTCCTGTCATGAGGGTTTAATCTGATCTTGGCTGCCCTAAGGGCTCTTAGCCATGGTTAGATCACTCCCCTAGCATGTTTAAGACATGACTAAGTCGCCCTTTTGGTGGCTTGGTCCATGGTGCATCGGTTTTAATCAAATCAACAAGAACAGCCCCTTTCCCCATTCGGCTTCTTCATTGGTTCAGCATATGGTTTCGGTTTTTGGTTGCTTGGTATGGATCTTGGTTGGCCTATGGCCCTTAGCCATGGTTCATACCATGCCCCTATATGTCTAGATCATGCCATGGTCAATCAAATGGCCACTGGAACGACGCAAGACATCGATCTAAGCAAAACACTACACACGCATGCACGCTGGTTCTCGGTTGGAGTTTCGGTTGAGTTATGGTGTGATGCGGATTGTGGCTGGCCTAAGGCCCTTAGCCATGGCTCGAATCATTCCTTGGGATGTTGGTAAGAGTCTCTGGTCAGTGGTTCACGCCCCAATGGCCGGTAGTCTCGAAAACAACACAAGTTACACGATTGTACAGTTTCTGGAAAATTACAGCAAGTTGCTGTGTCGGTTCGGTGGCTCGTTCGAGTTCTTGGTTGGCTTTTAGCCCATGGCCTTGGACTGGAGAATGCATCATTGAGTTAGGAAGGTCATGTTTTTGACCGTTCGTCATTCGGATCATTTTTGAGGTCGTACGAGAATTTACGGTGCGATGTGCCAAATTGACTCTCGAAAGAGCGTTTCGTGTTTTGGCCTCCATTCCACCTAGATTTTGACCCTATCATTTTAGGAGCATTATTTTATGATTTTTCAGCGTATTTTAATCATGACTATACGTCGGTTTGGTGTCGGTTCAGGTTGGTTCGGAGTCATGACTAAATACGAAGTCATTAGGCGTCATAGTCGCATCTTTTGAACGTAAATTGCATAGTTGGTCAAGTTTAAGCTATTGCATATTTTTCATAGCACAGTTAGGTTGCAGCGAGCCTGGGGACGATCCAATCCAATCCAGTTGGTAAAATTACGGGAATGTTCATTATGCCAGTTAATTATTTTACGTGCATTAAAACAGAAAATGATTATTTTTGAGATTTATGCGATATGGCTTGTGGTTCATTCACTATGTGGGAGTGTTATTTTATACGGTCGCCAGTGACCGATCAGTTCAGTATGGTACCACCCGATCGCCAGTGACCGGCCAGCTCAGTTCAGTTTCAGCCTCCCCGGTAGCCAGTTACCGATCAGTTCAGCTTAGTGCAGTGGCCACAGGCGTAAAACATAATCTCAACAGAAAATTTTATCAGTTATTTCAGTACAGGCTCCAAGGAGCAAACATTTTTTTACTGTGATTATCAGTTCAGTTATGCACGTATTATAATTGCTCAGTACAGATTATTTTCAGCATGCCTCAGGACAGGATATGTTAACTCATGCATATTTTAATTCAGATTTTTACTCGTTACCTGCGATATATGCATGCTGAGTCTTTAGCGCTCACTAGACTTGATTGTTGTAGGTACTGTTGAGGCCAGGGCCGAGGGCGGGGACCAGTGAGCCAGCTTGGGTCGGCAGTAGTGGCACCCGAGGACCTCAGAGCAGCAGTTGTTATTTTATTCCGCAAACATTTTATCAGTCGTTGGATATTTTTAAATTGTGATTTTTGGCAAACTTTATTTTCTTCCGCTGCAATATTTTGAAATATTGAACTTGATTCACCAGTGATTTTATGAATGAGGCCATTTAAGTTCTTTTAAAAAGAAAATTTTTAATTTTTCCTGCAAATTTTCAAGCAAGAAGTTACAGGGCCTCTGCAATTGGTATTAGAGCGGTGGTTCTGTATAGGTTTTCACTACTACTGACCGCGAGAAGCTCACGAAGCCACGTCTTCAGTGTGTTGGTTTTTCAGTTCAGCATTTTGTTCAGCATTTCAGTTAAAGCATGAATTATTTTGTCAGCATGCTTCCAGATTTTCAGTACTTCAGTGTTCATTTAAAATAAACTATGGAATTATGCATGTTAGTTACGTATGGGTTATGTTGGAACAGTATGCCCCCTAGACGCATTTTGGAGCTCAACAGAGAGGAGGAACCTCGCCGAGAGGACAGGGAGGAGCGTAGACCGGAGGGAGACCTACTACCTCCTCCACCACCCCCACCGGACATGATTGCCCAGATGTTAGCTGGGATGGCACAGTTCTTCGCACTGTTTGCGGGGAACAATGCCGCAGCCATAGCCGCAGCCGCAGCCAGGCCGACAGGGCCCGAGGCTCTTTATGAGCGATTCATGAAGATGCGCCCGAAGGAATTCTCTGGGACATTTGACCCCATGGTTGCCGAGGGATGGATCAAATCCCTCGAGGTTATCTTCGAGTTCATGGAGCTGGGAGATGCAGACAGAGTCCGTTGTGCCACCTATCTGTTAAGTGGAGATGCCCGCTTATGGTGGGAAGGAGCGTCAGTAGCCCTGACCTTGGCTACACTTTCATGGACCCGCTTTACGGAAGTTTTCTACTCCAAGTATTTTTCTGAGGAGGTTCGCACCAGGCTGACCACCGAGTTCATGAGTCTGAGACAGGGGGATATGACGGTTACGGAGTTTATCCGTAAGTTCGAGAGGGGCTGTCACTTTGTGCCCCTGATCGCGAATGATGCCAGAGCCAAGCTGATGCACTTCCTGGTGGGTTTACGGCCGATCTTGCGCCGGGATGTTAGGGTATCTGACCCTGCTACTTATGAGATTGCCGTCTCCAAGGCCTTAGCCGCAGAGCAGGATCTGCGGGATATCGAGAGGGATCGCCAGGGCAAGCGCCCAGTCCAGGCACCGCACCGCCCTCCTCCTCATCAGCATCAGCAGCAGAATAAGAGGCCTTTTCATGGACCGCCCAGGAACCGAGGCCAGCAGCAGCAGCAGCAGCAGCAAGGACGCCCAGCCCCGAGGACTCAGGAGCACCCCGTCTGTCCCAGGTGCTCACGTCGCCATCCTGGAGCATGGATGGCTGGCTCAGGAAAGTGTTTTAAGTGTGGCAGTCCAGACCACATGTTGCTGCAGTGCCCTCAGAGGAATTTGCCTACCCGAGGCAGAGTTTTTGCTCTCCATGCCGCGGAAACCAACCCGGAGACTATGTTGTTGACAGGGAGAATTTTTATATCTGGTTCCGCTACCAAGGCCTTGATAGATTCAGGGGCCACTCACTCGTTTATTTCGGAGGTCTTTGCAAACTTTCTCAAGATCCAGACCATTGGGCTAGATACAGCCTTTTCAGTAGTGTTGCCGTCAGGCGAGGAGATGGCAGCCACCAATGTTATCCGAGATATAGAACTTGAGCTGCACGGTAATCTTGTTTATGCGGATCTGATTGTGCTACCGATGCCGGAATTTGACATCATCCTAGGGATGGACTGGCTATTGAGGAACAGAGTGTTGATAGACTTCCAGCAGAGATCTGTTCTTGTCCGACCGCCTGGAATGGAGCAGTTCTTATTTGAGCCAGACAGGTACTTTCCTTTACCGCGCATTATTCCTTATGTTCAGGCTAGGAAACTCATGCATAGAGGGTGTCGGGCATTTCTAGCGACCTTTTTATCTGTCCCCGAAGAACCCAGCCAGTCAGCCTCAGATGTTCCGATTGTCAGAGATTTCTTAGACGTTTTTCCCGAAGACGTCTCTGGTATGCCACCCGAGAGAGAGGTGGAGTTTTCCATTGAGCTTATGCCAGGTACGGCTCCGATATCCAAAGCGCCGTACCGACTAGCACCGACAGAGATGGCAGAGCTTAAGAAGCAGATTCAGGAACTTCTCGACAAGGAGTTCATTCGCCCGAGCTTTTCTCCATGGGGCGCGCCAGTCTTATTTGTGAAAAAGAAGGATGGCACGATGAGGCTTTGCATTGACTACCGGGAGTTGAACAGGGTTACAGTGATGAATAAATACCCACTGCCGAGGATTGAGGATCTGTTTGACCAGTTGCAGGGAGCTTTGATTTTCTACAGGATAGATCTGTGTTCCGGTTATCACCAGTTGAGGGTGAGAGATGCTGATGTTTCGAAGACAGCCTTCAGGACTCGTTATGGTCACTACGAGTTACTTGTGATGCCGTTCGGTCTGACGAATGCGCCAGCGATCTTCATGGATCTAATGAATCGCGTATTTCAGCCGTACCTCGAACAGTTTGTCATAGTGTTCATAGATGACATTCTCGTCTACTCCAAGAGTCGGGAGGAGCACAGCAGGCATCTGACCACAGTGTTGCAGACATTGCAGAAGCACAAACTATTCGCAAAGTTCAGTAAGTGCGAATTCTGGTTAGAGAAGGTGGCGTTCTTGGGCCACATTGTTTCTAGCAGTGGCATTGAGGTAGACCCGGCGAAAGTCGCTGCAGTCAGAGATTGGGTTGTGCCTCAGAATGCATCCGAGATCCGCAGTTTTCTTGGGCTAGCAGGATATTACAGGAAGTTCATTCAGGGATTCTCATCCATTGTCGTTCCACTCACAGCACTGACCAAGAAAAATGTGAAGTTTTTGTGGAGCGAGGAGTGTCAGAAGAGCTTCGATACTTTGAAGCAAGCTCTTATCTCAGCACCCGTTTTGGCTGTACCTTCAGGATCCGGTGAGTTTGTCCTTTATACCAATGCTTCGAAGCTTGGTTTAGGTGCAGTTCTGATGCAGCATGGGAGAGTGATAGCGTATGCTTCTCGACAGCTGAAAATCCATGAGAGGAATTACCCTACCCATGATCTGGAGTTAGCGGCCGTAGTTTTTGCCTTGAAGATTTGGAGGCACTATCTGTATGGAGAGAAGTGTCAGATCTTTATCGACCATAAGAGCCTCAAGTGTTTCTTTACGCAGAAGGAGCTGAACATGCGTCAGAGGAGTTGGTTGGAGCTTGTGAAAGACTACGATTGTGACATTAGCTACCACCCGGGTAAAGCTAATGTAGTTGCGGATGCTTTGAGCAGGAAAGTCGCAGTGATGGCTCATTTGACGATGCAGAAACCTATTCAGATTGAGATACAGAGGTTTGAACTCGAGACTTATCCTCGAGGTAGAGTTCCTCGTCTATCTACCTTGACCATTCAGTCTTCCCTTTTGGACCGTATTCGAAGTGGTCAGGCCGCAGATGAGCAGTTGACACAGTGGAAGAAGAGGGATGAAACCAAGGGCAGTGTTTTGTATTCAGTCAGCGACGGTATTGTGAGATACCGAGATAGGATATGGGTTCCTAGCAGTGATTCTATCCGAGCAGACATCTTATCAGAGGCCCATACGTCCCCGTACTCCATTCACACTGGGAGTACGAAGATGTACAAAGATCTGCAGCTATTGTATTGGTGGCCAGGGATGAAGAAGGACATCAGACGGTTTGTGTCCGAGTGTCTGACCTATCAGTTAGTGAAGGCCAAGCATCAGAGACCAGCAGGTTTGCTCAAGCCTCTTCCTATTCCTGAGTGGAAGTGGGAGAACATTACCATGGATTTTGTGACCGGATTGCCGAAGTCAGCCAGGGGATCGAATGCTATTTGGGTGATTGTAGATCGTCTTACCAAATCAGCGCACTTCTTGCCTATTAAGACGAATTTCACCATGATTCACTATGCAGAGCTGTATATCCGAGAGATAGTCCGACTCCATGGTATTCCAGTGTCTATCTGACAGAGATCCCAGATTCACTTCCTCATTTTGGAAGAGCTTGCATTCGACTTTGGGTACGAAGTTGCTGTTTAGCACAGCTTTCCATCCGCAGACAGATGGGCAGTCGGAGCGAGTTATTCAGATTTTGGAGGATCTTCTTCGCGCTTGCGTCATCGATTTCTCAGGGAGTTGGGAGTCGAACTTGCCACTGGTTGAGTTCACCTACAACAACAGATTCCAGTGTTCTATTGGTATGGCTCCGTATGAAGCACTGTATGGCCACAAGTGCATATCTCCTGTTCATTGGGATGAAGTAGGAGAGAGAGCAGAGTTGGGTCCAGAGATTGTCCAGCAGGCAGCAGTCAAGATCCGTGATAGGATGAGGACTGCTCAGAGCCGACAGAAGAGTTATGCCGATCAGCGGAGGAGAGAGTTAGAGTTTGCAGTGGGCGATCATGTCTTCGTGAAAGTGGCACCTATGAAGGGTGTCATGAGATTTGGGAAGAAAGGGAAGCTCAGTCCGAGATTCATTGGACCGTTTGAGATCCTTGACAGAGTTGGGACGCTAGCTTATCGTGTGGCTCTTCCGCCGAATCTGGCCGGAGTACACAATGTCTTTCACGTCTCCATGCTGAGAAAGTACATGGCGAACCCTTCGCATGTGCTAAACTTTGAGCCGTTGCAACTTACTCCGAACTTATCTTATGAGGAGAGACCCGTGCAGATCCTAGACAGGCAGGAGAAGAAGCTTCGGAACAAGCTGGTTAAGCGAGTCAAAGTCAAATGTCTTAACCATTCTGAGGAGGAAGCTACTTGGGAGTCTGAGCCGGAGATGAGAGATCGATACCCCGAGTTATTCGGCGAGTTCTAATTTCGAGGACGAAATTTATTTTAAGGGGGGAAGGATTGTAGAACCCGTAAATCAGTCTACGTTAAGCCATGCATAATTCTAGATTTCTAAATTTAATTGACTTCATTGCATAATTATTTTAAATGCATTTCTTTGAAGTTAATTATTTTATTATTTCAGTTCAGTAGTTTGATTTTTAGCATTTCAGTTATTTCAGTGAGGCCGGACTGGAGTCGGAGTTTTGAGATAGAATTTAAGATCCAGAAAATATTTCCAGAAGTTAATTTAGCTAGCAAGTAAGTTCATTTAAGTTAGAAAGGGAGGTTTGAGGATTTAATTTAATTATTTGAGGTGATTAAGAAATAAGCTCATTTAAGTTGCATAATTAAGGGGTTAGCTCACCAAATTAATTAAAGGATTAGTATAGTTTTTAAGGGATATTAATTCACTAGATAATTATTTTTCCCTTCCTTTTATTTAGTGAATTTCGGCCACCCCCTTAGACTATTAAACAATTCATTTGCCTTGCCACCTTTGACCCTTTCTTGTATTTAATTAGGAAGATAATTATTTGATCTTTCTAGCACCATTTAATGATCTAATTAGCATTATTCTATCCTAGTCTAGCATGTAAAAATCGGCCATCACCATTCTAGAAACACCCAACATAGACTTGATATCAAACAACCATTCAAAATTCAAAAAAAAAAAGGAGACTTGGTCATACATTGAATCCCTTTATTATTGGATCTCCCCCTCACTCTCCTAACCATCATTCCCCCTCCCTAATTCACGAAATTCAGAGAATTTTTCAATAGAAAAACCGTGGGAATTCAGTAGGAAGCAAGGGAGGAAAATCGAGAGTAAAGAAAACAAGAGAAGTGCTCCACCTCCTCCATGCCGCGTCGTCGTCGTTTCGTTCATTTTCTTTCGAAACGAAACCAGGCATGTCTAGATTTCTTTCAAACCTCAATCAAGTCATATTATCATTTATTTTTCAGTATATGATCATGTTTATTCAAGCAAAAACCTAGATACATGTCAAAACATTTTGAAACAACACATGCAGAATTTTCGATTTTTCCTTGGCAAGCTTCACGTTTTTCTTTGTTTGTGAGTTTCAGGTGATTGGTTCGACTCCAGGCTCCCAAGGCGACTTATATACATGTAATAGGATGCATTAGGACCACATTTGTCCATCGGTTTCACCCCATGCTCGCTGGAAAGCAAAAGAAATGACAGCAACACCATTTGTGTCCCTTTTTGAGTTCGAAAATTTCAGTTTCCTGTCATGAGGGTTTAATCTGATCTTGGCTGCCCTAAGGGCTCTTAGCCATGGTTAGATCACTTCCCTAGCATGTTTAAGACGTGACTAAGTCGCCCTTTTGGTGGCTTGGTCCATGGTGCATCGGTTTTAATCAAATCAACAAGAACAGCCCCTTTCCCCATTCGGCTTCTTCATTGGTTCAGCATATGGTTTCGGTTTTTGGTTGCTTGGTATGGATCTTGGTTGGCCTATGGCCCTTAGCCATGGTTCATACCATGCCCCTATATGTCTAGATCGTGCCATGGTCAATCAAATGGCCACTGGAATGACGCAAGACATCGATCTAAGCAAAACACTACACACGCATGCACGCTGGTTCTCGGTTGGAGTTTCGGTTGAGTTATGGTGTGATGCGGATTGTGGCTGGCCTAAGGCCCTTAGCCATGGCTCGAATCATTCCTTGGGATGTTGGTAAGAGTCTCTTGGTCAGTGGTTCACGCCCCAATGGCCGGTAGTCTCGAAAACAACACAAGTTACACGATTGTACAGTTTCTGGAAAATTACAGCAAGTTGCTGTGTCGGTTCGGTGGCTCGTTCGAGTTCTTGGTTGGCTTTTAGCCCATGGCCTTGGACTGGAGAATGCCTCATTGAGTTAGAAAGGTCATGTTTTTGACCGTTCGTCATTCGGATCATTTTTGAGGTCGTACGAGAATTTACGGTGCGATGTGCCAAATTGACTCTCGAAAGAGCGTTTCGTGTTTTGGCCTCCATTCCACCTAGATTTTGACCCTATCATTTTAGGAGCATTATTTTATGATTTTTCAGCGTATTTTAATCATGACTATACGTCGGTTTGGTGTCGGTTCAGGTTGGTTCGGAGTCATGACTAAATACGAAGTCATTAGGCGTCATAGTCGCATCTTTTGAACGTAAATTGCATAGTTGGTCAAGTTTAAGCTACATATTTTTCATAGCACAGTTAGGTTGCAGCGAGCCTGGGGACGATCCAATCCAATCCAGTTTGTAAAATTACGGGAATGTTCATTATGCCAGTTAATTATTTTACGTGCATTAAAACAGAAAATGATTATTTTTGAGATTTATGCGATATGGCTTGTGGTTCATTCACTATGTGGGAGTGTTATTTTATACGGTCGCCAGTGACCGATCAGTTCAGTATGGTACCACCCGGCCGCCAGTGACCGGCCAGCTCAGTTGAGTTTCAGCCTCCCCGGTAGCCAGTTACCGATCAGTTCAGCTTAGTGCAGTGGCCACAGGCGTAAAACATAATCTCAACAGAAAATTTTATCAGTTATTTCAGTACAGGCTCCAAGGAGCAAACATTTTTTTCTGTGATTATCAGTTCAATAATGCACGTATTATAATTGCTCAGTACAGATTATTTTCAGCATGCCTCAGGACAGGATATGTTAACTCATGCATATTTTAATTCAGATTTTTACTCGTTACCTGCGATATATGCATGCTGAGTCTTTAGGCTCACTAGACTTGATTGTTGTAGGTACTGTTGAGGCCAAGGCCGAGGGCGGGGACCAGTGAGCCAGCTTGGGTCGGCAGTAGTGGCACCCGAGGACCTCAGAGCAGCAGTTGTTATTTTATTCCGCAAACATTTTATCAGTCGTTGGATATTTTTAAATTGTGATTTTTGGAAAACTTTATTTTCTTCCGCTGCAATATTTTGAAATATTGAACTTGATTCACCAGTGATTTTATGAATGAGGCCATTTAAGTTCTTTTAAAAAGAAAATTTTTAATTTTTCCGCAAATTTTCAAGCAAGAAGTTACAGGGCCTCTGCAGTATAGTTCGTTATCGAGATTGTTTATGGGTTCCTAATGACGACTCTTTGGGGGAGCTCATTATGAAGTAAGCTCATGACACGCCTTATTCCATTCATCCGGGAAGCATGAAGATGCACAAAGATTTGCAGTTATTATATTGGTGACCGGGCGTGAAGAGAGATATCCTGCAATTTGTATCCGAGTGTTTGACATGTCAACAAGTAAAAGCAGAGCATCATAAGCCAGCGGGAAAGCTTAAGCCACTTCTTATTCCCGAGTGAAAATGGAAAAATATCACTATGGATTTCGTTGTGCGATTGCCAAGGACTATTAAGGGCTATAATGCTATATGGGTGATAGTGGAACGTCTTACGAAATCAGCGCATTTTCTACGTATCATGACGACATTCACCATGATTCAGTATGCTGATCTTTATATTCGAAAGTTAATTCATCTGCATTAGATTCATGTATCTATTGTTTTTGACATAGATCCAAGATTTACCTCATATTTTTGGAAGAGTCTGCATGGAGCGATGAGGACCAAGTTATTATTCAGTACAAAATTCAATCCTCAAACTGATGGTCAGTCCGACAGATTTATTCAAATTTTAGAAAATCTATTGCGATCTTGTATGATCGATTTCCAAGGGAGTTGGGAACTGAAATTACCTCTAGTGGAGCTCACCTACAATAATAGCTTCCGATCATCTATTGGGATGGCTCTTTTTGAGGCACTTTATGGAAGAAAATGTACATCTCCTATTCATTGGAACGAGGTTGGTGAAAGAAGAGAGATTGGTCCGGATGTGATTGAAGAGACAGCCGAGCTAGTAGTAAAAATTCAAGAGAGAATGGAGACTGCACAAAGCCGACATAAGAGTTATGCCGACAAGAGATGAAGAGACCTAGAGTTTGCAGTAGGAGACCATGTATTTGTGAAAATATCACCTATGAAGGGTGTTAGGCGATTTGTAAAGAAAGGCAAGCTTAGCCCATGATTTATAGGCCCGTTTGAGATTTTGGAAAGGATTGGAACACTAGCTTATAGAGTGACATTGCCACTAATGCTTTCTGGATTACACAATGTGTTTCATATCTCGATGCTGCGAAAGTACATGTCGAACCCATCACATGTACTAAATCATGAACTTCTACGATTGACTCCGAATATGACTTATGAAGAAAGACCTGTCCAAATCTTGGGAAGGCAAGAAAGAAGACTCCGAAACAAAGTCATTCTAGTGGTCAATGTCAATGGCTGAATAACTCGGAAGAATAAGCTACTTGGGAAATCGAGAGGGACTTGAGGAGTCGCTACCCAGAGCTATTCAATAAGTTCTAATTTCGAGGAAGAAATTTTATTTAAGGAAGAGGAATTATAAGGTCCAAAATTAAGACAACGTAATCCAAGTGCATGCAAATTTAGAAAATATGGAAAATAGTTATTTAATTGATTTTAATTGATAAAATTATTATGTGATATGTTTATATGATGTTTTAGTAGTTTTTCTACTTGCATGCATTAAAATGTATTTTTAAGGGTTATTTGAGCTGCAATCGAGTAACGGAGACCGAGGGCTGAAAAATTGAAAATGTTTTTATTAAATAATTGCTTTTAATTATTTAAAATATGGTTGATACTTTTGCTTATTTTTGAAAATAAGGAGTTTTGAGTTGATTTTATACGCCGGGACGTAAATTTTATCGGTATTGGATTTTCAAAAAAAATACGAACGTTTTGGCAACCTGACTAATAAATTCAAAAACTTTATTAAACAAAATAATTTTTATTAGCACTAATGAACTTATTGGGCCTAATTAATTTTGTTAATGTGCTTAAGCTATTAGTATGTATTATAATTAAATATTTAAGCACAAAACCTACCCCATATCATCACATATCACATACCCACCTCCCCTAAACACTCCAAACTCTCTCCCTCATAGCAACACATGGCACACACAAGGGATTGAGAGAAAAGTTTCGAATTCTTCAAAGTTTTTCAAGCCAAGGTTCTCCTCGTCGCCGTTCTTCAATCGTCAACGTATAATCGTGCGTTAAAAACACAAAGGCACGCCATATTCTTAAATTTACTCATATATCACACCATATTATGTATTTATCAATGAAATTTCATGAAAAAAGCTGCACCTTGTTATATATTTGTATATGCATCATATGTGATTTTTAAAACATGAATTTTGATCCAAAAATCATGAATTACGTGTACCTAAGGGGCTGCCATGATTAGGAAGTGATATAAGATTGTTTTACACAAGTTTAAGGTCCTATAACAGGCACAAACAGGCTGCACACGAGACAGGATAGAAGTTGGAACCAACTGCACGTTTTTGGTGGCTTAGGTGTTCGGATAAGGGGAAGCTTGATGCATGGCTTGGATTAGCTAGACAAGGGCTGGGCTAGGGTCACGTACGGGTCAGGGAAGGAGTCCAAGCCATGCTAGGACTCGAGGGTCTCGGCTGGAGAGGAGTCCTAGCATGCTAGGACTCCACCCGATAACTAGAAGGGAAGTCGCGCATGGGAGCAGCAGCGCGCAAGGGAACTTTGCTCGGCCAGGGGGCTTTGGGCTGGGCTAGGTCGAGTCACTAGGGTCCTAAGAGGGTGCAAAAGGGTAGGGTCGGGGATGGAGCGGCTGGTATAGTTGCTGTCTTGAGAAAACGTGAGAGAAGCACCATGGGGAGCGTGCAAAGGCTGCTGCTTGTTGCTGGTGGCTTGTACGCGGGTTCACGGGCTGGGCTGGGCTTGGTTGGGTCTGGGCGTGGTCCAGGGATGGTTAGGGTCAGGTGGGCTTGGTGGTGGCTGCTACTACTTAAATTATAATTTGCCCAAGTGTAGGTTGTCTGCAAGTAATATATATCATAAATACGAGAGCGATACACAGAAATGTTATTTTAAGTTTTAATTTATTAATTTATAAATTACCAAATGCAAGAATGAAATTTACAATTTATAAATTTGTCAAGGTTCAAATATTTGTTCTTGGTTGATGTAATATTGTTTAACTAAAAGTAAAACAAAGGAACCCACCATAAAAAATGGTTCCAAGAAAATTAAATATTTACACACATATATAATATAATACAGTTCCCACTATATAAAAAATACCGAATTAACTGTTATTTTATAAATGGTACCTATGATTGTATATATAACTGTATAAATATATAATTGCATAATGTAAATGTTAAATTAAATCATTATATTTCATTTAGAACAACCGGCAGAGCCACGCTATTTCCTAAATGAAATATATGATTTAATAAGTTAGTTGAGGTAAAGCCACTTCAATGGTATCAAGCATTTGATTAAAATTGATAACGACAAATAATTCATTTTTATACCTATAATAAAAAGAAGTAAGCTAAATGAAAAGAAATATAGAAAGAATATACAAAATATAAACAATCGTACTTCACAAAGAATTCATCCTCTTCACCTTGATATAATATATTTAGCTTACCATGAACTTACTTTTGATCAACACTAAAATCATCACTTATAGTTGGGAATGCCATGTAGTTGTAATAGTATTTTTTGTTTCCTCCAACTTCAATTCCATGACCCTTCTTTCAATGATATGTTTCACGACTTTAATCTCCGATTTTGACTTTCCTCAAAACAGCAAACATGTAGGACATTGTCTGTTGATGAATTTGGCCATTTGGTTCACCTCATTTGGTTAAATATCAAATTATTTATGATTTTTTTACTATAAGCTGATCATAGTAAAAGTAAATATGTCTTCCTTTTGATATTTGCACAATTTGATCATCTTAATGAATTTTTTAGGCATTCATGTCTTCTACAAAGTTGTAGATAATTTCTCAAGGATTCCAAACACGTTTGAATCACTTCCATTTGAATTTAGTAGCTTGAGTTATCATTATTTTACCTACACGTAGAAAACCTGAAAATAAAACATATTTAGTAAGAAATTTAAAAAACAAACAATACTAAAATAACATAATTTTATAATTTTAATGAAACTTAAATTTTAAAATACAGGTTTTAACATATAACAAATTATTAATTTTAAGTTTCATCACACCCCCACACTATCTTATTACTAGTCCCTTAGTAATAAAATAAAATTTATTAGAAAATCACAAGTTAGATTCTTTATTCCTTTTATATATTCAAATCTACAAACATATTCATTTTAAAAACAATATCATATACTGATTTATATATATACAATTTTTTTTGTTTAATATAATAATATATAATTAGATGTGTTTTTATTATTATTTTTTTCACATAATATATAATGTAACAATATATATAATTTTTAAATTTCTAAATTTTTTATAATAATATAGTCAAAAAGATAATTCACACCACCCACCATAACATGTATAATATTAAGAATATTATTGTAAAAGCTTCAACTCCATATTCTTTCAGGTCAAAATATTTAATGAATAGCCAGTTTTCACTCATGGAGTTGAAATGAATATTAACTCTTATTGAAAAAGACTAATTATTAAGCAGACAATTAAATAAACTAATATTGAAAAGAAAATAGAAAAATTTACAAAGAATAAAATCCCCCTTTTTTTCTTCTTTTTTTTAAAATAAAATAACGTGATTGCAAAATTTTACAATAACACAAAATTTTTTATCCAAACATTCTACCATAAATGTCTATATGTATATATAAATATTTTTATAACGATACATCCGACTACCTTTTAAACTTATCTAACACAAACAAATCCTTTTTCCTTTTTTCCTTTTTTTTTTTATAATTTTTTTAATACATTGATAACACATCAAACAAATCTATAAAAAAAATTACAATGAACAAGGTACTTTGCAGCCCGTTATTAATTTACTTTTTTTATAAATTTTTTTCTTTTTTTACGGGAGTTATATTCTTGTAATTAACCATTTTTTAATAATCAATAACAGTTTATTAATTGTTTTCTCATTTCTCACCACTTACTCACAAAAGATGTGTGAGTATATATTATATTTTTATAAAAAGAATTCTTTCAATTATACATGTTAACAACCATACAAACCATATCTTGTAACTATATTCTCATAAAAATTTTAGAAATTATTTTATTTGAAAACACACACAATTATATATATAAAAAATAAACACATATATTATACATTTTATATTAATTGATAATATATAAATTAGTACGTATAAAAAACTAATTTTCCTTGTAGTTTGTAATTTGAATATAATGAATTTAAAATCTAGTGTATTGTGATTTTCCATTAATTATTAACTAATGCGTCTCATGTATATTTTACTGACACCTTACTCGACATTGAACTGAATATTATTATCATTATTACTATATATAAGTATATATTTTTATTTTTATATAAAAAAACTAAGAGAAGAAGAAGAGGAGATTATTCATACCTTAAAAAAAATTAAAAACATACCGTTGAATCACAAGTTTAGGATCACATGAATTTTCTTTTCTTACTTTTAGATGTTGGCCAATTAAGTTGAGATAAGAATGGATCTGGTTCACGAAATCCTTGCAGTAAATCAATAAGTTCGCGTTCACTTGTAGCAGAAACTAACATATTTCATGAAGCTAATGAAATAAATCTCTGTTCCACAACATCATCAAGAAACGAATACAGTTTATCATAATAGTTGTTAACATTTAACAAACCAATTAGCTTATTGTGGATATTTAATTGTGCCCAGCAAACAGTATGAAATATTTCCTCCAAAGTACCGAAACCTCTTGGCAAAATAATGAAAGTATCTGAATGTTCAATCATTTGAGTAATTCGTTCATACTTGTTGTCCACTTTCATTTCTTCTCCTATTGCTGATCAAGTAAGATTGGCTAAAGTAATCGGAATAATGCCTAAGACTTCACTTCTATCTGTATGCTCAGCTTTAGCAACTTTTCGCATGAGACCAACTTCACCACCACCATATACCAAATTAATCTTTTTTGTAGCAAGTGTTATTCCAAGGTTTTTCTGCTACTTCTTCATAAATTGAATCTTTTCCTGCACTAGATCCACAAAATACACAAATATTTTTTATTTTACTTACGTGGATGTTGACATGTTTAGAAATATATTTTCTGTAATTGTTAGATCACAGCATATGAATTTATAAATGTAACATGCCAAAAGTCAATATTTGAACAGGAAATTATTATAAAATAAAATAAAAATGACATAAAATTAAAACACATATATACAGCGTAGTTGTGATTGCGTATCACATCTTCCTCTGATTTTACGATCAGTAACGGCTTCAACGTCTTCTATGAGACGAGGATGTAGAACCCGTAACTTAGACTACGTATAAGCCATGCATAATTCTAGTATTTAAATTTAAAATTATTTTATTGCATGAGTATTTAAATTTTATTATTTTATGCAGTCGTTTAAATTTTTATCATTTCAGTTAATTCAGTGAGGCCGGACTGGAGTTGGAGTTTTGAGATAGAATTTATTTTAGCTAGCAAGTAAGTTGATTTAAGTTAAAAAGGAGGTTTGAGGAATTATTTTAATGACTTGAGGTCAGTATGAAATAAGTTCATTTAAGTTCCTTAATTAAGGGAGTAGTTCACTAAATTATTTAAAAAGATAGGTAACACTTTTAAGGATTATAAATTTACTAAATAATCAACATTTCCCCTCCACTTAATCTATAAATTTCGGCCACCTTAGAATATTAAGCAATTCCATTGCCAACTTACCCTTTGACCCATTCTTTGTTGTGTTAGCATGCTAATCTTTTTAATTATTAGTCAACCTTAATTAATTAATTAATGAGCATTATCCTAGTCTAGATTAGCAAGGAAAATTCAGTCACCTCATTCTAGATTCATCCAATAATCATTTGTTAGCAAGCCAAATTCAAATTTCAAAATGAGGAGACTTGGTCTGGCCATACCACCTATATTGCTACCTTTTCTCCTCACTATCTCAACAACCATTTCCCCTCTCCCTCACCACCGAAATTCAGTAGCATTCAGAGCACTTTCGTGAGTCTTAGTGGGAAAAAAAAAACCGAGAGCACTTAGAGAAAAATCGAGTAAGAAACAAGGAAGCAAGAGCGCTTCACCTCCTCCGCGCCGTATCGTCTCATTCTTTCGTTTTCTTTCAAACGAAATCAGGCATGCATATGTTCTACCTTGACTCTTCAATCAAGTCCTATTATCATTTATTTTCATTGCATGATCATTATTTCTTTGGCAAAAACCGAAACATAGCAAGAATTTTTCAGAAAACAACATGCAGATTTTTCGATTTCTATGACAGCTTCACGGGTTGCTTTGTTTTGTGGGTTTTATGTATTGAATCGATTCCAGGTTCCCAAGGCTGCTCCTAGGCATGTAATAGGACATGTTAGGATCACATTTGTCCATTGGTTTGAGTCCCATGCTAGCCGAAAGCAAGGAATGACAGCAACTCCCCATTTCTGCCCAAGTGTGTCTTGAAAATTCAGTTTGCTTTCAAAGGAGAAATGAATCTGATCATGGCTGCCCCAAGGCCTATAGCCATGGTTAGATCACTTCCCTAGCATGTCTAAGACGTGACTAAGTCGCCCTTTTGGTGGCTTGAGATGTAGAGGTTTGATCTGGAGACTTATCCTCGAGGTAGAGTTCCCCGTCTATCTATCTTGACCATTCAGTCATCCCTTATGGACCGTATTCGCAGTGGTCAGTCATCAGATGAGTACTTAGCAAAGTGGAAGAAGAGAGATGAGGCCAAGGGCAGTGTCTTGTATTCAGTCAGCGATGATATTGTGAGATATCGAAACAGGATATGGATTCCTAGCAGTGGTTCTATCCGAGCAGACATTTTATCAGAGGCCCATATGTCGCCGTACTCTATTCATCCTGGGAGTACGAAGATGTACAAAGATCTGCAGCTTTTGTATTGGTGGCCTGGTATGACGAAGGACATCAGACGATTTGTCAGTTAGTGAAGGCCGAGCATCAGAGACCAGCAGGTTTGCTCAAGCCTCTTCCTATTCCCGAGTGGAAGTGGGAAAATGTTACCATGGACTTTTTGACAGGATTGCCGAAGTCAGTCAGAGGATCAAATGCTATTTGGGTGATTGTAGATCGTCTTACGAAATCAGCGCACTTCTTGCCTATTAAGACGACATTCACCATGATTCAGTATGCAGAGCTGTAGATCCGAGAGATAGTCCGACTCATTGGCATTCCAGTTTCTATCGTATCTGACAGAGATCCCAGATTCACTTCCTCGTTTTGGAAGAGTTTGCATTCGACTATGGGTACGAAGTTGCTGTTTAGCACAGCTTTTCATCCGCAGACAGATCTGCAGTCAGAGCGAGTCATTCAGATTTTGGAGGATCTTCGCCGTGCTTGCGTCATTGATTTCTCTGGGAGTTGGAAGTCGAACTTACCATTGGTTGAGTTCACCTATAATAACAGCTTCCAGTCTTCTATTGGTATGGCTCCGTATGAAGCACTATATGGCCGTAAGTGTAGATCTCCTGTTCATTGGGATGAAGTAGGAGAGAGAGTAGAGCTGGGTCCAGAGATTATTCAGCAGACTTTCGACGTAGTAGCCCGGGTCCGTGATAGAATGAGGACTGCTCAGAGTCGACAGAAGATCTATGCAGATCAGAGGAGGAGAGATTTAGAGTTTGCTGTCGGCGATCATGTCTTTGTGAAGGTGGCACCTATGAAGGGTGTCATGCGATTTGGGAAGAAAGGGAAGCTCAGTCCGAGATTCATTGGACCATTTGAGATCCTCGACAGAGTTGGGACGCTAGCTTATCGTGTGGCTCTTCCGCCGAATCTGGCCGGAGTACACAATGTCTTTCACGTCTCTATACTGAGGAAGTACATGGCGAATCCTTCGCATGTTTTGAACTTCGAGCCGTTGCAGCTTACTCCGAACCTATTTTATAAGGAGAGACCAGTGCAGATCCTAGACAGGCAGGAGAAGAAGCTTCGAAACAAGCTGGTTAGGCGAGTCAAAGTCAAATGGCTCAACCACGCAGAGGAGGAAGCTACGTGGGAGTCTGAGCCAGAGATGAGGAGTCGGTACCCCGAGTTATTCGTTGAGTCTTAATTTCGAGGACGAAATTTCTTTTAAGGGGGGAAGGATTGTAGAACCCGTAACTTAGACTACATTTAAGCCATGCATAATTCTAGTATTTAAATTTAAAATGATTTTATTGCATGAGTATTTAAATTTTATTATTTTATGCAGTCGTTTAAATTTTTATCATTTCAGTTAATTCAGTGAGGCCAGACTGGAGTTGGAGTTTTGAGATAGAATTTATTTTAGCTAGCAAGTAAGTTGATTTAAGTTAAAAAGGAGGTTTGAGGAATTATTTTAATTACTTGAGGTGAGTAGGAAATAAGTTCATTTAAGTTCCTTAATTAAGGGAGTAGTTCACTAAATTATTTAAAAAGATAGGTAAGGCTTTTAAGGATTATAAATTTACTAAATAATCAACATTTCCCCTCCACTTAATCTATAAATTTCGGCCACCTTAGAATATTAAGCAATTCCATTGCCAACTTACCCTTTGACCCATTCTTTGTTGTGTTAGCATGCTAATCTTTTTAATTATTAGTCAACCTTAATTAATTAATTAATGAGCATTATCCTATTCTAGATTAGCAAGGAAAATTCGGTCACCTCATTCTAGATTCATCCAATAATCATTTGTTAGCAAACCAAATTCAAATTTCAAAATGAGGAGACTTGGTCTGGCCATACCACCTATATTGCTACATTTTCTCCTCACTATCTCAACAACCATTTCCCCTCTCCCTCACCACCGAAATTCAGTAGCATTCAGAGCACTTTCCTGAGTCTTAGTGGGAAAAAAAAAACCGAGAGCACTTAGAGAAAAATCGAGTAAGAAACAAGGAAGCAAGAGCGCTTCACCTCCTCCGCGCCGTATCGTCTCATTCTTTCGTTTTCTTTCAAACGAAACCATGCATGCTTATGTTCTTCCTTGACTCTTCAATAAAGTCCTATTATCATTTATTTTCATTGCATGATCATTATTTCTATGGCAAAAACCGAAACATAGCATGAGTTTTTCAGAAAACAACATGTAGATTTTTCGATTTCTATGACAGCTTCACGGGTTGCTTTGTTTTGTGGGTTTCAGGTATTGAATCGATTCCAGGTTCCCAAGGCTGCTCCTAGGCATGTAATAGGACATGTTAGGATCACATTTGTCCATTTATTTTAGTCCCATGCTAGCCGAAAGCAAGGAATGATAGCAACTCCCCATTTCTGCCCAAGTGTGTCTCGAAAATTCAGTTTGCTGTCAAAGGAGAAATGAATCTGATCATGGCTGCCCCAAGGCCTATAGCCATGGTTATATCACTTCCCTAACATGTCTAAGACGTGACTAAGTCACCTTTTGGTTGCTTGGTCCATGGTGAATCGGTTTTTACAAAAAACGCAAGAACAGCCCCAGCACCCCCTTCGGCCCCTCATTTTTGACAGCATGTGTGTTTCGAATTTGGTGGAATGGTGTGGATCTTGGTTGGCCTATGGCCCTTAGCCATGGTTCATACCATGCCCCTAGATGTCTAGATCGTGCCATGGTCAATCAAATGGCCACTGGAACGACACAAGATAGCAAACAAAGCACAACACCACACACGCATGCAAGGTGTTCTCGGGTGAACTTTTCTGATGTTTGCTGGAATGTTGCGAATTGTGGCAGGCCTAGGGCCCTTAGCCATGGTTCAAATCATTCCTTGGGATGTTGGTAAGAGTCTCTGGTCGGTGGTTCAAGCCCCAATGGCCGGAAGTCTCGAAAACGACACAAGAAAAGCAAATGTGCAGCTGCTGTAATTTTGACAGCAAGCGTGCTGTTGTTCTCAAGCGTCGTTTGAGTTCTTGGTTGGCTTTTAGCCCATGGCCTTGGACTTGACTGTGCCTCATCAAGTTAGAAGGTCATGTTTTTGGCCGTTTGTGATTCGGATCATATTTGAGGTCGTACGAGAATTTATGGTGCGATGTGCCAAATTGACTCTCGAAAGAGCGTTTCATGTTTTGGCCTCCATTCACCTAGATTTCGACCCTCACCATTTTAGGGGCATTAATTCATCATTTTTAAGCGTATTTTAATCATGACTATATGATGTTTCAGTGTTGGTTCGGGTTGGTTCGGAGTCATGATTAAATACGAAGTCATTAGGCGCACTTGTCTCAGTTTTTGGTTTTTAATTGCATGGTTTGGTCAAGTAAAAGCTATTGCATATTTTTCATGGCATAATTAGGTTGCAGCGAGCCTGGGAGCGATCCAATCCATTTAGTAAAATTATTACAGGATATTTAATTATGTTAATTAATTATATTACGTGCAAAAATACTTATTTTGAGATTTATGCGATATTGGTTGTGGTCACTTTACTATCATGCTTAAGTCCGGTCGCCAGTTACCGGTCAGTTCAGTTGTTTCACCAAGTATACTGTGGCAGTAGTCTGATCAGACATACATTATTAAGTCCGGTCGCCAGTTACCGGCCAGCTCAGTTCAGTTCAGTTCAGGGACCACTTGCGTAGACCATAATCTCACCAGAAAATTATTACATGCTATTTCTGTACAGGGCTCCAAGGAGCAAACATTTTCACCGTGATTTTCAGTTCAGTTATGCACGTACTATAATTAATCATGACACAATATTTTCACGATATGCCTCATGACATGATATTTTCACTTGCATGAAACTTTACTATTTATTTACTTGTTATTTACGATATATGCATGTTGAGTCTTTTGACTCACTAGATTTGATTGTTGCAGGTACTCGATGTTGATGTCGGGATCGAGGGCGGGGACCAGTGAGCCAGCTCGAGTCGGCAGTAGTAGGACCCGAGGACCTCAGTTCAGCATTTATTATTATTTGATGGCTCAAACATTTTAATTATCGTTGGATAAACTTTTTACTGTTATTTCGAAAATGTTAATTTCTTCCGCTGCCACTTTGAACATCAAACGTTATTTATCAGTTCAGTTATGAATGAGGCAATTTTAATTATTCAAAAGAAAATTTTAAATTTTCCGCAAATTTTCAAGCACGGATTTTTAGGCATCTACAGAGGATATGCTTCCCATCCAATTTTCTTATAAATTAGCAAACATTGTCTTTTAACGTCAGATTCCCAAGACTAAATTGTATATATACATATTTACTTATCCAAATCGATATGCGATGCTACAGTAGGATCTTTGTAAGGATGATTCCACCGTCCATATTGATATTTCTCATGTTGAAATTGCCAGCATAGTTTAAGAAGTTCATTTTGTAAATATCCACTAGAATGCGTATCAAGAACCTCTAGAAAATTATCCAAAGGCTCTTTACTCAGACCATTCTTATAGAATAAAATTTTATCTTCTCTATTCATTGATGTCATTCCAACATTTTTGCATTTCACTTTACAAGTCCACCTTGCACATTTATAACATCAACCTATACGTTTAGCTCTTCGCTTTTTGGCATATGTGCTTTTACCAAATCCTAGCATATGTCTTATTATTATTTCACTTGCTTCCCCAACCAATCGGACTTTTGCTTCAATAATAGAAAAGACATCATTCGGTATGACATATGACATCATCAACCTTAGTCGTTCACATCTAGATTTATAAATTTTTTTCAACGCATTATCAGGTAAACAAGCAAAATATTTATGAAGATTCAAAATACACGCATCCATATTATTATATATAGTTCAATTATTTTGGGAAAACTGAAGAAACCGAATTAGATAGTCACAGAGTACCGTTATCCACAACTTAACCAAGAAATTAACTAGAATCTGCAAAAACAGAATGAAAATATCAAACAACTATTGTGGATCATATATAGGCATAAACTCATCATTAAGAATTTCATTTTCTATAAAAGGCTTAAGTCTTTGCCCATTAACTTTGAACACATCATTATTTTTGGGATTTTCAATATCAACAGCACCATGAGGATAAAAAAATTTAACTATAAATGGTCGTGACCACCTCGATCTTAGTTTTTCTGGAAATAAATGCAAACGAGAATTATAAAGTAAAACTAAGATCGAGGTGGTCACGACCATTTATAGTTAAATTTTTTTATCCTCATGGTGCTGCAAACGAGAATTATAAAGTAAAACTTTTTGTCCAATTTCAAATGACTTTCTCATAATATTTTTATTATGAAAGGCTTTAGTTCTATCTTTATAAATCTTTGAATTTTCATATGCATCTTTTCTTAATTATTCAAGTTCATTTAATTGCAATTTTCTTAATTTAGATGCATCATCTAGATTAATATTAAATTCTTTAATTGCCCAATAAGCTTTGTGTTCAAGTTCAACTGGTAAATGACAATGCTTACCAAAAATTAACCTATATGGTGACATCCCTAATGATGTTTTAAATGCAGTTCTATATGCCCATAATGCATCAGTTAATCTTAAAGAGCAATCTTTTCGAGTTGGATTAACTGTTTGTTTTATTTATCTATTTGTAAGTTCAACTTGACCATTACTTTGAGGATGATATGGAGTAGAAACTTTATGTGTAATGCCATATTTTCTTAACAAAGAAGAAAATGATTTATTTATAAAATGACTTCCCCGTCACTAATTATTGCTCTAGATATTCCAAATCGGCTAAATATTTTCTTTGCTCTAGGTATTCCAAATCGGCTAAATATTTTCTTTGCTCTAGGTATTCCAAATCGGCTAAATAATTTCTTTTAAAAATTTTATAACAACTTTTTGATCATTAGTTCTACATGCAATTGCTTCAATTCATTTTGAAACATAATCAACAACGACTAAAATGTATATAAATCCAAAAGATAATTGAAATGGACCCATAAAATCTACCCTTAACTATCAAATATTTCAATAATTATGATTGGATTTAAAGGCATCATATTTCGTTTTGAAATTGATCCCATCTTCTGACAATTTTTACAAGATTTACAAAATAAATGCGTATCTTTGTATAAAGACGGCTAATAAAATCCACATTGTAAGATTTTTGTACTGTTTTATTGGATGAAAATTGACCTCCACATGCTTCAGAATGACAAAATTTAATAACATTACTTACTTCATTGTCGGGTATGCATCGTCGAAAGATTTGGTCAGGACAAAACTTAAACAAGTAAAGATCATCCCAATAAATTTTTTTTTACTTATATCAAGAATTTATTCTTATCCTGTGAATTCCAATGAGAAGACATTTTATTTGTCACAAGAAATTTACAATGTTAAAAAACCATGGCATAATAGTAGAATAAAATAACTGATCATCTTGAAAATTTTCATTTATTGGTATTTCATTATGAGATGATTCAATCATTATTCTAGATAAATAATCGGCTACGACATTTTCTTTTCCTTTTTTATCTTTAATTATAATATCAAATTCTTGTAACAATAAAATCCACCGTATTAATCTTGGCTTAGCATCTTGTTTATTTAATAAATATTTTACGACAGAATGGTCAGTGTAAACAATAGTAGTATAACCAATTAAATAAGATCGAAACTTATCTAATGCAAATACTACTGAAAATAATTCTTTTTTAGTAGTTGAATAATTTATTTGAGCACTATTTAATTTTCTACTAGCATAATAAATTGCATAAGATTTTCCTTATTTTCTTTGTCCTAACACATCTCCTGTAGCATAATCACTTGCATCACACATTAATTCAAATGGCAAGGACAAATATGGAGGTTGTAAAATAAGTGATGTAATTAAAAGATTAATTATTTTTTTAAAATCATTTTCATATTTCTGAGTCCATTCAATTTGTGTATCTTTTGTTAAAATATTTGAAATTTGTTTAGATATTATGCTGAAATTTTTTATAAATCATCTATAAAATCCTGGATGACCCAAGAATTATCGAACTTCTTTGACCGTTTTTGGTGATGTTAAATCAACAATAGCATCAACTTTGGCTTTATCAACTTCAATTCCTTTTTCAGATATCGCATGTCCTAAAACAATCTCATATTTAACCATATAATGATATTTTTCCCAATTTAAAATAAGATTTTTTTCTTCACATCTTTTTAATACTTCTTCTAGGTTTCTAAGACAATTTTCAAATTAGTTTTCAAAAATAGTTATATCATCCATAAAAAGTTCTAAAAATTCTTCAATCATATCACTGAAAACACTTAACATGCATATTTGAAAAAGTAGCCGGATCATTACATAAATCAAATGGCATTCTTTTAAATGCGAAAGTTCTAAAAGGGCAAGTGAAAGTAGTTTTTTCCTGATCTTCTAATGATATAGGTATTTGATAATACCCCGAATAACCATCAAGAAAACAGTAATAAAAATTACTAGCTACTTTTTCTTGAATTTGATCTAAAAAT
This sequence comes from Primulina tabacum, assembly GCF_025594145.1. Taxonomy (NCBI): domain Eukaryota; kingdom Viridiplantae; phylum Streptophyta; class Magnoliopsida; order Lamiales; family Gesneriaceae; genus Primulina; species Primulina tabacum. The sequence goes on along the minus strand of NC_134562.1, from coordinate 20,216,760 downwards.
TGTAGTCGGAAATGATCTTTTCTAGTTGTATCATTTCTATAATCAATACACATACGCCAACTAGATGAAATCTTAGCTTGTAATAACTCTCCCTTTTCATTTTTTTTAACAGTGATTCCTGACTTTTTAGATACTACTTGTGTTGGACTTACCCATTTACTATCTAGTAGCCCAACTGGTACCAAGTCTCTTTGAACAATGTACTTATGCCAGGAGGTCATGGGTTCGAGACTTGGAGAGGTATCACTCCACCAACCTGGTGTGGAGAGTCCTATGAGTAATGACGCATGGGAAAGCCCGTGAGGGAAAAGGCCCCAGTGGAAACCCAAGATGGGACAAGGCCCTCGACGAAGCCCAAGATCGGGATAGCCCATGGTCGTACATTGTGAGGGTAGAAAGATTAAGAGAATCAACTCTAGCATATACTGCAAACTCAAATCTCCGGATATGCGCCTAAAATGGTCTCTGTGCAGACATCTGTGCAATTAATGCAGTCTTTCTACTCAGTACGTCGGTTACCACATTATCCTTACCCGGATGATAGCTAATGTCGCAGTCGTAGTCCTTCACAGGCTCTAACTACCTTTTCTGTCTCATATTAAGCTCTTTCTGTGTGAACAAGTACTTCAAATTCTTGTGATATGTGAAATTTTTTCACTTCTCCCATACATATAGTGTTTACAAATCTTCAAGGCAAATACTATTGCTGCTAACTCAAGGTCATGAGTCGGATAATTATTCTCATTAACTTTCAATTGTCTGAAAGCATAGGCTATCACTCTCTCATTTTGCTTCAGAGCTGCACCCAAACCTTGCTTCAAAGCATCTGTATAAAGTACATACTCCCCTTTCTCTGATGGAATAGCTAGAACTGGCGCCGAAGTTAATGCTAGCTTCAGATTTTCAAAATTTTCTTGGCACTCTGATCCATAGATGAATTTGGCATTTTTCTTCGTCAAGGCGGTGATGGGTACCGCAATACAAGAAAAACCTTGAATAAACTTCCTATAGTACCCAGCTAATCCAAAGAAACTATGGATCTCGGTCACACTCTTTGGCATTGGCCAATCTCTGACTGCCTCAACCTTGCTGAGATCCACCTCGAATCTATCCCTGGAAATAATGTGGCCCAAAAATGCCACTCTGTCTAGACAGAACTCACACTTGCTGAAATTTTCATACAATTGTTTGTCTTTTAATGTCTGTAGCGTGGTCCTCAAGTACTGACTGTGCTCCTCTCTTCTCTTCAAATAGATCAGAATATTGTCTATGAAGACTATGACGAACTTATCAAAATACGGCTGAAATATGCGATTCATGAGATCCATGAAGATCTTTAGCGCGTTAGTCAAACTGAAGGGCATCATCATGAACTTGTAGTCCCCATAACGCGTCTTGAAATCTGTCTTGTGCACATAAGACTCTCTCACCTTCAGCAGAGCCGTATGCTGCCGTCTTTCTTCTACACAAACACTACAGGTGTGCCCCATGGGGAAAAACTAGGGCGAATAAACCATTGCCCAACAAATCCTGAATCTAATCTTTCAATTCTTCAATCTCTGCAGGTGCTAGAAGATAGGGTGCCATAGAAATCGGCACTATACACGGCATCAACTCAATAAAAAAGTCCACCTCTCTGTCTAGTGGAATGCCAAAAACTTCCTCAGAAAAGACGTTAGGAAAATCTCTGGCGATCTCTACATCCTCCAGTCTCAGGCTGACTAGCTCAGATACTAATACAATGCTCTCCAGAAAAGCTTGGTAACCTCTCTTCATCAGTTTCCTCGCACAAGTACAAGAAATGATGTGCCGCATCTGCTTGTTCTTTACTGCCTCAAAACTAAAAGATTTCCGCTGGGCGGTCGAATAGATGACCTCTTCAGGAAATCTATCGAAGCTCCATTTGACGAAAGCCAGTTCCATGCCCAGAATAATGTCAAACTCAGGCATCGGTAGTACGATCATATCTTCCTGAATAGCATTCTTCAGCAATCGAAGCTCCAAATTCTTCACTATCCCCGAAGTAAACATCTGATCCTCGGTAGGAATTGAAACTTTGAAGCCCAAATCTATGGCTTCTGGTACAATTCCTAGTCGCTTGACAAAAGTCTCAAATATAAATGAATGTATTGCTCCTGAATCTAGCAGTGTATAGGTGGCTACACTTGAAATAAATATCATTCCTACGACAAAATATATCATCAAATCCTATCAAACCTAATAAATTCGAGAAACTCTATCGATAAACCCATATTTCTCGAAAATTCTCCAATGAATTCCTTAAGAATTATTGAAAACACACATTTTAACCAACCAAAATTCTCAAATTAACTCAACTGAACCTTTAAAACCATCTAATTAGAGCATGAAACCTATTTATTCTAAGTTCTTGGTTCCAATTGTAGTTCTACTAACCAACTTAACATTTCATGCAATAAAGGAAATTTTAAAAGAAATTCTAAGAAAATAGATTACTGTTGATCAAAGTCAAGTCAGGCTCTGCTTTTGCCTCCTCTGCATGCATGACATAGGCCCTACCAGTAGTACGACCCTTGTTTGGCCCTCTTCCTTGCAGATGAAGCACTTAAACATCCCCAATATGCATTTACCGTAATGGAAACGGTTGCAGTGATTACAAGGCTGCCTCTCTTCCTGTCTCGGGGCACCTAGATTCTAAGGGTCTTCTGTTGCCCTGGCTTCTTAAACTTTCCCTGCGGCTTCTGCTGCCCCTGCTGCCTTGGAAGCCCTGTGAACTGCCTCTTGCTGGGATGTGAGCTCTGCTGGGCCTGATGCCCCTTCTTCTGCATCTCTATATCGATATCACTCAAGGCATGCTATGTCTGAAAGGCACAAGCAGTAGCATCATCATAACTCGCTGGTCTCATCAGCATGACATCCGGTGAATTTTTGGTCTGAGTCGATCCATGAAGTGCCTAAACTTCTCCGCAACATCCCTAGCTATAATGAGTACAGAGTGGCAGCCCCTGTCAAACTTCTGGATGAACTCCGCAACAGACGAGTTCCTCTATCGGAGACTCATGAACTCTCGGGTCAGACTCCCTTTGACATCTGCAGAAAGTACTTACCGTAGAAGAGGTCTTTAAACGGATCCCACGTGAGAGAAGCTAGGATAACGCTGTGTGCTGCTCCTTCCCACCACAAAGACGCGTCATCCCGCAACATATAGGTGGCACATCTGACCCTGTCAGCATACCTCATGTCCAAGTACTGAAAGTGCATCTCCAGCGATCGTATCCAACCCTTTGCCACAAACGGGTCGGTGGTGCCACTAAATTATTTGGAGTTGAGCCTCCTGAACTATTCATATATGATTACCTGTGGTCTAGGATCTTGCTGAGCCTGCTACATCTAACGTGCAATCCCCTTCAAAACTTGAGTAGCAGGATCTCCTGGTGGTGGCGGTGGAAAAGCTCTGTCACCTCCATGATTTGCATCATGCATGTCTGTATTGGAAGGTATTCTGGGAGGTTTAATATCTTAATACAGTCCAAATTATAAACTTAACCAACATGCAATTCAATCTAGCTTTTAAATCATTTACCTTAAAACATATACACAGCTAAACATGTAATGTAAAACATAAATCATGTAGACATGCAGGTGATAGAATAAAACTTTCAAAACATTTAAAACATGAAAATTACAGACTTGAGGCTTGACGACAGAGCTTCGGAAGCAGGAGGTGGCACAAACCCTCTATAAGAACCCTTGCTCTGATACCAACTGAGACATCTACTACTTAAAATTCTACTGAAATATTTTTTATTTATTAAAAAAAACTATGACCGAAAGACACACAATCATAACTATTTAAATAAGTTAATCATGCGATTTAAAATTCACCTAATCACTGACTAAAATAACTGGAGATAAACAAAATCTTAAAATGGGACATCATCGAGGAGTTACTACTTTACAAAAAGAACACCGACAAATATCTAAAACATGTGAAACTACTGTTTAAAACCCATGACTCCTAATCATAATATATGGAAGAATGCAAGATCCTTGGTTATCATGTGCATCACAAGCTCCACCTACTCAGTCTTCAGCGCCTTCGATCTCCACATCATCATGATCACCTGCATTAATCACACCTAGTGAGTCTAAAGACTCAACTCACCTGAATCTTAATAACAAGTACATATACATATTATGAAACAATGAAAAATATTGTAATTAAAATAAGTTTCATGATATTCAAAAGCGTAAACAACATAACATATCATATTCAAATCATGTACCATCATATCATCGTATACATGTTCATTTTCTTTCATTGATTTCTGATCATTAGTTGTGAAATTCGTATCAACTCTAAGTCGATGGATCCATCTACGTATAATTACGGTACCCGACGGCGGGAACATCAACGACAGTTTTACTCGTCCACTAAGCCTTGGCCTTACATGTTCGTGTTCATGTTCGTATTAGTCACAACCAACTCACCTCCTTTCAAAACATGTCATTGTATTCATCACTTGTAAAATTCATGCATAAACATACATTACCTTAATAACAAGCATGCAACATATTTATTATCATTTTCATAAAATTTCATATTCATAACTAACATATAAATTTAAACATGCACTAACAATTGTCAGGGCACTGCTAGGACTGCTCACTAGACCCGAAGCCAACAAACCTATTAAAACACCTCCAAACTTATTTATCACCATGTGCTAGACGCAAACTCGAGCTCAAACTTTAACTTCTATAATTCGCCTAAAACTTAGACCGGATCCCCGGCTTTAACCCAAAATTAAACCATAGTTCAACGACTCATAACCAAACCCTGTATGACCCAAATAAACCATCAATAACCTTGGACATATTGACATATTAATAAGCAAGATGAACAATGTCTACTAAACAATAACTCTCACGTGCAGGACTAGCGCCTAGGCACTGGCTGCGTAGCGCTGCATCGCGTGTAAACGCCTAGGCTCCATGCATCAGAGTTGCGGCACTACAAGAGCCGAAACTCAAGCGTTGCGACGCCAACAGGGCAGCGTTGCGGCTCCAAAGCTACGAGGAAAAACATCCAATTTCCACCTCAACACTAAACCATTCCAAGCCTAGACCAGGCTCGAACTAACCTATCCTAGACCACAATCAAACCTTCCTGCATTGCCCTAACCATGACCCTCAACCCCATGCACTCGGATACACGAGATACACCCAAACATCTCGAAGTGTGCCCTAGCCACAGTCTAGCTCTCTAATTTATTCCTAGCCCAAGACCAACTGTGCAAGGGATTCGATTTTAACCTAGGCAAGGAAAGTGGCTTGAACCATGTTTCACGGGGTGTGGTTTGTGGTTCACGAGGGTATTTTTGTGTGAAAAGTCTATGTTTAAAGTTTGGAAAAAAATATTAAGTTTTGAATTAAATTCGGAATTTAAACGCTTCGTGGGTTAGTCATTAAGTTATTAAATTGAAATGCTCGGGTTTACGTTTAAGAAAAATATTAGAAGTCAAATTTAATCTTATACGATGATTTTGGATAGGCTCGAGTCCATAAAAGTAAGAAAAAACCAAAATCGAGAAGTTTTGAGTCTAAGGGTAAAGTGGTCATTTGGCATCCCGGGTAGTACGAAAGATTTGACAGTATCCTAATGAATCATAACGCATGTTAAATGATATTTTAAAAGGATTATGATGAAAATATGAGCTAGTTCCCGTCCCCATGCACAATGGTGAGTTAAGACTTATCAGTCCACCAAATGATAAAAGGCTAGTCACTTTCTTTGATCAAACTTCACCCAAAAGCATAAATGATTGACAGCTTTACGATTTTACGATTGACGATTTATGATTAAATTATGCTTATAAATTTATTTATATAAATTTAGGATTTTAATGCATATGCTTGTATATGTATTAATTGATACTCGTGTTTAGAACGTGTTGAGTCATTAAACTCACTAGGTTTGAATGTTGCATGTGATCATGATGTTATTGAGGGAGGCGCTGATGGTTGAGTGGATCAAGTCCGACAATACACTCCCAAGGGCCTTTATTTTTCCGCATTAACTTGATAGTTAAAAGATTCAAAAGATTTATGTTAATGATTTATTAGAATTTTTTATGTTTTATTTTGAGGATAGTTCGATCATGTCAAGACGTAGATGTTGAAATTTGTTAATTGACGATTTAGGAGTTTTTATGAATTTGAGATTTTAAATGTTAAATTATTTTGATCTATGAAAATGTTAAGTGATTTTAATTAATTATTTTCGAAATAATATTTATAAAAAAATTAATAGGATTTTAAAATAAAAAAATAGAGAACGTTTCGTGATAAGTTTGGTTCATATTCAAAGTCATTCGTATATGTATCGGGGTATGTGGGTGAGTTGATTGTAACAGAGGAAAGGTTTAGTTTACATGAAAACTCTGTCAAAAACTTTATTAAGACACAACCATTGATAGGACATCTGTGTGTGTATATATATATATATAGTGTCATATGTTATCAAACAAAGGAACAAGGGTATTACACAACCTCTGACCCAAAAATTTTCGGTTAGCATATGAATACCGACTATGTACCGACCACAATAGTTCCATTGTTAGCCACGTAGTTTGATGTACAAGTTACAGTTGGTCAAATGATGCAAGTTTTATGAGGCAGTTAAGTTTTCTGGCAACTGCTCGAGTTTTGCTTTGTTTGAGTAAGTAGGTCCACAAGGGGTGGGAAGTGGGGTGCAAGCCACATAGCCCCCCACTTAACATTTTTTAAGCTTTTTTATATGCAAAATTTTTAAATAAAAATAAACTAAATTGGTGGTTTTAAAAGATCCCATTTTCAAACTAAGAAAATTCTTCTTCGGATAAATAAATTCTATAAAAAAATTTCAGAAGGCTTTACATAATTTAATAAAACTTGTTTATAAATTCAAAACTAATTATATTATTTTATTTTAATGCAAAAGCAACTTATTTAATACAAACAATATTTTTTAGAAAAAGATGAGTTTAGTTTTAAACTATATCAACGACCATATTTTCATTCATTTTTATTAACCCATTCAAATTTAATATATTGTATGATTTGTGTGTGTCAATAGTAATTATGTTTTTTTAAAATTTTTTATAGTTGTTGTTGAAAACTTAATTTCGGTTGTTTGACAAACTAAGTGATTAATTTATTGGATTAACTGATCAAGTAGCTTGAAGTAACTGAACTACATAAATCAACTGACAGTTGCCTAACTGAAGATTAATGCGCAGTTTATTGAAGGCAACTGAAACCAGCTGAACTGAACTTACGAAGAGAACTGACTGATCAGTTGGAAACTGATCAGTTGATATATTCAGTTGTGAGCTTATCAGCTGATCATTCCGCTGTACACGTCATCAATTGTTGAAAAGAACATTCAACCGAAAACAGTACAAAGCAGACTGCAACTCGTAGTGAAACGCCGCATTTCAGAGCTTATAGTGTACGAATGTCAGAATGCTGACGTGGCAATCAATGGATATAATGATTCAAATTATATTTAATGTTACCGTTGAAGAGAAGCCTATAAATAGGTGAGAAGAGTAGTTGAGCAAATTATCGATATATCTATTCTCTCAAACTTGCTGTTACCCTGCTGAATTTTTCGCTCTTACTCAAGAATCAAAACGCTCACAGTTATCTGATTTATTTGTAGCATTTGAGGCTACCTTTCGAGCTTACAAGCACAAACCTTTTTATTGTTTATTTGATCTTAACTAGATCAGTTGTGCTAAGTTCAGTCGAAGAACCGTGAGATATTTAGTAAACCAGTGTTAAGTGCAAACTGAAGTGGGTCTGTACAAGTTTTATATTGATCAAAGTCTTTTAGTACATATCATATCCTTGTGATAGAAGTGGTGACGTAGGAGTTATTTCAATCTCCGAACATCCATTAATCTTTGTGTTAGTACTTAAGTTATTTATTATATCTTTCAGTCAGTTTATTTCCGCAACTGTTGTAGAGCCCAATTTCAGTACGCGTAAAACTCATGTATTTATTTAAATTGTTAAATCGTTTAATTAAGTTTAAAAATTGATTTTTAGCGGTGCATGATTTATTTAAATGCATTATTTTAAATTATTTATGTTTATGTGATGCACGTTAAATGTTTTCTTGAGTTTCATGTTTCAGGCGATTATTCGATGCGGGATCGAGGAAAACAGACCGGCGACGATTTTTGACGATTTTAAAATGTGGTATTTTATTTTAAGTTAGAAAGGGGAATTTAAATGAATAATTTAGTTTTTAGCATTTTAAATCCAAAATTTATTTAGTTGGTGATTTAGGAATTTAAAACCTTTAAAATTTATCAATGTTGTATTTTAAATTTCAATTTGGGATCTGTTAGTAAAGTATAGATGGGTTAGCATTTTATTAATATGTTAATTATTTAATTAAGTAATTTATTCCCCCTAATTAACCCAAACACACACACACACTGACACACACAATTACACGGCACACAACACACACACACATATATTCGTTTCATTTTCAGATTTTTGAAGAGAAAATTAGGGTTCTTAGAACAAGAGTGCAGCCGTCCCTCCCTCTTCAGTTTTCCAGCATATTTTAGTTGAGTTTTCTTCAAGAAAATCGTTCCACGATCGTCTCGGATCAACCCTAGCACCGTTCCCGCTTCGGTATCGTCGGTTCGGTAATTTCAATTATCAAAAGGCATGTATAATCTATTGTTTCTGCATCGATCTCGTTATATTATGTGTTGTGATGTTTATTATGCGTTAAAATCCATGTATGTTGCGAAAACGTTTGAGCAAAAACGTTTGGAATGATTTTTGGATCAAAATTTTTAAATCTAAGAATGTGTCTGTTGTCATTTCGTGTGCTGCGGATTTTTGATCACCTATCTTGAAAAGCTTTCAACATATAAAACATAGAACATTTCGATACCTTCGATTTGACAGTAAATTCGAAATATTTGGATAATCATTGAGTGAGTTGTGATCGTTTTCGTGGGACTGCTCAAACTACGTTTTTCTGAAGATGTGTTCTTGTCATATTCTTGCAAATTTCTTGTTTCAGGCTTCGTTGGGAATTGCCGGGGGTTCCTTGCTATGTTTAGGAGTTTCCAATGGGGTGATCATGTGAATTTTGGGGTGTTGTCTCGGGTTGGTGAGGTTGTGCATGCATTAGAAGTCATAGGGAACTCTTGTGCAGAATTTTGGGTTGAGTTGCGCAGAACTAGCGCCGCCGCACCGCACTGCGGGCGCCGCAGGGCTGCCAGTACATACCAGGAGGCGCCTAGGCGCTGCTATCAGTCTGGCGCTGCACTACAGCGCCTAGGCGCTGCTTCAGATGAATTTTAGGCTTCGAAATTAGGTGCTCTTGCTTCCTTTGAGTACTATTAACTCGTTATGTCCTACGTATACTAAAAGTTAATTTAGATTTTATGAAGTTTGATTAGGGAACGTTGAACTATGTTTTAAGCAAGGTAAACCTTCTATTGTTTGAGGAAATTCATACTTCTTGGCAAGATTTGTTTCGGGGTTGAGTCGGGGGTTAACATGTTGTTTATCACGGTCAACTCCCGAGCATTTCCAGAAGGTCGTAAGTTAGCAAGTCAATGGGTGATGCATTTGATAGGCATGATTAAGTTGTGAAATTTAAAGTTCATGATAGCGCGTTTGCATGTGCAGCAAGGACCCGAGCGAGATCCAACGAATCCCTCAATGCCAAGTAAGTATGATTGACGTGCAAAAGAAAATATTTTATGTTTTTGAGGTATGTTAAATGTCTTGTGACCAAATTATGAACGGGTTTGGAAGTCGGTGAACGTGGCCGAGGACCTCTCCACCCCAGTAAAGCATGACTGAGTTTAGATCAGGATTGGAAAGCGGTAAAGCATGATCATGGACCAATCCACCGGGTAAAGCATAACTGGGGATCTCATGTATGTGGCAGTGGATTTTTCCTGTCAGCCCAGTACTTTGGTTTAGTCTGATCAGGCACATTTATATATGGGTCACTTGCTTTGAAACATATCTCTACACAAAATGATGAAGTTTATGTATGTTCAAGTATGTATGAAGCAAGCATGTTTATGAACAGTTTTATGATGATGGCACGTCTATGTTTATGCTACTACGTTCAAGTTTCAAGTATGTTTATGCTATTACGTTCAAGTTTCAAGTATGTACGCTCTATTTTAAAGATGCATGTGATTTTATTACGTATTACTTGTTATATCCAGTTTATATATGTTGAGTCTTTAGACTCACTAGACTTGATCGATGCAGGTGATGGTGACTTTGAGGAGACGAGGGGTGGGAACCAATGAGCTGACTTGGACTGAGCAGGAGTCTAAACTTGAGGACCTCCCATGTTTTTAAGAAATTGTGCAATGTTTTTAGACGTATGGTTAACCGTGAAGCAAGGGAGGAGGACAGAGAGGCTCGAGATGAAGAGAGGGTCACTTCCCCTCGCCCATCTCCTGATGTGCAGGCACAGATGCTTGCATGTATGACTCAGTTCTTCGCACAGTTTGCGGGCAACCAGGCTGCAGTGGACAAAAGGGCGAAGCCCAAACCCGAGGCTATGTATGAGAGGTTCAGGAGGATGGACCCAAAGGAGTTTTCTGGGACCACTGACCCGATGATAGCCGAGGTATGGATTAAATCCATCGAGGTGATTTTTGCATTTATGGAGCTGCAAGATGCGCATAGGGTCAGGTGTGCCACATTCCTTCTGACAGGGGACGCCAGACTGTGGTGGGAAAGTGCATCAGTGTCAGTGAACTTGCAAACACTGACGTGGAATGGGCTTAAGGAGGTATTCTACTCCAAGTACTTCACTGAGGAAGTACGATCCAGACTGACCAGGGAATTCATGATGCTTCAACAGGGAGACAGCAGTGTTGCAGAGTTTGTCATGAAGTTTGAAAGGGGGTGTCACTTTGTGCCCCTGATAGCTAATGATGCCCGGGGGAAGTTGAGGCATTTTATTGATGGGTTGCTGCCGATCTTGCCCCGGGATGTGAGGGTTGCTGGTCCGACTACTTATGCCGTTGCACTATCTAGAGCCTTGACGGCAGAGCAGGACCAAAAGAACATTGAGAACGACAGGCAGGGCAAGAGGCCCTATCAGGTACCGCAGCAACATCAGCAGCAACCTCAGTTTAAGAGACCTTTCCAGGGTCATCAAGGGAAGAAGCCATTTCAGGGACCGCCGAAAGGCAAGGGTCATATCCTTCAACGGAAGGTTCCACAGAAGCCCGGTGATTACCAGTGTGCCTGAAATGTCACCGCCAACATTCGAGGGAGTGTTTATATGGATCAGGAAAATGTTTCAAATGCGGAGCAAGTGACCACATGTTAAAGGATTGCCCACAGTGAAGGCAGCCGACCCAGGGAAGAATGTTCTCTATGCATGCTCAGGAGGCGAACCCAGACACGACAATATTGACCGGTAAACTCATTTAATTAAGCACCGTATTATTTTGCCATGAATGTTTTGAATTTGATTTGGGATTATTAGTGCGTTAGTTAGTATTTTTGTGACTTGTGTAGAGATTCTCTATTATGTATGATGTTAAGGTTAGAATTTTGTGATATAAGTTTTGTGTTTTGTGCTAACGTCTCTCAGAGAATATTTTCATAAAGTGAGTAGCCACGAAGGCTGTGGGGACCCGGACACTAATTCATTCCTTAATCGTCTTTAGAAATAATTCAAACAATTATAATAAACAAGGTCTAACTTTTTTTTTTTAAATACAAAGCGGAAACGTAATGTAATTCAATTCAAATTACATATTAAACATAAACATACAAATCATGTATTATCTACAAGAATTCAACTAGGTTCAACTATAAATCAGTGCTGAATCCTAAGTTGCTTCGAAGCCCGGATCTCCACGCTATCTAGTCCAGCCTCGTTCTCTTCTTGACCCTGATCCTATCTCACCTATTGCCATGCACAAATACAAACAAGACAACAGCCGAGAACTCCGGTGAGAATTACATTCTCAGTATAAATCATATATACATGCACTCATAAAAACAATATAAAAGCATATAACAGATATTTCTAACATGTATTCAGATCAGAATATAAATCCATATCAAGAATAAATTCTATTCTAAACATGTACCATAATCAGGAACATAATTCATCATGTACCCTATTCAGGAACATAATCAACATAACTCGATATAAACTGTCAATTAGACTCATGACTTCACATTTAAGACTAGACTCAATCCTAGTCTAGGGATCCCGGTTTCCAGAAGTTGGCATTCCCATATCGACCAACAGTAATAGAAAAGACTCCAGTTCTATCCACGTCGATAGAGTATCGATCACCAGTAATAGAAGAAGCTCTGATTCTATCCACATCGATATATTATCGATCACCAGTAATAGAAGAAACTCTGATTCTATCCACATCGATATGATATCGATCATCAGTAATAGAAGAGTTACGATTCTATCCACATCGATACAGTACCGATCACCAGTAATAGAAAAAGCCACATTTCTATCCACATCGATAGCCAATCATCCGGTGACAGACTTTGGCACTATCGCCAATACACGATCTTGTGACATCGTGCAATGTGCCCGTGGCGATCCCACCACTATCAGGCACTTCTGTCACAAGATTACTCGTCTAATACCTGCTGTCTATAAATCAAGAGAACAAGTACATCAATCAAATCAATACAATAAATTTCAATTCTGACAATATCATAATTTCAAATCATATCTAAACGTAACAAAACTTACGTCATGTAGAAGCCTGCGTCGATAGGAACACAGTACTGAAGTCGGATTCAAAATCAGACGGACGGATCGCAATATAAAAGCGTAAGGATTTTCGTAGGATTTTCTCGAGCTTCCTCTTTCTTCATTTCTGCCAAATTCTGAAGGATATATGTATATATATATCCTAATGCATGTCTAAGCTACGTGTCTTCTTTTCACATATTTCAGACGACACTCGGGCAGGTCCAGAATTACCACACGGGCGCGGGATGTTCTGCCCAAATATTTCCGGATTGCGCATTGGCGCTCGGGCGGTCACAAACTACCGCCCGGGCGCCGCACCTTCTGCCCGAGCACTTAACTTATTATGCAGTGGCACTCGGGCGGTCAAAAACTACCGCTCGGGCGCCAGACTCTCTGTCCAAAATCCATTCTTGTGATGCATTGGCGCTCGGGCGGCCCTTTTCTGCCGCTCGGGCGCCAACAGTTCTGTACAAAATATGCACCCTTCATATGCTTTGGTCAATCTGGTCTTAGAATAGCCCGTCTATAATCATATCAGTTCATAATCAATAATGTCATATTAACAGAATCAAAATCTCGGGCATTACATTTCTCCCCCTCTAAGATATGATTTCGTCCCCGAAATCACAAGCAATCAATTCATATCAGAAGAAATGTATACTAGAGGTTACTTCAGAAAATTCATTCTATCAAACCATTCTGATAAAATTACTTGCAAATACTGGCTATACAACATCCGTATATACCAATCAACAGCTCATACCAAATCAATATCATCAGCTGTTATCGAATTCAATCTCAGATATCACCGTAATATCATTCCCATTCAGCGGAAATCTGCAGTACTCACTGTACAATGTCTCGTCTGTAGGTATCTCAATACTCGTTTGATAGCTATCATTATACCATAATTCATAAAGTGACAAGACATCAGGTCACTAGTGCTAAAATCCAGCACTACAGTTCCTGGATATCCTCCAGTATCTAGATAGTTCGCTCCGACTATCCGTCAATCTATAAACCATAGATAAAAAATCATGCTATACATTCTGCCAACAGTACTAAATCAACCAAAAATCACGGTATGATATAATGAACTCTGGCATTCAATACCATCTGACCCCTTTTCTGACATACCTCTCAGTCGTCTTGTCATATCTGTACGTCATCCTGTACAATATACATATGCCGATTTGAACAATCGTTCAATCATAACCACATCCTGGTACATTCTTGGCACGATTTCGGTAAGTCTATCACCAGATCCATAGAATTATACTCCTATTTCTATTCAGGGATCAATAATCTGTATATTCAATCTCCTGGTTTCTATCTTCCTGTCTTCATCTGTCAGCGATTTAGACATTTCAATACAAATTCTGACATAACTGATTTCATTTGTTTACATCAAAACTGTCCGTTCGAATTATTACACATTTCCTGTTACCAGAATAATACTGAATCTATTACTGTATGCATCTGACAATACCTGTCATTTCAAATTCGAAATATCTGGGACAAACAAATCAGCTAGTTATATAAACTAAAATATTACCTACCTGGTATTCTAATCGACGCACTGTTCTGACTATCGAAATCAAGTTCTGAACAGTCTGATCAAACTTCTGAACTGCTGTAATTCTCAAAATCAACTCCGAGTCGGCTTGAACTGTATATAATCTCAACAGTTCATAACAATCGGCATCAAATACGGATTCAGAATAACAGCAATATCGGATTGAATTCAAAATACCAATCATTTATACTAATCTAGTAAACACATAAAACGCAATTTCTGACATTTCTGACATTTATGAAGTTCTGCCATTTTCAATGTCGTTCTCATCCAAAGATCACGGTCTCAACTGTGCTATAGTCAGTCAATATACTATCTTCAGATATCATAGACTCTGAATACTCTCTGTTACAATAAAGATTTATATTTGAACAATTCTGTATACAACAATCTCAGTTCCCAGAATATTCAATACAGATTTCAACTGTTCGATTCAATCAATCATACCCTGATATCGAATCAAGGCTGAAATCGCTTTCCATATATAGGACAAATCCGGAATTTCATCTGGAACGACTATAGCAACTCTCCTGCTACTGACAAATCATTTCCAGATAAGCTCAACTTCAGTAATCAACTGAAGACATAAGGAATTACTCCATTCTTTTCGATAATCATTGAATCATACATAATACGGATATCAAGGAATTCAAAATCGAGAATCCTTACCGTATATCATTCATTCTTTGGTCATTTCAGGTCCGAATCTTACCATCTCCTGGCAAGAATCTATAATAGTTCTGTACTTGTTAGCATATCAATATCAGTAATGTAGTCAGAATCAGACAACACAAGTACAACACAATCTAATTCAATCCCATTCCCATTTCACTGTAGTATACAGTATATCACAGAATTCACTGATAACAATTCCTCTCCCCAAAAGGTACAAAGATCAATACTACAGTAATACAGACCCAACAGGTATAACATATATCAATGCAACTCAGTCAAAGATAATCGTAGGGAATGCATTAGTATATATCAATACATATGCAATATAATTATAAAAGATTATTACCTGCCACTATATCATTACGTGTGTCCTGGGTCTGTTCCTTGATCACTACCACCAGATGATTCTGCTCCCTGAAATCTTCGGGAACCTCTCTGCGGACAGACTTTACCAAAGTGTCCTGGTTGTCGACAAACATGACAACTACCAAGTACACCTCGGCATTGTTCTGTGGGATGCCTTCCTCCACAAGTTCTACAATAAACTCCGGTGTAACTCGGGCTAGAACCGCTGGAGCTAGTAGAACTGCTCCCTACCTTCTTGAACTGTTTCTTTCGAGCTTTCAATAAATCTTGCTTCCTACTCGTACTGCCACTATCCAATCGGAGAGGGGATTGTTGTGTCTGGGGTTGCATTGCACACAACCTTTCTTGTTGTCTAATCAGACTCGCCTTAGTTCTTTTTGCTTTATTCAAAGTATCAGCAAAATGGTAGGGTTGCTGCATATTTATCAAAGCAATTATCTCTGAATTCAATCCTTTGATGAACTGCTCAGCTACAGCTTCATCATTCCCAGCTATCTGAGGAACAAAACGCAGTAAAGTGGAGAATTTAGCAACATATTCTTCAATATTCAGTTGGCCTTGTCTCAAATTCTCAAACTCTGCTCTCTTGTCCTCTCGGTACGATCCTGAGAAGAATCTTCGATAAAATTCAGCTTTAAAGACTTCCCATGTAATCACCGTACTCCGCTGTTCTAATACTCTTTTGGTTGTAATCCACCAACTCCTAGCGACCTCGTGTAACTGATTGGGCGCCAGTTTAATTCTCCGTTCATTTGGATAATCAAGTGAATCAAACAGTATCTCTATGTCATCTAACCAATTCTCACAATCTTCAGACGTCTCAACACCCCTCAGAATCGGCGGCTGAAATGACTGAAACTGTTGCAACTGTGTTTCCATCGGAGTTTCTGATACATCTATCTGATCAGTCGAAGTACTACCCCTTTTCGGAATTTTTCGAGGAGGTATGTCTGATCACCACAAGGGTTAGCAATCACAGGAGATAAGTCCATCTCAGTCCCTTCCTGATCAGCTTACCTCTGATCAAGAATTGGTTCTGATTCATTTTCAAATCAGATATATTACCAAATCAATTCAGATATTCAAGTAATCATGTAATTAAAAGTAGTAAACATAATAGCATGCTAGCATATACAATGTAAGTCAACATTATAATAAGTCACATGCTAGCAATCACATGCAGGAAAGAAAACACATTATATCCCGCTCACTCTCTTCTATCTCAATCTCAAGAACCTAATGTTCTGGAACCTAATGTTCTGGAACCTAATGCTCTGATACCACCTGTTGTGGGACCCGGATGCTAATTCATTCCTTAATCGTCTTTAGAAATAATTCAAACAATTATAATAAACAAGGTCTAACTTTTTTTTTTAAAATACAAAGCGGAAACGTAATGTAATTCAATTCAAATTACATATTAAACATAAACATACAAATCTTGTATTATCTACAAGAATTCAACTAGGTTCAACTATAAATCAGTGCTGAATCCTAAGTTGCTTCGAAGCCCGGATCTCCACGCTATCTAGTCCAGCCTCGTTCTCTTCTTGACCCTGATCCTATCTCACCTGTTGCCATGCACACATACAAACAAGACAACAGCCGAATAACTCCGGTGAGAATTACATTCTCAGTATAAATCATGTATACATGCACTCATAAGAACAATATAAAAGCATATAACAGATATTTCTAACATGTATTCAGATCCGAATATAAATCCATATCAAGAATAAATTCTATTCTAAACATGTAATATCATGAGGAACATAATTCATCATGTACCCTATTCAGGAACATAATCAACATAACTCGATATAAACTGTCAATTAGACTCATGACTTCACATTTAAGACTAGACTCAATCCTAGTCTAGGGATCCCGGTTTCCAGAAGTTGGCATTCCCATATCAACCAACAGTACTAGAAAAGACTCCAGTTCTATCCACGTCGATAGGGTATCGATCACCAGTAATAGAAGAAGCTCTGATTCTATCCACATCGATATAGTATCGATCACCAGTAATAGAAGAAACTCCGATTCTATCCACATCGATATGATATCGATCATCAGTAATAGAAGAGTTACGATTCTATCCACATCGATACAGTACCGATCACCAGTAATAGAAAAAGCCACATTTCTATCCACATCGATAGCCAATCATCCGGTGACAGACTTTGGCACTATCGCCAATACACGATCTTGTGACATCGTGCAATGTGCCCGTGGCGATCCCACCACTATCAGGCACTTCTGTCACAAGATTACTCGTCTAATACCTGCTGTCTATAAATCAAGAGAACAAGTACATCAATCAAATCAATACAATAAGGTAAAGTATGTGATTTAGGGAAACTCGAGCCAAACCTCACTCGAGTTGTGCAATCCCAACTCAACATTAATTTATACCTTTATCTTCTCGCTCTGACGAAGACGAAGTCCTGAATTCAACTCTGTCCATTCTCAATCTGGTAATAACAATACCGAATAGACACAATATCAATATATAACTCAATTTAGAACATGTTCTGATCAATACTCAAATCAACATACTATCTGATCAATGTCAATCGACATACAGTACAACAATACAATCTCAGTCAATCGTAAATCTGATCAATATCAATCTACTAAGGTTTCGACGACATAACAATACAGTCTCGATAACCCCGTCAATTCCAACACCACAGATATAATACCAGAACTCATAATCAATATCGGTGCAACTCATAATTTGAATCACAATACAAATCTGATATCGAATCTCAGTCAAATCGATTCCGAAAATCATAAAAATTACAGAAATAGTCTGCTCTTTAATCTGACTTCAATTATACGATGCCTACTGTATCAGAAACACTATATAAGATTCCTATTCTATTATGACAATATCATAATTTCAAATCATATCTAAACGTAACAAAACTTATGTCTTGTAGAAGCCTGCGTCGATAGGAACACAGTACTGAAGTCGGATTCAAAATCAGACGGACGGATCGCAATATAAAGGCGTAAGGATTTTTGTAGGATTTTCTCGAGCTTTCTCTTTCTTCGTTTCTGCCAAATTCTGAAGGATATATGTATATATATATCCTAATGCATGTCTAAGCTACGTGTCTTCTTTTCACATATTTCAGGCGGCGCTCGGGCGGTCCAGAATTTCCGCACGGGCGCGGGATGTTCTGCCCAAATATTTCCGGATTGCGCATTGGCGCTCGGGCGGTCACAAACTACCGCCCGGGCGCCGCACCTTCTTCCCGAGCACTTAACTTGTTATGCACTGGCGCTCGGGCGGTCAAAAACTACCGCTCGGGCGCCAGACTCTCTGTCAAAAATCCATTCTTGTGATGCATTGGCGCTCGGGCGGCCCTTTTCTACCGCTCGGGCGCCAACAGTTCTGTAAAAAATATGCACCCTTCATATGCTTTGGCCAATCTGGTCTCAGAATAGCCCGTCTATAATCATATCAGTTCATAATCAATAATCTCAGATTAACAGAATCAAAATCTCGAGCATTACAAAGGCCCTGATAGATTTAGGGGCCACTCACTCCTTTATCTCGGAGACATTCCTTAATCATTTGGACGTCAAGTCCATTGGGTTCGACGTGAGTTATTCAGTGACAGTCCCATCAGGGGAAGAGCTATCAGCTACTAGCATGGTCAGAGACATCGATCTTGAACTGCAGAGACATCTGGTGTACGCCTGCCGATGCTAGAATTTGATATTATCTTTGGAATGATCTGGCTGACGAAGAATAGAGTCCTTATTGATTTTCAGAAAAGGTCAGTATGGGTTAGACCATTGGGCATGGAGCAGTTTCTCTTTGAACCAGATAGATGGAGAAGTTTCCCTCGCATGTCTCTTGCATACAGGCACAGAGACTTATTCACAAGGAATGTCAGGCTTTCTTGGCCAGTATTATTTCCGCACCTGATGTGCCCACTCCATCTATATCCAATGTACCAGTGGTCATAGATTTCCCTGATGTTTTTTTTGATGACGTCACAGGCCTTCTACAAGAGAGAGAGGTGGAGTTCGCTATTGATCTTGTTCCAGGCATTGTGCCAATCTCTAAGGCACCGTACCGACTAGCTCCAGCTGAGATGTTAGAGCTCAAGCAACAGATTCATGAGATTCTAGACAAAGGATTCATCCGCCCTAGTTTCTCGCCGTGGGGCGCACCAATACTCATCGTAAAGAATAAGGATGGGAGCATGAGGCTGTGTATCGATTACCGACAACAGAACAAGGTAACGATCAAGAATAAATACCCACTTCCAAGGATCGATGACTTTTTTGATCAGCTGCAGGGGGATACAGTGTTCTCTAAGATAGATCTTCGATCAGGGTATCACCAGCTGAAGGTAAGAGATGCAGGTGTTCATAAGACAGCCTTCGGAACAAGATATAGGCATTACGAGTTCTTAGTGATGCCGTTTGGACTGACGAATGCTCCAGCAATTTTTATGGACTTGATGAATCAAGTATTTCAGCCCTACTTAGATCAGTTCATCATAGTGTTCATTGACGACATTCTCATCTACTCGAAGAGCTATGAGGAGCACAGTCAGCATTTGGGTACAGTTTTGCAGGTCCTGCAGAGTCGGAAGTTGTTTGCAAAATTTAGTAAGTGTGAATTCTGGTTGAGGAAGGTAGCGTTTTTGGGTCATATAATATCTAGCAGTGGTATCGAGGTGGATCCAGCTAAGGTAGCTGATGTAGAGCCCAAAATTCAGTACACGTAAAACCCATGCATTTATTTAATTGTTAAATCATTTATTTGAATTTAAAATGATTTTTAGTGATGCATGACCTATTTAAATTGCATTATTTTAAATTAATTATGTTTATGTGATGCACGTTAAAATATTTCACGAGTTTCATGTTTCAGGCGATTATTCGATGCAGAATCGAGGAGAAGAGACCGGGGACGATTTTTGGTAATTTTAAAATGCGGTATTTTATTTTAAGTTAAGCATGAGGCATTTTAAATTATTTACTTGGTTTTAGCATTTTCAAAGCCTAATTTATTTATTTCATGATTTTAGGACTTTGAAACTTTTAAAGTTTAGCAAGTATGTATTTTATTTTAAATTAGGGTACTTGGCTTGTAGTGAGAATGAACATTTTTGTTAGCCTTTTTATTAGCATTTTTAATTAATATGGTTAATTGTGTAATTAAACCATTTAATTCCCTAATTAAACACAAAACTCACGCACACACACACTTTTACACACACCTATACACGACTTACACACACACACACTTCATTATAATTGTTCCACTTCATATTTTGAGAGAACATTAGGGTTCTAAGTCTTAGTAGCAGCCGCCACTCCCTCTTCAAGGAATTTAGCAAATTTTGTTACTTTTCTTCAAAGAAAATCGTTCCACGTTCGTCCCGGATTAACCATCGCATCCTTCCCACGTCGGAGTCGTCGTTTCGGTAACGTTAAAGATTCAAAGGCATGTATATTCTGTTTGTTTCCTGCGTCGATCTAGTCCTATTATGTGTTACGATGTTTTTATGCGAGAAAATACATGTGTTATGTGAAGAAGTTTGAGCAATCATGTTTGGATCACTTTTGAAACCATTTTTGAGATCTCAAATCTCATTTTTACTGATCTTTTAAATACTGCGATTTTTTTGTCGAGATTTTGGGAAAAATTTCAATTATGAAATGTAGAACTTTTTGATACCTTCGATTTGATATAAAATTCGAAATAATTGGATAAACACTGAGTGAGTTATGATGTTTTTCGTGGGACTGCTCAAACTGCGTTTTTCCGAAAAAAATATGTTATTGACCTGTTCTTGAAGTTTCATCGTTGCAAGCTTCGTTGGGGATCGACGGGTGATCGCAGCTACGTATAGGTACATTGTTAATGATATTGGGATGATTATTGTTTATTCGTTTCACGTCCTTAGGCACTTGAGAGAATGAGTAGTTGTAAAAATCTTTTGATGTCAAAAGACGGGTTCACGGGTTTATTATGTCACCGGTGATGTGTGGTTGTTTTGGGGGAAATGTATAGGCTTGAGTCAATATTATGGTATACTTGACCGGGTCTAGAGGTGTCAATTCTTGGTCGGGATGATAGAGTTAGGGAAAATAAGCCTTGAGTATATGATTTCCCGTTGGTTTACTTTCGCCGAGCCTACACGAACCCGTACACGGACCCTGGCACGGGGCCTGTGCCTTTGTTCCTTCCGAATTGTCATTTTGCAGAGTCTACATGGACCCTTACACGGACCTAGGCAGGGGGTCCGTGCCTTCCCTTTTCTTCACCGCATTTTACAGTACCTACACGGACCCGGACCCGGACCTGGGCACGGGGTCCGTGTACCTCCTGTTTGGGAATAGTTTAGTTTTCCCTTTGAGATTTGTTTTGGAGTTCTATATCATGGTTTAGTAGGATGATTAAATGAGGTCGTGTCCCGAGAGATTTAGAATGCATAAGGAAATTTGTCATTTTTGGGTATGAGCATGACTATACATTTAAGCTACGCAAGATAAGTATTGAAACTCATGTTAGTATGTGCAGCAGTGGCCCCAAGCGAGATCCAATGAATCCCTCAACGCCAAGTAAGTATGTTCGACGTGCAAATGAGAAAATGTTTTATTTTTGAGGTATGCTAAATGTCATGTGACCAATTTATGAATGAGTTTGGAAGTCGGTGAACGTGGCCGAGGACCTCTCCACCTCGTTAAAGCATGAACGGGTTTAGTTCAGGATTGGAAAGCGGTAAAACATGACCAGGGACCAATCCACCCGTAAAAGCATGAACGGGGATCTCATGTATGTGACAGTGGATTTTCCCTGTCAGCCCAGTACTATGGTTTAGTCTGATCAGGCGTATTATGCATGGGTCACTTGCTTTGAAACATGCCTCTACGCAAAATGATGAAGTTTATGTATGTTCAAGTATGTACAAGTATGCAAGCATGTTTAAGAAAAGTCTTATGATGATGGCACGTCTATGTTTATGTATATATGTACAAGTTTCCAATATGTTACGTTCAAACTTTTAGGTATGCAAGTTCAAGTTTCAAGTATGTACGCTCTATTTTAAATTTTCATATAATTTTATTACGTATTACTCGTTACTTCCAGTTTATACATGTTGAGTATTTAGACTCACTAGACTTGATCGATGCAGGTGAGGATGCATTTGAGGAGACGAGAGGTGGGGACCAAGGAGCTAGCTTGAACTGAGCAAGAGGCTAGACCCGAGGACCGCCCAGTTTTTAAGAGTTTATGAAATGTTCAAAATACTCTGATTTCTGTTACTGAGTATGAGATTTTAAACAAGTACTTTTGGCAATCTTTATTTTTGAGATCTTTGGTTTCAACTATGTTGAGATGAACAGATGTTTTCTCGGATTTTGAAGGTTCTCGATTTATTTTAAGAAAATTTTTAATTTTTTCGCAAATTTTAAGTAGTTAAAAGTACGGTACGTTACAGTTGGTATCAGAGCAGTGTTCTTGTAAAGGGTTATGCCTACTGCCAGTTGCAAGAACTCACGAAGCCACACCTCAAGTCTCTAAGTTTTAAAGTTTTGAATTATGCTATGGATTAAGTATTAAGTCATGATTTCAGCATGTCCATGTTTTATGTTCGATTTACGTGTGTCTTATGCTATTGATATTATGTTCATGCATGCATATTGGGTTTACGTGTTGGGTAAATTGTTGGAACAATATGCCTCCTAGATGCATAATTAACCGGGAAGTTAGGGATGAGGATAGAGAGGCTCGAGAGGAGGGGAGAGATGCTCCACCTCCTCCGTCGCCAGATATGTGGGGACCCGGACGCTAATCATCTTCTTAATCATCTTTGGGATTTAATTATCAATTAAGATAAGGGTCTAAAAATTTTTCTTTTTAAAATATAAGTGCGGAACGTAATTGAATTTAACTAATATACATCTCAGTATAAAAGTACAATAATGTACAACAATTATTCAAACTAGTCTAAGGTTCAACTACTAGTTTCCAGTATTAAACCAAGTCTACATCCAAGTCCGGAATCACCACTCTAATCTCGATCTCTCATCATCCTCTTGACCCTGATCCTGCCCCACCTGTTGTCATGCACACATACAAACAAGACAACAGCCGGATACTCCGGTGAGAATAAATCCTAGTATAAATAATGTATACATGCAGTTAACTGAATTAACATAAAAGCATGAATTATATCTTATCACATGTAGCATAATCAAACAACATGTATCCATACCAGTCTGTAAATAAAACATGAATCGTAATCTACGAAACATAAATCAATACGGATCTGTAAATTAAATTCTAGTCTCAATATCTAAAACTCGACTCATCTCTCATTCTAATATAGGGATCCCGGTGAATAAGAACGTAACAAGTCTCCCACCTACTACTACCAGTCGCAGTGGCGGTACGTTCTTATTTCTGGACTTTGGTCTAATCTATATCGAATAGAATGCTATCTGTATCTGAAGCATAACGATATACCAAACGTCCAGTGCCTTGGCGTATCTACCAAGACTAAGCCTATTCTGACAATGTGCAATGGGTCAGTGACAAGTCTGTCAAAATCTAACCCCTCTGTCAGTGACTCTTACTTAATAGCTCTCTGCTTTCTACTTCTAATTCAATAGAATAAACATACTCATTAAGACACAAAGGTATAAAAAAAATACCATATAGTATGTGGTTTAGGGAAACTCGAGTTAAATCTAACTCAAGTCGATCTCCCAATTGACATCCATTTATACCTTTCTCTTCTCGGTCTGATGAAGACGAAGTCTTGTATTCCAATCTGTCCATATCCAAATCTGATAATGACAACCATATAAATACCATATCAGTATATAACTCAATTCAAGACCTGTTCTGATCAATACTCAAATCGGTATATAATCTGATCCATATCTGAACAAGGTACAATCTAATTCATATCAATGATATCACTATACAATCGAAATCATAACTTAATCTGATCAATATCAATCTACTGATGTTTCGACGGCATAACAATACAGTCACGATAAACCCGTCTATCCCAACATCACAGATATAATACCAGAATTCATAACCAGTATCAGTACAACTCAAAATCTGAATAATAACACAACTCTGATATAGAATCTCAACTAAATCAACTCTGAAATTCATAACAATTTCATAAACAGTCTATTCTCTAATCTGACTTCAGTTATACAATGTCTACTGTAGCAGAAACATCATATCTGATTCATATTCAATTCTAACAATATCATAAATTCAAATCATGTCTAAACGTAACGAAACTTACGTCCAGTTGTAGCCTGTGTCGATAGGAACACAGTATTGAAGTCGGATTAACAATCGGACGGATGGATCTCCAAAATCTTCAATCACAATTGAAATCCTTCCTCGGAGCCTTTTCTTGATTCCTCTCTGAATTGTGAAGAATGAATCGATTGTATATATATATATATACAGCATGCAACACCAGGAAACGTGGCTTATTTTTCACGCTGCACGTCACACCGCGGGTGCGCTCACTTTTGCACCGCGGGTGCGCTCAGTGTACTGATATACATCAAATTTTCCAGAAGCTTGGACCGCGGGTGCGCTCTGTCTTTTAACGCGGGTGCGCTGACCCTACTGGAACAACACCGCGAATGCGGTCTGTCTAGCACCGCGGGTGCGCTCAATCTCCAGTATCAACTCTCATACCCTACTGTCCATACACCGCGGGTGCGGTATATTCTCACACCGCGAGTGCGGTCTTTCTTTACCAATAAACTAAATTTGCAACGGCGCTTCTCTACATCGGTTCTTCCATCGCCTTATTCATACTACATATATCAATTCAGACATATCAACAAGAATCTCGGGCATTACATTTCTCCCCCTTTAAGAAATGATTTCGTCCTCGAAATCGCAAGTAATCTATCAATTCATATATGAAAAGCACTATATCAGAAGAAATGTATAACAGAGTTTAAATCAAAAATTCATCTCAATGAATCCATTCTGAAATCTTAATCTCATGACAAATTCTACCTTTCAGATAATCTCTTTGAGGCCCTGTCAACTTACTGTATTTTCAATAATAGAATAGTCTTTATTCTGAAAATATCTTTCTTGTACGGATCTGTGATTCTAAATTGGAATAATAATTCAAGAGCATAATATCATAATACCCTTCGAAATAACTCTGACCGAATCAATCTCACAATACTGGCTATACAACATCTGTATATACCAATCAACAGCTCATACCAAATCAATATCAATCGCTGATATCAGATCGGTTTATCCCAGTTAAGGATATATTAAATCTTCGGCTCCAAATACCAATCGTCATCATCCGACGTTGGCGTATTAAGTCTGTCTGGTCTGATCTATCTTCATTATCTTCTGAATTAGCTACATTTTCTTTGTCATATCTCTGATCAATTTAGATTAAAGTTCATATACCTCAAATATATCATCTCTATATGAAATAAATCTGTGGTACTCACTGTACAATATCTTATCTGCAACTATCTCATTACTCTTCTGATGGCTATTATCATACTATAATTCATAGGATGACAATATGTCATATTAACTAGTGCTAGCATCCAGCACTACAACTCCATAATTATCTTCTAATATCTGGATAGTACACTCTGGCTATCTGTCAGTCTGTGGATAATATTTGAATGGGTTCAAGGTATATTCTGCCACAATTACAAAATCAATCATAATCACAATCTGATATACTCTACTTCGGCATTCTAGTTATTATGACCACTTTTCTGACATCGATCTGTGTCATTTGGTCATGTTTGTACGTTATCTGGTACAAACTAATAGATATAGATTGAACAATCTGTCAATCACAATCATATTACATCACAATCTGGAAAGTATTGCAGTGGTCTTATTACAAAATTCATCGAAATATACTCTCCATGTCTAGTCAAGAATATACAAATTCTGTAATAAATCTTCTGATTTCTATCTTTCTATCTTCATTTATTGGCGGTTCAGACATTCAGTACAATTCTGCCAACATTTCAGCATAAATTCTGCCATAACTGATTTAATCTGTCTATATCAAAACTATCTGTTCGAATTATCATATACTTTCTGTTACCTGAACGACTACTGAATCCATTTCTGTGCGCTTCTGACCCTATCTGTCATTTCCAATTCGAACTATTTGGTATAAACAATAATTTAATAATATAAATTAAAGAAAAATACCTACCTGGTATTCGGTTCTGATTGTCGATATCAAATTCTGTTATACAATTCTGAAACATTTGACATCACAAGTTAATCATTCTCATACCGTAAAATCACATATCTGTCACTCTGATCGATGCTCTGTTCTGATTATTGAAATTAAGCTCTGAACATTCTGATTATATTTCTGATCTACTGAAATTCTCGAATTCAACTTTGATTCGGATTGAACTGTATATAATCTCAACGGTTCACATTGATCTGTATCAAATACGGCTGTAGAAATATAACAATACTCAGGCAGACACAAAATAACAATCGTGTACGAAAATCTGTCAATTCAGACCAAACATAAATTTCTGACAATTCTGACATTTCTGAAATTTCTGATATCGGTATTATTCTTATCTACTGATCATGATCTCAACTGTCTCAAAATCAATCGGTATACTAACTTCAGATATCGCATATTCTGAATACAATCTGTTTCAAGCAGGATTCATATCTGAATAATTTATGTATACAATAATCACCGTTCTCAGAGTATTCAATACAATCTTCAGATATTCGATTCAGTCAATCAGATGCTGTAAGTATATCAAGCTATCATAGATACAACAAGCATGAAATCATCAGAATATCTCTGAACATACTAAAATATGCCACCGAGAAACACTAAATCAAAGTAATTCCTGGCCCGTACTCTTCTACTGATCTTTCAATTCTTTCACTTCATTCAGTGACATTCTGCACATTCAATATCATTCTGTACTGAATTCTAAAACACAACCAGTACCTGGTATCAATTCAATTCTGAAATCTATCTTCCTAATACCAAACAATTCTGGAATCTATCTTCTGATATAAAGCAAATCTGAAATCTTATCTGGCAATTATCAGCCAACTCGTACATCACTGGCAATCTGCCAATGCTAGGCTCGATTTCAGTACATCTACTGAATACATAAGGATACCATCTGCTCCTTTCTGTATCAATCGAGTCATAGACAATACAGATATCAAAGGAATTCTAAATCTAGAATCCTTACCGAGGAAATCTTTACTCATCATTCCTATCTGGTCTGAATCTTATATTTTTCTGGCAGGAATCTACAATAGTTCTGTACTTGTTCAGCATATTAATATCAATGATGCGGTCAAATCAGAAATACAAGTACATCATAATCTAACTCGACCTCATTCTCATCTTACTGTAGTATACAATATTTCACAGAAATCTCTGATATCAATCTTTCTTTCCCAAAAAGTAAGGGAATCAATACTACAGTACAATCAGACTCAACAGATACAGCATATCTCAATGCAACTCAGTCAAAGATAATCGTAAGGAATGCATTAGTATATATCAATACCTATGCAATATAATCATAAAAAAATAATACCTGCCACTCTATCATCAGGTGTTTCCGGTGTCTGTTCCTCGGTCTTCTGCTCCCTAAAATCTTCGGGAACTTCTCTGAGGACAAACTTTAGCAAGGTGTCCCGGCTGTCTACAAATACGACAACTACCATTCACTCCCTGGCATTGCTCTGTGGAATGTCTCCCTCCGCAAGTTCTGCAATATACTCCAGTATAACTCGGGCTGGAACCATTGGAGCTAGACGAACCACTCAGTCCGCTCCCTAACTTCTTGAATGGCTTCTTTCGAGCTTTCAGCAAATCTTGCTTTCCACTCGTATTGCCGCAATAAAATCGGAGAGGGGATTGTTGTACCTGGGGTTGCATCGCACACACCCTTTTTAGTTGTCTAATCAGACTCGCCTCCGCTCTCTTCGCTCTACTCAAGGCATCAACAAAATGGTAAGGTCGCTGCATATTCATCAATGCAACTATCTCCGAGTTCAATCCTCTGATGAACTGATCCGCTACAGCTTTATCATTCCCAATTACATGAGGAGCAAAACGCAGTAGAGTAGAGAATTTAGCAACATATCCTTCAATATTCAGTTGACCTTGTCTCAAATTCTCAAACTCTGCTTTTTTGTCCTCCCGGTATGAAACTGAGAAAAATCTTCGATAAAATTCAGTTCTGAATATTTCCCATGAAATCACTATACCTCTCTGTTCTAGCATTCTTTTACTTGTAATCCACCAACTTCTGGCAGTCTCTCGTAACTGGTGGAATATCAGTTTAATTCTCTGCTCATCTGAATAATCAAGTAATTCAAACAGTATTTCTATGTCATCAAACCAGTTCTCACAATCTTCAGACGTCTTGGTACCACTCAGGATCGGCGGCTAAAATAACTGAAATTCTTTCAACTGTATTTCTATCTGAGTTTCTGATACATCTATCTGTTCAGTCGAAGTACTACCCCTTTCTGGAATTCTCAGTGGAGGTATATCTGCTTATCAAAACATTAGTACTCAAATACTACAAATCTGTTCCAATCTTTCTCTGATCATCTTACTGCTGATCAAGAATAAAATCTGATTCATACTCAATAATACATATTACCAATTCAAATCAGATAATCAGGTAAACATGTATTTCAAAGCAGTAAATCATAGTATCATGCTAGCATACATAATGTAAATCAACATTAAAATAAATCTCATGCTAGCAATCACATGCAAGGAAAGAAAACTCACTCTACCCCGCTCATTCTCTTCTATCTCAGTCTAAGGGATCTATCGCTCTGATACCACCTGTTGTGGGGACCCAGACGCTAATCATCTTTGGGATTTGATTATCAATTAAGATAAACAGGGTCTAAAAATTTTTCTTTTTAAAATATAAGTGCGGAACGTAATGGAATTTAACTAATATACATCTCAGTATAAAAGTACAATAATGTACAACAATTATTCAAACTAGTCTAAGGTTCAACTACTAGTTTCCAGTATTAAACCAAGTCTACATCCAAGTCCCGGAATCACCACTCTAATCTCGATCTCTCATCATCCTCTTGACTCTGATCCTGCCCCACCTGTTGTCATGCACACATACAAACAAGACAACAGCCGGATACTCCGGTGAGAATAAATCCCAGTATAAATAATGTATACATGCAGTTAACTGAATTAACATAAAAGCATGAATTATATCTTATCACATGTAGCATAATCAAACAACATGTATCCATACCAGTCTGTAAATAAAACATGAATCGTAATCTACGAAACATAAATCAATACGGATCTGTAAATTAAATTCTTGTCTCAATATCTAAAACTCGACTCATCTCTCATTCTAATATAGGGATCCCGGTGAATAAGAACGTAACAAGTCTCCCACCTACTACTACCAGTCGCAGTGGCGGTACGTTCTTATTTCTGGACTTTGGTCTAATCTATATCGAATAGAATGCTATCTATATCTGAAGCATAACGATTTACAAAACGTCCAGTGCCTTGGCGTATCTACCAAGACTAAGCCTATTCTGACAATGTGCAATGGGTCAGTGACAAGTCTGTCAAAATCTAACCCCTCTGTCAGTGACTCTTACTTAATAGCTCTCTGCTTTCTACTTCTTATTCAATAGAATAAACATACTCATTAAGACACAAAGGTATAAAAAAAATACCATATAGTATGTGGTTTAGGGAAACTCGAGTTAAATCTAACTCAAGTCGATCTCCCAATTGACATCCATTTATACCTTTCTCTTCTCGGTCTGATGAAGACGAATCTTGTATTCCAATCTGTCCATATCCAAATCTGATAATGACAACCATATAAATACCATATCAGTATATAACTCAATTCAAGACCTGTTCTGATCAATACTCAAATCGGTATATAATCTGATCCATATCTGAACAAGGTACAATCTAATTCATATCAATGATATCACTATACAATCGAAATCATAACTTAATCTGATCAATATCAATCTACTGATGTTTCGACGGCATAACAATACAGTCACGATAAACCCGTCTATCCCAACATCACAGATATAATACCAGAATTCATAACCAGTATCAGTACAACTCAAAATCTGAATAATAACACAACTCTGATATAGAATCTCAACTAAATCAACTCTGAAATTCATAACAATTTCATAAACAGTCTATTCTCTAATCTGACTTCAGTTATACAATGTCTACTGTAGCAGAAACATCATATCTGATTCATATTCAATTCTAACAATATCATAAATTCAAATCATGTCTAAACGTAACGAAACTTACGTCCAGTTGTAGCCTGTGTCGATAGGAACACAGTATTGAAGTCGGATTAACAATCGGACGGATGGATCTCCAAAATCTTCAATCACAATTGAAATCCTTCCTCGGAGCCTTTTCTTGATTCCTCTCTGAATTGTGAAGAATGAATCGATTGTATATATATATATACAGCATGCAACAACAGGAAACGTGGCTTATTTTTCACGCTGCACGTCACACCGCGGGTGCGCTCACTTTTGCACCGCGGGTGCGCTCAGTGTACTGATATACATCAAGTTTTCCAGAAGCTTGGACCGCGGGTGCGCTCTGTCTTTTAACGCGGGTGCGCTGACCCTGCTGGAAAAACACCGCGGGTGCGGTCTGTCTAGCACCGCGGGTGCGCTCAATCTCCAGTATCAACTCTCATACCCTACTGTCCATACACCGCGGGTGCGGTATATTCTCACACCGCGGGTGCGGTCTTTCTTTACCAATAAACTCAATTTGCAACGGCGCTTCTCTACATCGGTTCTTCCATCGCCTTATTCATACTACATATATCAATTCAGAAATATCAACAAGAATCTCGGGCATTACAAGATATGCAAGCACATATGCTTTTAGGTATGACTCAGTTCTTCGCACAGTTTGCGGGGAACCAGGCTGTAGTTGATACGGGGGCTAGACCCAGACCAGAGGCGGTGTATGAGAGGTTCAGGAGGATGAAACCAAAGGAATTTTCGCGGACTACTGAACCGATGATAGCTGAAGGATGGATTAAGTCCATCGAGGTGATTTTCGCATTTATGGAGCTGCAGAACGCAAATAGGGTCAGATGTGCCACGTTCCTTCTGACAAGGGACGCCAGATTTTGGTGGGATTGCACGTTGGTGTCAGTGAACTTGCAGAAACTGACGTGGAACGGTTTCAAGGAGGCCTTCTACTCCAAGTACTTCACTGATGAAGTACGATCCAGATTGACAAGGGAGTTTATGATGCTGCGACAGGGAGATAGTAGCGTGGCAGACATTGTCAGGAAGCTCGAAAGGGGGTGTCACTTTGTGCCCCTGATAGCTAATGATGCCCAGGGAAAGCTAAGGCATTTTATGGACGGTTTGCGGCCGATTTTGCGCCGCGATGTGAGAGTTGCTGGTCCTACTACTTATGTCGTTATTGTATCTAGAGCCTTGGCGGCAGAGCACGACCAAAGGGATATTGAGAGTGATAAGCAGGGCAAGAGGCCCTATCAGGCACCACAGCAGCAGCAGCAACATCGACCTCAGTTTAAGAGGCCGTTCCAGGGGCAGCCAGGGAAGAAGCAATATCAGGGACCGCCAAAGGTCAAGGGTCCTATTCAGCAGCAGAAGGCGCCTCAGAGGCCTGGTAATTTCCCAGTGTGTCCTAAATGCAACCACCAGCATCCGGGACAGTGCCTGTGGGGATCAGGGAAATTTTTAAAATGTGGAGCCAGCGACCATGTGTTAAAGGACTGCCCTCAGTGGACGCAGCCGACCCAAAGGAGGGTATTCGTCATGCATGCTCTGGAGGCGAACCCAGACACGACACTGTTGATTCGTAACTTATTCAATTTAGTACAGTATTAAATTTTTGCCTTGTATGTTTTGAATTGTATTTGGGATTCTAGTGTGCTAGTAATATTTTGGTGACTTGGGATATAAATTTCTTCTATGCTTGAGGTTTAGGTTAGAATTTGGGATATAAGTTGTGTGTGCTTATGCCTTTCAGGAAATATATTCATAAAGAGAGTATCCACGAAGGCCCTGATAGACTCAGGAGCCACTCACTCTTTTATTTAGGAGACGTTCGCTAGTCACCTGGACGTCAAGTCTATTGGACTCGACGTGAGCTACTTAGTGACAGTCCCATTAGGGGAAGAATTGTCAGCTACTAGCGTGATCAGAGACATCGATCTGGAACTGCAGGGCCACCTAGTGAACGCCAATTTGATTGTGTTGCCGATGCCAGAGTTTGATATCATTTTGGGAATGGACTGACTGACGAAGATTAGAGTTCTTATCGACTTCCAGAAAAGGTCAGTGTTAGTAAGACCTTTGGGTATGGAGCAGTTTCTCTTTGAGTCAGCTGGATGGAGAAGTTTTCCTCGCATGATCTCTCACATGCAGGCGCGGAGACTCATTCACAAAGGGTGTCAGGCTTTCTTGGCCAGTGTTGTTTCTGCACCTGACATACCCACTCCGTCTATATCTGAAGTACCAGTAGTCAGAGATTTTCCTGACGTCTTTCCAGATGACGTCACAGGCCTTCCACCAGAGAGAGGTGGAGTTCGCAATTGAGCTTGTGCCAGGCACCGTGCCAATCTTTAAGGCACCATACCGATTAGCTCCAGCTCAAATGTTAGAACTCAAGCAGCAGATTCAGGAGCATCTTGACAAGGAATTCATTCGCCCTAGTTTCTTACCATGGGGTGCACCGGTACTTTTCGAAAAGAAGAAGGATGGGAGCATGAGGCTGTGTATCGATTATCGAGAATTGAACAAGGTAACGATCAAGAATAAATACCCACTTCCAAGGATCGAGGATTTGTTCGATCAGTTGCAGGGGGCTACAGTGTTCTCTAAGGTAGATCTTCGATCGGGGTACCACCAGCTGAAGGTGAAGGATGCCGATGTTCATAAGACAGCTTTCGGAACCTGATATGGGCATTACGAGTTTTTAGTGATGCCGTTTGGACTGACGAATGTTCCAGCAATTTTTATGAATTTGATGAATCGAGTATTCCAGCCCTACCTAGATCAGTTCGTCATAGTGTTCATTGACGACATTCTTATATACTCGAGGAGCCTCGAGGAGCACAGTCAGCATTTGAGGACAATATTAAAGATCTTGCAGAGTCGCAAGTTATTTGCTAAGTTCAGTAAGTGTAAATTTTTGTTGGAGAAGGTGGCCTTTTTGGGTCATATAATATCTAGTAGTGGTATCGAGGTGGATCCAGCTAAGGTAGCAACAGTCAGAGATTGGGTTGAACCGAAGAATGCATAATAGATTCACAGTTTCCTAGGCCTAGCAGGCTACTACAGAAAATTTATTCTTGGGTTTTCTTCGATAGCAGTGCCACTCACTTCACTGACAAAGAAGAATGCTAAATTCGTGTGGAGTGATGAATGTTAGAAGAGATTTGATACTTTGAAGAAAGCTCTTATTTCAGCACAAGTGTTAGCCATGCCATCGGGGCAAGGAGATTTTGTGTTATACACCGATGCATCTAAGCTCGGGTTAGGCACAATGTTGATGCAGCATGGTCGGGTGATAGCTTATGCTTCCAGGCAGTTGAAAGTGCATGAGAAGAACTACCCGACTCATGATCTTAAGTTAGCCGCCGCTGTCTTTGCGTTGAAGATATGGAGACATTACTTGCACGGCGAGAAATGCCAGATATTCACTGATCAGAAGAGTCTCAAATATTTCTTCACACAGAAAGAGCTGAATATGAGACCGAGACGGTGGTTAGAGTTGGTAAAAGACTAAGATTGCGAAATTAGCTACTATCCAGGGAAAGTTAATGTTGTGGCAGATGCCTTAAGCCGAAAGGTTGTAGTCGTAGCACAGTTGTCAGTGCAGAGATCTCTCCAGTCAGAGATTCAGGTTAGAGGTTTATCATAAGGACATGGCTCCTAAGCTGTCTAATCTGACAGTCCAGTCTTCGTTGTTTGACCGAATCCGTATAGGTCAACCTTCAGATGAGCATTTACAGAAATGGAGACTGAAGGATGAGGCCAAGGACAATGTAATCTACACAGTGGCTGATGGTATTGTAAGATACAGAAGTAGAATGTGGGTGCCTAGTGTTAATTCGATCAGAGAAGATATTCTGATAGAGGCACATGCATCTCCGTATTCCATTCAGCCAGGAGGTACCAAGATGTACAAAGATTTGCAGATTCTGTATTGGTGGCCAGGTATGAAGCGAGATATCCGACGATTTGTGTCTGAATGCCTTATTTGTCAGCAGGTGAAGGCAGAGCATCATAGGCCAGCAGGAATGCTTAAGCCACTCCCTATCCCCGAGTGGAAATGGGAGACTATCACCATGGACTTCGTTATTGGATTGCCAAGGTCAGTTAGGGGATCCAATGGCATTTTGGTTATAGTGGATCGACTCACTAAGTCGGCACATTTCTTGCCAGTAAAGATGACTTTCAGCATGACGCAGTATGCGGAGCTTTATATCAGAGAGATAGTCCGATTGCACGGAATCCCAGTTTCTATTGTGTCCGACAGGGACCCGAGGTTTACATCGTCCTTTTTGAAGAATTTGCATGCAACCATGGGGAAAAAGTTGCTATTCAGCACAGCTTTTCACCCGCAGACTGATGGCCAGTCTGAGCGAGTGATTCAGATTTTGGAGGATCTATTGCGTGCCTGTATGATCGATTTCCATGGGACTTGGGAATCTAAGCTACCTCTATGGAGTTACCTACAACAACAGTTTCCAATCATCTATTGGTATGGCTCCATACGAGGCATTGTATAGAAGGATGTGCAGGTCGCCGATTTATTGGGATGAAGTCGGTGAGAGGTCAGAGCTTGGTCCAGAGACTGTTCAGCAGACTGCAGATGTGGTGGTCAAGATCCGAGACAAGAGGAAGACCGCTCAGAGTCGTCAAAAGAGTTATGCTGACAAGAGGAGAAGGGATCTCGAGTTTGTCGTAGGTGATCACGTTTTCGTGAAGACAGCACTCATGAAAGGTGTTAATAGATTTGGGAAGAGAGGCAAGCTTAGTTCGAGATTCATTGGACTGTTCGAGATTCTTGACAGAGTCGGGACACTAGCTTATCTTGTTGTCCTCCCGCCGAATCTGGCCAGGGTACACAGTGTGTTCCACGTCTCAATGCTGAGGAAGTACCTAGCTAATCCTTCGCATGTTTTGAGCTACGAGCCGTTGCAGTTGGCTTCAGATCTGTCATATGAGGAAAGACCTGTCCAAATCCTAGACAGACAGGAGCGGAGACTACGGAACAAGGTGACCAAGTTGCTCAAAGTCCGCTGGCTTAATCAATCAGTGGAGGAAGCCACTTGGGAGACCGAGACAGATATGAGGAACTGCTACCCAGAACTGTTTGGTAAGATTTAATTTCGAGGACGAAATTTATATAAGCGGAGGAGGAACTATAGAGCCCAAAATTTAGTACACGTAAAATCCATGCATTTATTTAATTATTAAATCATTTATTTGAATTTAAAATGATTTTTATTGATGCATGACCTATTTAAATTGCATTATTTTAAATTAATTATGTTTATGTGATGCACGTTAAAATATTTCACGAGTTTCATGTTTCAGGCGATTATTCGATGCAGAATCGAGGAGAAGAGACCGGGGACGATTTTTGGTAATTTTAAAATGCGGTATTTTATTTTAAGTTAAGAATGAGACATTTTAAATGATTTACTTGGTTTTAGCATTTTCAAAGCCTAATTTATTTATTTCATGATTTTAGGACTTTGAAACTTTTAAAGTTTAGCAAGTGTGTATTTTATTTTAAATTAAGGTACTTGGCTTGTAGTGAGAATTAACATTTTTGTTAGCCTTTTTATTAGCATTTTTAATTAATATGGTTAATTGTGTAATTAAACCATTTAATTCCCTAATTAAACACAAAACTCACGCACACACACACTTTTATACACACCTATACACGACTTACACACACACACTTCATTATATTTGTTCCACTTCATATTTTGAGAGAACATTAGGGTTCTAAGTCTTAGTAGCAGCCGCCACTCCCTCTTCAAGGAATTTAGCAAATTTTGTTACTTTTCTTCAAAGAAAATCGTTCCACGTTCGTCCCGGATTAACCCTCGCATCCTTCCCACGTCGGAAGTCGTCGTTTCGGTAACGTTAAAGATTCAAAGGCATGTATATTCTGTTTGTTTCCTGCGTCGATCTAGTCCTATTATGTGTTACGATGTTTTTATGCGAGAAAATGCATGGGTGATGTGAAGAAGTTTGAGCAATCATGTTTGGATCACTTTTGAAACCATTTTTGAGATCTCAAATCTCATTTTTACTGATCTTTTAAATACTGCGATTTTTTGGTCGAGATTTTGGAAAAAAATTCAATTATGAAATGTAGAACTTTTTGATACCTTCGATTTGATATAAAATTCGAAATATTTGGATAAATATTTCACGAGTTTCATGTTTCAGGCGATTATTCGATGCAGAATCGAGGAGAAGAGATCGGGGACGATTTTTGGTAATTTTAAAATGCGGTATTTTATTTTAAGTTAAGAATGAGGCATTTTAAATGATTTACTTGGTTTTAGCATTTTAAAAGCCTAATTTATTTATTTCATGATTTTAGGACTTTAAAACTTTTATAGTTTTGCAAGTGTGCATTTTATTTTAAATTAGGGGACTTGGCTTGTAGTGAAAATTAACATTTTAATTAGCCTTTTTATTAGCATTTTTAATTAATATGGTTAATTGTGTAATTAAACCATTTAATTCCCTAATTTAACGCAAAACTCACGCACGCACACACTTTTGCACACACCTATACATGACTTACACACACACTCTTCATTATGTGTGTTCCACTTAGTATTTTGATAGAAAATTAGGGTTCTAAGTTTTAGTAGCAGCCGCCCCTCCCTCTTCAAGGAATTCAGCAAATTTTGTTACTTTTCTTCAAAGAAAACTGTTCTACGTTCGTCCCGGATCAACCCTCGCATCCTTCCCGAGTCGGAGTCGTCGTTTCGGTAACGTTAAAGATTCCAAGGCATGTATATTCTGTTTTTTCCTGCGTCGATCTAGTCATATTATGTGTTACGATGTTTTTATGCGAGAAAATACATGTGTGATGTGAAGAAGTTTGAGCAATCATGTTTGGATCACTTTTGAAACCATTTTTGAGATCTCAAATCTCATTTTTACTGATCTTTTAAATACTGCGATTTTTCGGTCGAGATTTTAAGAAAACTTTCAACATATGAAATGTAGAACTTTTTGATACCTTCGATTTGATATAAAATTCGAAATATTTGGATAAAAATTGAGTGAGTCATGATGTTTTCGTGGGACTGCTCAAACTGCGTTTTTCTGAAAAATATGTTATTGACGTGTTCTTAAAGTTTCATGGTTGCAGGCTTCGTTGGGGATCGATGGGTGATCGTTGCTGCATATAGATACATTTTTAATGATATTGGGATGATTATTGTTGATTCGTTTCACGTCGTTAGGCACTTGAGAGAATGAGTAGTCGTAAAAATCGTTTGATGTCAAAAGATGGGTTCAGGGCTTTATTACGTCACCTGTGATGTGTGGTTGTTTTGGGGGAAATGTATAGGCTTGAGTCCATATTATGGTATCCTAGGACCGGGTCTCGAGGTGTCGATTCATGGTCGGGATGATAGAGTTAGGGAAAATAAGCCTTGAGTATATGATTTTCCGTTGGTTTACTTTCGCCGAGCGTACACGGACCCGTATACGGATACGGGTCCGTGCCTTTGTTCCTTCCGAAGTATCATTTTTCAGAGTCTACACGGACCCTTACACGGACCTAGGCAAGGGGTCCGTGCCTTCCCTTTTCTTCACACGCATTTTACAGTACCTACACGGACCCGGAGCCAGATCGGGCACGGGGTCCGTGTACCTCTTGTTTGGGAATAGTTTAGGTTTCCCTTTGAGATTTGTTTTGGAGTTCTACATCATGGTTTAGTACG
This sequence comes from Primulina tabacum, assembly GCF_025594145.1. Classification (NCBI taxonomy): domain Eukaryota; kingdom Viridiplantae; phylum Streptophyta; class Magnoliopsida; order Lamiales; family Gesneriaceae; genus Primulina; species Primulina tabacum. Next base: position 20,178,301 of record NC_134562.1, on the reverse strand, counting down.
ATGATTAAATGAGGTCGAGTCCCGAGAGATTTAGAATGTCATAAGGAAATTTGTCATTTTTGGGTGTGAGCTTGATTATACGTCTAAGCTATGCAAGATAAGTATTTAAACTCATGTTAGTATGTGCAGTATTGGCCCCAAGCGAGATCTAATGAATCCCTCAACGCCAAGTAAGTATGTTCGACGTGCAAATGAGAAATCGTTTTATTTTAGAGGTATGCTAAATGTCATGTGACAAATTTATGAATGGGTTTGGAAGTCGGTGAACGTGACCGAGGACCTCTCCACCCCGTCAAAGCATGAACGGGTTTAGATCAAGATTGAAAAGCGGTAAAGCATGACCAGGGACCAATCCACCCGTTAAAGCATGAACGGGGATCTCATGTATGTGACAGTGGATTTTTCCTGTCAGCCCAGTACTTTGGTTTAGTCTGATCAGGCGTATTATGCATGGGTCACTTGCTTCGAAACATTCCTCTACGCAAAATGATGAAGTTTATGTATGTTCAAATATGTACAAGTATGCAAGCATGTTTAAGAAAAGTCTTATGATGATGTCACGTCTATGTTTATGTATGTATGTACAAGTTTCAAGTATGTTATGTTCAAGCTTTTAATTATGCAAGTTCAAGTTTCAAGTATGTACGCTCTATTTTAAAGTTGCATGTGATTTTATTACGTATTACTCGTTACTTCCAGTTTATACATGATGAGTCTTTAGACTCACTCGACTTGATCGATGCAGGTGAGGATGCATTTGAGGAGACGAGAGGTGGGGACCAAGGAGCTGGCTTGGACTGAGCAGGAGGCTAGACCCGAGGACTGCCTAGTTTTTAGGAGTTTATGAAATGTTCAAAATACTCTGATTTATGTTACTGGTTATGAGATTTTAAACAAGTACTTTTGGAAAACTTTATTTTTGAGATATTTGGTTGCAACTATGTTGAGATGAACATATGTTTTCTCGAATTTTGAAGGTTCTCGATTTATTTTAAGAAATTTTTTAATTTTTCCGCAAATTTTAAGTAGTTAAAAGTATTGTACGTTATAGCAGCAGTTAAGGAATGGGTTGAGCCAAAGAATGCATCAGAGATCCGCAGTTTCCTATGTTTAGTAGGCTACTACAGGAAATTTATTCGGGAATTTTCCTTGATTGCAGTGCCACTCACCTCATTGACCAATAAGAATGCTAAATTCGTATGGAGTGATGAATGTCAGAAGAGCTTCGATACCTTGAAGCAAGCTCTTATTTTACCGCCAGTGTTAGCCATGCCAGCAGGGTAAGGCAATTTTGTGTTATACACCGATGCCTCTAAGCTCGATTTAGGCGCAGTTTTGATGCAGCATGGTCGAGTTATAGCTTATGCATCCAGACAGTTGAAGGTGCATGAGAAGAACTACCCGACTCATGATCTTGAGTTGGCTGCCGTTGTCTTTGCGTTGAAGATATGGAGATATTATTTGTACGGCAAGAAATGCCAGATATTCACTAATCACAAGAGTCTCAATATTTCTTCACACGGAAAGAGTTGAATATGAGACAAAGGCGGTGGTTGGAGTTGGTAAAAGACTACGATTGTGAAATTAGCTACCATGCGAGGAAAGCTAATGTTGTGGCAGATGCCTTGAGCAGAAAAATTGCAATTGTAGCACATTTTTCAGTGCAAAAATCTCTTCAGTCAGAGATTCAGATATTTGGGTCAGAGGTTTATCCTAAGGGCAAAGCTCCTAATCTGTCTAATCTGACATTCCAAACTTTTTTGTTTGACTGAATCCGTAGATGTCAGCCTTCAGATGAACATTTGCCGAAATGGAGACTGAAAGATGAAGCCAAGGGCAGTGTACTCTACACAGTGTCCGATGGTATTGTGAGGTATAGAGGAAGGATGTGTGTGCCTAGTGTTTATTCGATCAGAGATGATATTTTGACAGAGGCACATGCATATCCGTATTTTATTCATCCAGGAGGTACCAAGATGTACAAGGGTTTTCAGATTCTGTATTGGTGGCCAGGGATGAAGAGAAACATCCGCCGATTTGTGTCTGAATACCTCACTTGTCAACAGGTGAAGGCAGAGCATCAAAGGCCAACAAGAATGCTTAAGCCACTCCCTATTCCCGAGTGGAAGTGGGAGAATATCACCATGGACTTCGTTGTTGGTTTACCGAGGTCAGTCAGAGGATCCAATGCCATTTGGGTTATAGTGGATCGACTTACTAAGTCGGCACTCTTCTTGCCAATGAAGACGACTTTCTCCATGACGCAGTATGCAGAGCTCTATTTCAGGGAGATAGTTCGATTGCACGAGATCCCAATTTTTGTTGTGTCCGACAGGGACCCGAGGTTCACATCGTCTTTTTGAAAGAGTTTACATGCAGCCATGGGGACGAAGTTGCTTGTCAGTACAGCTTTCCTCCCTCAGACAGATGGACAGTCTGAGCGAGTGATTCAGATTTTGGAGGATTTATTGCGAGCCTATGTGATCGATTTCCATGGGAATTGGGAATCGAAGCTACCTCTAGTGGAGCTTATATACAACAAGAGTTTCCAAGCATCTATAGGTATGGCTCCCTACGAGGGACTGTATGGGAAGAAGTGCAGATCATCGATTCATTGGGATGAAGTCGGTGAGAGAGCAGAACTTGGTACAAATATTGTTTAGCAGACTGCAGATGTGGTGGTTAAGATCCGTGACAGGATGAAGACAGGCCAGAGTCGCCAAAAGAGTTATGCTGACAAGAGAAGAAGGGATCTTGAGTTTGCCGTAGGTGATCACGTTTTCGTAAAAATAGCACCTATGAAGGGTGTTATGAGATTTGGGAAAAGAGGCAAGCTAAGCCCGAGGTTTATTGGGCCGTTCGAGATTCTCTACAGAGTTGGGACACTCGCTTATCATGTTGCCTTCCCGCCGAATATGGCCGGGGTACACAATGTATTCTATGTCTCGATGCTGAGAAAGTACCTAGAAAATCCCTCGCACATTTTGAGTTATGAGCTGTTGCGGCTTGCTCCAGATCTGTCAAATGAGGAAAGAACTGTCCAAATCCTAGACAGACAGGAGCGCAGACTTCGGAACAAAGTAACGAAGCTGGTCAAAGTCCGGTGGCTGACTCAATCAGTGGAGGAGGCAACTTGAGAGACAAAAGCAGATATGAGGAGCCACTACCCGGAGTTGTTTGGAAGATTTAATTTCGAGGACAAAAATTATATAAGTGGGGGATGAACTGTAGAGCCCCATTTCAGTACGCGTTAAACCTATGTATTTATTTAAATTGTTAAATCGTTTAATTAAGTTTAAAAATTGATTTTTAACGGTGCATGATTTATTTAAATGCATTATTTTAAATTATTTATGTTTATGTGATGCACGTTAAATATTTTCTTGAGTTTCATGTTTCAGGCGATTATTCGATGTGGGATCGAGGAAAATAGACCGGCGACGATTTTTGGCGATTTTAAAATGTGGTATTTTATTAATGTTAGAAAGGGGCATTTTAAATGAATTATTTAGTTTTTAACATTTTAAATCCAAAATTTATTTAGTTGGTGATTTATGAATTTAAAACCTTTAAAATTTATCAATGATGTGTTTTAAATTTCAATTTGGGATTTGTTAGTAAAGTATAGGTGTGTTAGCATTTTATTTGTATGTTAATTATTTAATTAAGCAATTTATTCCCCCTAATTAACCCAAACACACGCACACATATACTCACACACACAATTACACGACACACAACACACACACAAATTTTCATTTCATTTTCAGATTTTTGAAGAGAAAATTAAGGTTCTTAGAACAAGAGTTCAGCCGTGTGGGGACCCGAACCTAATTCATCTTCTTAATCATTATTAGGATCATTTAATTAATTTGGGTCTAAATTATTTTTTAAAATACATAAATGCGGAACATAATAAAATCCATCTGATATACAAATCGACAATAAAGTACAAGTTTTGTACAACATATGTTTATCTCAAACTAAAGTTCAGCCACTACATCAAGTACTGAAAATCAATCTACTCTAAGTCCGGATCTCCACGCTAATCTTGAATCTCTCATCCTCTTCGTGACCCTGATCCTGTCCCATCCGTTGTCATGTACACATACAAACACAACAATAGCCGGATAACTCCAGTGAGAATATAATCTCAGTATAAACAATGTATACATGCAATCATATAAGCAGATATAAAAGCATGAAACAAATATCAATAATATGTATCAAATCTGAAAGACATGAATCGATATAAAAGCTCTAAATGAACTTTGGACTCGTCATCTCAGACTCGACTCATCTCTAATCTAGGGATCCCGGTTCCTGGATGATTGGCGTACTATATCGAATCTCCGCAATAGAAGTCAGTCCGCTCCTACGCAACATCGATATAAACCAAAAATCCAGTGTCTTGGCCTATCCGCCAAAGACTTGGCACCTCCGCCAATGACTAGGCACATCCGCCCATGACTCGACACATGCTTTGCTATAAATCAATAGACTAAGCATATCAATCTCATTTTGCAAATATCAATGCAATAAAGTAAAGTATGTGATTTTGGGAAACTCAAGTCAATTCAAACTCGAGTCGTATCTTCCCGGTTCAACATTGGTTTATACCTTTCTTTCGTTGGGGTTCGGCTCTGATCTGTCTTCGAAGCCTTCGATATCAATCTGGAATGGCATATTCGAGGAATACAATATCAATACCAGATATAATCAAACTCAATCTAATTCTGTTTCGACGGCATAACTGCACCATCTCAATATACCCAGCAATACAAATCAACAGATATCAATTCCCACAACTCATAATCAATAACAATACAATTTTGATATCATATCTCAATCAAATCATTCTGAAAATCATAACAATTTCATACGGTATCTGTTCTTCAATCCGGTTTCGATTATACGATGTCTAATATCGCAAGAACACCATCTATGAATCATATCTGATTCCTTCAATATCATATTTTCGAATCACAATATAAATTAATAAAACTTACGTCTTGTCGAAGCCTGTAACGAGAGGATCACGGAAATAAACTCAGATTAAAAATCAGACGGTTGGATTTTGCGCAAACTTCAAATTCCTAAAATAAAAGGCGTAAGGATTTCTGGAGGATTTGCTTGGTTTGCCTTCTTTTTAATTTGAGAAATGAATGTTTCATATATATACAATGCATGGTGAAGTACATGTGGCTAACTCTATTCACTGCATGTCTCGCGCATATGCGCGACTTCTGCCGGTGCACATGCGCGAGACACTATGTCTCGGCGCGTAACTTCACGGCAGCTCGCGCATATGCGCGCCATCTCCAGGCACATATGCGCGAGGTTCTCTGCCATATTCGCGCATATGCGCGGGTCCTATCGCACATATGTGCGAGGTTCTCTGCCTATTACGTACATATTTGCCCGACTGGGTCGCGCATATGCGCGAGGGCTCATCCTCGCACATAATTCCAATCTTCTTTCCGGCTTTTCCGGTCCGATTTGTTCCGTCAAAAGTCACACCAATTATCAACAAATCATTTCAGATTATAATAACAAAATATCGGGCATTACATTTCTCCCCCCCTAAGATACGATTTCGTCCCAGAAATCACAGGCAATCAAATCAGATATCAAATCAGATACAATAAGGAATGGAGAATAGAAGCTAAATAATAAACTCACATCAGTGAAATAACTCTGGGAATTTCTGTCTCATATCTGATTATGTCTCCCAGGTAGCTTCTTCAATGCCATGAAGACTCCACTGAACTTTCACAAGCGGAATAATCTTCGTTCTGAGTTGCTTTTCTTTACGATCGAGAATTTGAATCGGCTTCTCGAAGTAACTCAGTGTCTCATCCAGTTCGGCCTCGTCTGGCTGAATAATATGGGATGCATCGGGAATGTACTTCCGCAATAAAGATACATGAAAGACATCATGTATTTCAGATGGAGAAGGCGGTAGGGCGAGTCGAAAGGCACGATCTCCTATCTTCTCGAGAATCTCATAAGGACCGATATATCGTGGAGACAACTTCCCTTTCTTGCCAAATCTGACAATGCCTCTGAAAGGAGAAATTTTTCAAAAATTCTCTGTCTCCTGCCTCAAATACCAACGGTCTACGTCGAACATTGGCATATTTGGCCTGTCGGTCTTGAGCTGTTCTCATTCTCTTCTGAATCAGCTTCATTTTCTCTGTCATATCTCTAATCATGTCAGGCCCAATCTCAGGTACCTCAGAGATATCATCCCAATAAAGAGGGGATCTGCACTTCTTGCCGTACAACGCTTCAAACAGAGCCATCTCGATACTCGTCTGATAGTTGTTGTTGTACGAAAACTCACAAAGTGGCAAAGAATCTTGCCAACTAGTGCCAAAATCTAGCACTACAGCTCTCAGCATATCCTCCAATGTTTGGATAGTCCGCTCTGACTGTCCGTCGGTCTGTGGATGATATGAGGTACTCAGATGCAATTTCGTACCTAGAGCTTGCTGTAAACTGTGCCAAAAGTGCGAAGTAAACCGAGGATCATGGTCTGAAACAATCGACTTCGGCACTCCGTGCAATCTGACCACTTCTCTGACATAGATCTCTGGTTCGAACTTGAACAGCATATAATCTCAGAGGTTTACAATCTGTCTCAAATACTAATCCAGACAAACAGCAATCTTCAATCAAATTCGAAACACCCATCGTCGATAAGGATGAAGAACATACCTTTCGACTCAGTGCATCAGCTGCTTCATTAGATTTCCTCGGATAGTACTTGATTTAACAATCAAAATCTTTCAATAAATCAAGCCATCTTCGCTGTCTCATATTCAACCCTGATTTTGAAAACAGATATTTCAAGCTTTAATGATCAAAATAATTCTCAAACTTCTCACCGTATAGGTAGTGTCGCCAAATCTTCAGTGCAAAGACGATGGCCGCCAATTCAAGATCATGAATTGGGTAGCGAGACTCATGTGGCTTCAATTGTCTGGAGGCATAGGCCATAACATGTCTTCGCTGCATCAAAACACAACCCAATCCTCTGTGAGAAGCATCACAATAAACAACAAAATCACCAGTACCTGACGGGATAGTTAACACCGGAGCACTGGTCAGTCTCTTCTTCAACTCAAGGAAGCTGGACTCACATTCTTCAGACCATACAAATGGTGCATTCTTCTATGTCAACTGAGTAATAGGTTTAGCAATACTCGAGAAATCTTTAATAAATCGACGATAATATCCTGCCAAACCCATAAAACTACGTATCTCTGGCACAGATTTCGGTCTAAGCCAACTGATCACAGCCTCAACCTTACTAGGATCAACAGAAATTCCATCTCCAGATATAATGTGACCCAGAAATACAACTTGTTTCAGCCAGAATTCACATTTAGACAGCTTAGCATACAGTCTTTCTTTTCTTAGAATTCTCAACACTGTTCTCAAATGCTCAGCATGATCAATCATATTCTTCGAATATATCAAAATATCATCAATAAAAATAATCACGAAATCATCGAGATACTTCTGAAATACACGGTTCATCAGACCCATAAACACAGCTGGAGCATTTGTTAAACCGAACGGCATGACTATAAACTCATAATGTCCATACCTGGTTCTGAAAGCTATCTTCGAGATATCAAAATCTCTGACTCTCAGCTGATGATATCCAGATCTCAGATCGATCTTGGAATAAACCGAAGAACCCTGCAACTGATAAAATAAATCATAAATACGAGGCAAAGGGTATTTATTCTTTATCGTAGCCCTTGTTCAGTTGTTGGTAGTCAATGCAGAGTCTCATTGAACCGTCCTTCTTTCTCACAAACAATACTAGAGCACCTCAAGGAGAAACACTTGGTCTGATGTAACCCTTGGCCAGTAGATCTTCTAACTGCTCTTTCAATTCTTTCAGTTCAATCGGTGCCATTCTGTACGGAGCTCTAGAAATCGGAACTGTACCTGATACCAATTCAATGCTGAAATCTATCTCTCGAATCGGAGGCAAACCCGGAATCTCATCTGGAAAGACCTCAGCAAACTCACAGACCACTGGCAAATCAGTCAATGATGGGCTCAATTTCAGTAAGTCAACTGAATACACAAGGAAACCCTCCGCTCCTTTCTGTAATAATCGAGTCATAGAAATAGAAGATATCAAAGGATTTCTTTATTTAGAACCCTTACTGTAAAATTTCCATTCTTCAGCCATCTCAGGTGTGGGGACCCGGACGCTAATTCGTTTCTTAATCGTTTATGGGAATAATTAAATCAATTATAGTAAACAGGGTCTAAATTTTTTTTTTAACATACAAATGTCAAATGCGGAACGTAATGGAATTCATTCGAATATCTACATCGAAACAAAGTACAAGTCTTGTACCATATACAGTCATTTAAAACTAAGGTTTAAAGACTACATATCAAGTGGTCAAACCTTATCTAAAGTCCAAGTCCGTAGTCTCCACTCTAATCACGATCTCTTTTCATCTTCTCGACCCTAATCCTATCCCACCTGTTGCCATGCACACATACAAGCACGACAACAGCCGGATAACTCCGGTGAGAAATACATCCCAGTATAAATCAACGATATATGCAATCATATAATCAATATATAGCATGAAACAGATATCAGTAATATATATCAAAATCTCAAAACATTATTCAATATAAATCTGTTAATAAACTCATGACTCTATATCTCAGACTAGACTCATTCCTAGTCTAGGAATCCCGATTTCCAGACGTTGGCATCCTATATCGAATCTCAGTAATAGAAGTAAATCCACCTCTAATCAAACATCGATATAAACCAAACATCCAGTGTCTTGACCTATCCGTCAAAGACTTTGGCACCTCCGCCAATCACTATTCTGTGACAATGTGCAATGGGTCAGTGACGATTCCATCACCATCTGGCCCTTCTGTCACGAGACCAATCGTCTAATACATGCTTTCTATAAATCAATAGAACAAGCAAATCAATCCAAATCAATGCACACAATAACAATAAGTATGTGGTTTAGGGAAACTCAAGTATATCACACTCGTGTCATTCTCCTGGTTCGACATTGACTTATACCTTTCTTTAGTTGTAGTTCTGACAACTTTCAAGTCTGGAATTCGAAGTCTGTCAATATTCAATCTGGCAATGACAATATCAAGAAGTACAATATCAATATACTGCTCAAATCAATACCGAATCTGATCAATCTAAATCTAACTCAAGATCAACGGCATAACGGAACAATCCCGATATCCTCGTCAATACAATATCAACCGATATCAATTACTGCAATTCACAATCGATAACAACACAATCTGATATCAATCTCAATCATATCTAATCTGAAATTCATAACAATTTTATACGGTATCCGTTCTTCAATCTGGTTTCAATTATACGATGTTTAGCATATCAAAAACATCATATATAAATCATATCCGATTCTGGTAATACCATAATTTCAAATCATATCAAAACTTAAGAAAACTTACGTCCAGTTGTAGCCTGCGTCGATAGGAACACAGTACTGAAGTCGGATTCAAATTCTGATGGCGGAATTTCTCTGAAACTTTTCTCGATTCTTTCCGTTGGAAGATGAGGAAATGAATTGGTTTCTCATTTAAATTGCATGGCAACGCATATGTGGCTTCATCTTGATGCAGCACGTTTCGCGCATATGCTCGACTTCAAACGGCGCATATGCGCGAGACCTACTGGTCTCCGCAACTCCTTCCTCGGCAGCTCGCGCATATGCGCGCACCACTTCCGCGCATATGCGCGATGTCCTTCACAACTCTCGGGTACCCTCGCGCACATGCGCAAATCCATGTCGCGCATATGCGCGAGGTTCTCTGCCTGCCTCGCGCATATGCGCCTGGCGGGGTCATGCATATGTGCCTGGCGGGGTCGCGCACATAGATCAATCTTCTTTTCGGCTCTCCCGGTCTGATCCGTTTCGTCTATAATCACATCAATTAATCAACGAATCATTTCAGATTAACAACACAGCAAATCTCAGGCATTACATCATGTCTGAATCTCACAATCTTATGGAAACAATCAACGATAGCTCTATACTTAGTCAGCATATCAATATCGATACAATCAAAATCAGATAACCCAAGTACAATACAATCTAACTCAATCTCTTGCCCGTCATACTGTAGCATACAATGTCTAACAGACGTCACTGATAAAAGACCTCTCCCCAACGGTGAAGAGACAGATACTTCAGATGATAAAGACTCAACAGAAATGCATGACTCAATGCAAATCGCTCAGAAATAAATGTATGGGACGCACCCGTATCAATCAATACATAAGCAGGATAACCACATAAAGAACACTTACCTGCAACAACATCATCTGGTGCTTCCTGTGCCTGTTCTTCAGTCAAATCAAATACTCTGGCCTGCTGTCTCGGAGGCTGGCTAACCGTCTGGCTTCCTCCTGGCCTCTGCTATGACTGAGGAGTGGTCGGTGGTGGCTGGAAGGAGTGAACAGCTGATGATCGTCTATCAGTCTGAGCCACTAATTCAGATGATTCTGCTCTCTGGGATCTTTGAGAACTTCTCTCTCGACATACTCTCGCAAAATGTCCCTGCTGTCTGCAGATGTGGCAACTACCAAATAATCCTTGGCATTGCTCTGTGGGATGCCTCCCTCCGCAAGTTCTGCAAAAGATCCCTGTACTACTCTGGCTTTGTCGAGAACCAGCGGAGCTAGATGAACTGCTCCCTGACTTCTTGAATTGTTTTCCTCGAGCTTTCAAGAAATCTTTCTTCCCACCACTGCTACGGCCACTCTCAAATCTGGGAGGGGGTTGCTGGGATGGAGTTGAAGTTTGTTGATGTCTCGGTACTGGAGGAACATACGAAGCTCCTTTTTGCCTAATCAGGCCAGCTTCAGCTCTCTTGGCTCTATTCAGGGCATCAGCAAAATTATTCGGTCTCCCGGTATTCACCAGTGTAAAAATCTCAGGATTCAGCCCATTGATAAACTGATCAGCAGCAGCTTCGTCATTCTCAGCAACGTGTGGAGCAAATCGTAGCAATGTAGAGAACTTGGCCACATATTCTTCAATGTTCAACTGACCCTGTCTCAAGTTGGCAAATTCTGCCCCCTTGTCTTTCATATACGATACTGGGAAAAATCTTTGATAAAATTCAGTCTTGAAGATTTTCCAAGCAATCACTGTACCTCGATGCTTTAAAGCCCTCTTCGTCGTGAGCCACAAATTCTTTGCAACGTCATGCAACTGGTGCCTGATCAGTCTAACTCGGTGCTCATCTGTGTACTCCAACGAATCAAGCAGAATTTCTATATCATCTAGCTAACTCTCACACTCGACAGAATTTTCTGTACCCTTCAAAGTCGGCGGTTTGAACAACTAAAATCTCTTTAGTAGGGTTTCCATCGGAGTTGCTGTAACATCCATCGGATTAGCCGAAGTACTACCTTGTTCTGGGACTCTTCGAGGAGGCATATCTGATTATCAAAAGGATTAATAACAAAATACAACAAACCTGTTTCAGTCCTCCTCTGATCATCTTACTGCTGATCAAGAATCGGTTCTGATTCATTCTCAATAACACATGTTTCCAATCAAATAAGATAATTAGGTAAACATGCATTTCGAAGCAGTAAAACATGATAGCACTCAAAAGCAAGGAAGAAAACTCATTATACCCCGCTCACTATCTTCTATCTCAGTCTAAAGTAACCTACTACTTTGATACCACCTGCTGTGGGGACCCGAACCTAATTCATCTTTTTAATCATTATTAGGATCATTTAATTAATCTGGGTCTAAATTTTTTTTAAAAATACATAAATGCAGAACATAATAAAATCCATCTGATGTACAAATCGAAAATAAAGTACGGTTTGCCTTCTTTTTTATCTGAGAAATGAATGTTTCATGTATATACAATGCATGGTAAAGTACATGTGGCTAACTCTATGCACTGCACGTCTCGCGCATGTGCGCGACTTCCGCCGGCGCATATGCGCGAGACACTATGTCTCGGCGCGTAACTTCACTGCTGCTCGAGCATATGCGCGCCCTCTCCCGGTGCATATGCGCAAGGTTCTCTGCCATACTCGCGCATATGCGCGGGTCCTGTCGCGCATATGCGCCAGGTTCTCTGCCTACCTCGCGCATATGCGCCTGGCTGGGTCGCGCATATGCGCGAGGGCTCATCCTCGCACATAATTCCAATCTTCTTTCCGGCTTTCTCGGTCCGATCCGTTCCGTCTAAAATAACACCAATTATCAACAAATCATTTCAGATTATAATAACATAATCTCGGGAATTACAAGCCGCCCCTTCCTCTTCAGTTTTCCAGCATATTTTAGTTGAGTTTTATTCAAGAAAATCGTTCCACGATCGTCCCGAATCAACCCTCGCACCGTTCCCGCTTTGGTATCGTCGGTTCGGTAATTTCAATTATCAAAAGGCATGTATAATTTATTTTTTCTACATTGATCTCGTTATATTATGTGTTGTGATGTTTATTATGCATGAAAATCCATGTATGTTGTGAAAACATTTGAGCAAAAACGTTTGGAATGATATTTGGATCAAAATTTTTTGATCTAAGAATGTGTCTGCTGTCATTTCGTGTGTTGCGGATTTTCGGTCGCTTATCTTGAAAAACTTTCAACATATAAAACATAGAACATTTTGATACTTTCGATTTGACAGTAAATTCGAAATATTTGGATAAGCATTGATTGAGTTATGATCGTATTCGTGGGACTGCTCAAACTACATTTTCTGAAGATGTGTTCTTGTCATATTCTTGAGAATTTCTTGTTTCAGGCTTCGTTTGGAATCGCCCATGCTCTATGTAGGAGTGTCCAATAGGGTGATCATGTGAATTGTGGGGTGTTGTCTTGGGTTGGTGAGGTTGTGCATGTATTAGAAGTAATAGGGAACTCTTGTGCAGAATTTTGGGTTGAGTTGCGCAGAACTAGCACCACAGCGCCGCACTGCGGGTGCCGCAGCGCTTCCAGTACGTACCACGAGGCGCCTAGGCGCTGGCTGGTGCTGCAGAGCTGCGCCGCAGCGCTGCTGGTATGCACCAGGCATCGCCGTAGCGCCAGTTTGGCGCTGCTTCAGACGAATTTTAGGCTTCGAATTTAGGTGCTCTTGCTTCCTTTGGGTACTATTTAGTCGTTATGTCCTAAGTATACTAAAAGTTAATTTAGATGTTATGAAGTTTGATTAGGGAACATTGTACTATGTTTTAAGCAAGGTAAACCTTCTATTGTTTGGGAAAATTCATACTTCTTGGCAAGATTTGTTTCGGGGTTGAGTCGGGGGTTAACATGCTGTTTATCACGGTCAAGTCCCGAGCATTTCCAGAAGGTCATAAGTTAGTAAGTCAATGGGTGATGCATTCGATAGGCAGGATTAAGTTGTGAAATTTAAAGTTCATGGTAGCGTGTTTGCATGTGCAACAAGGACCCGAGCGAGATCCAACGAATCCCTCAATGCCAAGTAAGTATGATCGACGTGCAAAAGAAAATATTTTAAGTTTTTGAGGTATGTTAAATGTCTTGTGACCAAATTATGAGCGGGTTTGGAAGTCGGTGAACGTGGCCGAGGACCTCTCCACCCCGGTAAACCATGACCAGGTTTAGATCGGGATTGGAAAGCGGTAAAGCATGAACAGGGACTAATCCACCCGGTAAAAGATGACCGGGGATCTCATGTATGTGGCAGTAGATTTTTTCTGTCAACCCAGTACTGTGGTTTAGTTTGATCAGGCACATTTATGTAAGGGTCACTTGCTTTGAAACATATCTCTACACAAAATGATGAAGTTTATGTATGTTCAAGTATGTTTGAAGCAAGCATGTTTATGAACAGTTTTATGATGATGGCACGTCTATGTTTATGCTACTACGTTCAAGTTTCAAGTATGTTTATGCTATTACATTCAAGTTTCAAGTATGTACGCTCTATTTTAAAGATGCGTGTGATTTTATTACGTATTACTTGTTATATCCAGTTTATATATGTTGAATCTTTAGACTTACTTGACTTGATCGATGTAGGTGTTGATGACTTTGAAGAGACGAGGTGTGGGGACCTATGAGATGACTTGGACTGAGCAGGAGGCTAAACCCGAGGACCGCCTTGTTTTTAAGAAAATGTGCAATGTTTCAAATACTCTGATTTTCATGAAGTTGTTTATGATGTTTAAACGATTATTACTTTTGGCAAACTTGGTTTTGGTTGTTTTTATTGCAAATGTTTTCAGACGTGCAAGTTATTTTAATCCAAACTTGAAAGTTTATTTTGTATTTAAGAAAATTTTTATTTTTCTGCAAATTTTAAGTAGTTTAAAATACGGTACGTTACAATTGTTATCAGTTGAACTGATTGTCATTGACTAACAAGATTCCTAGTTTTCAGTTTGTCACAGAACTGGCACTTCATTCGAAAATATTCTAAAACCGTGAGTGTTTATTCAACCCCCTTCTAATCACTTCTCAATCAATCTATCAATCCTAACAAGTGGTATCAGAGCAGTTGAATCTTGTCTCAGAATACTTTTATTCACAAAACTGATCAACATGTCTTCATTCAATAAAATACCAATGTTTTCCAGAGAAGATTTTGACGACTGGAAAGTCCGAATGCAGGCTCATTTAGCTGCACAAGATGACGACATGTGGTATGTCATTACTAATGGTCCCATAAAGATCCTAAAAGCAAATACAGCAGTTGTCATTACTGGTGGGGCACCTCATCACATAGAAAATCCCAGAGAGGAATGGTCAACTGAAGATAAAAAGAAAGCCAACCTAGATAATGTGGCTAAGGATATCTTATATAAAACGTTGGATAAAGTCACTTTCAGCGAAATCAAGATGTGCAAAACTGGTAAAGATATATGGGAGAAAATGATCCAGCTGTGTGAATGAAACGAGCAAACAAAAGAAAATAAGCTATCAGTTGTTGTTAAGAAATTCGACAACATCAAGATGAAGGCTGGAGAATCCCTGAACGAATATGATGAAAGGATCAATGGTATTATCAATGAGTTGAATGCACTTGGAAAAGTGTATTCGAACAAAGAAGTGGCACTGAAGGTGGTCAGAGGTCTTCCCAAAGAATGGGATGTCAAGACCATGGCAATGAGAGAGTCTAAGGACCTTAACAAGGTCGAACTTCATGACTTGTTTGCTGATCTAAAGGCTTACGAGTTTGAACTACAAACCAGAGAGGGAGAACCTTCTACACCTGCTGCCACAACTGCTTTAACTGCTGTCAAACTGGAACCAACTAGTTCAGTTGACAAATCTGCTGATCAAATGAGCAATAATGCTATGTCATTGTTTGTCAAGAAATTTGGAAGGTTTATGAGGTGGAATCAAGGAAACTTCCAGAAGCAATATCAGAAAAATCAGTCCAAAGAAGAATCATATGCTTGCTACAACTGTGGAAAATCTGGTCATTTCATAGCAGACTGTCTTAAGCCAAAGAAGGACAGTCGAGGATCAACTGAAAAGGGAAAGAAGCCCTATGAGCACAGAAGAAGGACCAAGGATGACCAGAAATCATTCAAAAAGAAACATGAACTGCTTTTTGCTGAAGATAGCAAATCTAAGTGGGCAGAAACTGACAGTGACGAGTCAGAACCAAAAAGCCCAATCAATTCAAGTGAAGATGAAGAGGAAATCAAGTGCTTAATGGCAGATGATGCTGAATTGGAGTCAGCAAGTGAACATGTATTTTACTTCAGCCCTACTAATTTCACTCGTGAGGATCTCATTACCACATTGCATGACGTGGTAAATTAGTATCACAAACTTGCTCGATCATTTGAGAAGGTTAGAACTGAGCAAACTGATCCCAATGACAAAAAAATAGAAACTGATGAGTCAGTTGAACTGTGGAGTCCAAAAAGGGAGATTGCACAGCAAAATGCTGAAATAATTGAAAATAAAGCTTTGATATGTCAGTTAAAAACAGAAATTTCAAAATATACTGAACTGATTCAAGCTTGGAACAAGTCTTCAGTTGCACTTACTGAAATGCAGAATTCACAAAAATCATTTGATGATAAAACTGGTTTAGGCTTTAACAATCATGTTTAATATTCTGCAAGTGATTCACAACCAATGTTCAATGAAAACAAAGGAAAGTACTTTACCTTTGTAAAATCAACTATGGTAAATGAATTCTCAGAACCTAGTAAATCAGCTGTTCAATTGACTGAAAGTAAGAACAAAGGCAAACGGTATGGAATTGGATATAGCTCTGAGAGTTCAACAGATACAAGAAACTGGTCACCTAAACGATTCAGTTACAAAAATCAGTACTCAAGGAATGGATGTTACAATTACTACAATTGTAAGCCAGTTCAGAAACGATATCAACAGAATAGTCAGTTGAAAAAGGATACAAATCATACTGTTTCATCCTCACATCACAAACATATTGCCAAGAATTCGAGAAAAACCATTTGGAACACAGCAACTGGGAAGTCAGTTAGACTGATCCAAGTCTGGGTTCCTAAAAGACTAATCAGTTTAGGACCCAAATGAATATGGGTACCAAAACTATATATACTGTGTGATTGCAGGTAACAGGTACAAACAAAGAATCAACTTGGTATCTAGACAGTGGTTGTTCGCGGCATATAACAGGAGATGCAAATTTGCTATCTCAGCTGATCAAATATACTGGACCAAATATCAGTTTTGGAGACAATTCCAAAGGTAAAACTGTGAGTAAGGGTAAGCCTATCCATGGTAACTTTACAATTAAAGATGTTTTGCTAGTTGAGAATTTGAAGTATAACTTGATAAGCATCAGTCAGTTATGCAACAATAATTTCTCAGTTCATTTTGACAGACACACTTGCTCAGTTTGAGACTCAATTGATGAGCTCATCCTAACTTGAAATCATTGTGGTAATACTTACAAAGTCAGTTGGACTGAACAACCTTATGCACCAGCTTGTTTCATTGCTTACAAGTCTTCTAAAAACTGGTTGTGGCATAAGAGGTTGAACACTTAAACTTTAAATCTATTGCCTATCTGAGTAACCATGATCTTGTAACTAGTTTGCCCAAAATAGATTTTTCAAAAGATAAAGTTTGTTCAGCATGTCAGTTTGGTAAACAAGTAAGATCTTCATTCAAAAACAGAGGTTGTAAATCATCTTCCCGATGCTTAGAACTGTTACATGTAGATCTTTTTGCTCCAATACCAGTCATGAGTTTAGGGGGAATGAAATACACCCTATTAGTTGTGGATGACTTTTCAAGATTTACTTGGGTTATATTTCTCAAATCCAAAGACCAAACTGCTGCACAACTGATTAAGCTCTTCAAAAGACTTTTAAATGAAAAATCAGTTGGGATTGATCGAATAAGGTCTGACAGAGGGACTGAATTCATCAATCAAAATCTTTCAACTTTTTTAAAAAATACTGGAATTAAGCATGAGCTCTCATCAGCTAAAACACCTCAGCAAAATGGTGTAGCTAAAAGAAGAAATCGAACTCTTAAAGAAGCTGCTAAAACAATGCTTGCTGATTCTGGTATTTCTCAAAGGTTTTGGGCTGAAGCAGTAAACACTGCATGTTATACTCAGAACAAATCAATTATTAATAAGAATCATGTGAAAACACCATATGAGATCTGACATGGAAGAATAAGTGTGGTTTCTTATTTCAAGATATTTGGCTACATATGTTTTATTCTTGATAATGGTAAAAAACATTTAAAAGCCTTTGATGCTAAATCTGCAGAGGGAATATTTATTGGATATTCTTTATTTAGCAAAGCATATAAAATTTTTAATAAAAGTTATTTAATTGTTGAAGAATCTATTCATGTTGTTTTTGATAAAATTGTACTAACACATAAGCCAACTGATCCAGTTGAGCTAGTTGATCGATTTACAGAGATCAGTTTGGAGGATGAAAATGAAGAAGAAAATTATATCAATAAAAATATCCTTCAAACACCTGAATCATAAATACTAGATCAATCAGTTGAACAGGAACCTGCTCCTGATAATCAGTTGGTGGAGCAAACAGATGATATTCAGTTACCCACTGATACAGCTCCAACTGAAACTGAAAACATTCAGTTGCCATCAGAAGCAGTTGCTGATATGGAAGCAACAAATATTAAGCTCAGATGAAAGAAATCACATCCTCCAGAATTGGTGATAGGTAATCCATCCGACCCGGTAAGAACAAGAAATCAAATGCTTAGTTTGTTAATTCATTCTGCTTTTGTCTCATAACTGGAACAAAAGAAAACTGATGAAGCTCTTGCTGATCCTAACTTGATAAATGCAATGCAAGAGGAGCTAAATAAGTTTACCCATAACAATGTCTGGAACTTAGTTCCAAGACCAGTTTGCAAAACTATTATAGGTACAAAATGGGTAATCAGAAATAAACTGAACGAAGATGGTTAAGTTGCACGCAACAAAGCAAGACTTGTCGCACAAGGATATAGGCAGGAAGAAGGAATTGACTATGATGAAACATATGTACTAGTTGCAAGACTGGAAGCAATCAGAATGTTCCTTGCCTATGCATCATTCAAGAACTTCAAATTCTATCAAATGGATGTAAAAAGTGCATTTCTGAATTGTCAGTTGCAAGAAGAAGTTTATGTTGAACAACATCCAGGTTTTATCAATCACTATTCTCCTGATCATGTTTATCATTTGAACAAAGCTTTATATGGTCTTAAACAAGCTCCAAGAGCTTGGTATGAGACACTTTCAAAATTTTTAACTGATCATTATTTTACTATTGGATCAGTTGACAAGACTTTGTTCAAATTTTCTAAGAATGATCACATTTGACTTGTGCAAATATATGTTGATGATATTATATTTGGGTCAGCTAACCTCAAATTATGTGAGATATTTTGCCAAGTTAATGCATGACAAATTTGAGATGAGTATGATGGGTGAACTTACATTCTTTCTCGGACTACAAGTGAAGCAACTAGACAATGATATTTTTATCAGTCAGACCAAATACACGACGGAATTGCTCAAGAAATTTGGCATGGAAACATGTTCAGCTGCAAGCACTCCCATGAGGTCATTAGTCAAACTGGACAATGATCAAGGGGGAATATCAGTTGAGACGACACTCTACAGAGGTTTATTAGGTTTATTATTCTACTAAATGCTAGTCGTCCTGATATTGTATTTGCTGTTTGCATGTGTGCTAGATTTCAAGAAAATCCTAAGCAATCACATTTTACAGTTGCCAAAAGAATTTTAAAATATCTAAAAGGCACTCAAAATGTGGGATTATGGTACGCTAAAGACTCTTCTTTCAATTTAGTACAGATTATGCAGGATGTAAGCTAGATCGTAAAAGCACCAGTGGATCTTGTCAGTTTCTAGGTGACAGATTGATCTCATGGTTCAGCAAGAAGCAAACATCCATAGCTACTTCCACAACTGAAGAAGAATACCTTGGTGCTGGAAGCTGTTGTGCCCAACTGCTCTGGATTCAGCAACTAAAATATTATGGAGTTCATGCTAAATAATCTCCCATATTTTGTTATAATACAAGCATGATTGCAATAACTTACAATCTAGTTCTTCACTCAAGGACCAAGCACATTGATGTCAGGCATCACTTCATCAGAGATCATGCCCTGAAGAAAGCTATCAGACTAGAATATGTGTCAAATGAACAACAAGCTGCTGAAATCTTCACTAAATCATTGCCAGAGACTAAGTTTTCTCACTTTCGCAATATACTTGGTTTAATTGATTTATCTTAATTATATAAGTTTTATTGCTGCTTTGTCAATAGTTGTTCATTCAGTTTGTCATTTATTATTTAAATGCTTATCAACTGATGTCAGTTAGTCATTAATCAGTTACTATATTCAGTTCGTTAACTATTTATCAACTGATGAAAGTTAAGTTTTGCAGAAAGACAAAGAGACAACAGCATTGATACAAATCAAAATTTTATTACGAATAAAATCAATACCATACAACATCATTTAGTCCACTTTCTACGGCATATTGCCATAACATCAGCCAATTATTCAAGTCATGACTCCTAATATTCCTGAAGGTTTCGGCATTAACCATTCTCTGAAGCAAGTGTCATTCCTTCAACTGCATCATGTGGATCAGCACATCATCCTTGACTAGCTCGGATATATGATCGACTTGAGCAAGCCTCTTAAGCTTCCTTCCAAGTGGTCTCTGCTTAGCAGAATCAGTGAATTCTCCAGTATTGATTGATTGAATGTCAGTGAGCGGTAGTCCAAACAGACATAACCTCTGTAAAGACGTATTCTTTAGCATCTCTTTTAAATCTCTGAATACGTCGAGGCATCCATGAATGATGAGGGACTTGTGTGCTGCTTTCACAATCCATTGGAGTTCAGATGTCATTATCAAATAACAATGATCTCAATTTATAGACATCTTAAAGAGACAGGAGGAAGACAAAAAGTCATCTGGCCTTAACTGATTCAGACTAAGTTTTTCTTACCCTTATTTATTTGCATTTATTGAGGGGGAATATCGAACAAAATTTAACTGAGAAGACAATATTCAGTTAGTCTTCAACCGAACTGACTAAGTTTTCAACTGGTCACTCAGTTGCTGACCCAATTGATCTTCTCAAATATGTTAACTGATAAATTGAAAATATTCAATATTAAATGATGTGATTGTTTGTTGAAGCATTAATTGTTGTCTTTCAATGAATAGTATTTTGAAGTGTGGACCCACATAATCAATTCATATTCTATATACGTTTTTATCACACGTACACACGTTTTTAATTCAAATTTTCCTGGACTAACACGTGTCCAATAATTTGAACAGCCACTTACATCAGTATTGTACCCGGTCCAATTCAGTTTTTCTCTCCTTACACTTACTTCAAATTTACAGAGCAAAAACAAATTCGAGTTTTCTTTCTCGCAGAAAAACATTCATTCAAATGGCAAATCAGATCTCAGCTCATGTCATGAACGCAATGGCAATCGACTTTGACTCAGTTATGACTGTATCAGATGAAGCTGTGAAGAACATCTTCATCAAACTGGAAGCAACATGATTCAAAAAATTCTTGGGATTATCTTCCCAAGTAATCTATACTAAAGAGATTCAGGATCTCTATACCAGCGGCTATGTCACTAAAGAAGGCAGTATCGCAACTACTGTAAATGGTCAGCTGTTGATCATTGACGAGGATCTCTTCTGCAACCTATTTCAACTGCCTACTGATGGGCTAGTTAACCTCTCTGAAATAAAAGCTTCGGATGTTGAAGAGATGAAAACTCTTCTCTCTACTGATGGTCGGAAAATAAAAGTTTTTGATCCCAAGAAGGAGCTAAAGCCAGAGGTGCAACTGCTGGCAGATATAGTACTCAAAGGGCTTTTAGCAAAGGCTGAATCCTTTCCTGCACTTACTCTTGAGAAATTTCAAGCTATGACTGTTATCATGGCTGGTCGAAGATTGAACTGGAAGAATATAATTTTCAACATCTTGAGGAACATGTTTAAATCATCCATGCAATCAAAGGGTTATGCGGTGCAGCTCAGCTATTTGCTGAAAGTCAAGGGGCTAGTGACTGATGATTCTGAAAGATCGTCAAAACTAAAAATCTTCAATGCTAAAAATGTTCTGCCACCAAAGCAGAAACTGGACATGAATCCTGAGAAGTTTGTTCAAGTGAAGAAGGAGATTGGGATGCAAGGAGCTCCCAAATCAGTTAAGAAAGCTCGGTGGAGACTCAGAAAAAGATGCTTAAACTTAAACTGATTATCAGTGAAAGTGACTCTCAGAAGACTCCATCTCCCAAAATTTCCAAGAAACCCAGGACCAAAAAGACTAAATCAGTGATGGATGTGGGCACCATCCCGTCTAATAGGACCATTCAATCTGGAGCTGAACAGCCGATCAAGGCTACTCCACTCAGAACTGTACCAATTGAGACGTCAACTGATGATCAACTACCACGGTCTGCAATTCTCAAAAAGTCTATCACCGAATTTGGTGAAAAGAAGAAGCTTGTTGGAGTTAAAACTTCAGTTATCACTATAACCAGACCAACTCCTCTGCCGATGGCAAGACCTAAAAGAGTAGTGATTCGAGAACAAGTGGACTCGACAAGGTCAGGACTGAGCATTTCTCATGTTCTAACTGAATCTAAGGGCAAAGAGAAAATGATTGAAAAGACCAGACAAACCAACACCATTTAGACGCACATTGACCTAATTTGGAAGGAAGTCAATGAATTTTCTGAAGGTAAACTCAGAACTTATGAAAAATGAGTAAAGTTTAGAACTGTTGTGTTTGCCAGGAAATTACGGAAGAAATCAGTTTTAAAGAAATTTATTGCCTTGGAAACACTTGTTCAGAAATGGTCAAAGCTGCCACGGTGGTTCAAGCACTTGAGAGAAAAAAAATATTTCTTTGATCAGATACGGGCAAAGAAACTGAGTCAGTTGATCGGTCAGCAACATCAAAATTAAGATCCCACTAGCCCAACTGCTCATAATGATAAAGCAGTTCATGACCAACTGGACATGGACTTCTTATCTCTGCAAATGGATATCAAGAAATGAGAAATGGATCAAGAACTTATTATTCCAGAAAATTCCCAAGATCTTTCTTCAGATGAGCTAGCTGATCAATCAGCTCAAACAGATCAGCCATCCAAGGATCCAAGTGCAGGCTCTGCTGAACAGATGACTGATTCTTTTTCTAAATATGCATCAAAGCCAACTGATGTTCCTCAGTCTTCAACTGCTGAATCTGTACTCTACACAAACGCTGAATTATCATTGGCCAACATTGATGAAGAAATCAAATCAGTTGCCTCTGACGTTCAACTATCCTCTACTGAAGCGGTTGAAGAGTTGTTCACAACTGAGGAACCAGTTTTTCAAGTCCCAGATCAACCTCTTGAAGGACCAGTTCAGTTGCCCTCCACGACTGAACAAGAAATATTGAGAACTGAAGAGCCAGTTCAGTCAGTTATCATGACTGAACATGCAGTTTCTGAACTAACTGAAGAGGCTCAGCTGCACTCAGTTGCAACTGAAGAAGTGCCAACTGATCAGCCTTCTATCATTCAGTCAACCGAAGCATTAGTTGAGCATTCTATCCCAGTAATAACTGTTGTTTCAACTGATCATCCGCATGAAGCATCATCGGACCCTGCTACTGATACAAATTCTCCTCCACAATCTCAACAGGAAGTCTTACCAGAAGAGACATCAGAAATGGTCCGTACTACAACTGAAACAACTGACGGGGCACTGGTCATTTTCGATGGAGAGAACAGAGAGAAACCAGAAACTTCCAGAGCCATGTCTCCAGGCATTACAATAGAAACTGAGTCTCTTTTCGAAGAAATTTCAGCTATTCAGACCAACCTCGTCCGTATAATGACTTCAATTTCTGACATCCGATCAACGCAATTCCTGCACACAATGAGGATTGATTCTATTAAGGATAATACCCTGGGTAAACTGCAGCAAATCCAGAAGGATGTTTCTTTTTTATTCTTTCAGATGGAAGAACTCCGTAAAGATAGAGTTTCAACTGAAGCTCATTTCCGGACGCAAGCATTAGTGACAAGAGTCTCGACTATCTGGAAAGTACTGTTTCAAAACGAATGGATTTACTGCAAGATATCCTAATGAATGCAGTTTATAATCTATCTTCAGATGTGCGGAATTTGTCAAGAAATGTTGATGAGTTTGACAAAAAGGGGGAAATAGGAGAAATAGGAGATTAGAAAGGAGAAGACAAAGGAAAGAAGAAGAAATGAATATGATGGTTGAAGACTATAGCAGGAATTCTTTGTTATTTTAATCTTTGTATGAATCTGTGCATTAGAAGAATTATTTTATCTACAATTAGTTCGAAGAATTTTTTATTAGTTCAGTAGATCAGTTGATACTTTACAAGTTTTGTCAAACACCAAAAAAGGGGGAAATTGTAGGAAACTTAATTTCGGTTGTTTGACAAAATAAGTGATTAATTTATTGGATTAACTGATCAAGTAGCTTGAAGTAACTGAACTACATAAATCAACTGACAGTTGTCTAACTGAAACCAGCTGAACTGAACTTACGAAGACAACTGACTGATCAGTTGGAAACTGATCAGTTGATATATTCAGTTGTGAGCTTATCAGCTGATCATTCAGCTGTACACGTCATCAGTTGTTGAAAAGGACATTCAACCGACAACAGTACAAAGCAGACTGCAACTCGTAGTGGAACGCCGCATTTCAGAGCTTAAAGTGTACGAATGTCAAAGGAATATTGACGTGGCAATCAACGGATATAATGATTCAAATTATATTTAATGTCACCGTTGAAGAGAAGCCTATAAATAGGTGAGAAGAGCAGTTGAGCAAATTATCGATCTATCTATTCTCTCAAGCTTGCTGTTACCTTGCTAAATTTATAGCTCTTATTTGAGAATCAAAAAGCTCACACTTATCTGATTTATTTGTAGCATTTGAGGCTACCTTTCGAGCTTACAAGCACAAACCATTTTATTGTTTATTTGATCTTAACTAGATCAGTTGTGCTAAGTTCAGTCGAAGAACCGTGAGATATTTAGTGAACTAAGAGTTTCAGTTTTGGCAGCATTAAATCCAAACTAAAGTGGGTCTGTACAAGTTTTGTAACGATCAAAGTCTTTTAGTGCATATCCTATCCTTGTGATAGAAGGGGTGACGTAGGATTTATTTCAATCTCCGAACATCCATAAATCTTTGTGTTACTACTTCAGTTATTTATTCTATCTTTCAGTCAGTTTATTTCTGCAACTGTTATCAGTTAAACTGATTGTCATTGACTAACAAGATTCCTAGTTTTCAGTTTGTCAAAGAACTGACACTTCATTCGAAAAGATTCTAAAATCGTGAGTGTTTATTCAACCCCCCCCTTCTAAATAGTTCTCAACCAATCTACCGATCCTAACAACCTAGGTCCTTGAAACCTCATAATTCACCTACACCAGCTGAAAAACACACAGCACACACCTACAAAATTCGAAAACAAGGTTGGGAAAGAAAAGCTCGTGTTCTTCGTCGTCCAACGTTGCACTCTAGCCGAAGATCTCATATTCGAGCGTTATAAACGCAAATGAATGTTTCCTAAACTCTTTTAACATCATACAAATCATAATACGTTTGATTTAATTGATTATGCATGAAAAGAATATTGGGTTCGATTATTTTACGGTACATTGCGTATTTTCAAAGTTTTAACGATTTCGCGCTTATTTTTAAAAAAATTTGAATCCAATGGACACGCTGCCAATACATGATAAATTATGAATCTTTTATAGCCAAAACATGATAAATTAATAGAGAAATAAGCTGGAAAACCGTGGGTCAAATTCAAGAAGTAGCCGTGGGGTATGTTGTCTTGTTCTTAATGCTATGGCTTGATTTCTATGCATGGGGCTTGGGGGATCGTCCAAGGGCAATGATGGTCTCGGTCTAGGGCTAGGAAGGGTCCTAGGGGGGCTAGGGTTCTAGTTCTACGCTTGTGGAAGGAGTCCACTCGAAGTGGGACTCCTCCCATATTCACGCACGGCAGCTGCACTAGGGGGGCTGCGGCTTGGTATGGGCTGGGCTAGGAGGTCCCTAAGGGTCCTAGGGAGATGGGCAGGGGTCGGGCCAGGGGCTGGTGCGGCTTGGGTGGCTGCTGGCTCGAGAGGAGATGGAAACCATGAGTGAGCTCAAGGGAACGCGCAGACTGTTTTTGTTTTGGTTCAGAACTTCGTGCTTGGGTTCCGAGGCTTGGGCTGATCTAGGCTTGGTTTGGGCATGGTCCAGGGATGGCTAGGGTCAGGTGGGCTTGGTGGTTAAGGGCTGGAAGAGTCCTAGTGTCACTAGGAGTTCTTATGCGTGAGTTATCCTTGTGCAGATTGTGTAGCTTGGTTCCAGGAGAGTTTGGGTGAGCTACGGGCTGGTTCTTTGAGCTGGGCTTGGTCAGGAGGGTGCCTAGGTTGGTTGGCTAAGGTTTGGCTAGAGGTGGCTCGACCATGGCTAGATTATTTGGGAGATGGCTCGGTGTGTTCGGTCATGTGTCAATTTCGAAAATATAAGGAGGAAAATTGAATCCATGGGTCCACGGGTGTCGCTCATGACTTGGAAGGGTAGAATAAATCTTTAAAATGTTATGTTTAAAATTTGGGATCAAAATAATGAGTTTTGGAATTATCCGGGATTTAATCGCCACATAAAACGCTAATTAAGAATAAATTGAAAAGCCTAGTTTTAAGCTTTATAAAATTATTAAAATTATGTTTAAGCTTAAATAATTATTTTAAAAAATACCATGTCATTAAAATTGAGAAAAAGATAAATTCGAGAATTTTTACGTCCAGGGGCAAAACGGTAATTTTATACTTAGGAAAATACGAAAACGCTTGGCAGCGTCCCGAAGGATCATAATTTTTGTAAAATGATATTTTATGATTTATTATGATGATAATATATATTTTTACGATTTATGATAAAGCTGTGCAATTTATACTGTTTAAAATGCTATTTTTGGACAGATGTTTCATTTTATGATTTTTTAAGAAAAGGAAAAATATTTTGAGGGATTGAATTGACTGTGACAAAAAGGATATGATATATGATATATGATTTTTTTGTGATGACGTGAGGGCCAAGGCCCTAAAGAGAACCTGAAGGATCGTTTGCAGAGCACCTTGAGATGCTTCAAACAAAATATTCTCTAAGATCTTCAATAGCTCGTGCTTTAAGAATATATACAACGATGAATTAGATCGAGTTTGGTATAAAAACAAGCAAAAAACACTCGAAATGATCCTTCGTTAAGAAACACTGATATATTTGTATATCTTTTGTAACTGAATAAGCAAAAGACTAGATTAGTTTTTGCATTCATTAATTCAGTTATGGTGAGAACTGAACCAATGGATGCTCTAACTAGTTAAATTAGTATGAAAACAATAGTCAAATAGTTAAATACACAAGATATGTTTATGGATGTTCGGAGACTTCAGCTTCTTCTACGTCACCCCTTCTACCACCTCGGGTAGGATTCACTAGAAGACTTTGATCGATACAAATACTTTGTATAAACCCAATCAGCTTAGGACTTACCCACTGCCTTAACTGAACTCCTAGACAAGACTGAAGGCAGCACCTTCCAGTCAACACTTCTTTAATATCTATGTGAGAAAGACTACATACACAAGTTTAACGTCTTTGTGCAAGACTGTATTTTAGTGGTGGATTGTGTGTGTGTGAGAACTGATCTCTGAAAGCTATCCGAAAGTGTTCTCACACACTGAGGGAAATATGCTTCTAATCTAAAGCTGATAACACGTTTAAGTGTTCACTCGACTGGGCTAAATGCTTCTCTCTTAAGCTGATATGACTTTGAAGCGTGCCCTTTTCTTTTCTCTCTTGTATTGTGTGTCTCTTCACTGATCTTCACCCTCTATTTATAGGCGCGAAGTTTGATTGTACAGTGAGAATCAATTATTGTATTCGTTGCATTTTGAACATGTTCCTCGAAATTTGTCTTGTTCTTTCTGGAACACTTTGTCTTTAAGCTCTGATGCAACGTCCATTATTGTCCTTTGACTGGACAAATGTTTTTGTACCTTTGTGCACAGCTGGATTCCACTTAGTTCAACTTGTCTTGATATGCAACTGATTACTCCAAACTGATGTTCTCAACTGATCAGTTGAACTGGTCATCAGTTAAGCTGATGAAATCAGTTGACTCGTCAGTTGAACTGATTTCATTCTTATTCAGTTGAACTGATCTTCAGTTGGGCTCTTCATCAGTTGAACACTCCTTCAGCTGGCCGAACTTCTGAGGTTTTCCTGCTGAACCACCTATCAACTGAACAATCAGTTGAACTCATTTACGACACATCAATTGAACTGGTCTAGTTTGGTTGATCAGTTGATGCTTTCAGTTGGCGTCTTCGACAGCTTCAGTTTTGGCTCGTAACTGATTATTTCAGTTTCACTTATCTGTGCACTAAGGTAGATTATTAAAAACAAACAAACAAGTTTGTCCACATCAAAATTAAGATTGCGAACATGAAATGTTCCAACAGAACCCATATACGGGCCAAGGTCCCAGAGGAACCCCGAGTATGGGAAAAGCCCCAGAGGGACCCCGACGATCGTATTTCCACGGTGGAGCCTAGGACACATTCCCATGGACCATGTGGAGCTAAAACTGCAGTCGACCAAAGTATAAAAGTTAGTCACTTTTAAGGATCGAACTTCACCCAAAATGATATATGATTGAAATCTTATGATAAAAATGATTCTTATGATATATGATTTATGTTGATGATTAAAGCTATTTTTTAAATGATTTATTTATGCTCAAAGATTATTTTTAAATGATTTTTAAAGGATTTATTTATGCTTAAAAGTTATTTTAAAATAATTTTACGATTTATGATTTAATTATGCTTAAATGATTTTTAATGATTCATTTATAATTAAAAGATTATTTTAAATAAAAATATGATTTTTAATACATGTGATTGTATATATAGTATTTGCTATCCATGTTTAGAACGTGCTGAGTCTTTAGCCTCGCTAGGTTTGTATGATGCAGGATTTGTTGATTTTTGGAGGCATTGACGATTGAGTCGATCGAGTGCAGCAGTACACACCCGAGGGCCTTTATGTTTCCGCACTAGCTTGATAGATTAAATATTTAAAGATTATGTTAATGATTTATATTATAGATATTCGTATGCTTTATTTTTATTGTTAGTGATCTTTTCAAAGGTCAATATAGGAAGTTTAGGTTAGGGGATGATTTAGGATTTATTTTATGCATTTGAGATTTAAATTGTTAATTTATTTTGATTGTTAGAAATGTTAAATTATTTTATTTAGTTTAGTATTTTAGAATTTATTATTTTAGATTAGATAGAAAAAACAAATCGAGGTCGTTTCAATTGGTATCAGAGCCGAGGTTTTACCCAAAGGGTTGTGTACTGTCACTTCGAGAAGATCAAGAAGTCACGCCTCAAATATGTGAGTTTTTACTGCTTTATGTTTTATATGCTTAAAATTCTTTTAAATGCTTATACGATTCATGATATAAATGTTAGTTGCATGCTGCATTCAAATGATTAATGCATGTTGGGTAGTGGAATTAATGAAGAACTTAGAAAAAATAGGCTGCATGCACTACTTAAGCTTGATTTAGGAATCGAATTTGGGAAATTTTGGGTTAGAATTGCAATTTTCAAGATTTTGAGGATCGAATTGAAGAGTAAGATATAAGTTAAATGTTAAGTTTTAGATGGGTAAGGGAATTTGAACTTTACAATCATCAAATCAAGGAAAATTTCGAGGACGAAATTCTATTTAAGGGGGGTAGAATTGTAACGTCCGAAAAACCAACATACGTAAACCACATGCATGCAAAATTATTTTAATTGTTTAATTGTTTTATTTAATTATTTTTTTATTCTTGCATGATATTTATTATATGATTAAATGTATGATTGCATGATTAAATGATTATGTGACATGTTTTCATGAAATTAAATATTTTACCGAATATTCGATAATAGGCAGAGAAAAAGAGACCGGGGACGACCAAGATAAGAAAATGTATTTTTATTTAAATGAAGGCAAGACTTCCTAATATGATTAAAAATGATTTAATTTTTTCTAAAAATGTTGGAGTTCGAATTATTTTACGAGTCGAGTTCGATTTTTGCCAGGAAGTCGGTTTTGGGCAAACAATGAGTTTTAAAAGATCAAAAATATTAATTTATAGAAATTAATTTTATAAACTTTTATTATTTAATTAATTAAGTATTATTGGGCCTAATTTAATCAATTTAAGTAGGCCTAATTACCCTTAAGTTGCAAGCTCAAAACCAAAGCCCATTTAACTTGCAAATTAAATTATAAATATGCTATCTAGGTCCTTGAAACCTCATAATTCACCTACACCAGCCGAAAAACACACATCACACACCTACAAAATTCGAAAATAAGGTTGGGAAAGAAAATCTTGTGTTCTTCGTCGTCCGGTCGTCCAACGTCGCACCCTCGTCGAAGATCGAATATTCGAGCGTTAAAATGTAAAGGCACGTTTCCTAAACTCTTGTAACATTATACAAATCATAATATGCTTGATTTAATTGATTATGCATGAAAAAATATTTGGTTCGATTATTTTACGGTACGTTGCATATTTTCAAAGTTTTAACGATTTCGCGCTTATTTTGAAAATGTTTTTGAATCCAACGAACATGCTGTCAATACATGTTCGATTATGAATGGTTTATAGCCAAAACATGATAAATTAATTGAGAAATAGGCTGGAAAACCGTGGGTCAAATTCAAGAAGGAGCCGTGGGGTATGTTGGCTTGTTCTTAATGCTATGGCTTGATTTCTATGCATGGGGCTTGGGGGCTCATCAAGGGCTCGTCCAGGGGCAGTCATGATCTCGGTCTAGGACTAGGAAGTGTCCTAGGGTGGCTAGGGTTCGAATTCTAGGCTTGTGGAAGGAGTCCACCCGAAGTGGGACTCCTCCCATATTCACGCGCGGCTGCTGCACCAGGGGGGGCTGCGGCTTGGTATGGGCTGGGCTATGAGGTCCATTAGGGTCCTAGGGAGATGGGCAGGGGTCGGACCATAGGCTGGTGCGGCTTGGGTGGCTGCTGGCTCGAGAGGATATGTTAACCGGGAGTGAAGCTCAAGGGAACGCGCAGACTGTTTTTTTTTTTTTGGTTCAGAACTTCGTGCTTGGGTTCCAAGGCTTGGGCTGGTCTGGGCATGGTCCAAGGATGGCTAGGGTCAGGTGGGCTCGGTGGTTAAGGGCTGCAGGAGTCCTAGGGTCATTTGGAGTTCTTATGCGTGAGTTATCCTTGTGCAGATTGTGTAGCTTGGTTCCAGGAGAGTTTGGGTGAGCTACGGGCTGGTTCTTTGAGCTGGGCTTGGTCAGGAGGGTGCCTAGGTGGGTTGGCTCGGGTTTGGCTTGAGGTGGCTTGACCATGGCTCGAGTATTTTGGGAGATGGCTCGGTGTGTTTGGTTATGTGTCAATTTCAAAAAAATAAGGAGGAAAATTCAATCCATGGGTCCATGGGTGTGGCTCATGACTTGGAAGGGTATAATAAATCTTAAAAACGTTATGTTTAAAATTTGGGATCAAAATAATGAGTTTTGGAATTATCCGGGATTTAATCGCCTCAAGAAATGCTAATTAAAGAATAAATTGAAAAGGCTAGTTTTAAGCTTTATAAAATTATGAAAAATTATATTTAAGCTTAAATAATTATTTAGAATAATCTCATATAATTGAAAGTGATAAAAAGATAAATCCGAGAATTTTTACTTTCAGGGGCAAAACGTTAATTTTACACTTGGGAAAAAACGAAAACGCTTGGCAGCATCTTAAAGGATCATAATTATTGTAAAATGATATTTGGTGATTTATTATGATGATTTTGATGATAATATCTATTTTCATGATTTATGGTAAAGCTGTGCAATTTATACTGTTTAAAATGATAATTTTGAAATGCTGTCTTATTTTATTATTTTTAAAGAAAAGAAAAAATATTTTGAGAGATGTGAATTGACTGTGACAAAAAGAATATGATATATGATTTTGTGGGGATGACGTGAGGTCCAAGGCCCCAAAGAGAACCCATATACGGGCCAAGGCCCCAGAGAGACCCTGTGTATGGGAAAAGGCCCCAGAGGGACAAGAAGATCGTATTTCTACGGTGGAGCCTAGGGCACACCCCCATTGACCATGTGGAGCTAAGACTGCAGTCGACCAAAAGATAAAACTAGTCACTTTCAAGGATCAAACTTCACCCAAAATGATATATGATTGAAAGTTTATGATAAAAATGATTGTTATGATATGTGATTTATGATGATGATTAGAGCTATTTTTAAAATGATTTATTTTTGCTCAAAACTTAATTTTAAATGATTTTTAAAGGATTTATTTATGCTTAAAAGTTATTTTAAAATGATTTTACGATTTATGATTTAATTATGCTTAAATGATTTTTAATGATTGATTTATGATTAAAAGATTATTTTAAATAAAAGTATGATTTTTAATGCATTTGATTGTATATATAGTATTTGCTATCCATGTGTAGAACGTGCTGAGTCTTTAGACTCACTAGGTTTGTATGATGCAGGATTTTATGATTTTTGGAGGCGGTGACGATTGAGTCGATCGAGTGTAACGGTATACACCCGAGGGCCTTTATATTTCCGCACTAGCTTGATAGATTAAAGATTTAAAGATTATGTTAATGATTTTTATTAGAGATATTCTTATGCTCTATTTTTATTGTAACAAGTCTTTTAAAAGGTCAATTTAGGAAGTTTTGGTTAGGGGATGATTTAGGATTTATTTTATGCACTTGAGATTTAAATTGTTAATTTATTTTGATTGTTAGAAATGTTAAATTATTTTATTTAGATTAGTACTTTAGAATATATGATTTAAGATTAAAAAAAAATTGAGGTCGTTTCATTTAGCACTTGTGCATTTTATTTTAAATTAAGGGAATTTATTTAATATTAGTAGGGGTTAATATTTTAATTAACTTGTTAGTTGGGTTAGTATTTTAATTAGCATGATAATTAGCTAATTAAGCAGAATTTTTCCCTAACTAAACCAAAACACACGCACACACACACACTTTAACACACACACACCTACACGACACACACACACATTTTTCCTTCACTTTCATTTCAAATTTTTTAGAGGATAACCTAGGGTTCTTAGAGCAAGAGCAGCCGCCCCTATCCTCTGTATTTCTTCCAGCAATTTTCGTCTATTTCGTAGCAAGAAAATCGTGCCACATTCGTCCCGGATCAACCCTCGCATCCTTCATGCTTCGGTAATTTTAAATACCAAAAGGCATGTATATTCTTTTGTTTATGCATCGATCTCGTTATAGTAAATATTCTTTTGTTTATTATGTGTAAAAATTCACGTATTTTGTACAAAGTTTGAGCAAAAATTTGGTTGGATCGATTTTGAAACGATTTTAGATCTGAAAACTCAAAATTTGCGGTCATGTTAAATACTGAGAATTTTTGGTCGATTATCTGGAAAAATTTCAACATTTAAAACGTATTACTTTTTGATACCTTCGATTTGACAGTAAACTCGTAATTTTTGGACAAGAAACGAGTGAGTTATGATCATTTTCGTGGGACTGCTCAAACTGTAATTTTCTGAAAATGCGTTCTTGACGTATTTTTGAAGTTTATCTATTGCAGGCTTCGTTGGGAACCGTTGGGTGATCGCTGCTGCGTTTAAGTATTGTGAGTATGATGTTGGGATGATTTTTGGGTGCTTCGTTTCATGTCGATAGTTACTTGGTTGCACTAGAAGTCGTATGTAACGTCCGAAAAATCAGTTCACGTAAATCGCATGCATGCAAAATTATTTTAATTGCTTAATTGTTTTATTTAATTGATTTTAAATGCTAGCATAATGTTTATTATATGATTAAATGTATGATTGCATGATTAAATGATAATATGACATGATTACATGAAATTAAGGATTTTACCCGAATATTCGATAATAGGCAGGGAAAGGAGAACGGGGACGACTAAGACAAGAATATGTATTTTTATTTAATTAATGGTAAAGCTTCCTAATATGATTTAAAATAATTTAATTTTCCTAAAAATGTTGGAGTTTGAATTATTTTACGTGTCGAGCTCGATTTTTCCCGAGAAGCCGGTTTTGGGCAAACAAGTTGTTTAAAAATATCAAAAATATTATTTTCGGGAAACTTATTTTATAAACTTTTATTATTTAATTAATTAAGTGTTATTGGGCTCAATTTTTTTAATTTAAGTAGGCCCAATTACCCTTAAGCATGTAAGCTCAAAACCAAAGTCCATCAGCATATTAATTATTTATAAATAAGGGTATTAGGTCTTCAAACACTCATAAATCATCACCCATCAGCCGTGTAACACCTTGCACACACAATTCATGTTTTCGAAAATTTAAGAGGAAAAGAAAGCTTGTGTTCTTCGTCGTTCGGTCGTCCAACGTCGCATCCTCGCCCAATATCGTATATTCGAGCGTTATAAACGCAAAAACACGTTTTCTAAACCTTTTCGAACATCATACAAATCATATTATGTGTGTTTTATTTGATTATGCATGAAAAATACATGTGTTCGATTATATTACTGTACGTTACGTATTTTCGAAGTTTTAACGATTTTACGTTTATTTGATAAACGTTTTTGATTCTGACGGACATGCTGCCAATACATGATAAATCATGAAAGATTTATAGCCAAAATATGACAAAAATAAGTTAGAGGAGAAGGCTGGAAACCGTAGGATTTTTAAACAAAGAAACCGTGAGTTTGAGTTTTGTGCGCATGTTTTGGTTCAAGTGACTCGTTGTTTTTCATGGGGCTTGGGGGCTGGCCAGGGCTGGTTGGGGGCTTGGCTGGGGTCAGGTTCGAAGGCTAGGTAGGGTCCTAGGGCGGCTAGGTTTCGAGCTTGGGGCTAGGGAAGGAGTCCACGCTGGATAGGACACTTCTGGAAGGGAATTTTCTGTGTGGCCGAGAGTTGCAGGGTGTGGCTCGGTTTGGGGCTGGGCTAGGTGTTCCACAAAGGTCCTAGGATGACCGGCATGGGTCGGCTCAGGGGCTGGAGTGGTGGGCTCGCTGCTGGTTGAACAAAACGGGAGGGAGCGCAGCAGGAAAGGAACGCGTGCACGTTGTCTTCCTGGTTCAGAAGCTTCGCTGCTTGGGATTAGGGCTTGGGCTTGTCAGGGTAGGGTCTTGCAGTGGTCCAGGGATGGTTAGGGTCAGGGATGGTCAGTGGTTAGGTTGCTTGATGAGTCCTAAGGCAACTATGAGTCCTAATGTTCCTATGATACTGACGCACACACGCATGCATATTGGGTCTCGGTTCTATGAGTGATTGGGTGAGCTAAGGGCTAGTTCTATGGGCTGGGCTTGGTTAGGAGGGTGGCTCGATGGGTTGGCTAGGGTTTGGCTCGAGGTGGCTCGGGCGTGGCTCGAGTAAATTGGGAGATGGCTCGGTAGGTTCATTAATGGGTCAAATTAAAAAATAATAAGAGAAAAATTGAATCCATGGGTCCACGGGTATGGCTCATGACTTGTAAGGGTAGAATAAATACTAAAAATCTTATGTTTAAAATTTGGGAGCAAAATAATGAGTTTTGGAATTATCCTGGATTTAATCGCCGGACGAAATGATAATTAAAGAATAGATTGAAAACATAATTTTAAGCTTCATAAAATTATGGAAAATTATATTTAAGCTTAAATAATTATTATAATAATTTCATGCCATTAAAAGTGAGAAAAAGATAAATTCGAGAATTTTTACGTCCAGGGGCAAAACGGTAATTTTAAACTTAAGAATATACGAAAACGCTTGGCAGCATCCCGAAGGATCATAACACATATTAAATGATATTATATGATTTAAAATGATGATTGTGATGATAATATGTATTTTTACGATTAATGGTAAAGCTGTGCAATTTATACTTTTTAAAATGCTATTTTTGGAAAGCTGTCGTATTTTATGATTTTTAAAGGAAAGAAAAAATATTTTCAGGGATGTGAATTGACTGTGACAAAAGATATAATTTATGTTATATGATTTTATAGGGATGTCGTTAGGGGAAAAGGCCCCAGAGGGAACCCATTTACGGGAGAAGGCCCTAGAGGGAGCCCATTTATGGGAAAAGGCCCCAGAGGGAGCCCGTCTATGGGGAAGGCCCCTGAGGGAGCTCCGACGATCGTATTTTCATGGTGGAGCCTAGTGCACACCCCCATGGGCCATGTGGAGCTAAGACTGTAGTCGACCAAATGATAAAAGCTAGTCACTTTCAGGATCAAACGTCACCCAAAATGATATATGATTGAAAACTTATGATAAAAATGAGTTTTATTATATATGATTTATGATGATGATTAAAGCTAATTTTAATATGATTTATTTATGTCAAATCTTATTTTAAATGATTTTTAAAGGATTTATTTATGCTTAAATTTATTTTAAAATGATTTTACTATTTATGATTTAATGATTTTTAATGGTTTATTTATGTTCAAAAGATTATTTTATAAAAAAATATGATTTTAATGCATGTGATTGTATATGTATTATTTGCTATCCATGTTTAGAACGTGTTGAGTTTTTAGACTCACTAGGTTTGTATGATTCATGATTTAATTATTTATGGGGGGTGCTGACGATTGAGTGGATCGAGTGCATCAGTACACACCCGAGGGCCTTTATGTTTCCGGACTAGCTAGATAGATTAAGGATTTAAAGATTTTGTTAATGATTTTTATTAGAGATATTTTATGCTCAATTTTATTGTTAGCCGATCTTTTTAAAGGTCGATTTAGGAATTTTGGTTAGTCGATGATTTAGAATTTTATTTTATGCACTTGAGATTTAAATTGTTAAATTATTATGATTTGTGATTATGTTAAATTATTTTATTTAGTAATTTAGAATTTATGATTTAAGATTAGGAAAAAAAAAGTCTTGGTCCTTTCAGTTGGTATCAGAGCCAAGGTTTTTTCCAAAGGGTTGTGTATGGTCACTTCGAGAAGTTCAAGAAGTCACGCCTCAACTATGTGAGTTTTTATTGCTTTATATTCAATATGCTAAAATTCTTTTAATTGTTTATATGATGCATGATTGATATACATGTTAGTTGCATGCTGCATGAAAAAGTTAAATTGGGTTATGGGATTTGATTGGGATTTTGAAGAACTTAGAGGAAATAGGGCGCATAACTACTTGAGCTGGATTTAGGAGTCGACTTTTGAAAAAAAATTGGGTTAATATTGCAATTTTCAAAATTTTGATGACTGAATTGAAGAGTTAGAGGTTAAGTTTAAGACGAATAAGGGAATCTGAGCTTTGCAATCCTCAAATTAAGGAAAAATTTCGAGGACGAAATTCAATTTAAGGGGAGGAGAATTGTAACGTCCGAAAAATCAGTCCACGTAAACTGCATGCATGCAAAATTATTTTAATTGCTTAATTGTTTTATTTAATTGATTTTAAATGCTAGCATGATGTTTATTATATGACTAAATATATGATTACATGATTAATGGATAATATGACATGATTACATGAAATTAAGGATTTTACCCGAATATTCGATAATAGGCAGGGAAAGGAGACCGGGGGCGACCAAGGCAAGAATATGTATTTTTATTTAATTAATGGCAAGGCTTCCTTATATGATTTAAAAATGATTTAATTTTCCTAAAAATGTTGGAGTTCGAATTATTTTACGTGTCGAGCTCGATTTTTCCCGAGAAGCAGGTTTTGGGAAAACAAGGAGTTTTAAAATATCAAAAATATTATTTTTGGTAAACTTATTTTATAAACTTTTATTATTTAATTAATTAAGTGTTATTGGGCCCAATTTTATTAATTTAAGTAGGCGCAATCACCTTTAAGCAATGTAAGCTCAAAACCAAAGCCCATTAGCATATTAATTATTTATAAATAAGGATATTAGGTCTTCAAACACTCATAAATCATCACCCATCAGCCGTGTAACACCTTGCACACACAATTCAGATTTTCAAAAATTTAGGAGGAAAAGAAAGCTTGTGTTCTTCGTCGTCCGGTAGTCCAACGTCGCACCCTCGCCGAATATCGTATATTCGAGCGTTATAAATGCAAAGGCACATTTTCTAAACCTTTTAAAACATCATAAAAATCATATTATGTGTGTTTTATTTGATTATGCATGAAAAATACATGGGTTTGATTATATTACCGTACGTTACGTATTTTCAAAGTTTTAACGATTTACGTTTATTTGAAAAACGTTTTTGATTCCGACGGACACGCTGCCAAGACATGATAAATTATGAAAGATTTATAGCCAAAATATGACAAAATAAGTTAGAGAAGAAGGGTGGAAACCGTAGGACTTTTAAACAAAGAAACCGTGACTTTGAGTTTTGTGCGCATGTTTTGGTTCAAGTGACTCGTTGTTTTTCATGGGGCTTGGGGGCTGGCCAGGGCTAGTTGGGGGCTTGGCTAGGGTCCGGTTTGAAGGCTAGGTAGGGTCCTAGGGCGGCTAGAGTTCGAGCTTAGGGCTGGGGAAGGAGTCCACGCTGGATAGGACACTTCTCGAAGGGAATTTTCTGTGTGGCCGAGAGTTGCAGGGTGTGGCTCGGTTTGGGGCTGGGCTAGGTGGTCCACCAAGGTCCTAGGATGACCGGCATGGGTCGGCTCAGGGGCTGGAGTGGTGGGCTCGCTGCTGGTTGAACAAAACGGGAGGGAGCGCAGCAGCAAAAAAACACGCGCAGGTTGTCTTCCTGGTTCAGAAGCTTTGCTGCTTGGGTTCGGGGCTTGGGCTGGTATGGGTAGGGTCTTACAGTGGTCCAGGGATGGTTAGGGTCAGAGATGGTCAGTGGTTAGGTGGCTCGATGAGTCCTAAGGCAACTAGGAGTCCTAATGTTCCTATGATACTCACGCACACACGCATGCATATTGGGTCTCTGTTCCAGGAGTGATTGGGTGAGCTAGGGGCTGGTTCTTTGGGCTAGGCTTTGTCAGGAGGGTTCCTAGATGGGTTGGCTAGGGTTTGACTTGAGGTGGCTTGGGCGTGGCTCGAGTAAATTGGGAGATGGCTCGGTAGGTTCATTAATGGGTCAAATTCAAAAATAATAAGAGGAAAATTGAATCCATGGATCCACGGGTGTGGCTCATGACTTGGAGGGGTAGAATAAATACTAAAAATGTTATGTTTAAAATTTGGGAGCAAAATTAAGAATTTATGAATTATCCGAGATTTAATCGCCGCACGAAACGCTAATTAAAGAATAAATTGAAAAGCATAATTTTAAGCTTCATAAAATTATGGAAAATTATATTTAAGCTTAAATAATTATTATAATAATTTCAGGTCATTAAAAGTGAGGAAAAGATAAATTCGAGAATTTAAACGTCTAGGGGCAAAACGATAATTTTACACTTACGAAAATACGAAAACGTTTGGCAGCTTCCCGAAGGATCATAACGTATGTTAAATGATATTATATGATTTAAAATGATGATTGTGATGATAATGATAGGATCAATTAACGTATCAAGAGTGTTTAGAAGGGGGGTTGAATAAACACTCACAATTAAAACTGATCTTTTCGAATTTTGAGTTCAGTTTGGTGACAAACTGATTCTCGGAATCTTGTTGGTCAATGACAATCAGTTAAACTAAAGTAGTTACGGAAAGTAACTGACTGAAAGATAGAATACAAAACTGAAATAAAATACACAAGGATTGTTTCTGGATGTTCGGAGATTTCAATTACTTCTACGTCATCCCTTCTATCTCAAGGATAGGATTTCCACTAAAAGACTTTGATCGAATACAAGATTTGTACCGACCCACTTCAGTTTGGACTTATCACTGCCAAAAGCTGAAACTCTTAGTATTACAAAATGTTCTCAGTGCGTAACTGATCTTAGCACTATCGAATTTAACGATTATTACAAAGTGCTATTGAGCTCAAATTGTAGCCTTGACTGC
The DNA here is from genome assembly GCF_025594145.1 of Primulina tabacum. Classification (NCBI taxonomy): domain Eukaryota; kingdom Viridiplantae; phylum Streptophyta; class Magnoliopsida; order Lamiales; family Gesneriaceae; genus Primulina; species Primulina tabacum. The sequence goes on along the minus strand of NC_134562.1, from coordinate 20,138,671 downwards.
TACGAATAAATAAAGTAAGAGTGAGCTAAGATTTTGGCAGAATAACAGCAAGCTTTGAATGGAATGATCTTCATTTTTCTTCAGCTGTTCTTCTGTCATATTTATAAGCTTCCCTTCCAACGGTAACTTGAGATATATTTGAATCTTTGTATCCGTTAATTGCCACTTTTGTTTGCTTCATTTATTGTAATGCTGCGTCTTAACTGCTTTAGCCGAAATGCGTTGTTCTAAGTTGTATTGATTGAAGTGCGGCGTTTCATATTCAGTTGCAGTCTTCTATGTCTCTTTGACGGTTGAATGTTCTTTCCCGAGACATGTTCAGTTGAAGGATGCTTAGCTTAAAAGCATACGGCTGAATGTATCAACTGATCGATTTCCAACTGATCAGTTTTCTTTATTAGATCAGCTGATTTCAGTTGTGCTGAATATAATTGCGCGTATCAGTTGGTTCATATTTTGTCAAAAGCCGGAATTTAGTTTCCAACAATTTCCCCCTTTATGCTGTTTGACAAAACTAAGTAAATAATAACTGAACGTCTGAACTCATTGTAGATAAAACAAGATCTGAATTTCTTGAACTGATAGAGGTCTTTATTCAATAACAGCTGAATCTAATAATCTGATTAACTGCTTTTTAACGAGATGATTTCTTCTGCTGTTTCTCAAGATGCTCTTTGATTTCTTCCCCCTTTTTGTCAAACAAATCCATCTTTTCAGATAATCTTCGAACGTCAGTGGAAAGAATTTTGACATCTGAGGAGATACTTGAGACAGCAGATTGTAAAAGAGTCTGCAGCAATTTCATTTTATTAGAAACAGAAGTTTTCAATTGCTCAACTCGTTGACTGATTATATCCTGAGTTGTATAGAGACTTTGAGCTAGACCTCTGTTATTCTTCATCTCAAGCACAGTTCGGGTAAGAGACTCCATGGTTGCTTGAATGGCTTTCAATTTTGCGGAATCAAATTCAATAGAAGAATCCAATTTGACAGTATGAGACAATTGTGTGGATTGAATTTTCTTGATTTCAGTAATCATCTACTGCATATTGTGCTGCATATTCTGAATTTCTTCAAGGACAAGATCCATTTCTGTGGATTGAAGAGGAGGTAACTGATCAGATGTTCCCTGTGTTTGATCTTTAGAGGCTTGATCAGAAATTACTAGAATCCTGTTCTGAACTTCAGTTTCAACAGTTGTAAGATCAGGGACTTTTGATGCAATGACTTCTTCTGCAGTCTGAGTTGTAACTAAAAAAATTTGTGCCTCTTGTTGTTCTTGCACCAAATCTGGGGCTTGCTCTTCAGTTGGAAAAATTTTCAATGATTAATTGAGTTTCCTCCGATTCAGTTAGTTCTTTTTCTGAAGTTTGGATGGGCACTTAAGTTTGTTCTTCAGTCTCAGCAGATATTTCTTGCTGAATTAATTCTTCAGCAACAAGAGGCTCATCTTGTTCTTCAGATGATATCTGAACCTCTTGTTCTGGTTTCTCAGTTGAAGGACCAACTGATTCAGAATTTATTGCTTCTAGCTGAGCTTCCAGGGCTACTGTCTGAATGATGTCATCAATATTGGCAAAATTTAATTCAGCCTCGGAATACATGTGTTTATCAGCAGATGATTGTGCCATACCCTGAACAGGTTCTTCAGCAACCGGTTGTGGAGGTGGCTCTTTCTGCTGGGAGGAGAATGTATCTTCTTGTGTTTTTGAACAGGAGGCTTTTTCAGGAAGAACCAATTCCTGTTCCTGTTCCCAAAATCTGATTTCCCTTTGTAGACCACTAAGATCTGAGTCAAGTTGGGTGAACACAGCTCTATCATGATATGCAGTTGGACCTATGGGATTGTAGTTGGATTTCAGCTTTTCAACCATTCTAGTCAGCTTTTTGGCTCGAATTTGATCAAAGAAATATTTTTGCATCTCCAATGCCTGGGCAATAGTAGCAGCTTTGACTATATTCAACACAATCGCTTCAAGTTCAATAAACTTTTGCAGTTGGGATTTGTGCTTCAGCTCTTTGGCAAAAATCTCAGTCCTAAAACTCTTCCAACTATCAAAAGATTTTAGTTTCGATGTGGCAAATGCATTTACCTGTTCCCAAACCAGGTCAATGTGAGTTTGGATGACATTAGATGGTCTTGGCTCTTCAACTAGCGTGCCCTTTCCTTTTTCAGTAGTGAGAATGTGACGAATATCCAAACCAGAGTGAGTGGTGTCCACTTGTTCCCTTAATATAATGCCTTTAGATCTGGCCGGAGGCAAAATGGTAGGGCGATTTACATGAGTCAAGGGAGCTCTTACTTTAGTGGGTGCCTTTTCTTCAGTAAATGAATCATCAGGTGGAACAACCTGCAAAGGGATAGCCTGAATAGGCTGTTGAGCAGGTGATTGAGTCAATCTCTCAGTTGGAATGAATTCCACCGCTGTTATTGGTTTAGTTCTTTGCGTCCTCGGTCTCTTGATAAGCTTAGGAGAAGGAGTTTTCTCCGAATCTGATTCACTGATAATCAGTTTTCGTTTTGCAGTCTTCAATTGGGCCAAATCCTGCTGGTCTCAGGAGTTTTCTCCGAATCTTGATTGGTGTTGGAGCAGGTGGTTGCGTCCCAACCTCCTGTTTGGTTTTCAAAAACTGTTTGGGAGAAATGTCCAGTTTGGTCTTTGGCGGCAAGATGTTCTTGGCAGTGAATACCTTGAACTTTGATGATTTTCCAGCATTGTCAGCTAGCAATCCCTTTAGTTTCAGAAGATAACTGATTGGAATAGCTAAGCCTCTTGATTGTTTGGTAGATTGAAGCATATTCCTCAGAATATTGAAAATAATATGCCTCCAGTTAGCTTTCTTCTCTCCCATGATGATGGTCATCACTTGGAATTTTTCAAGAGTAAGGGCAGCATAAGAGCCGGCCTTAGCCAATATGCCCTTCTCCACAATGTCGGCTAATAACTGAATTTCTGATTACAGCTCTATTTTTGGATTGAAAACTTTGATTTTCCGCCTATCAGCAGACAGCAAAGATCGCATTTCATCAATGTCAGATGTTTTGACTTCAGAAAAGTTGACGTACCCATCAGTTGGAAAAGAGAAAATTTCTCCGAAGGCCTCTTCAGATAGGATCAACAGCTGATCATTGATAGTTACAGAGATACTTCCATCAGTAGTGACAAACCCCTTCAGATAGAATTCATTTACTTCCTTTGGGTATATCTCCTGCGAAGATTGTCCCAAAAACATCCTGAGACCAGCAGATTCAATCTTCAGAAAGACGTTCTTAACTTCAGCTTCTTGAACTGATAAAACTGAGTCAAAATCAATGGCCATAGCGTTCAACACGTGATCTGGGATTTGATTCGCCATTTCGAAAGATAAAATGATCTGAAATTCGTAAAAGATAAGCTCTAGAATTAGTATGCTCTTAGGAACTGATTGTATTCGTAAGAAAGAAAACTGAATTGAAGCGGGCATAGTACATTTGTACGTGACCGTTCAAATTCGGGACACGTGTCAGTCCATGAAAAAATTTGAATAAAAATATGTGTACGTGTGCTGTAAGCGTGTGTGCAATTTAAACGGTTCAAATGCTTCCACGTTTTTAAAATAAGATTCAACATTAGATAGCAGACAGTCACGTCACTTGATTTGGAATATAATATGGTTAATTAGTTAACTTATATGAGAAGATTAGTGAAATACCCAACTGAACGATCAGTTGTAAGACTGTGTCCTATCAGTTGAAAGTTTACTAACATTTGTCTTCTCAGTTAACCTCTTGAAACCATTATTCCCCCTTAATCGGTGCATAGAATAATTAAAATGACGATATAAAATAAATTTAAAGGTCAGAAAGATTATCGTTTGCTGAAACGTTGACGGCCCTTCAGCTTCCATGATTTTCGTCTATAAATAGAAGTAAGATGGTTAGTTTCAGTCATATTTGTGAAGATATTCAAGACAAAAAGAATGGCAGATACGAGTAGCTCGAGTGCTTCGCCGTTTGCTCTTGAGACCAGGAAGGCTGTTATAGAAGATGAAGTCTTCTATAAGAGTCTTCACTACTAGGAAAAGTTACAGAAGCTTGAGTTCCTGTATATTACTGGAGAGGCTACCACTCCCGAACTGGTGGCAGAGTTGAAAAAAGTGCGAGAGCACTTGAACATAGCTGTGTGGGTGGACATCTTTAAGGATGGTCATATCTATCAGCTAATGCTTCGAAAGGAACTGAAAATCCTTAAGTGCATAGCTGTTTCTCAGAGCTTTGTCAAGACATCTACCGCACCTTTATCCACTTGGTTGAAAATGTGGATAATTATTGTAGAGGAAAAATATGATGATGTAATACGTGCAAACGTTTATGGTTGAATGAAGTATTTATATAAACTTAATTTTGTTTTTCTCTTTCCTGCAAATGATAAATTTCATCAGTTGTTATATATGAATTGCGAACTTAAGCAGATGACCTGAGGAAAGACTAACTTATATAAGTTGACTATGAACTGAAATCAGTTAAGCATTAAGTAATAAATGACAAACTGATATCAGTTGATAATGAACAACTGATAAATAAGAAGCCTGGGTAAATGAGAAAAACGCTTCGGTTGACTTGAGACTCTTTGGTTTCTTCAACATTTAATGTCATTTGTCTGGTTGATGACAATGTTTTGTTACAAGCAATGCCTATGGTTCTTATTTTCTGCAAATAATTTTATTAGTAAAACAGCATCAGTAATAATTATAAGACAAGTCAATTAAACCAAGAATATTGCGAAAGTAAGAAAACTTAGTCTCGGGTAATGGTTTGGTGAAGATGTCAGCTGCTTGTTGCTCAGTTGAAATATACTCCAGTCTAATGTCCTTCTTCAAAGCATGATCTCTAATGAAGTGGTGCCTGACATCTATATGCTTGGTCCTTGAGTGAAGAACTGGATTATAGGTGATGGCAATTGTGCTCGTATTGTCACAAAATATGGGCGATTCATTTGTAATTACTCCATAATCTCTCAGTTGTTGATGGATCCAGATCAGTTGTGCACAACAACTACCAGCAGCAAGGTATTCTGCTTCAGTTGTTGAGGTAGCTATGGATGTCTGCTTTTTGCTGAACCAAGAGATCAGTATGTCTCCTAGAAACTGAAACGATCCACTTGTACTTTTAGGATCAAGCTTACATTCTGCATAATCTGCATCTGAATATCCAACTAAATTGAAAGTAGAGTCTTTAGAATACCATAACCCAACATTTTGTGTACCCTTAAGATATTTCAAAATTCTTTTAGCAGCTGAGAAATGTGTTGCTTAGGATTTGCTTGAAATCTAGCACACATACAGACAGCAAATACAATATCAGGACGACTGGCAGTTAGGTACAACAATGAACCTATTAAACCTCGATATAATGTCGCCTCAACTGATATTCCCCCTTGATCAGTGTCCAATTTTACTGATGAGCTCATGGGAGTTTTTGCAGCTGAACATGATTCCATGCCAAATTTCTTCAGCAGCTCCTTTTTATATTAGTTTGACTGATGAATATACCAGTCTCCAGTTGCTTCACTTGCAGTCCAAGAAAGAATGTCAGTTCACCCATCATGCTCATTTCAAACTTATCCTGCATTAGCTTAGCAAACTTTTCGCATAATTTGGGATTAGTTGACCCAAATATGATATCATCAACATAAATTTGAACTAATAAAATGTGATCATTCTTAGCAAATTTGAACAAGGTCTTATCAACTGATCCAACAGAAAAATCGTGATCAGTTAGAAATTTTGGAAGAGTTTCATACCAAGCTCTTGGAGCCTGTTTAAGACCATATAGAGCTTTTTTAAATGGTAGACATGATCAGGAAAGTTGTGATTGACAAAACCTGGAGGTTTTTCAACATATACTTCCTCTTGCAACTGGCCATTTAGGAATGCACTTTTTACATCCATTTTTAGACTTTGAAGTTCTTGAATGAAGCATAGGCAAGGAATATTCTGATTGCCTCCAGTCTTGCAACTAGTGCATATGTTTCATCGTAATCAATTCCTTCCTCTTGCCTATATCCTTGTGCTACGAGTCTTGCTTTATTGCGCACAACTGAACCATCCTCGTTCAGTTTATTTCTTTATACCCATTTTGTACCTATAATAGTTTTTGAAATTGGTCTTGGAACTAAGTTCCAAACATTGTTATAAGTGAACTGATTTAGCTCTTCTTGCATTGCATTTACCCAGTTAGGATCAGCAAGAGCTTCATCATTTTTCTTCGGTTCTAGGTGTGAAACAAAAGCTGAATAGATAAATAAATTTAGCATTTGATTGCGAGTTCTTACTGGATCAGATGGATTTCCTATTACCAGTTCAGGTGGATGTGATTTTCTCCATCTGTACTCAATATTTGTTGTATCAGCAATTTCTTCAGTTGGTAACTGAACACAGTTTTCAGTCTCAGTTGGTGCTTCGTCAACTGGTATTTGAATGTTATCATTATGCTCTATCAACTGATCATCAGCAACGACTTCCTGCACATCTGATTGGTCCAGTACTTCTGGTTCAGGTGTTTGAAGTATGTTTTGATTGCCACGACTTTCATTTTTGTCATCATCTTCCAAACTGATATCTGTAAATCGATCAACTAGCTCAACTTGATCAGTTGGCTTATCAGTTAGTTCAGTTTCATCGAAATCAACATGAGCAGATTCTTCAACATTTAGGGTTTTCTTGTCGAAGACTCTATAAGCTATACTAACTGATTAGTATCCAAGAAATATTCCTTCTGCAGATTTAGCATCAAACGCTTTTAAATAATTTTTACCATTATCAAGAATAAAACATCTGCAACCTTAAATTTTGAAATAAGTAATTATACTTTTTCTTCCATGTCAGATCTCATATGGTGTTTTCATATGATTCTTATTAATCATTGATCTGTTCTGAGTGTAACACGCAGTGTTTACTGCCTCTGCCCAAAATCTTTGAGAAATACCAGAATCAGCAAGCATTGTTCTAGCAGCTTCTTTAAGAGTCCGATTTCTTCTCTCAGCTACACCATTTTGCTGAGGAGTTATGGCTGTCGAGAGCTCATGCTTAATTCCAGCATTTTGTAGGAAATTTGAAAGAGTTTGATTGATGAATTCAGTTCCTCAATCAGATCTGATTCGATCAATTCCAACTGATTTTTCATTTAAAAGTCTTTTGAAGAGCTTTATTAGTTGCGCAGCAGTATGGTCTTTAGATTTGAGAAAAATAACCCAAGTAAATCTTGAAAAATCATCTACGACTACCAAGGTGTATTTCATCCCCCCCAAGCTCATGACTGGTATAGGACCAAAGAGATCCATGTGCAACAGTTCTAAGCATCGGGATGAAGATTTTCACCCCTTTTTTTTAAAAGAGGATCGTACTTGTTTACCATACTGACATGCTGAGCAAAGTTTTTCTTTTGAGAAGTCTATTTTAGGCAAACCACTTACAAGTTCATGTTTACTCAGATAGGCAATGGTTTTGAAGTTTAAATGATTTAGTCTCTTATGCCACAACCAGTTTTTAGACGATTTGGAAGCAATAAAACAAACTGGTGCATAAGTTTGATCATTCCAACTGACTTTATATGTGTTTCCACAACGTTTGCCCGTTAGTATGATTTCAGTAGTTGAAGTTTTGACTGAACATGAGTTTTTGTCAAATTGTACTGAGAATCCACTATCGCATAACTGACTGATGCTAATCAAGTTATACTTCAAGTTTTCTACTAATAGAATATCTTTAAAAGTAAAGTTACCATGGATAAGTTTACCCTTACCCACAGTTCTACCTTTGGAATTGTCCCCGAAACTGATGTTTGGACCACTATATTTGATCAGTTGAGATAACGTACTTGCATCTCCTGTCATATGTCGCGAACATCCACTGTCCAAATACCATATTGAGTTCTTGTTTGTACCTTTTACCTGCAATCACACACATAATATAACTTGGTACCCATATCTATTTGGGTCCTGAACTGATTAGTCCTTTAGGAACCCACACTTGGATTAGTCTAACAGACTTTCCAGTAGCTGTATTCCAAATGGTTTTTTTCGGCTTTTGTGTGCTTGGTGTGTAGTGTACAGATGATACAATATGTGTTTTAGCTTTATTAAACTGATTGTTCAGTCTATATCTCTTCTAAAATGACTTGCAGTTATAGTAATTGAAATAGCTATTCGAATAGTTCTTGTGAAACCTCTTTGATGACTGACTTTGTGAATCAGTTGAGAATTTTTTATTATAACCAATACCATATCTTCTAGCTTTGTTCATATTCTCAGTAGGTTGCTCAATTTGTTCTTGTACCACTGTTGTTTTGACAAAGTGAATATATTTCCCTTTGTCTGTTTTTAGCTTTGGTTGAGTATCATTTGGATACATTTCTCCTTGAGTGTTGAACCCTAAACCAGTTTTATCAGAAACTGATTTTTGTGAATTCTGCATCTTATTCAGTGCTGTAGATGACTTGTTCCAAGACTGAATGAGCTCAGTCTGTTTTGAGTTTTCAAGAATCAACTTCTGGATTAATGACTGATTTTTGTTTCTCTCTGCTTTTAACTCAGCAATTTTCTTTTTTAGACTCGACCCATCAACTGATTCATCAGTTTTAGTTTTATTGTCTGTGGGATCAGTTTGCTTTACTTTGATTTTTTCAAATGATGATGCAAGTTTTTGATACTCATTTACCATGTCATGTAGTTTTAGAATAAGTTCTTCTCGTGTGAAATCAGTTGAGCTGAAATCAAATACCTGTTGGCTAGATGATTCTTCTTCTGCATCATTAGCCATCAAGCACTTGACTTCCTCATCATCACTAGAGCTGCATGAGCTTTCTGGTTCTGACTCCTCACTGTCAGTTTCTGCCCATTTAGATTTGTTTTCTTGAGCTAAGAGTACCTCATGTTTCTTTCTAAAGGACTTCTTATCTTCCTTGGGTCTTCTTTTGTGCTCATATGATTTCTTTCTTTTATCAGTTCAGCCTTGACTGTCCTTCTTGGGTTTAGGACAATCAGCAATAAAGTGACCTGATTTGCCACAGTTGTAGCAGGCATTTTATTCATCTTTGGAGCTGTTCTTTTGGTATGGCTTATGGAAGTTTCCTTGATTCTTTCTCATGAACCTTCCAAATTTTTTGATGAACAATGACATAGCATCACTGCTCAACTGATCAGCAGATTTCTCGACTGAACTGATTGGTTCTGTTCTGACAGCAGTGATAGGACTCGTTTTTACGTGTTTTTAGTGTTGGTTTTGAGTCGCATTCATGCATCATATTAGTTTGTTTAGTTTAATTTTGCATCTTTTTAGCAGTATTTAGCATTTGACTGACCTCGTGTATTTTGTGGTGATTTTGTAGGAATTGAACCAAAGAGTGGGAGAAACTTTGGCATAATATCGAAGAGGATTCGCTAGGGCGGTCAAAAGTGACCGCCCCAGCGAGCATTGTGGTCTGGCCGAGGATTATTTTGCGCAAGTGTCTCGCTAGGGCAGTCAAAAGTGACCGCCCCAGCGAAACCAGGGACATGCTCGAGGAAGCTTATTCGAGGACCTCTCGCTAGGGCGGTCAAAATATACCGCCCTAGCGAGAAGCGAGATTGAGAAAGATTTGTTTCCAAATTTCTAGGGACTCTATCCTACACCATAACCTAACACACGAGAACAGCAGCCGTTTTTCATCCTTTATCAGACTTTTCAACATTTTTCTTGGAGAGGAGGCTAGGAGCAAAGGAGATTTCGAAGACCTCGAGATTTCCACGCGTCCTGGCCGTCATCCATCGTCATCTTTAGTATTTTCATTATTCAGTATTTTATTTCTTACATTGATTGTTGGTTTTTATCATGAATTTCAGTAGCTAAACTCTAGATTTGTTGGGATTTGAGGGGATCCTACCCCGTACTCGGTGTTTAACATTATTTCTCGACGTTTTCATTAGTGAATTGTTTATGCTATTGTTCTTTCGTGTTTCAATCGAAGCCTAGCTAACTTCCTTTGATTATTTCATGTTGTTGATGAGTTCGATAGAATAGTTAACAATAGGATCAAATAGTATAAACCACGGATTTACAATTTTAGTAGATATACGGAATTGGGTACGTGTCGATAGTGATAGTTCACCCGAATGAAAGCTAGTGGATTCCATAGAATGTAATGCAATCTTGAACTGTTAAATATTTGAGGACACTTGAGTACTGCATGTTTTTGATTAGTATTAATATAGCTCGACAGAGTATATTAATTAGTCTAGGGAATTCCGTCGAACGCACGAGTAAAAGTCGAGTGTAATTATTTAAACACGAGTGGTAGGTGAACTGATAATTCCCAACCAATTCATTTCTCATTTGATTTAATCCAAATTAATCATTGCGTTCTTGAACACGTTTTCTTTGCAATTTAATTATTTTAATTGTTTACTTTACATTAGTTTAATCATCAACTCAATTTATCGTTGCTAAAGAAATTTTACTTGAAAATAAAAAATAGTGTAACGCAGTCCTTGTGGAACGATACTCGTATTCACTTACGTTTATTATAACTTGACTATCGTGCACTTGCGATATTTAAATCGAGCTTTCATTTATAAAATAAATTTTGGGATTATTCACTGTGCAAGTTTTGCTCGATCAAGTTTTTGGCGTCGTTGCCGGGGACTGTTGATTCACAATTTTTTATTTTTCATTTAAATTCTTTAGTATTTTTTATTTTATTGTTATTTGATACTCTCATTGTGTTGCAGATTTTTCTTGTGGTGCATGCGAAGATCACTCGAGTTTAAGCTTGAGCCTTTTGACCCCGAGATCGAACGCACAGCTAGATGTCGACTACAGCAGCAAGGAGCGAAGGAAAGAATGGAAGGCGATCAACAAAGAGAGGAGCCAAGGCGTATACCGATGTTGGATTATGCACAGCCGTCTCTTGATGGAGTACGTCCAAGCATCGTAAGACCAGTCATCCGAGCTAATCAGTTTGAGATCAACCAGCTATCATTCAGATGATTCAGAACACTGTCCAATTTGGGGGAAGTGCACTTGACGACCCTAATTCTCATATAGCTAACTTTCTTGAAATTTGTGATACTTTTAAGTTTAATGGCGTGTCTGATGACGTTGTTCGTTTGCGTTTATTTCCATTTTCACTGAGAGATAAAGCTAAGTCGTGGTTAAACTGTTTGCCTGTAGGGTCTATTACTACATGGGAAGATATAGCAAAGGCGTTCCTGATCAAGCACTTTCCTCCGTCGAAGACTATGAAGCTCAGAGCCGACATTACTACTTTTGCTCAATACGAGCAAGAGTCACTTTACGAGGCATGGGAGCGCTACAAGGACTTGTTGAGGAGATGTCCAGACCATGAGCTGCCTTTTGGGTTAGTTGTTCAAACTTTCTACTACGGTCTGCTTACTCCTAACCGTACTATGATAGATGCTGCTGCCTGTGGTAACTTACTGAGAAAGACGGCGGAGGAAGGATATGAGTTATTGTAGGAGATGGCTGCTAGTAGCTATCATCCTCAGTCTGATAGGCAGAGACGAGGTGCTGGAGTTAATCAAGTTAATGATTTGTCGGCGGTTTCAGCACAGTTAGAGGCTTTGAATATAAAGATTGATGGGATAAGCATGAGTGGGTCGGCTATGCGTCTGCAAGAAATTTTCTGTGATAAGTGTGGGGGTGAGCATGATGTGCAGGATTGCCAAGATGGCAATCCATTCTATGTGCCCGAGGGAGCACCGGTAAAACAAGTGGGATTCCAGAACCGTCCTAGAAATGACCCTTACTCGAACACATATAATCCGGGATGGAGGAATCACCCAAACTTTTCATGGGGAGGTCAAAACAACCAACATCGCCAACAAAGAGGTCCACCATATGTGATGCACCAAGGATTCAAGCCAGAACCGTCTCGGGAGGAGAAGTCCAATTTAGAGCAAATGATGACTAAATTTATTTCTGCAACAGAGACGAGATTTCAGAACCAAGATGCATCCATAAAGGGGTTAGAGAATCAAATTGGACAATTGGCTAAGCTGATTGCTAATAGGGAGCAAGGAACTTTACCAAGCAACACGGAAACTAACCCAAGAGAACATGTGAAGGCGGTGGAATTGCGTAGTGGAAAAACACTCGGGTCTAACGAGGAAAAGACCAAGCACGGTGAGGATGAGGTGAAAAATCGAGGAGGTAAGTCTTCTAACTCTACATCTACACCTATTGCACAGAATAAAATTGTTATCCCTCCACCTTTTCCTGCAGCAATGAAGAAAGCTAAATTAGATGCACAATTTGGTAAATTTCTTGAGATATTTAAAAATTTGCATATTAACATTCCTTTTGCTGATGCTTTATTGAATATGTCAAGTTATGCAAAATTCTTAAAAGATATCTTAGCAAATAAGCGGAAGCTAGAAGATCATATGACGGTGAATTTGACCGAAAATTGCTCCGCTTTAGTTCAAAACAAGATGCCTCCGAAGCAAAAAGATCCAGGGAGTTTCTCGATACCTTGCATTATTGGTGACATTAATTTTCATAAAGCTCTATGTGATCTTGGTGCGAGTATTAATCTGATGCCTTTTTCTGTGTTTAGGAGACTGGGATTAGGTGAACCCAAGCCAACCAGGATGTCGTTGCAGCTGGCTGACAGATCTGTCAAGTATCCACGTGGGATTATCGAAGATGTTCTGGTGAAAGTGGATAAGTTTATTTTTCCTGCAGACTTTGTGGTACTTGACATGGAGGAAGATTTAGAGATGCCTTTAATCCTAGGGAGACCGTTTCTGGCTACAGGGAAAGCACTGATTGATGTTGAGGAGGGGAAATTGAGACTGAGAGTTGGAGAAGAAGAAATTATTTTTGATGTTTTCAATACTCTCAAGCACACAATGCACAATGATAGTTTCTTTCGTATTGATGTCTTGGATTTGCTTATTTGTGATTTTGTGCAGGATGGATTGAAAGAACCATTGGAGGCCACTCTCACTACTGAAAAGCAGGAGGACGAGCTAGACGAGGAAAAGATGGAGATGGTAGCTCATTTGAATGCCATTCCACCTTGGAGAAAGCAAGTGAGGCTTAGACTAGAGGAATTGGGAGACAGAAAAGATTTAATGCCTCAAAAGTCAAGCCTAGAGGAGCCACCTACTTTGGAGCTCAAACCATTACCTCCACATCTCAAGTACGTATATCTAGGAGAAAATAATAAATTGCCTGTTATTATTTCCTCTTCTTTGACAGATGATATGGAGAGTAAGCTCTTGGGAGTCCTCAAGGAGCATAAAGGAGCGTTCGCTTGGAAGGTTTCGGACATAAAAGGGATAAGTCCTTCGATCTGCATGCACAAAATTCTGATGGAAGATAAATACTCACCTCTAGCACAACCACAAAGGAGACTCAATCCAAAGATGCAAGAGGTAGTAAAAGCTGAAACACTTAAACTTCTGGATGCAGGTATTATCTATCCTATCTCTGATAGTGCGTGGGTAAGTCCTGTACAATGTGTGCCTAAAAAGGGTGGGATTACTGTTATTGCTAATGAAAAAAATGAGTTGATTCCCACTAGAACTATTACGGGTTGGCGTGTATGCATAGATTATAGGAAATTGAATGATGCAACCCGTAAAGATCACTTTCCCTTGCCATTTATCGATCAAATGATTGAACGATTAGCAGGTCATGAATTTTATTGCTTTTTAGATCGATATTCGGGATACAATCAAATCACAATTGCACCTGAGGACCAAGAGAAAACTACTTTTACTTGCCCTTATGGTACTTTTGCGTTTAGGCGTATGCCCTTTGGTTTATGCAATGCACCTGCAACATTTCAAAGATGCATGACCGCTATCTTTCATGACATGACTGAAAATTTTCTTGAAATCTTTATGGATGACTTCTCTATTTTTGGCTCCTCATTTAATGAATGTTTAGAGAATTTGAACTTGGTGTTAGTTAGATGTGAGGAGAGCAATTTGGTGTTGAATTGGGAGAAGTGTCATTTTATGGTTCAAGAGGGGATTGTGTTAGGACACAAGGTATCGGAGAATGGAATTGAGGTTGACAAAGCCAAGGTGGAAGTAATCAAAAACTTACCCCCACCTTCATCAATAAAAGGAGTTAGAAGTTTCCTAGGGCATGCTGGTTTTTATAGGCGTTTCATTAAAGATTTTTCCAAAATTTCTAAACCTTTATCCTCTTTGTTGATGAAAGATGCTGAATTTAATTTTGATTATACTTGTCTGCATGCATTCGAGATACTCAAGGAAAGCTTGGTGACAGCACCTGTTCTGACTGTCCCTGATTGGGAGCTACCGTTTGAGGTGATGTGCGATGCTAGTGATACAGCTGTTAGTGCGGTGCTGGGTCAAAGGAAGAACAAGGTATTTCATACCATCTACTATGCAAGTAAGACTTTAAATGATGCTCAATTGAATTACGCTACTACTGAAAAGGAATTGCTTGCTATAGTATTTGCTTTCGACAAATTTCATTCATACCTTGTTCTGTCTAAAGAAACTGTGTATATAGATCATTCTGCCCTAAAATACTTGCTTGCTAAGAAAGATGCGAAACCTAGGTTAATTAGGTGGATTTTATTATTGCAAGAATTTGATCTCGAAATTCGAGATAAAAAGGGTGTGGAAAATGTAGTTGCTGACCACCTGTCTAGGCTTGAGCATGTTAGAATTAAGGGCAGTGACGATGATATTGATGACTGGTTTCCTGATGAACAATTGCTTGAGGTAAATGCGTACCCTTGGTATGCCGATTTTGCAAATTTTCTTGTCACTGGCACACCTCCACCTAATTTATTGTTTCACCAAAGAAAGAAATTCTTTTCAGACGTGAAATATTATTTTTGGGAGGAACCGTTCTTGTTTAAAATTTGTGCAGACTCCATGATAAGAAGATGTGTGGCGGAAGAGGAAACCAATCAAATTCTGAACCATTGTCATGACCGTGAGGTAGGTGGTCACTTTGGACCCACACGGACAAGCATCTAAGGTACTTGAATGTGGTTTATATTGGCCAAATCTTTTTAAGGATGCTCGTTTGTATGTTCTCAATTGTGATAGATGCCAACGCACAGGTAATATTTCAAACCGTCATGAGATGCCTTTAAATAACATTATTGAGTGTGAAATATTTGATGTGTGGGGGATTGATTTTATGGGTCCTTTTCCTGCGTCTTTTGCAAAGAAATTTATTCTGGTGGCAGTGGAGTATGTATCTAAATGGGTGGAGGCAGAGGCTTGTGCCACTAATGATGCACAAGTGGTGTTTAAATTTTTGAAGAAACATATTTTTAATCGATTTGGTGCACCACGTGCAATCATAAGTGATGGTGGCACCCATTTTTGCAACAAAATTTTTGATAAACTGTTAGGCAAATACGGTGTCACCCACAAGGTTTCACTCCATACCATCCCCAAACTAGTGGACAAGTTGAAGTATCCAATCGAGAAATTAAGAGGATTTTAGAGAAAACGGTTAATGTGAATAGGAAGGACTGGTCCATTCGGTTAGATGATGCTTTGTGGGCGTATCGTACTGCTTTTAAAACACCTATAGGCACTACATCATATAGGTTGCTTTTTGGTAAAGCATGTCATCTACCAGTCGAATTAGAGCATAGAGCATATTGGGCGACCAAAGCACTAAACTTTGATTTTGCTCTTGCAGGTGAAAAACGATTGCTGCAGTTGAATCAGTTAGATGAGTTTCGGGGAAGAGCTTATGATCTTGCACTATCTTACAAGGAACGCACCAAACGAGCCCATGACAATTACATTATAAGAAGGGAATTCAAAGTGGGTGAAGCGGTGTTGGTATACAATTCTCGCTTACGACTCTTTCCGGGCAAGTTAAAGTCAAGGTGGTCAGGACCATTCACTATAGCCAAGGTGTTCCCATCGGGTGCAGTGGTGTTGCATGATGGCAAGGACGGGAGATTTACTGTGAACGCTCAAAGATTGAAGCACTATATCGGTGGCACAATTGAGCCACAAATTGGAGTCACTCGGCTCCATGACAGTCATTGAGGACATGGGTGAAGAGTCGAGCTCTAGACTATAAATTGAGAACCACTTCTACTCCTTATTTTGATTTTGATTATATTTTTTTTTTAGTTATTAATCGCATCATTTGCATTTAGGTAGTTGCATGGCATTGCATTCAAATTTTTTTCTCGAACACTTCTCGCTCGGGCGGTCAAAACTGACCGCCCCAGCGGGTACTCGTTTTTTTTTTTTTTAAAAAAAAAAAAAAAGTCTTTTGCGAAAACGTCTCGCCAGGGACGGGAAAAATATACCGCCCTAGCGAGTCGCGCAGATTAAAAATTTTTCTCCCCGAGAACTTCTTGCTCGGGCGGTCAATTTTGACCGGCCTAGCGAGTCGCACAGATTAACAAAAAAATTTTTTTCCGAAAACTTCTCGCTCGGGCGGCCAGTTTTGACCGCACTAGCGAGTCGCGCAGATTATAAATACTTTCCTCTTCTCTTTTCCTCCCCACTTCGAACCCTACTACTCCCCTCCGATTTTCGGCACCCCCCCTCCATCTTTTGTGCTCAATCCTTATTATTTGGTGATTTTTCAGGGCAAAGACTCAATCTTGGTCCATACACTCCACGAGGAAGCATTTAGGCTACAAGATTTTCTTCTCCGGAGGTCTTTCAAGCAACTCCGGTCATCTTCCACATATTCCGGTGAGCTTCTCCGGCGACCCTCAACAATTTTCCGGCGGTTGGATACTTTGTGCACTCCAATCTCTACATGGCACCCAAAAGATCTAAGGTAACTCACGGTGCTTCTAGTTCTCGTTCCACTCCATCTATGTTTGTGAATGAAAAAGCTAGGGAGAGATTTGAGCATGCTAGACTACATAGGAAACCAATCCCTGAGCGTGGATTTAGCTCGTTTCTTATCGGTCAATTTTCGGAGTCCCAAATAGAAAGAAGAGGGTGGAATACCTTTGTAGCACAACCGAATGCAGCAGTGGTTCCGGTTGTGCGTGAATTTTATGCCAATGCTCCGGAGGGAAATGAGTCGAAGGCATTTGTGAGGGGACATCTAGTCCCGTATGATCCCAAGACGATCAATGATATGTTGGGTTTACCGTCGGTGAACGATTCGGTGTTTCAAGCGTGGGTGCTTAACCCGGATTATGATTTGATCATTCGCACACTCTGTTATCCAGGCACCACGTGGAAACAACCGGGGACTTACACGATCTTTCTTGAAAAGTTTTTGAAAGTGGAGGGGGCATTGTGGTATGCATTCTTGTCTAAGAGATTGATGCCGGTCGGTCATACGAGTGATGTGCAGCGTGAGCGGGCGGTTGTTCTCTATGCCATCTGTACTGGGATGGTGATTGATGTGGGCAGGCTCATTTTCGGACAGCTTAACATGTGCATTAATAGCAGCAATTTGGCTTTTTACTTCCCGACGATAGTGACTGATATGTGTGCCCGAGCGGGGGTGATATTCGAAGATGATGATGAGTGGTTACCGCCGATGAGAGCCATTGATGAGGCTCTCTATAAATCCAAGAGGGAGAAGAGACATGATGAGCTGCCCGAGGAGGTATTTTTCGATTATGGGATAGCAGTTCAACCACCTCTGGCCTTAGGACATTCACCACCACCCCCGCAGCCACGCCGCCATGCCATGCGAGATCGTGTCGCCGAATTGGGCGCTTGGACCCATTATCAGACGAAGTACCAGTCCGTTAATCAGGCACATATTCAGAACATCGAACACCTGGTGCAGGGGATCTCAACTCATTTGGGCATCGACACTTCCGGACGGCCACCTACACCCGCATACCCGCCACCCTTCCAATTTCAGTACAATTATCATATGCCCCCAGCAGCTGAAGAGGGAGTTCCACCGCCGGGGAATGAGGAGGAGGGTGATTTCTGATCAGGGGAGTTTACTGTTTCCCCTTTCTTTTTATTTTGCATATTCTATCTTTGCATTTAAATTCATGAGTTTTTTTTTATGTTTTTAGTGTTTGTTTCGTTTTGTGCACTGAGGGCATTGCACAACTCTAGTATGAGGGGGGTAGATTGTTATGTTTGCTTAGTTAATTGGTTTTAAATTGTTGCATTTCTTTTATTTGGTATCGTTTATGGTGAGAAAACATAGTGTATGAGCCAATGATGATGTTGAATTGATAGTATACAAAAGTGTTGATTGGGTCACCTCATGAATGGTACTCTTGATTGTTAAAGCCTGAATTTTGGCACAAAGTTGAACTTTTTGAGCACATATGTGTGGGGACTAGAATTTTGTAGGAATAATGGTGCAATTTGAAGGTTTTGTGTGGTTAACTTGAAAGGCATCATTTATGAGTTGATTTAGCATGTAAACCCGTGAAAATAAGTCACTAATTGGGACCTTGAATGAGAACATGTGATTTGCCTTGAACTTCACATATACCCCCTTTTTCAATGCACTGAATTAAAATATCATACTCCTAACCAGCTGTAATCCAAAGTATATATTCTTAGCCTAGGGAGTACACGTGTGAAAATTGTGCTTAAAAAAAATATATATATATATCGAAAAAGAAAAAATTGGTGGAGATGTAAGGTGAGGGGGAGCCGAAATAAAAGGAATGAAATTCTATTCCTGGGCTAAAAGTTGGAGATGTAAGGAGACGAGGAAAGTCAGACGAAAAGTCTTGACGATTGCACAATGAAAATGATCGGTGTACTCCCGACTGTTAGCCACTTGAGCTTATTTTCCTTCTTTTCGACACCCTTCTCTGCACTTGAGAATCGAATAAAGTTCAAATTATGGTTAGTGATAAATGGACACGGGGGTGTATGCTAGTGAGACTTGTATTGAAGTGCTTATTGAGTGACTCGCATGATCGGATGATTGATCTATTTGAAGTACGAATGACTAGACCCATCATGACACACACACACGTTCAAATTAGTGTCGAGATTTATGTGTAGATGAGAATGAGTATTCGTTTGTGATTTGACTTGATTATGATTTGTATGTGGGAAAGTTCACTGAGGCATGAGCATATAAGTGTTAACTCACCATTGACATTTACTTGTGTTGGTTATTTCTTGTTTGAGTATTTTGTGTTTGTTGTGTTTGTTTAGAATCTCGTGCTTTAACCTATTTTGCTCGAGGGCGAGCAAAAGGTTAGTATGAGGGGGTTGATAGGACTCGTTTTTATGTGTTTTTAGTGTTGGTTTTGAGTCGCATTCATGCATCATATTAGTTTGTTTAGTTTAATTTTGCATCTTTTTAGCATTATTTAGCATTTGACTGACCTCGTGTATTTTGTGGTGATTTTGTAGGAATTGAACCAAAGAGTGGGAGAAACTTTGGCATAATGTCGAAGAGGATTCGCTAGGGCGGTCAAAAGTGACCGCCCCAGCGAGCATTGTGGTCTGGCCAAGGATTATTTTGCGCAAGTGTCTCGCTAGGGCGGTCAAAAGTGACCGCCCCAGCGAAACCAGGGACATGCTCGAGGAAGCTTATTCGAGGACCTCTCGCTAGGGCGGTCAAAATATACCGCCCTAGCGAGAAGCGAGATTGAGAAAGATTTGTTTCCAAATTTCTAGGGACTCTATCCTACACCATAACCTAACACACGAGAACAGCAGCCGTTTTTCATCCTTTATCAGACTTTTCATCATTTTTCTTGGAGAGGAGGCTAGGAGCAAAGGAGATTTCGAAGACCTCGAGATTTCCACGCGTCGTGGCCGTCATCCATCGTCATCTTTAGTATTTTCATTATTCAGTATTTTATTTCTTACATTGATTGTTGGTTTTTATCATGAATTTCAGTAGCTAAACTCTAGATTTGTTGGGATTTGAGGGGATCCTACCCCGTACTCGGTGTTTAACATTATTTCTCGACGTTTTCATTAGTGAATTGTTTATGCTATTGTTCTTTCGTGTTTCAATCGAAGCCTAGCTAACTTCCTTTGATTATTTCATGTTGTTGATGAGTTCGATAGAATAGTTAACAATAGGATCAAATAGTATAAACCACGGATTTACAATTTTAGTAGATATACGGAATTGGGTACGTGTCGATAGTGATAGTTCACCCGAATGAAAGCTAGTGGATTCCATAGAATGTAATGCAATCTTGAACTGTTAAATATTTGAGGACACTTGAGTACTGCATGTTTTTTATTAGTATTAATATAGCTCGACAGAGTATATTAATTAGTCTAGGGAATTCCGTCGAACGCACGAGTAAAATTCGAGTGTAATTATTTAAACACGAGTGGTAGGTGAACTGATAATTCCCAACCAATTCATTTCTCATTTGATTTAATCCAAATTAATCATTGCGTTCTTGAACACGTTTTCTTTGCAATTTAATTATTTTAATTGTTTACTTTACATTAGTTTAATCATCAACTCAATTTATCGTTGCTAAAGAAATTTTACTTGAAAATAAAAAATAGTGTAACGCAGTCCTTGTGGAACGATACTCGTATTCACTTACGTTTATTATAACTTGACTATCATGCACTTGCGATATTTAAATCGAGCTTTCATTTCTCCCCGAGAACTTCTCGCTAGGGCGGTCAAGCAGCTAGAGCAGTTGTGGCTGCAAGAGTAGATGGTTCTCCTTCTCTGGTCTGCAGCTCAAATTCATAAGCCTTTAAATCAGCAAACAGATCATGAAGTTCAATCTGGTTCAGATCTTTGGACTCCCTCATTGCCATGGTTTTGACATCCTATTCCTTGGGAAGACCTCTCATTACCTTTAGTGCAATCTCTTTGTTGGTATACAATTTTCCAAGTGCATTTAACTCATTGATAATACTGCTTACTCTTTCATCATACTCGTGCATTGATTCTCCTGCTTTCATTTTAATGTTATCAAACTTTTGAACAGCAACAGAAAGTTTATTTTCTTTGGTTTGATCATTTCCTTCACACAGCTGGATCAGCTTTTCCCAAATTTCTTTGGCTGTCTTACACATCTTTATTTTGCTGAAGGTTACTTTGTCCAGCGTTTTTTACAGAATGTCTTTAGCCACATTATCAAGATTTGCTTTTCTTTTATCTTCAGTTGTCCATTCATCTCTAGGCTTTTCTATTCTTTGTGGTGCCCCTTCTGTTATGGCAACTGCTGTATTTGTTTTTAGAATCTTCATGGGTCCATCAGTTATGACATACCACATGTCATCATCTTGTGCAGCTAAATGAGCCTACATTCTGATTTTCCAATCATCAAATTCTTCTATAGAGAACATATGATTTTTGTTGAATGAAGTCATGCTAGCAAGTTTATAGATCAAAAGTATTCAAGAACAAGATTCAACCGCTCTGATACCACTTGATATGATCGATTAACGTATCAAGAGTGTTTAGAAAGGGGGGTTGAATAAACACTCACAATTAAAACTGATCTTTTCGAATTTTGAGTTCAGTTTGGTGACAAACTGATTCTCGGAATCTTGTTGGTCAATGACAATCAGTTAAACTAAAGTAGTTGCGGAAAGTAACTGACTGAAAGATAGAATACAAAACTGAAATAAAATACACAAGGATTGTTTCTGGATGTTCGGAGATTTCAATTACTCCTACGTCACCCCTTCTATCTCAAGGATAGGATTTTCACTAAAAGACTTTGATCGAATACAAGATTTGTACCGACCCACTTCAGTTTGGACTTATCACTGCCAAAAGCTGAAACTCTTAGTATTACAAAATGTTCTCAGTGCGTAACTGATCTTAGCACTATCGAATTTAACGATTATTACAAAGTGCTAGTGAGCTCAAATTGTAGCCTTGACTGCTACGAATAAATCAAGTAAGAGTGAGCTAAGATTTTGGCAGAATAACAGCAAGCTTTGAATGGAATGATCTTCATTTTTCTTCAGCTATTCATCTGTCATATTTATAAGCTTCCCTTCCAACGGTAACTTGAGATATATTTGAATCTTTGTATCCGTTGATTGCCACTTTTGTTTGCTTCATTTATTGTAATACGGCGTCTTAACTGCTTTAGCCAAAATGCGTTGTTCTAAGCTATATTGATTGAAGTGCGGCGTTTCATATTCAGTTGCAGTCTTCTATGTCTCTTTGACGATTGAATGTTCTTTCCCGAGACATGTTCAGTTGAAGGATGCTTAGCTTAAAAGCATACGGCTGAATGTATCAACTGATCGGTTTCAACTGATCGGTTTTCTTTATTAGATCAGCTGATTTCAGTTGTGCTGAATATAATTGCGCGTATCAGTTGGTTCATATTTTGTCAAACGCCGGAATTTAGTTTCCAACAGGTAATATGTATTTTTACGATTTAAATAAGGGTATTAGGTTTTCAAACACTCATAAATCATCACCCATCAGCCGTGTAACACCTTTAACACACAATTCACATTTTCGAAAATTTAGGAGGAAAAGAAAGCTTGTGTCCTTCGTCGTCCGGTCGTCCAACGTCGCACCCTCGCCGAATATCGTATATTCGAGCATTATAAACGCAAAGGCACGTTTTCTAAACCTTTTCAAACATCATACAAATCATATTATGTGTGTTTTATTTGATTATGCATGAAAAATACATGGGTTCGATTATATTACGGTACGTTACGTATTTTCAAAGTTTTAACGATTTTATGTTTATTTGAAAAACGTTTTAGATTCCGGCGGACACGCTGCCAATACATGATAAATTATGAAAGATTTATAGCAAAAATATGAAAAAATAAGTTAGAGAAGAATGCTGGAAACCGTAGGATTTTTAAACAAAGAAACCGTGAGTTTGAGTTTTGTGCGCATGTTTTGGTTTTTAGTGACTCGTTGTTTTTCATGGTGCTTGTGGGCTAGCCAGGGCTGGTTGGGGGCTTGGCTAGGGTCAGGTTCGAAGGCTAGGTAGGGTCCTAGGGTGGCTAGGTGTAAGGTCCGAGATTTTATCATTTTAATCCCTGATTATTTAATTTATGAATTTTGGAATGTTGAGTTATATTCTCTGGTTTTACAATTCTATAGGATTGAAAATGAATTAAAAAGAGTTGATAGGACCAAATTGCAAATAGTGAAGATTTCAGGGGCTAAAGTGCAATTAGGGATTTGAGTGGGACACTTGTCACACCTTGCATGAGATATATATATATATATATATTGTAATTTCTCAACGTTTTCAGAAGGAGGAAACCGAAAACATTCTCTGGAGAAATCCCTCAAACTTCATTTTGGTTTTGAATTATGATTTCACAAGATCCGTCTATCAGAATTTGAATCCGGACACAGTACCGTGCTCCTCTCGTAGACAGCTACAACAGGACGTAAGTTTTATTATGTTTTATTATGATTTGAAAATATGATATTTGAGGAATCGGATATGATTGATATATGGTGTTGTTAAGATATTAGACATCATAGAATCCAAATCGGATTGAAGAACAGATTGTTTATGGAATTGTTATGATTTTTCAGATATTGGATTGAGATTATTCAGATTTTTGAGATTATGGATTGTATTGGCTATTGGTTATGATTTGTAATTGATATCTATTGCTGTCCGAGTTGACGGGGATATCGAGATTGTACCGTTATGCCGTCGATATTAAATTAGATTGAGTATTGATCAGAACAGACTTGAGTCGAGTTGAATATTGATATTTTACCTGTTGAATATGTCATTTCAGATTGTATTGACAGCTTTGAATTCAGACTTCCACTTCGTCAGACCGAGACTACAAAAGAAAGGTATAAATCAATGTTGAACCGGGAGAATGACTCGAGTGAGATAGAACTTGAGTTTCCCAAAACCACATATTTATTTGCCATGGTTTTCAGATATTTGAATTCATTGCATTTATATATGCTTGTTCTATTGATTTATAGAAATCATGTATTAGACGATTGATTTGAGATAGAGAGTCTTTGGCAGATGTGCCAAGTCGTGACAAAGTTATTGGCAGAGGTGCCAGGGCACTGAACGTTTGGTCTATATCGATGTTGCTTAGAATGCAGATCAGCTTCTATTGCAGATATTCGATATAGTGTACCAAAGTCTGGGAATAAGAACGTACCACCATCTAGCTGAGGAGAGTAGGTGAGTTGTTGCGTTCTTATTCAACTGGGATCCCTAGACTAGGCCAGATCGAGTCGAGTCAAAGAATAAGAGTCAGAGCTTGATTTACATGTTTATATCGATTTATGTTTCAGATTATGATTCATACTTTTAATAAATGTGTATGATTTTATACATTGCATGTATACATTGTTTATACTGAGAATTCTATTCTCACCGGAGTTATCCGGCTGTTGTTGTGTTTGTATGTGTGCATGACAACAGGTGGGACAAGATCAGGGTCAAGAAGAGAATGAGATATGGTGATTAAAGTGGTGATTCCGGACTTAGATGTAGAACTAGTAGTTTATCACTGGTTATGTGATTGAGATGACACTAGTTTGTTTATGATTGTACTTTGAACAGATTTTGTACTTTAGATCATGATGTAGATATTGCACGGATCTTGTATTTAAATAAAATGGAATATAACTTGTTGTATAGATTTGTACACTTGTTTATACAGGGCCCAATAAAAAAATAAAAAAATAATAAAAAAAATTAGACCCAGTTTAATTAATTGATCCAATTATTCCCAAAGAACGATTAAGAAGATGATTAGCGTCCGGGTCCCCACAACAAGTGGTATCAGAGGAGTAGGTTTTTTACACTGAGATAAAACTAGAGCAGTAGGTTTTTTTAGACTGAGATCGAAGCTAGTGAGCGGGGTAGATTACGTTTTCGTTCTTGCTTTTGTGTGCTAGCATGTTTACTGCTTTAAAATACATGTTTACCTGATTATCTGATTTGATTGATAAAGTGTATTATTATGAATGACTCAGAACCGATTCTTGATCAGAGGTAAGATGATCAGAGGAGGTCTGAGATAGAACTGTTATTTGGATTAATAATCGTTTTGATAATCAGATATACCTACTCGAAGAGCCCCAGAACAGGGTAGTACCTCAGGTAATCAGATGGATGTTACTGCTACACCGATGGAAACACTATTGAAACGCTTCCAGTCATTCAAACCGCCAACCCTGAAGGGCACTGAGACTTCAGTTGATTGTGAGAGTTGGCTTGATTACATTGAGATGCTGTTCGATTCCCTGGATTATACAGATGAGCGGAGAGTTAAACTGATAGGGCACTAGTTGCATGATGTTGCAAAGAATTGGTGGTTTACGACAAAGGGAGTATTGGAGCATCGAGGTACGACTATTACTTGGAAAGTCTTTAAAGCTGAATTCTATCAAAGATTTTTCCCAGTATCGTACAGAAAAGACAAGGGTGCAGAGTTTGCTAATCTGAGACAAGGTCAACTGAATATTGAAGAGTATGTGGTCAAGTTCTCTACCTTGCTGCGATTTGCTCCACATGTTGCCGAGAATGATGAAGTCGTTGCTGATCAGTTCATCAATGGGCTGAATCCTGAGATATTTACATTGGTGAACACTGGGCGACCAAATAATTTTGATGATGTCTTGAACAGAGCAAAGGGAGCCGAAGCTGGTCTGATTAGACAGAAAGGAGCTTCGTATGTCACACCAGCACCGAGACCACAGCAACCACCCTCAACGCAGTTCCAACAACCCCCTCCCAGATTTGAGAGTGGCAGCAGTAGCAGTGGCAAGAGAGATCAGCCGAAAGCCAGAGGGAAACAGTTTAAGAAGTCAGGGAGCAGTTCATCTAGCTCCAGTGGTTCCCGACAGAGTTATACAGGGGCCTATTGCAGAACTTGTGGTGGAAGACATCCCACAGAACAATGCCGAGGAGTTTTTGGCGTTTGCAACATTTGTAAAACAGCCAGGACATTTTGCCAGAGTCTGTCCACAGAAAGATTCTCAGAGATCCCAGGGTGCAGAATAATCTGGATCAGTAGCTCAGACTGGTAGACGACCATCTGCTATTCACTCTTTCCAGCTAGCACCATCTACCTAGTCACAGCCGAGGCTTGGAGGAAGCCAGACTGTTAGCCGCCTCCTAGACAGCAGGCCAGAGTTTTTGCTTTGACTGAAGAACAGGCCCAGGACGCACCTGATGATGTTGTTGCAGGTAACTGTTCTCTTTGTGGTTATCCTGCTTATGTATTGATAGATACTGGTGCATCTCATACATTCATATCTGAGCGATTTGCATTGATGCATTCCTTGCCTGTCGAGTCATTATCTACTGTAGTATCTGTCTCTTCGTCTTTAGGGAGAGGTCTTATATCAGTGACATCTGTTAGATCTTGTATACTGCGGTATGATGAGCATGAGATTGAGTTAGATTGTATCTTACTTGGGTTGTCTGATTTTGATTGCATTATCGGTATTGATATGCTAACCAAGTACAGAGCTACCGTTGATTGTTTCCATAAGATTGTGAGATTCAGACCTGACATGGCTGATGAATGGAAATTCTACGGTAAGGGTTCTAGAGCTAGAATTCCTTTGATATCTGCGTTATCTATGACTCGATTGTTACAGAAAGGAGCAGAGGGGTTCCTTGTGTATTCAGTAGACGTACTGAAATCGAGCCCAGCATTGGCAGATTTGCCAGTGGTATGTGAGTTTGCTGACGTCTTCCCAGATGAGATTCCGCGCTTGCCTCCAGTAAGAGAGATAGACTTCAGCATCGAATTAGTGACAGGTACCGTTCCGATTTCTAGAGCTCCATACAGAATGGCACCGATAGAATTGAAAGAGTTGAAAGATCAGTTGGAAGATTTACTGGCCAAGGGTTACATCAGACCGAGTGTTTCTCCTTGGGGTGCTCCAGTACTGTTTGTGAGAAAGAAAGACGGTTCAATGAGACTTTGCATTGACTACCGGCAACTGAACAAGGCTACGGTAAAGAACAAATATCCCTTGCCTCGCATTGATGATTTGTTTGATCATTTGCAGGGTTCTTTTGTATATTCCAAGATCGATCTGAGATCTAGATATCATCAGCTGAGAGTCAGATACTCTTATATCTCGAAGAAAGCTTTCAGAACCAGGTATGGACACTATGAGTTTATTGTCATGCCATTTGGTCTTACAAATGCTCCAGCTGTATTTATGGGATTGATGAACCGTGTGTTTCAGAAATATCTTAATGAGTTTGTGATTATTTTCATTGATGATATTCTGATATATTCGAAGAATATGATTGACCATGCTGAACATTTGAGAATTGTTTTGAGAACATTGAGGGCTGAGAAATTATATGCCAAACTGTCCAAATGTGAGTTTTGGTTGAGACAGGTATTTCTGGGTCACATCATATCTGGTGATGGGATTTCTGTTGATCCTAGCAAAGTCGAGTCCGTGATCAGTTGGCCGAGATCGACATCTGTGCCAGAGATACGCAGTTTTATGGGTTTAGCAGGATATTATCAACGATTCATTAAAGATTTCTTCAGCATTGCTAAACCTATTACGCAGCTGACTCAAAAGAATGCTCCGTTTGTTTGGTCAGAGGCTTGTGAATCTAGTTTTCTAGAGCTGAAGAAGAGATTGACCAGTGCTCCGGTGTTGACTATTCCTTCAGGTACTGGTGATTTCGTTGTTTATTGTGATGCTTCTCACAGAGGATTGGGTTGTGTTTTGATGCAGCGAAGGCATGTTATTGCATATGCTTCGAGACAGTTGAAGCCACATGAGACTCGATACCTGATTCATGATCTTGAATTGGCTGCTATCGTGTTTGCATTGAAGATATGGCAACACTATCTATACGGTGAGAAAATTGAGATATATTCTGATCATAAGAGTTTGAAATATCTTTTTACACAGTCTGAATTGAATATGAGACAAAGAAGATGGCTTGATTTACTGAAAGACTTTGATTGTGAAATCAAATACTACCCGGGAAAATCGAATGCAGCAGCTGATGCACTGAGTCGAAAAGTATGTTCTTTGTCCTTATCGACTATTGGTGTTTCAAATTTGATTGAAGATTGTTGTCTTTCTGGATTAGTATTTGAGACCGATTGTCAACCTTTGAGATTGTATGCTATTCAAGCTGAGCCAGAACTTATTGTTAGAATCAAAGAAGCACAGAAAGTGGATCAGACTGTTCAGAACTCGATGTTGATGGTCAGATCAGGTCATCAATCAGAATATACGGTTCGTGATGATGTACTGTATGTGAATAATCGTATTGTTGTGCCGGATGTTTCAGAGTTGAGACAGCAGCTATTGACAGAAGCGCACAGCAGTCGATTTAGCATTCATCCTAGTGGCAGAAAAATGTATAACGATTTGAAAAGACAGTTTTGGTGGAAACAAATGAAATCAGAAGTCACAGATTTTGTATCTAAATGTTTAAATTGCCAACAGGTGAAAGCAGAGAGAAAGAAACCAGGAGGCCTACTGCATAGCTTATCGATTCCAGAATGGAAATGAGATCACATTTCCATGGATTTTGTGACACAATTACCGCGATCCTCCCGAGATTGTGATGCAATTTGGGTCGTTATGGACAGATTGACCAAATCAGTATGTTTTATTCCGTACAAAATGACGTACAGATATGACCAGATGGCAGATATTTATGTCAGAGAAGTGGTCAGTTTGCATGGTGTGCCGAATTCGATTGTATCAGATCGTGATCCTCGATTCACTTCCAACTTTTGGCACAGTTTGCAGCAGGCTCTGGGTACTACATTGCATTTTAGTACTGCATATCATCCTCAGACAGACGGTCAGTCAGAGAGGACTATCCAGACATTGGAGAATATGCTTAGAGCTGTAGTGCTAGATTTTGGCACTAGTTGGCAAGATTCTTTGCCACTATGTGAGTTTTCTTATAACAACAGCTATCAGACGAGTATAGAGATGGCACCGTTTGAAGTTGTATGGCAAGAAGTGCAGATCCCCTCTCTATTGGGATGATATCTCTGAGGTACCTGAGTTTGGACCCGATATGATTAAAGATATGACTGAGAAAGTGAAGCTGATTCAGAAGAGAATGAAGACAGCTCAGGACAGACAGGCCAAATATGCGAATACTCGACGCCGACCTCTAGAGTTTGAGGAAGGAGACAGAGTATTTTTGAAGATTTCTCCTTTCAGAGGCGTTATCAGATTTGGCAAACGAGGGAAGTTGTCTCCTCGTTACATTGGTCTTTATGACATTCTGGAGAAGATTGGTACTCGTGCTTATCGACTTGCTCTTCCGCCTTCTCTATCTGTAATACATGATGTCTTTCATGTATCTATGCTATGGAAATATCTCTCTGATGATTCTCATATTATTCAGCCAGACGAGGCCGAACTTGATGAAAGTCTGAGTTATGTTGAGAAACCTATTCAGATTCTTAATCGTAAAGAAAAGCAGCTTAGAACGAAGACTATTCCGCTTGTGAAAGTCCAGTGAAGTCGTCATGGCATTGAGGAAGCTACCTGGGAGACTGAATCAGATATGAGACAGGAATTCCCCGAGTTATTTCGCTGATGTGAGACTTTTATTTTAGCTTCTGTTATATCTCCTTATCTTATGTGATTTGATTGCCTACGATTTCGAGGACGAAATCATGTCTCAGAGGGGGAGAATTGTAAGGCCCGAGATTTTATCATTTTAATCCCAGATTATTTAATTTATGAATTTTGGAATGTTGAGTTATATTCCCTGGTTTTACAATTCCATAGGATTGAAAATGAATTAAAAAGAGTTGTGAGGACCAAATTGCAAATATTGAAGATTTCAGGGGCTAAAGTGCAATTAGGGATTTGAGTGGGACACTTGTCACACCTTGCATGATATATATATTGTAATTCCTCAACGTTTTCAGAAGGAGGAAACCGAAAACATTCTCTGGAGAAATATATATATATATATATATATATATATATATATATATTGTAATTCCTCAACGTTTTCAGAAGGAGGAAACCGAAAACATTCTCTGGAGAAATCCCTCAAACTTTATTTTTGTTTTGAATTATGATTTCACAAGATCCATCTATCAGAATTTGAATCCGGACACAGTACCGTGCTCCTCTCGTTGACAGCTACAACAGGACGTAAGTTTTATTATGTTTTATTATGATTTTAAAATATGATATTTGAGGAATCGGATATGATTGATATATGGTGTTGTTGAGATATTAGACATCGTAGAATCAAAACCGGATTGAAGAACAGATTGTTTATGGAATTGTTATGATTTTTCAGATATTGGATTGATATTATTCAGATTTTTGAGATTATGGATTGTATTGGCTATTGGTTATGATTTGTAATTGATATCTATTGCTGTCCGAGTTGACGGGGATATCGAGATTGTACCGTTATGCCGTCGATATTAAATTAGATTGAGTATTGATCAGAACAGACTTGAGTCGAGTTGAATATTGATATTTTACCTGTTGAATATGTCATTTCAGATTGTATTGACAGCTTTGAATTCAGACTTCCACTTCGTCAGACCGAGACTACAAAAGAAAGGTATAAATCAATGTTGAACCGGGAGAATGACTCGAGTGAGATAGAACTTGAGTTTCCCAAAACCACATATTTATTTGCCATGGTTTTCAGATATTTGAATTCATTGCATTTATATATGCTTGTTCTATTGATTTATAGAAATCATGTATTAGACAATTGATTTGAGATAGAGAGTCTTTGGCAGATGTGCCAAGTCGTGACAAAGTTATTGGCAGAGGTGCCAGGGCACTGAACGTTTGGTCTATATCGATGTTGCTTAAAATGCAGATCAGCTTCTATTGCAGATATTCGGTATAGTGTACCAAAGTCTGGGAATAAGAACGTACCACCATCTAGCTGAGGAGAGTAGGTGAGTTGTTGCGTTCTTATTCAACCGGTATCCCTAGACTAGGCCAGATCGAGTCGAGTCAAAGAATAAGAGTCAGAGCTTGATTTACATGTTTATATCGATTTATGTTTCAGATTATGATTCATGCTTTAATAAATGTGTATGATTTTATACATTGCATGTATACATTGTTTATACTGAGAATTCTATTCTCACCGGAGTTATCCGGCTGTTGTTGTGTTTGTATGTGTGCATGACAACAGGTGGGACATGATCAGGGTCAAGAAGAGAATGAGATATGGTGATTAATGTGGTGATTCCGGACTTAGATGTAGAACTAGTAGTTTATCACTGGTTATGTGATTGAGATGACACTAGTTTGTTTATGATTGTACTTTGAACAGATTTTGTACTTTAGATCATGATGTAGATATTGCACGGATCGTGTATTTAAATAAAATGAAATATAACTTGTTGTATAGATTTGTACACTTCTTTATACAGGGCCCAATAAAAAAAATAAAAAAAATTAGGTCCAGTTTAATTAATTGATCCAATTATTCCCAAAGAACGATTTAGAAGATTATTAGCGTCCGGGAACCCACACTAGGGTTCGAGCTTGGGGCTGGGGAAGGAGTCCACGCTGGATAGGAAACTTATGGAAGGAAATTTTATGTGTGGCCGAGAGTTGCAGGGTGTGGCTCGGTTTGGGGCTGGGCTAGGTGGTCCACCAAGGTCCTAGGATGACCGGCATGGGTCGGCTCAGGGGCTGGAGTGGTGGGCTCGCTGCTGGTTGAACAAAACGGGAGGGAGCGCAGCAGCAAAAGAACGCGCGCAGGTTGTCTTCCTGGTTCAGAAGCTTCGCTGCTTGGGTTAATGGCTTGGGCTGGTATGGGTAGGGTCTTGCAGTGGTCCAGGGATGGTTAGGGTCAGGGATGGTTTGTGGTTAGGTGGCTCGATGAGTCCTAAGGCAACTAGGAGTCCTAATGTTCCTATGATACTCACGCACACACGCATGCATATTGGGTCTCGGTTCCATGAGTGATTGGGTGAGCTAGGGGCTGGTTCTTTGGGCTGGGATTGGTCAAGAGGGTGCCTAGATGGGTTGGCTTGAGATGGCTTGGGCGCGGCTCGAGTAAATTGGGAGATGGCTCGGTAGGTTCATTAATGGGTCAAATTCAAAAATAATAAGAAGAAAATTGAATCCATGGGTCCACGGACGTGGCTCATGAATTGGAAGGGTAGAATAAATACTCAAAATGTTATGTTTAAAATTTGGAAGAAAAATTAAGAATTTATGAATTATCCGATATTTAATCACCGCACGAAACGCTAATTAAAGAATAAATTGAAAAGCATGATTTTAAGCTTCATAAAATTATTGAAAATTTTGTTTAAGCTTAAATAATTATTATAATAATTTCATGTCATTAAAAGTGAGAAAAAGATGAATTTGAGAATTTTTACGTCCAGGGGCAAAACGGTAATTTTACACTTAAGAAAATACAAAAACGCTTGGCAGCGTCCCGAAGGATCATAACGCATGTTAAATGATATTATATGATTTAAAATGATGATTGTGATGATAATATGTGTTTTTACGATTTATGGTAAAGCGGTGCAAATTACTATTTAAAATGTTATTTTTGGAAAGCTGTCGTATTTTATTATTTTTAAAGAAAAGTAAAATATTTTGAGGGATGTGAATTGTCTGTGACAAAATATATGATTTATGATATATGATTTTATGGGGATGTCGTGAGGGAAAAGGTCCCAGAGGGAAACCATTTACGGGAGAAGGCCTAGAGGAGCCCATTTACGGGAGAAGGCCTCCGAGGGAGCCCCGACGATCGTATTTCCATGGTGGAGCCTAGTGCACATCCCCATGGGCCATGTGGAGCTAAGACTGCAGTCGACCAAATGATAAAAACTAGTCACTTTCAAGGATCAAACTTCACCCAAAATGATATACGATTGAAAGCTTATGATAACAATGAGTTTTATGATATATGATTTATGATGATGATTAAAGCTAATTTTAAAATGAATTATTTATGCTCAAAGCTTATTTTAAATGATTTTTAAAGGATTTATTTATGCTTAAATTTATTTTAAAATAATTTTACTATTTATGATTTAATGATTTTTAATGGTTTATTTATGTTCAAAAGATTATTTTATAAAAAAATATGATTTTAATGCATGTGATTGTATATGTATTATTTGCTATCCATGGTTAGAACGTGTTGAGTCTTTAGACTCACTAGGTTTGTATGATGTAGGATTTAATTATTTATGGGAGGTGCTGACGATTGAATGGATCGAGTGCATCAGTACACACCCGAGGGCCTTTATGTTTCCGCACTAGCTAAATAGATTAAGGATTTAAATATTTTGTTAATGATTTTTATTAGAGATATTTTATGCTCAATTTTATTGTTAGCCGATCTTTTTAAAGGCGATTTAGGAATTTTGGTTAGTCGATGATTTAGGAATTTATTTTATGCACTTGAGATTTAAATTATTAAATTATCATGATTCGTGATTATGTTAAATTATTTTATTTAGTAATTTAGAATTTATGATTTAAGATTTGGAAAAAAAAAGTCGTGGTCCTTTCAGTTGGTATCAGAGTCAAGATTTTCCCCAAATGATTGTGTACTGTCACTTCGAGAAGCTCAAGAAGTCACACCTCAACTATGTGAGTTTTTACTGCTTAATATTTAATATGCTAAAATTCTTTTAATTGTTTATATGATACATGATATGCATGTTAGTTGCATGCTGCATGAAAAATGTTAAAATGGGTTATGGGATTTGATTAGGATATTGAAAAACTTAGAGGAAAATAGGGCGCATGTACTACTTGAGCTGGATTTAGGAGTCGACTTTGGGAAAAAAATTTGGGTTAGAATTGCAATTTTCAAGATTTTGATGACCGAATTGAAGAGTTAGAGGTTAAGTTTGAGACGGATAAGGGAATCTAAGCTTTGCAATCATCAAGTTAAGGAAAAATTTCGAAGGCGAAATTCAATTTAGGGGGGGGAGAATTGTAACGTCCGAAAAATCAGTCCACGTAAACCGCATGCATGCAAAATTATTTTAATCGCTTAATTGTTTTATTTAATTGATTTTAAATTCTAGCATGATGTTTATTTTATGATTAAATGTATGATTGCATGATTAAATGATAATATGACATGATTATATGAAATTAAGGATTTTATCCGAATATTCGATAATAGGCAAGGAAAGGAGACCGTGGACGACCAAGACAAGAATATGTATTTTTATTTAATTAATGGCAAGGCTTCCTAATATGATTTAAAAATGATTTAATTTTCCTAAAAATGTTGGAGTTCGAATTATTTTACGTGTCGAGCTCGATTTTCCCCGAGAAGCAGGTTTTTGGCAAACAAGGAGTTTTAAAAGATCAAAAATATTATTTTTGGGAAACTTATTTTATAAAATTTAATTATTTAATCAATTAAGTGTTATTGGGCCCAATTTTATTAATTTAAGTAGGCCCAATTACCCTTAAGCATGTAAGCTCAAAACCAAAGTCCATTAGCATATTAATTATTTATAAATAAGGGTATTAGGTTTTCAAACACTCATAAATCATCACTCATCAGCCGTGTAACACCTTGCACACACAATTCAGATTTTCAAAAATTTAGGAGGAAAAGAAAGCTTGTGTTCTTCGTCGTCCAACGTCGCACCCTCGTCGAATATCGTATATTCGAGCGTTATAAACGCAAAGGCACGTTTTCTAAACCTTTTCAAACATCATAAAAATCATATTATGTGCGTTTTATTTGATTATGCATGAAAAATACATGGGTTTGATTATATTACGGTACGTTAGGTATTTTCAAAGTTGTAACGATTTTACGTTTATTTGAAAAACGTTTTTGATTCCGATGGACACGCTGCCAATACATGATAAATTATGAAATATTTATAGCCAAAATATGAAAAAATAAGTTAGAGAAGAAGGCTGGAAACCGTAGGATTTTTAAACAAAGAAACCGTGAGTTTGAGTTTTGTGCGCATGTTTTGGTTCAAGTGACTCGTTGTTTTTCATGGGGCTTGGGGGCTGGCCACGGCTGGTTGGGGGCTTGGCTAGGGTCAGGTTCGAAGGCTAGGTAGGGTCTTAGGGTGGCTAGGGTTCGAGCTTGGGGCTGGGGAAGGAGTCCACGCTGGATAGGACACTTCTCGAAGGGAATTTTCTGTGTGGCCGAGAGTTGCAAGGTGTGGCTCGGTTTGGGGCTGGGCTAGGTGATCCACCATGGTCCTAGGATGATGGGCAGTGGTCGGCTCAGGGGCTGGAGTGGTGGGATCGCTGCTGTTTGAACAAAATGGGAGGGAGCGCAGCAGCAAAGGAACGCACGCAGGTTGTCTTCCTGGTTCAGAAGCTTTGCTTCTTGGGTTCAGGGCTTGGGCTGGTCTGGGTAGGGTCTTGCAGTGGTCCAGGGATGGTTATGGTCAGGGATGGTTAGTGGTTAGGTGGATCGATGAGTCTTAAGGCAACTAGGAGTCCTAATGTTCCTATGATACTCACTTAGAAACGCATGCAAATTGGGTCTCGGTTCTAGGAGTGATTGGGTGAGCTAGGGGCTGGTTCTTTGGGCTGGGCTTGGTGAGGAGGGTGCCTAGATGTGTTGGCTAGGGTTTGGCTTGAGGTGACTTTGGTGTGGCTCGAGTAAATTGGGAGATGACTCGGTAGGTTCATTAATGGGTCAAATTAAAAAATAATAAGAGGAAAATTGAATCCATGGGTCCATGGGTGTGGCTCATGACTTGGAATGGTAGAATAAATACTAAAAATGTTATGTTTAAAATTTGGAAGCAAAATAATGAGTTTTGGAATTATGCGAGATTTAATCGCCGCACGAAACGCTAATTAAAGAATAAATTGAAAAAGCATAATTTTAAGCTTCATAAAATTTTCAAAAAATATATTTAAGCTTAAATAATTATTATCATAATGTCATGTCATTAAAATTGAGAAAAAGATAAATTCGAGAATTTTTACATCCAGGGGAAAAACGATAATTTTACACTTAAGAAAATACGAAAATGCTTGGCAGCGTCCCGAAAGATCATAACGCATGTTAAATGATATTATATGATTTAAAATGATGATTGTGATGATAATATGTATTTTTACGATTTATGATAAAGCTGTGCAATTTATACTGTTTAAAATGCTATTTTTGGAAAGATGTCATATTTTATGATTTTTAAAGAAAAAGAAAAAATATTTTGAGGGATGTGAATTGACTGTGACAAAAATTATGAATTATGATATATGATTTTATAGGGATATCGTGAGTGGAAAAGGCCCCAGAGGGAGCCCATTTATGGGAAAAGGCCAAAGAGGGTTCCTGTCTATGGGAGAAGGCCCCCGAGGGAGCCCCGACGATCGTATTTTCATGGTAGAGCCTAGTGCATACCCCCATGGGCCATGTGGAGTTAAGACTGTAGTCGACCAAAGGATAAAAGCTAGTCATTTTCAAGGATCAACTTCACCCAAAATGATATATGATTGAAAGCTTATGATAAAAATGATTTTTATGATATATGATTAATGATGATGATTAAAGTTATTTTTAAAATGATTTATTTATGCTCAAAGCTTATTTTAAATGATTTTTAAAGGATTTATTTATGCTTAAATTTATTTTAAAATGATTTTACTATTTATGATTTAATGATTTTTAATGGTTATTTATGTTCAAAAGATTATTTTATAAAAAAAATATGATTTTAATGCATGTGATTGTATATGTATTATTTTCTATCCATGTTTAGAACGTGCTGAGTCTTTAGACTCTCTAGGTTTGTATGATGCAGGATTTAATTATTTATAGGTGGTGCTGACGATTGAGTGGATCGAGTGCATCAGTAAACACCCGAGGGCCTTTATGTTTCCGCACTAGCTAGATAGATTAAGGATTTAAAGATTTTGTTAATGATTTTTATTAGAAATAATTTTATGCTCAATTTTATTGTTAGCCGATCTTTTTAAAGGTCGATTTAGGAATTTTGGTTAGTTGATGATTTAGGATTTTATTTTATGCACTTGAGATTTAAATTGTTAAATTATTATGATTCGTGATTATGTTAATTTATTTTATTTAGTAATTATGAATTTATGATTTAAGATTAGAAAAAAAAGTCGTCGTCGTTTCATAGTAGGAAGCATTTTGGTGTCAAAATAGTGTGTTCACTGTTTTAGTTGCGTTGTATGATTGGTATCGTAATTTGAGGCGTCCTGGGAGTTTGAAACATTGCCATAGCATCCTAGGATGGGTCTGGAGGTGTTGGTTCATGGTCCGCACGATCGAGTTAGGAGGATTAAGCCACAAGTGTAGCGATTTCCGTTGGGTACCATTTTTCAGAGTTTACACGGACCCGTAGCCGGACCATGACACGGGCTTCTTGCCCTTGTTTCTTTTGTGGTGTGAAATTCCAGTGTCTACACGGACCTAGAGCCGGAACCTGATACGGGGTCCGTGCCTTCGTTAATTTCATAGGTTAAGTTTGCAGAGGCTACACGGACCTAGACCCGGATGTGTACACGGGATCCATATCCTCCATGTTTGGGAAAATATTGAGATTTTTTTTGGGGTTCGATGTCATGGTTTAGAACGATGATTAAACGAGACCGAGTCCCGTAAAATTTAGAACGCCATAAGAAAATTGTCATTTTTTTGGGGTGAGCATGATTAATATGTCTAAGTTATGAAAGATAAGTGCTTGAACTCATATTAGTATGTGCAGCATTTGCCCCAAGCGAGATATAACGAATCCCTCAACGCCATGTAAGTATGTTCGACGTGCAAAAAGAGAAAATATATTTTAAGTTTTTGAGGTATGCTAAATGTCTTGTAACCAATTATGAACGGGTTTGGAAATCGGTGAATGTGGCCGAGGACCTCTCCACCCCGGTAAAGCATGACCCCGGGTTTGGATCAGGATTGGAAAGCGGTAAAGCATGACCAAGGACCAATCCATCCGGTAAAGCATGACCGGGGATCTCATGTATGTGGTAATGGATTTTTCCTGCCAGGCTAATACTGTGGTTTAGTCTGAAGAGGCGCAATTATGTATGAGTCACTTGCTTTGAAACATATCTCTACGCAAAATGATGAAGTTATGCATGTTCAAGTATGTACGTTGCAAGTATGTTTATTAAAAAATTTTACGATGATGGCACGTCTATGTTTATGTTATTACGTTCAAGTTTATGTATGTACGTTCTACTTTTAAGTTGCATGTGGGTTTAATACGTATTACTTGTTATCTCTAGTTTATACATGTTGAGTTTTTAGACTCACTAGACTTGATCGATGCAGGTGAGGAAGACTTTGAGGAGACAAGGGATGGGGACCAATGAGCCGATCTGGACTGTGCAGGAGGCTAAACCCGAGGACCGCCCATGTTTTAAGATTTTATGTATGTTCAAATAATCTGATTTCATGATATTGTTTACGATGTTTAAACAAGTGCTTTTACAAACTTTGGTTTTGATTGTTTTATTGCAAATATTTTAGACGAACAGATAATTTTTATTGCAATTTGACTGAATACTACTTACTTAAGAAATTTTCATTTTTTCGCAAATTTTAAAATAGTTTAAAAGTATGGTACGTCACAGTTGGTATCAGAGCGGTGTTCTTGTAAAGGATTATGCATACTGCCAGTTGCGAGAAGCTTACGAAGCCACACCTCAAGTCTATAAGTTTTAAAGTTTTAAATTATTTCATGTAGTAAGCACCAAGTCATTATTTCAGCAAGTACATGTTTTAAGTCAAAATTACGTGCATCTTATGATATAGATATTATGCATATGCATGTTGGTTTTACGTGTTGGGTAAATTTTTGAACAATATGCCTCCCAGACGTAGGATTGTGCGTGAAGCAGGCAATGAGAATAGGGAAGCTCAGGATGAGGAGAGAGCCACTCCTTCTCGTCCACCTTTAAACATGGAGGCTCAGATGCTTGTAGGGATGACTTAGTTCTTCGCACAGTTTGCGAGGAACAATGCTGCAGTGGATACAGGGGCGAGGCCCAGACCAGAAACTGTCTATGAGAGGTTCAGGAGGATGGACTCGAAGGAGTTCTCGGGGACTACAGACCCAATGATAGCTGAAGGATGGATTAAGTCCATCGAGGTAATCTTTGAGTTTATGGAGCTGCAGAATGCAGACAGGGTTAGGTACGCCACATTTTTACTGACAAAAGAGGCCAGACTGTGGTGGGAAAGCGCGTCTGTGTCGGTGAATCTGCAGACTCTATCATGGGATGGCTTTAAGGAGGTCTTTTACTCCAAGTACTTCACTGAGGAAGTACGCTCCCACCTAACCAGGGAGTTCACGACGTTGCGCCAGGGAGACCGCAACGCTTATTTTGTGAGGAAGTTCGAGAGGGGGTGTCACTTCGTGCCCCTAATTGCTAACGATGCCCGGGAGAAGTTGAGGCATTTTATGGATGGTTTGCGCCCAATCTTGCGTAGTAACATGCGGGTTGCTGGTCCAACTACCTATGTCATTGCTGTAGCTAGAGCCTTGGTGGTAGAGCAGGACCAGAGAGACATAGAGGTCGATAGACAGGGCAAGAGGCACTACCAGGCACCTCAGCAGCAGCAACAGCTGCTCCTCCAATTTAAGAGGCCTCTCCAAGGACAGAAAGGGAAGAGGCCATTCCAAGGACCGCCAAAAGGCAAGGTTCCTATTCCTCAGCAGAAGGCCCCTCAGCGGCCGGGAGAGAACCCGTTGTGCCCGAAGTGCAACCGCCAGCATCCGAGATAGTGTTTATGGAGATCGGGCAAGTGCTTCAAATGCGGAGCCTGTGATCATATGCTGAAAGACTACCCACAGTGGAGGCAGCCGACCCAGGATAGAGTGTTCGCCATGCAGGCAGAGGAGGCGAACCTAGACACAACCCTGTTGACCGGTAACTTATTTAATTCAGCACCGCATTATTTTTGCTACAGATGTTTCAAATTTTATTTCGGATTATTAGTGTGATAGTTAGTATTTTTGGTGACTTGTGTAGAGATTCTCCTACTATGCTTGAGGTTAAGATTAGAATTTTTGGGATATAAGTTTGTGTGTTGTGATAACGTCTCTCAGGAAATATTTTCATAAATAGGGTAGCCACGAAGGCCTTTATAGATTCAGGGGCCACTCACTCTTTTATTTCGGAGATGTTCGCAGCCATGAGAAGCACAGTGAACACTTGGGTACAATTTTACAGGTCTTGCAGAGTCGCAAGTTGTTTGCAAAATTCAGTAAGTGTGAATTCTGGTTGGAGAAGGTAGCGTTTTTGGGTCACATTATATCTAGCAGTGGTGTCAAGATGGATCCAGCTAAGGTGGCAGCACTTAAGGAATGGGTTGAACCGAAGAATGCTTCAGAGATCCGCGGCTTCCTAGGCCTTGCAGGCTACTACAAGAAATTTATTCAGGGAATTTCTTCGATTGCAGTGCCACTCACTTCGTTGACTAAGAAGAATGTTATATTCGTATGGATTAATGAATGCAGAAGAGCTTTGATACTTTGAAACAAGCTCTTATCACAGCACCAGTGTTAGACATACCAGCAGGGCAAGGCAATTTTGTGCTATACACCGATGCTTTTAAGCTCGGTTTAGTCGCAGTTTTGATGCAGCATGGTCGGGTTATAACTTATGCCTCCAGACAGTTGAAGGTGCACGAGAAGAACTATCCGACTTATAATCTTGAGTTAGCTTCCGTTGTCTTTGCGTTGAAGATACGGAGATATTATTTGTACGGCGAGAAATGCCAAATATTTACCGATCACAAGAGTCTCAAGTATTTCTTCACGCAGAAAGAGTTAAATATGAGACAAAGACGATGGTTGGAATTAGTGAAAGACTACGATTGTGAAATTAGCTACCATCCGAGGAAAGCTAATGTCGTGGCAGACGCTTTGAGCAGAAAAGTTGCAGTCGTAGCACAGTTGTCAGTGAAGAGACCTCTTCAGTCAGATATTCAGAGTTTTGGTTTAGAGGTTTATCCCAGGGGCAGAGCTCCTAAGTTGTCTAATCTGACAGCCACTCAGCACCTTTTGAGTGAGATTTTGGTAGCGCCGAGGGCATCTTTAGATTATACCGGTCAGTCTTCTTTGGTTGACCGAATTCGTAGAGGTCAGCCTTTAGACGAGCAGATGCAGAAATGGAGACTGAAGGATGAAGCCAAGGGCAGTGTTATATACACAGTGTCTGATGGTATTGTAACATATAGAGGAAGGATGTGGGTGCCTAGTGCTGATTCGATCAAAGAGGATATTTTGACAGAGGCACATACATCTTTGTATTCTATCCATCCAGGAGATACCAAGATGTACAAGGATTTGCAAATTTTGTATTGATGGCCAGGTATGAAGCGAGACATCCACCGATTTGTGTTTGAATGCCTCACTTGTCAGCAAGTGAAAGCAGAGCATCAGAGACCAGCAGGTATGCTTAAGCCACTTCCTATTCCCGAGTGAAAATGCAAGAATATCACCATGGACTTCGTTGTTGGGTTGCCGAGGTCAGTCAGAGGATCCAATGTCGTTTGGGTTATAGTGGATCGACTTACTAAGTCAGCGTATTTCTTACCGGTGAAGACGACTTTCTCCATGACGCAGTATGCGGAGCTCTATATCAGGGAGATAGTCTAGATGCACGAGATCCCAGTTTTTATTGTGTCCGATAGAGACCCAAGGTTGACATCGTCCTTCTGGAAGAGTTTACATGCAGCCATGGAGACGAAGTTGCTATTCAGTCCTGCATTTCACCCTCAGACAGATGGCCAGTCTGAGCGAGTGATTCAGATTTTGGAAGATTTGTTGAGAGCTTGTGTGATCGACTTCCACGGGAATTGGGAATCAAAGC
This sequence comes from Primulina tabacum, assembly GCF_025594145.1. Taxonomy (NCBI): domain Eukaryota; kingdom Viridiplantae; phylum Streptophyta; class Magnoliopsida; order Lamiales; family Gesneriaceae; genus Primulina; species Primulina tabacum. The sequence goes on along the minus strand of NC_134562.1, from coordinate 20,096,998 downwards.
TACCTCTAGTGGAGTTTACCTACAATAATAGCTTCCAATCGCCTATAAGTATGGCTCCCTACGAGGCACGGTATGGAAGTGCAGATCGCCGATTCATTGGGATGAAGTCGGGGAGAGATCAGAACTTAGTCTAGAGATTGTTCAGCAAACTGCAGATGTGGTGGTCAAGATCTGACACAGGATGAAGACCGCCCAGAGTCGGCAGAAGAGCTATGCGGACAAGAGAATGAGAGATCTTGAGTTTGCCGTAGGTGATCACGTTTTCGTGAAGATAGCACATATGAAGGATGTTATGAGGTTTGGGAAGAGTGGCAAGCTTAGTCCGATGTTTATTGGACCATTTGATATTCTTGACAGAGTTGAGACACTAGCTTATCGTGTAGCCTTACCGCCGAATCTGGCCGGTGTACACAATGAGTTCCACGTCTCGATGCAGAGGAAGTACCTAGCGAATCCTTCGCATGTTTTGAGCTCTGATCCATTGCAGTTAGCTCCAGATCTGTAGTATGAGGAAATACCTGCCAAATCTTAGACAGATAGGAGCGGAGACTTTAGAACAAAGTGACCAAGTTGGTCAAGATTCGGTGGCTGAATCAATCAGTAGACGAGGCCACTTGGGAGACCGAGGCAAATATGAGGAACCGCTACCCGGAGTTGTTTGGTAAGACTTTATTTTTAGGACGAAATTTATTTAAGTGGGGGAAGAACTGTAGAGCCCAAATTCAATACACGTAAAACACATGCATTTATTTAAATTGTTAAATTATCTATTCAAGTTTCAATTGAACTTTGTGATGCATAACTTGTGAAATTGCATTATTTTAAATTATTTATGTTTATGTGATACACGTTAAATTGTTTTCATGAGTTTCATATTTCATGCGATTATTTGATACTTGATCGAGAAAAAGAGACCGGCGACGATTTTGGCAATTTTAAAATGTGGTATTTTATTTTAAGTAGGATTGGGGCATTTTAAATGATTTATTTAATTTTATCATTTTTAAGACCTAGTCTAATTATTAGGTGATTTTATTATTTTAAACTTTTAAAAGATTTAGCACTTGTGCATTTTATTTTAAATTAGGGGAATTTATTTAATATTAGTAGGGGTTAATATTTTGATTAACTTGTTAGTTGGGTTAGTATTTTAATTAGCATGATAATTAGCTAATTAAGCAAATTTTTTTCCCTAACTAAACCAAAACACACACACACACACTTTAACACACACACACCCCTACACGACACACACACACATTTTTCCTTCACTTTTATTTCAAATTTTTGAGAGCAAAACCTAGTGTTCTTAGAGCAAGAGTAGCCGCCCCTCTCCTCTGTATTGTTCCAGCAATTTTCGTCCATTTTGTAGCAAGAAAATCCTGCCACGTTCGTCCCGGATTAACCCTCGCATCCTTGCCGTTTCGGCAATTTTAAATACCAAAAGGCATGTATATTCTTTTGTTTATGCATCGATATCGTTATAATACATGTTCTTTTGTTTATTATGTGTAAAAATTCACGTATGTTTTACAAAGTTTGAGCAAAAATTTGGTTGGATCGATTTTAAAATGATTTAGATCTGAAATTTTGAAATTTGCTGTCATTTTAAATATTGAGACTTTTCGGTCGATTTTCTGGAAAAACTTCCAATATTTAAAATGTAGTACTTTTTGATACCTTCGATTTTACAGTAAACTCGTAATTTTTAAACAAAAAACGAGTGAGTTATGATTGTTTTCGTGGGACTGCTCAAACTGTAATTTTCTGAAAATGCGTTATTGACGTGTTCTTGAAGTTTATCTGTTGCAGGCTTCGCTGGAAACCATTGGGTGATCGCTGCTGCGTTTAAGTATTGTGAGTATGATGTTGGGATGATTTTTTGGTGCTTCTTTTCGTGTCAATAGTCACTTGGTTGCACTAGAAGTCGTAGGAAATATTTTGGTGTCAAAATAGTGTGTTCACAGTTTGAGTTGCGTTGTATGATTGGTATCGTGGTTTGAGGTGTCCTCCGAGTTTGAAACATTGTCATAGCATCTTAGGATGGGTCTCGAGGTGTTGGTTAACGGTCCACATGACCGAGTTAGGAAGATTAAGCCACAAGTGTAGCGTTTTCTGTTGGGTACCATTTTTCAGAGTCTACACGGACTCGTAGCCAGACCCTGACATGGGGTCCGTGCCCTTGTTTCTTTTGTGGTGTGAAATTCCAGTGTCTACATGGATCCGGATCCGGACCCTGACACGGGGTCCGTGCCTTTGTTAATTTCGTAGGTTAAGTTTGCAGAGGCTACACGGGCCCAGACCCGGATGTGTACACGGGGTTCGTGTCCTCCATGTTTGGGAAAATATTGGGATTTGTTTTGGGGTTCGATGTCATGGTTTAGTACGATGATTAAACGAGGTCGAGTCCCGAGAGATTTAGAACGTCATAAGAAATTTGTCATTTTTTTGGGGTGAAAATGATTAATACGTCTAAGTTATGAAAGATAAGTGCTTGAACTCATATTAGTATGTGCAGTAGTGGCCCCAAGCGAGATCCAACGAATCTCTCAACGCCATGTAAGTATGTTAGACGTTCAAAAAGAGAAAATATATTTTAAGTTTTTGAGGTATGCCAAATGTCTTGTGACCAATTATGAACGGGTTTGGAAGTCGTAGAACGTGGCCGAGGACCTCTCCACCCCGGTAAAGCATGACCAGGTTTAGATCAGGATTGGAAAGCGGTAAAGCATGACCAAGGACCAATCCACTCGGTAAAGCATGACCGGGGATCTCATGTATGTGGTAGTGGATTTTCCCTGCCATCCCAGTACTGTGATTTAGTCTGAAGAGGCGCAATTATGTATGGGTCACTTGCTTTGAAACATATCTCTACGCAAAATGATGAAGTTATGCATGTTCAAGTATGTACGTTGCAAGTATGTTTATTAAAAAATTTTACAATGATGGCACGTCTATGTTTATGTTATTACGTTGAAGTTTATGTATGTACGTTCTACTTTTAAGTTGCATGTGGGTTTAATACGTATTACTTGTTATCTCTAGTTTATACATGTTGAGTTTTTAGACTCACTAGACTTGATCGATGCAGGTGAGGAAGACTTTGAGGAGACAAGGGGTGGGGACCAATGAGCCGACTGGGACTGTGAAGGAGGCTAAACCCGAGGACCATCCATGTTTTAAGACTTTATGCATGTTCATATACTATGATTTCATGATATTGTTTACTTTGTTAAAAATGTGCTTTTGCAAACTTTGGTTGTGGTTGTTTTATTGCAATATTTTAAACAAACAGATAATTTTTATTGCAATTTGACTGAATACTACTTATTTAAGAAATTTTTATTTTTTCACAAATTTTTAAAATAATTCAAAAGTACGGTACGTCACAACAGTACTGGGCGACAGGAACATCGGCGACACTCTTACCCGTCAACTGAGCCTTGTCCTTACATATTCACATATCATTGTATTCGTATTAATCACAATTATTTCACTTCCTTCAACATTTCATATTTGCAACACTTTATAAAATTCATGCATAAAATAATCATTTTTCTTTTAAACCAAGCATGCAACATATCTTTTAGGGTTAACGTTTCATCACAAATTTCCATAAACATTTAAAATAAACATATTAACATATTTTACAGCATTCAGGTCACTGCCAGGACGTCAAACATTTTTCAGGTATAAAATGACCGTTTTACCCATAGAAGCATAATTTTTTGTATTTATCCTTAGATCTCAAAACGACGTCCCAAATCATTCCAAACTTAACATATAACCTTAAAACACTCCCATAAATATTCCTTAGACATAAAATTATGCCCTTCGAATAATTTCACAAAACGTTTTTAAAGCTTAGACGTACATCCCGGTTTTGACTCATATTGGCTCGAAACTTAACCAAACTTTACCAAACTTGAACCAAAGCTTAATAACACCTAAATAAACCATATTCAACCCAAATCAATCCACATTAACTCCCTTGTAATAGCCCTGCTAGCCTACTGAATTTATGCCCTTTATTTTCGAAAACCCTAGTCTAACTTGCCATGCATCCCTTCGCTCCTAGGCCTAAAGCAACTCAACCAACACCTATTTGACCACCCTAGGACTCTATTGGACCGAGCTTGAGAAGAATAAACCCACAACCCCTCAATCCCGTCCAAACGCATGCACCCGTTTCCCCCCAAACCCGTCCAAGTGCATGCACATCGACCTTGCCCTTTGATCCACCCTCATGCCACCATATTAGGAACATCATGCAGCCCAATTAAGTCTACTGGACCCTCCCTAACCGCAGCTAGTAGCCGTGACCTTCGAAGAGTCCTTGCCTTTAAGGAGTCTATTTTCGTTCTACATGCATCACCCTACTGTCCAACCCTTAAACCTTCAACTATGGCCCCTAGAACATGTTGAAAAACATCCCTTCAAGTTTCTCTACCATGGAAGCCACATTGTGCATCATTAGGAAGAGTTTTATATCATCAAAACATGAGTTATATGCATGTATGCCCATAAAAACGAAAATAAAACTTGTGCAACATATTTTCATGCAAAGTTAATCAAATATACATAAAATGGTGAGAAAGATGTTTGAAAGAAAGTTAAGACGTGCCTTTGCGTATATTACGCATGAAAACGGCTTGCGATACGAAGAACGTCGGCGGGGAGACGAGAGATGCAACCTTGCTGATTTTTCATTCAAATTTCATGGCCTTTCTTCTTCAAAATTACGTGTATGTGTGTGCTTGGCTGGTGGAAGAAGAGTCCTTGTGTTTGTGTGTGTGGTGTGCGTGAGTTGTGTGTGTATTTGTGAGGTTTGATGGCTTTTATTTTAATTAAAAATCAAGTGTAGGCTTAGACACATTAATCATAGTATAATAGGCCTATTCAGCCCTTTACTAAATATTTAAAATATTATGCTTGAGAAAGTTTGTGAAAATAATAGCCGAGTTATCGAAAAGTTCATATTTTCGTCGAAAATCGAATGCTGTTAAAAATACGACTCGGTGTATAAAATCACCTCAAAACACCCCATTTTCAAAAATACATTTAAAATACACCACACATTAAAAAATTAAAAAAACTCTTTAATAAAATATTTTCCTTAATATGGCCCTCAGTCTCCGTTCCTCGATCGCATCTCGAATAACTTTAAAACACAGTTTTATGCATTCTAGTAGAAAAACCATATTTTAAATACGTAAACTTGTCTATCACATTTAATAAATTGAAATAAAAAAATTTATTTAAAATACATAAGAAATTTGATAATTTGTATGCATGTGGTTCACTTGAACCTTCAAATTTTTGGGATGTTACATCTCATTTCATAAGATCTACAACTAATTTTGAGTAACATGAAATTGAATATTCCGAATATAATATCAATCTCTATGAATTCATCATGGATGAAATATTGAAAATTTTGAGAATAGTTTTTTCTAATTCCAAAGTAGATATTTTGAACCAATTGTTTTTAATTTTTTCAAATTTTCATTCGACTAAATTAAAATTAATTTTAGATTTTTATAGATATATGTCGGATATGGTAAATAATATTATTACTCTTATTCTGTGAGTAAATATGAAGACACGGAATTTATATTTTAAAATTTTTATCGATAAATTATTTTGAAAAAAATATTATCCCACCTAAAAATTTTTTTTTATCTGTCCCTGGACATGGAGAAGACGAGTATAGTGCTGCATAATAACTCATGCGGAAAATTATTAAAATTGGCATAAAAAATTAAAATTTGATAATATAAAAGAGTATATATAATAAAATAAATTACAATCTTACGCTTTTTTCTTTCTTTTTTTTTTCATTCTTCCGGTTTTGAAATTTCATAAGTTTTATTTGTCTATGATCGAGCGGTTCTCTTCACATAAAATTTCATAATTCATGATAATGATATAATTTGATTTTTTATATTGTGCAAGGGCTCAAATATAGGTATTCTTAATGCCAGAGGATTCATCTGATTTGAGTAAATATCCAAATTACTATGACTAAACTATGAACTATGTAGGTGGCAGTTTAGTAGAACTCATCAGAGAAAATTACAATTTTGATACTGTAAGTTGGTGTGTGTTAGGATCGGGAGAACGATTAGAAGTGAGGTGATGTGATCTCGCTGTAATGGATGAGCCGAGTAAGGAGCTCCAACGGATCAAACCAGTAATTTTTAGTGTTTAGGAATTTGAGTGGAGGTAATGGCTTGGATTAACACTTGCAAACAAAAAAGTAACTCGTGAATGGGCGCTGGAGGAGTGTCCGACGTAGCCACTCCGATGCTTAAGTCAGCAGGTTGAAGATGAACACAAGTAAATATATGAGATAGTATATGCGAGTGCTTGAGAGTTCAAAGATTCAGAATCCTTAAATGAGAAGTATACCTGCTATTTATAGTAGAAAATATGGTAGGTACCTCGATTCCAGTGCCACCTACTAAGTATGGCAAGTCGGTTGCCCATACTATAGCTTCTGATGACTTCTAGGACACTCCAAGTCCAAGTTGCTTTGACAGATTAGACGGCCTATATCAATCATACTTGAGTGTGGTGCAATTCTCGAGGTGGCCCGGGTGGTAAGGTACCCGAGTATTTGTCTGAGGACCCGGGCTATTAGGTGATTACCCGAGAAGAGAAGAAGTGTCCGGGTTTTGAGGAAAGTGCCCGGCTCATTGGCTCTGGTCCGAGCTATCCAGGGTTAATGATGACCCGGATCCTTATGGGGATATCATGAGGCGTTGAATAAACAATCACATTAGTTTGTCCAAAAATTCGGTTGAATTAAAAACTTTGAATTTAGTTATTCTCACCAAGTCAATGTTAGTTAACTAATCATACAAGTTATGTGCGGAAAAAGCTAAACTAACATATTGAAAACTCAAAAATGGCCAAGTAAGACAAATGATTACATCAAAAATCCCGCTCATATTAGGATTCATAATTCTAATCACATTAGAATTTTATTTTCATTAATTAAAATTCAAATGTTGTATATATAATGAAAAATCAACTCTTGATAATGAATTATATATAAATATAAATATATATATATATATACATCTATAAATACATATACACATGTGTACAAATATTTGTAATACATCTATAAATACATATACACATGTATTACAAATATTTGTAATACATCTATACAGACATATACACACATAAATGTATTTGTAATACATCTATACATATATATTAATACATCTATACATACATATACACATGGTACATGTATAGACATATGTGTAAAATTAAATAATCATAATTTAATTCTTAATTAATTAATTAATTAATTCTAAATTCTTTTAGAATATTACATGAGAATCATGCACATATATAATAGTCACCACTATTAACATCATTATTTAATTATTAGATTCTAAATTTATTAAAAAATGATTGTGAAATCATTAGAACATCGATCGACGATCAGAAAATACTGATGTACCGAGGGTACAAATCTTATTCATTTAATGAAAATTGAAAATTACTAAAATCAAAATTTCCTCTTAACCATTTTTTGGCATTTTCGAGTTTTATGAACTCTTTAACCAAAACAGGCAATTTCACTCTTCTCACTTAAATAGCTGTCAAGTTTACTTTCACATCTTTCATCATATGTAACTAACTTATGAACTCTTTTATGAGCAATTTGTTTGATTTTCATCAAACTATAGTCGTCAAAATGAACTCCTTCAATTTGATATTGGAGTTCAATTTGACTATATGAATGATAACACATAATCCGATATTTGTGTGACTCTCAATGGTTAAAAGATACATCTAATTGTAAGTTCACAACTTCATGTGATTCAGAATAACATTTATTATTATTTGGACTTACCCTAATTAGCTTCATTCTTTTCATCAATCCATTGATCAAAAATGTCAGAACTCAAGTCTTATTGCACCCACCGGATCCTGTAAGAGCGTCTAGTAGCATAGCCCCATGATCTCATAGGTATCATTGATACTGCAAGAACCTTAAGTTATGGTTAGCATACAATACGGTCCCTTCAACTCATATATCCCGATCGAATATGCAATCATTGGTATATCGAGAGTTGCAAATAAATTCAATAACGATATGACATATCTTTGAATAATAATAGTGTCATGGTACGTGCAACTGATGAAACACCTCTCCATAAAGCACATTTCTTAATCTGGTAAGAGATTTCTTATACTATTACTTATCAGATCATATAGGATATCTCCACCGGTAGGCAAACAGTGAATTCCCGACTACAATAGATTGACTCATATGTATTTCGAAACTACACCTAAACACGCCAACTGATGACTCTCAATGGAGTCATTAAACTGATCAAACTACATCCTTGTATGCAGAGCTTTAAATTATCACGGGTCAAAGGAATAACAGTACACAACCATAACAGCAGACAATTTTACTCGATGAGTGATAACCACTTGGACACTTCGCGGGAGGATTGTCCAGTGCATCATCATTTGATCACACATATGTATGAATAGACAACTCAATGTCCTTATTAATGAAACATGGTGTTTACATCACAGATGTTAGTCTCAAGTTCAAGCGACATTTATCGTTATTTTAGGCGGCTGATCGACTAGGAACCTGTTTATAATATACGGTACACTTCCAAATGAGTTTTACGATTTTACGTTGATACTTAATTGACACATTTTTGGGTGATTTTATTGTAGAAGGAAGTTTTCTGCTTTTTGGCAAGGCATGATCACGCCTTGTGACTGCTTGTCAGCTGCCTAGTGAGAATGAAGAATTTTTATATAAATGAAGAAATATTAGATAGAGTTTTTTCCATAAAAAGACTTTATATTTTTGGTGGATATTTTTTAGTGTCTTTTATTTTCAATGATTATGTTTTACCTAATCTTGGTGGGCTTTCCTTTAAAAAAACCCAATAACTACCAAACGTGAGAAGGCAGGAGGCGCAAGACACGATAAAAGAATAGAAATACTCCTCCAAAAGACATCTCACGCACAGTAGAAAGAAAAGAGGCAGGAAAAGAAGCTCTCTGCTACATGTGAAAAGCAAGAACTCTAGTATTTGTCTTTTCTTTATTTCTTATTTATATGGAGATTGTAAGTCAATCCATGTTTGGCTAATTCCTTATTTCTGATTCAAGAGAAAAGTCCATTATTTCGATGGGAAAACTCCATTATTTCGATTTTATTACTATGAGGTTTTTGTGCCTAATCTATGATTCTTGTTTGTTTCAAGAACCTTGTTCCTACATGACCTGATCAATTCGATCAGGCACTCGCCATCTATTTTCATCGTTTAAATCTTTGACAACACAAAAAACCATTGTTCAACTCTTTGACAACATGAGAAAGCTAAAAGCTCTGCCCTCCCTCTCTAGACTATCCAAGGGATGGAACGGCAGAGGCCTTTGGTGTCCCCCTTCCATTCAAGAATTGGGACCTCACAATCACTAGCCAATAGACTTTTCTCTCATGCTTTTATTCGTTCATGGTTCGATATTCTTGTGTCCTAGGCGTAGAGGGACCACACCAATCCATCCCGAACTTGGTGGATAAACTCTACTGCGGTGACGATACTGTAGGAGAGGTCATGCGGAAAAATAGCTCGACACCAGGATGATAAAAAGCTTAACACCTCTCATTTTTATAACTTTTTCAACGAAAAAAATGAAAAATAAGAAGGTCATCTTATTCAAAACCCCAATTATGACATCCTCTCTCTGCCACTTCACACTTCGGAACGCACGTTCTTATAGAGATAAATGCTCACTACAATAAAAAAACACTTTCAACAATGCACCTAAGACAACGGTTTTTCACTAAAACCGTTGTCGTAGACTTTTTAACAACGCTTTTAGTGAAAACCGTTGTCGTATATGTGTTTTTTTAAGCAAAAGACAATGGTTTTTAGAAATTCGTTGTCTTTTGGGGGTCAAAGACAACGGTTTTCTAAAAATTGTTGTCTTTAAGCGGTTTTTTAGAGTCAAAGACAACGGTTCTATAAACCATTGTCATAGAACCATTGTCTATTATCGCGTTTTTTTGGACAATCGACAACTGTTTATAAAACCGTTGTAGATTAGCGTATTTTTTGGACAAACAACAACGGTTTTATTATATTTAGTGACGGTTTTGACGGTTTCAGCAAAACTGTCGGTAACGTTAGCAACAATTTCGATTAAATCGTCTCTAATTTAAAAATTGCGACAGTTTTTCCAAAACAACGACGGTCAAAATCATCGCAATTTTTAAAGTAGCGACGGTTTAATCAAAAACCGTCGCAAATTGTCTATAAATATCCGTTTTTTCACTCCATTTTACTTCACACCACTTCACAACACTTAAAACTTTTCTCTCTTAAATTATTTTAGTTTTGATTTAGGGTAAATTTTTTCGTTTCAATTTTTGTTAAATTTTTAAGTGTTAGTTAAGATTATAAATATTGTTAGTATAGTCTGATTGTAAGCTTTTTTAGATTTATTAAATTATTAAAGGTAATTTTTTTATTTTACTGAAAAACATAGCGGGGACTGTAGCTCAGAGGATTAGAGCACGTGGCTACGAACCACGGTGTCGGGGGTTCGAATCCCTCCTAGCCCACAACCGGCCCAAAAGGGAAGTATCTTTCCCTCTGGGGTTAGGAAAATCATGATCGGGATAGCGAACCAAAAGATATGGAACTTGGGTGTGGGTCTTTGGAATGGCTTTTTTTTATTTATCGTGAATGACGTACTCATTACACATAGTATGCCCCTGGCACATCAAAATTTGTTGATTTATATTTAATTCCATGAAATTGGTAGATTGAAAATCTAACAAATTAATTCGATGTATGAATTTTTACTGTTACTTATGAATTCTTTGATACATAATTTTTAGGAATGATTGATAAGAGAGTAGCGATAGAATAGATGTATTGTGCTACCGTAGCATATTTATTCTAAATAAATAAACGAAAAAGATCTATCAATTGCAGCTATATAGGTTGTTAGATTTTAGGATTAACTCTTTTCACAAACTGATAAAGCTATTTTTAATTAATTTGCAACTCTATCGTGCCCAGTTAATCATTAATAAGTTTTGACTGGATGTTGGATTTAGTAAATTAAATTAGGAAAACACAAGGATTTTAGCGACTACCCATATAACCGTAAGGTTAATTGTTTGAAAATGCATGAATAAATCAAATGTTAACCGATGAACAATGATATAATAGAAAATTGGAAACCCCTTTAATCAGAATCTGCTCGTATTGAATTATAATTTAATTCTATTTAAATTCATTATCCTTCATTGTTTGTTAATCTCATTTTTGCTATTTTATTTAATTAATATTTGTTCGACAAAATCCCCCCTTTTATTTATTTTTATTATCGAAAGAAAGAAATCTCATGTTCCCTTTGGATATGACCCTACTCATCATTGCACTCGCTATATTTTAAAGTAGGAATTTATGTTTTGTGGTTGAACGAGAAATCAAATTGGTAAGTGAATATAATATGTCGATGATCAAAATGTTTGGTTAGATGCCCGAGTCAACTTGTGGCTTGAGGTTTATTAATTTTATGTAAAAATTTTATTTATTTTAATAATATTTTATGATTTTATCTGTATATATATTCATTCAAACTGCATAGATAAAGTCAAGAATATACAATAGGTATCATGAGGCATGTGCCTCAATGTTATATCATGAAACTCATTAGGAAACGTACAGTATATTCTAAACAAGTTCTGAGTAGATTCAGCCACCTAAAATAAGGATAAATATTGCTCGAGCTCGAGACTAGCATCTGTAATGTAAACGTCTTGTTTCATTCATTAGAGAATGGAGATTTCCATTCACTGATGGGTGATTATTTGATGATCGTTGAACAACTTTCCCTCGGATTTTCCAAGATGTTATCACTTATCGAGTGTAATAGTCCGTGGTTTTGGTTGCAGACAATTAGTCTTTTGACCTGAGACAACGTGGAGACTCTACATGCTAATGTGGGGCTCTCAACATTCACTAGTAATTGTCATGCAATATTTGAGAATAATTACTGGAATATTAAATACAGCGGAAAAATTTGTCACTATGTTTATGACATGGCGGCCATTCAATACAAAAAAATTTGAATACACAACACCTTAAAGATAACGGTTTTTCAAAAAAAAATTTGTCTTTTACCTTTTAACAACGGTTTTAGTGAAAACCGTTGTCTTTGCGTGTTTTTTTTAAGCAAAAATCGTTGTCTTTGATTAAAAAAAACACTCAAAGAAAAAACCGTCGTCTTTTAGCTTACTATTTAGGCCAAAGACAACGGTTTTGAAAACTGTTGTCTATGAGCTTGTTTTTTTGTGTCAACGACAACGATTTTTGTAAAATTGTTGTGGATTAGCGTGTTTTTTGGACAAACGACAATGATTTTAGAAAACCGTTGTGAATTAGCGTGTTTTTTTGACAAACAACAACGGTTTTAGCAAACCGTTGTTGATTAGAGAGTTGTTTTTGGAAAACAACGGTGTTGGCAAAAAGTTATTAATTGTCGGATAATTAGCGACGATTTTAATAGAACCGTCGCAATATTTTAAATAGCGATGGTTTAAACAAAAACCATTGCTAATAGCAACGGGTTTTGTTTAACCGTCGCTATTAATAAACAACTGTCACTAATAATGACAATATTTGCTTAGCGACGGTTTAATAAACAACCGTCGCTAATAGCGACAGTTTCACCAAAAATCGTCGGAAATTATCTATAAATACTTGCGTTCTCGGTATATTTTCCTCCACACCGCTTCACATCTACGATAAATTTCTCTCTCTTAAACGATTTTAGTTTCAATTTAAGGTAAGTTTTTTTGTTTCACTTTTTGGTAAATTTCTAAGTGTTACTTAAGATCATGAATATTGTTAGCTTAGTCAGATTGTAAGTTTTTTTAGTAGATTTATTAAATTATAAAAGTAATTTTTTTTTATTTTACTAAAAAAATTAGCGACGGATTATGTCGAAACCGTAGCTAATTAGCGACGGTGTTTCTCTAAACAGTGGCTAAGTTTGGCGACGGTATATCTTAAATTGTCGTTAATGAGCGATGGCTTAGTCAAAACATGTCGCTAATTTTAGCGATGATATATCATAAATCGTCGCTAATTAGCGACGGTTTTCTGCGACAGTTCTAAAATACAACGGTTAATAACCGTTCCGAAACGGTTGTCGTTGGTAATAAAAGACAACGGTTTAAAAAAAAACCGTTGTCGTTGAACGCACAACAATACTGTCATTACAATGGCTTTCTAGCAGCTACGAGAACGGATAATATCCATTGTCATTTTGCGTTTTTGTTGTAATGATTACATAATTATTAACATAAGCTAAAGTTTACCTTATGTAAAAATATTCTAGCATATTACAATTAAACATAATAATTTATCTCGCCGAGACTTAATAATTAAAGGTGACAAGTAATTATATTTATATCTACAAGAAGTCCAGGAAACACATACATAACCTGATTCCCATCCACACACAAAATAGTAATCGCCTTCGAGATGGTGAGTAAGAACTCAGTATGATAAAACCAAATAAAAAATCATGTAACATAATGCATGATATACGAATGTTATGCATGATCAAGTAAACAAACATGCAAGGGTAAATGGAAAACCGATAAATTCACAATCAGTAAATGCAGCGCAACAACATGCAAGTATCGACTACACTGTCGTAGCAACCACCCCTCCTCCAGCCTAGTACTGTGTGCCGGTTAGCTCCTCGGGGGTTACTAACATACTGCACCTTATCAGCCTGCAACATCCCTTGGGCTAATCGCAGCTCCCTATCATCCCAACAATTACCTCGATCATATACACTATATGAAAACGGTCTTCAATAGGATCAAGACTCAACATGTAATGCAATGTCTTGTCATGCATCGATGCTACATTTATACAGAAAATATGTGTGAGTAAAATATGTTTTATTTCCATGCATTGATGTTTATATAATGTTACAAATTACTCCACGTAGGAAAATAATATCATATAATCCACGTTCAACAAATATCAAACTGAAACGTCCCTTACTCATTTTTCTTTAAAATAACTAGAATTTTTTTTATAATGCCTCGTCCGAACCTATATATATGTATATATATACTTTTATTATTTGCACCATTAAAAAATCTCAACATCAATTTCACTCAAAACTCAGTAACTGCACTAAAAGTCATAATATCATAAACTTTTAAACCAAACCTAAAATTAGCATTTTCAAAAGTAGCATGTACGTCATAAATCCTCTCAAAAACCACTCCTTCACATAAAATTCATGAAAATATTTAAAATACTGTAAAATCAATAATTGTATGGTAAAAGTAGCAAGGTCATCGAGTTATTGCACCATTAGTCTGTCCAGTTCAATTATCCAATCCTTCTATCTCAAGAGAAATATCCTCAGCTGCATCATTCACACCTAGTGAGTCTAATGACTCAACAAGCCTTAACCATAATAACAAGTAATACGTATACATCTACATGCAACTGTGAAAAATATTTTTAATAAAAGAGTTTTAACATGAACATGCATAAACTTCAACCTTTTCTTTCATCATATACATTTCTTTTCATCATATACATTTCTTTTAAGGGGTAAAATCAGTTCATTAATTGTGACAATCATTTTATCCTTCTGTTGATTGATCAATCTCAGTTGTAACCATAGTATCAGGAGGTGAGGCAATATTGGCCAACTTTCCGTTATGTGCCTTGGCCTATAGTTGGTGGGGATACTAGCAACCACTTTTCCATTACTGGGCCTTGGCCTTAGAAATTCAGTGTTGGGTTCCCACGGGGCATTGTCCCGTAAATGGTTTCACTGGGGCTTTGTCCTCACGAATCCCCATTTTCTTACAGTCACAATCAAGTCATTTCATTCAAAACATTTTTCAGCATTTCCATCACTTCATAAAATACATGCATAAATATCATTTTTTTAAAACCAAATATGTAACACATCTTTTAGCATTTGCCGTTTTCCATTATAAAATTCCATAACCTATCAAAATAAACATTTTAACAGTCATTACATTTTTCGGGAAAAAGCTAGGACTCCTAATATTTTCTGATGTAAAATGACTGTTTTGCCCCTGAAACCCTAATTTTGCCATTTTACCCCTGGACTTATAACTTTGACCCGAATCCATCCAAACTTAGCATAACACCTTAAAACACACTCATTAACATTTCTTAGGCATAAACTTATGCTTCTTGACTAAATTCGTTATAAAACTTGAATCGAAGTCCCGGTTTTAACCCGAACCAACCCGAATTTTAAACAAACTTTCACTATAGCTTAATAACACATAACCAACCCTTTTTCAACCCAATTCAATTCATCTAGAGCCCTTGGAAACCACCTAGAACCCTACTGAATTTTCTGCACTTTTCCATCAAAACCCTAGTTTTACCCAATTACACGTTCTTCGATCCTAGCCCCAAACCAATGAGACCAGACCTTAACCAACCATCCTATCACTACAAGGAAATCAACATTCAACCACACTCAAAAGACAACGGTTTTATCAGAAACCGTTTTCTTTTTTCTTTTAACAACGGTTTTAACGAAAATCATTGTCTTTGTGAATTTTTTCCTTGTCAAAGACAAAAGAATTTTAAAAACTTTTGTCTTTTATGGGTCAACGACAACGGTTTTAGTTGGTTTCTTAGACAACGATTTTTAAAACCGTTGTATTTGTGCTGGTTTTTTATTTAGCTAAGACAACGGTTTTTGTTAAAACCGTCGTCTTTTATGGGTTATTACAACGGTTTTTATACCATTGTCTATGAGCGGGTTTTTTTAGTAGCTATGACAACGGTTATTAACACCGTTGTCTATGAGATCGTTTTTATGTAGCTAAGACAACGATTTTAAAAACCATTATATATTAATAAAACCGTTTTATGTCTCTGTTCTTTCAACAACGCACCTACGACAACGGTTTTAATAAAACCGTTAAATTTAGCGACGGTTTTGATTAAACCTTGCAACGATTTAAGCAAAATCGTCGCATGTTTTAAATTAGCGACAGTTTTGCATAAACCGTCGCTAAATAGCGACGGTTTTACCAAACTCAAAAGTAATTTTTCTATAAATAGACGCATTTTCGGTTCATTTTCCTCCACACCTCTTCACAACACTTGAAATTTTTCTCTCTTATACGATTTTAGTAGTTTTTTCTCTTCAATTTTTTGTAAAATTTTAAGTATTATTTAACATCATGAATATTGTTAGCATTGTCATATTGTAATTTTTTTAAATTTTATTAAATTATAAAAGCAATTTTTTTATTCTCCAGAAAATTTTAGCGACATATTAAGTTTGTATATTGTCGCTAAATTAGCGACGGATTTTAAAACTATCGCTAATTTTAGCGACAAACTGTCACTAATTTTAACGACGGTATACAAACCGTCGCTAATTAGAGACGGTTTTTGAAAATCCGTCGCAAATAAAACCTATGACAACGGTGAAAAACCGTTGTCTTCGAGTGTACTCTTTAACCACAGGGCTTTTAACAACGGTTTTACAAGACCTACGACAACGTTTTTTCACCCTCGTCTTTAGACGTCTATGACAACGGTTTTTTACCTTTGTCTTTGAGCGCACCCTTTAACCACAGGGCCTTTAACAACGGTTTTACAAGACCTACAACAACGGTTTTTCACCGTTGTCGTTAGTCTTTTTTTTGGTAGTGTATGACCATAACCGAACCCAATAGAACCCCCCCTGGACCATCCATACGTGCCATGCACGCGAAGCCCTCAAACCCACGCATACCATGGCCTCGCAATCAAGCGACTCCAGCCCCTACCAACGATCCAAGCACGGGTCTGACCCCTATAAGACAATCACAAAACCCTCCTAGGTCACCTGGTTGCAGCCCAACCACTGCATGCTGCCTGCACCATCCATGAAACAAGAACCGAAACCCTAGCCCTATTGAAACCCAAATTTTTTTCAGCCCTTGGCCCTTCCTTTCAAGCCTTGTACAGCCCCATCTAGGTAACAGCCCCTAAATCAAGCCCACATTATCCCTGACCTAGCAGCCCCTTTTGAAACATTAATATAATGAGTTTCATGTCAAGAAAACCTACTTTTTCCATGTATATATCATAATAATGAAATTATTAAAATGGATACCAGATTTTTTATGAAAACATATATATTCACACATATTATGGTATGAATGATGAGAAAAGAAGAAATATGACGTGCCTTTGACGCACGAAAATTCTAGTCTAGAAGCGAAGGCGGGGAAGCCTAGTTGCAATTATTCTTCGAAATCACGTGAATTGCCCTAGGTTTCGTGTAGGTTTGTGCGTTTGGCTGCTAGGGAGAGAACCCTAGGTTTCTTTTGTGTTTAGGCGTTAGTTTGTGTAGGGTTTAGGGCTTGGAAATTCAAGATTTGGGTATTAATAATAAGGTAGACAACTGGTCCCAATAACCTTAGTATAACAGGTCCATTAGGCCCATTAGAATGTAAGAAAAATATTTCGTTTTGGAAAATTTTAGAAAATATTAACCAAGTATCCAAAAAGTAATTATTTTCGTCAAAAATCGATTATCATTTTAAAATACGACTCGACAAATAAAAGTATCTCAAAATACACCATTTGCGAAAATTATACATTAAATGCAACACCCTCAAATTTGACGATTGTCCTCCCTGTATCAGGACAGGTCTTTCCAGCGTGCTTATGTCCTCACTCACACGCACCTGGGAAACTTTCCAGAGGGTCACCCATCCCGAAATTGCCCTAAGTCAAGCAGACTTAACTTTGGAGTTCTTATGTCATGAGCTACCGAAAAGAATATACACTTTCTTGATATGAGTACGTAGTACATATCAAATCATTTAAACACTCCTCAACTGCACAGTCTCATTCCTGAATAGTTTCGAAATCCCTCTACTTCCGGTGTAAGATCGGTTCATCCATGTTTCCTCCGCCTAAAAGCATGACAGGAGCCGCTCATTGTCCGTGCAACCTCATGGCACCGGCGATCACCCATGCCCTCTTCACCCCCAGGCCTTACATTAAATATACCATATATTTTAAAAATAATCATTTGATAAAAATATTTTTCTTTTACAGTCCTCATCTCCATTCATCGGTTGCGTCTCATATAACCCTTAAAAACACTGTTTTATACATTCTAATAAAAATCCATATTTTTAACATATAATCATGCCTACTGTGGGGACCCGGACGCTAATCATCTTCTTAATCATCTTTGGGATTTAATTATCAATGAAGATAAACAGGGTCTAAAAATTTTTCTTTTTTTTTAAAATATAAGTGCGGAACGTAATGGAATTTAACTAATATACATCTGAGTATAAAAGTACAATAATATACAACAATTATTCAAACTAGTCTAAGGTTCAGCTACTAAATTTCATGTATTAAACCAAATCTACAATAAGTCCGGAACCACCACTCTAAACTCGTCTTCTCTCATCATCTTCTTGACCCTGATCCTGCCCCACCTGTTGTCATGCACACATACAAACAAGACAACAGCCGGATACTCCGGTGAGAATAAATCCCAGTATAAATAATGTATACATGCAGTTAACTGAATTAACATAAAAGCATGAATTATATCTTATCACATGTAGCAAAATCAAACAACATGCATCAATACCAGTCTGTAAATAAAACATGAATCGTAATCCACGAAACATAAATCAAT
This sequence comes from Primulina tabacum, assembly GCF_025594145.1. NCBI lineage: Eukaryota > Viridiplantae > Streptophyta > Magnoliopsida > Lamiales > Gesneriaceae > Primulina > Primulina tabacum. The sequence goes on along the minus strand of NC_134562.1, from coordinate 20,078,233 downwards.
ACGGATCTGTAAATTAAATTCTAGTCTCGATATCTAAGACTCGACTTATCTCTCATTCTAATCTAGGGATCCCGGTGAATAAGAACGTAACAAGTCTCCCACCTACTACTACCAGTCGCGGTGGCGGTACTTTCTTATTTCTGGACTTTGGTCTAGCTGTATCGAATAATCTACAATAAGAACAATGTCTGTATCTTAAGCATATCGATACACCAAACGTCCAGTGCCTTGGCGTATTTACCAAGACAAAGCCTAGTCTGACAATGTGCAATGGGTCAGTGACTATACTGTCAAAATCTAACCCCTCTGTCAGTGACTCTCACTCAATAGCTCTCTGCTTTCTATTTCTAATTCAATAGAATAAACATAATCATGAAAATACAAAGGTATAAAAACAATACCATACAAGTATGTGGTTTAGGGAAACTCGAGTTAAATCTAACTCAAGTCGATCTCCCAATTAACATCAATTTATACCTTTGTCTTCTCGGTCTGATGAAGACGAAGTCTCGTATCCCAATCTGTCCATATCCAAATCTGATAATGACAATCATATAAATACCATATCAGTATATGCTCAATTCAAGACCTGTTCTGATCAATACTCAAATCGGTATATAATCTGATCCATATCTGAACAAGGTACAATCTAATTCATATCAATGATATCACGATATAATCGAAATCATTACTGAATCTGATCAATCTCAATCAATACTGAATCTGATCAATATCAATCTACTGATGTTTCGACGGCATAACAATACAGTCACGATAACCCCGTCTTTCTCAACATCACAGATATAATACCAGAATTCATACCCAGTATCAGTACAACTCATAATCTGAATAATAACACAACTCTGATATAGAATCTCAACTAAATCAACTCTGAAATTCATAACAATTTCATAAACAGTCTATTCTTTAATCTGACTTCAGTTATACAATGTCTACTGTAGCAGAAACATCATATCTTATTCATATTCAATTCTGACAATATCATAAATTCAAATCATGTCTAAACGTAACAAAACTTACGTCCAGTTGTAGCCTGCGTCGATAGGAACACAGTACTGAAGTCGGATTCAAAAACAGACGGACGGATTTCTCACAAAAGGCGTAAGAATATTTCAATTCTTTCTTGTGCTTCCCTCGGCTCTTTCTTTCCTTCATTCTGATGGATTTTCATGTAGGTATATATATATATATACACGTTCCTTAGGTAGGATGCAAGTGGCGTTGAGCATGTTCTGCACGTTGCGCGCATATGCGCGAACAAAGTCGCGCATATGCGCCGGTAGCTCGCACCAACATTTTGCCTGCTCGCGCATATGCGCCATTTACGTCGCGCATATGCGCCGATCCTTCTGCCCAACCCGCGCATGTGCGCCATTTACGTCGCGCATATGCGCCGATCATTCTGGACGTTCCGCGCATGTGCATGCATTCAAGTCGCGCATGTGCGCCGATGCTTCTGTAATTCTCGCGCGTGTGCGCCGATACATGTGCGCGGGAGCTCTCCTTATAATTTATGTCAAATCTTCTCTTGGTTCTCCCGATCTAATCCGTTCTGTCTATAATTTTCTCGATTAATAAATAAATCATTTCAGATTAATCTCATATTATAGTAATAAAATCTCGGGCCTTACATTTCTCCCCCTCTTAGATCTGAGTTCGTCCTCGAACTCGCAAGTAATCAATTCAGATGTATCAGAAGAATGTATATAGAGTTTAAATCAGAAACTCATCTCAATGAATCCATTCTGAAATCTCAATCTCATATCAGATTCTGTCTTTCAAATAATCTCTTTGCTATTTTGAAAATCTTACTGTGTTTTCAACAACAGAATAATTTTCATTTTCTTCTGAATCAGTTCCATTTTTCTTGCTCTATCTCAGACTGTATCAGATCTTATCTCAGATATCTTTGAGTCATTATCCTTATACGCAGGAAATATGCAGTTCTCATTGGACCAGAATGCACAAAGTAATAATGCTTCGTTTTCACTAGTGCTAACATCCAGCCCTACGGTTCTATAAATAACTTCCCATATCTGGATAGTATAGAAAAGAGTTCGTGGTATATTGTGCCACAAGCACAAAATCAAGCAAAATCACAATCTGATATACTCTACTTCGGCATTCTAGTTATTCTGATAACTTTTCTGACATCGATCTGTGTCATTTGGTCATGTTTGTACGTTATCTGGTACAAACTAATAGATATAGATTGAACAATCTGTCAATCACAATCATATTACATCACAATCTGGAAAGTATTGCAGTGGTCTTATTACGAAATTCATCGAAATATACTCCCCATGTCTAGTCAAGAATATACAAATTCTGTAATAAATCTTCTGATCTCTATCTTTCTATCTTCATTTATTGGCGGTTCAGACATTTCAATACAATTATGCCAACATTTTAGCATAAATTCTGCCATAACTGGTTTAATCTGTCTATATCAAAATTGTCTGTCCGAATATTATACATTCTCAGTCACCAAAATGCAACTGAATCCACTTCTGTGCGCTTCTGTCCCTATCTGTCATTTCCAATTCGAACTATTTGGTATAAACAATCAGTTAATAAAATAAATTAAAGAAAAATACCTACCTGGTATTCGGTTCTGATTATCGATATCAAATTCTGTTGTACAATTCTGAAACATTTGACATCACAAAATAATCATTCTCATACCGTAAAATCACATATCTGTCACTCTGATCGATGCTCTGTTGTGATTATTGAAATTAAGCTCTGAACATTTTGATTATATTTCTGATCTACTGGAATTCTCGAATTCAACTCTGATTCGGATTGAACTGTATATAATCTCAACGGTTCACATTGATCTGTATCAAATACGGCTGTAGAAATATAACAATACTCAGGCAGACACAAAATAACAATCGTATAAGATAATCTGCCAACTCAGACCAAAAATAAATTTCTGACAATTCTGACATTTCTGAAATTTCTGATATTCCTGATATTTCTGATATCGGTATCATTCTCAGTCACTGATTCTGATCTCAACTGTGTCAAAATCAATCGGTATACTAACTTCAGATATCGCATATTCTGAATACAATCTGTTTCAAGCAGAATTCATATGTGAATAATTTCTGTATACAATAATTACAGTTTTCAGAGTATTCAATACAATCCTCAGATATTCGATTCAGTCAATCAGATGCTGTAAGTATATCAAGCTATCATAGATACAACAAGCATGAACTCAACAGAATATCTCGGAACATACTGAACATGCCAACGAGAAACCCTAAATCAGATGTAACTCCTGGTCGGTACTCTTCTACTGATCTTTCAATTCTTTCAATTCATTCAGTGTCATTCTGTACATTTAATATCATTCTGTACTGAATTCTAAAACAACAACAGTACCTGATATAAATTCAATTCTGAAATCTATTTTTCTGATATAAAGCAAATTTGAAATCTTATCTGGCAATCATCAGCTAACTCGTACATCACTGGCAATCTGCCAATGCTAGGCTCGATTTCAGTACATCTACTGAATACATAAGGATACCATCTGCTCCTTTCTGTATTAATCAAGTCTTAGAAAATACAAATATCAAAGGAATTCTAAATCAAGAATCCTTACCGTGAAATCTTTACTCATCAGCCATATCTGGTCTGAATTTTATACTCTCCTGAAAGGAATCTATAATAGTTCTGTACTTGTTCAGCATATTAATATCAATAATGCGATTAAATCAGAAAACACAAGTACATCATAATCTAACTCAATCTTATTCTCATCTTACTGTAGTATACAATATTTCACAGAAATCTCTGATATCCATCTTTCTTTCCCAAAAATAAGGGAATCAATACTACAGTAAATACAGACCCAACAGGTACAACATATATCAATGCAACTTAGTCAAAGATAATCGTAGAAAATGCATTAGTATATATATCAATACATAAGCCACATAATCGTAAAAGATCAGTACCTGTTACTATATCATCAAGTGTGCCCTGGGTCTGTTCCTCGATCACCACACCTAGATGATCCAGCTCCCTGTAATCTGCGGAAAACTCTCTGTGGACAGACTCTTGCAAAATGTCCAGACTGTCGACAGATATGGCAACTACCAGTCACTCCCTGGCATCGCTCCGTGGGTTGTCTTCCTCCGCACATTCTGCAATACACTCCAGTATAACTTGGGCTGGAACCACTGGAGCTAGTTGAACCGCTCAGTCCGCTCCCTAACTTCTTGAATGGTTTCTTTCGAGCTTTCAGCAAATCTTGCTTTCCACTCGTGCTGCCGCGATCAAATCGGAGAGGGGATTGCTGTGTTTGGGGTTGCATCGCACACACCCTTTTTAGTTGTCTAATCAGACTCGCCTCCGCTCTCTTCGCTTTACTCAAGGCATCAGCAAAATGATAAGGTCGCTGCATATTCATCAATGCAACTATCTCCGAGTTCAATCCTCTGATGAACTGATCCTCTACAGCTTCATCATTCCCAACTACATGAGGAGCAAAACGCAGTATAGTAGAGAATTTAGCAACATATTCTTCAATATCCAGTTGACCTTGTCTCAAATTCTCAAACTCTGCTTTCTTGTCCTCTCGGTACGAAATTGAGAAAAATCTTCGATAAAATTCAGTTCTGAATATTTCTCACGAAATCACTGTACCTTTCTGTTCTAGCATTCTTTTACTTGTAATCCACCAACTCCTGGCAGTCTCTCGTAACTGGTGGAATATCAGTTTAATTCTCTGCTCATCTGAATAATCAAGTAAATCGAACAGTATTTCTATGTCATCAAACCAGTTCTCACAATCTTCAGACGTCTTGGTACCACTCAGAATCGGCGGCTGAAATAACTGAAATTCTTTCAACTGTATTTCCATCTGAGTTTCTGATACATCTATCTGTTCAGTCGAAGTACTACCCCTTTCTGGAATTCTCCGTGGAGGTATATCTGCTTATCAAAACATTAGTACTCAAATACTACAAATCTGTTCCAATCTTTCTCTGATCATCTTACTGCTGATCAAGAATCAAATCTGATTCATACTCAATAATACATATTACCAATTCAAATCAGATAATTAGATAACATTTATTTTAAAGCAGTAAAACATAATTTCATGCTAGCACACACAATGTAAGTCAACATTAAAATAAATCTCATGCTAGCAATCACATGCAAGGAAAGAAAACTCACTCTACCCCGCTCATTCTCTTCTATCTCAGTCTAAAGGATCTATCGCTTTGATACCACCTGTTGTGGGGACCCGGACGCTAATCATCTTCTTAATCATCTTTGGGATTTAATTATCAATGAAGATAAACAGGGTCTAAAAATTTTTCTTTTTTTTTAAAATATAAGTGCGGAACGTAATGGAATTTAACTAATATACATCTGAGTATAAAAGTACAATAATATACAACAATTATTCAAACTAGTCTAAGGTTCAGCTACTAAATTTCATGTATTAAACCAAATCTACAATAAGTCCGGAACCACCACTCTAAACTCGTCTTCTCTCATCATCTTCTTGACCCTGATCCTGCCCCACCTGTTGTCATGCACACATACAAACAAGACAACAGCCGGATACTCCGGTGAGAATAAATCCCAATATAAATAATGTATACATGCAGTTAACTGAATTAACATAAAAGCATGAATTATATTTTATCACATGTAGCAAAATCAAACAACATGCATCAATACCAGTCTGTAAATAAAACATGAATCGTAATCCACGAAACATAAATCAATACGGATCTGTAAATTAAATTCTAGTCTCGATATCTAAGACTCGACTTATCTCTCATTCTAATCTAGGGATCCCGGTGAATAAGAACGTAACAAGTCTCCCACCTACTACTACCAGTCGCGGTGGCGGTACTTTCTTATTTCTGGACTTTGGTCTAGCTGTATCGAATAATCTACAATAAGAACAATGTTTGTATCTTAAGCATATCGATACACCAAACGTCCAGTGCCTTGGCGTATTTACCAAGACTAAGCCTAGTCTGACAATGTGCAATGGGTCAGTGACTATACTGTCAAAATCTAACCCCTCTGTCAGTGACTCTCACTCAATAGCTCTCTGCTTTCTATTTCTAATTCAATAGAATAAACATAATCATGAAAATACAAAGGTATAAAAACAATACCATACAAGTATGTGGTTTAGGGAAACTCGAGTTAAATCTAACTCAAGTCGATCTCCCAATTAACATCAATTTATACATTTGTCTTCTCGGTCTGATGAAGACGAAGTCTCGTATCCCAATCTGTCCATATCCAAATCTGATAATGACAATCATATAAATACCATATCAGTATATGCTCAATTCAAGACCTGTTCTGATCAATACTCAAATCGGTATATAATCTGATCCATATCTGAACAAGGTACAATCTAATTCATATCAATGATATCACGATATAATCAAAATCATTACTGAATCTGATCAATCTCAATCAATACTGAATCTGATCAATATCAATCTACTGATGTTTCGACGGCATAACAATACAGTCACGATAACCCCGTCTTTCTCAACATCACAGATATAATACCAGAATTCATACCCAGTATCATTACAACTCATAATCTGAATAATAACACAACTCTGATATAGAATCTCAACTAAATCAACTCTGAAATTCATTACAATTTCATAAACAGTCTATTATTTAATCTGACTTCAGTTATACAATGTCTACTGTAGCAGAAACATCATATCTTATTCATATTCAATTCTTACAATATCATAAATTCAAATCATGTCTAAACGTAACAAAACTTACGTCCAGTTGTAGCCTGCGTCGATAGGAACACAGTACTGAAGTCGGATTCAAAAACAGACGGACGGATTTCTCACAAAAGGCGTAAGAATATTTCAATTCTTTCTTGTGCTTCCCTCGGCTCTTTCTTTCCTTCATTCTGATGGATTTGCATGTAGGTATATATATATATATACACGTTCCTTAGGTAGGATGCAAGTGGCGTTGTGCATGTTCTGCACGTTGCGCGCCAAAGTCGCGCATATGCGCCGGTAGCTCGCACCAACATTTTGCCTGCTCGCGCATATGCGCCATTTACGTCACGCATATGCGTCGATCCTTCTGCCCAACCCGCGCATGTGCGTCATTTACGTCGCGCATATGCGCCGATCATTCTGGACGTTCCGCGCATGTGCGTGCATTCAAGTCGCGCATGTGCGCGGGAGTTCTCCTTATAATTTATGTCAAATCTTCTCTTGGTTCTCCCGATCTGATCCGTTCTGTCTATAATTTTCTCGATTAATAAATAAATCATTTCAGATTAATCTCAGATTATAGTAATAAAATCTCGGGCCTTACACCTACCACATTTAATTAATTCAATTAAAATAATTTAATTACATATTTTCCATTATTATTAGATTTGCATGCGGTTGGATTACGTAATCGCATTTTGGACCCTACACTAACAGTACGATTAAATGTATAATATCTTGTAATAACATACCTTTTTTTAAAATTACTTGAAGTATAGATCGAGCTTGTAAATCACAAGCACTCTACAAAAGTGTCAAAAAATCATTTATTTATATCATAATTTGTAGTTCATTTCATTAAATATATAATTTATATTTTCTATCATAATCACTCTTTTAATATCTTGAAACATTCAAGTTAGCATGAGTGAAAGAATTTATTTCAAACATATAAATATTTTTTATACGTTTAATCAAAGTGTAACTTTATTAAATTCTTCAAGCGTAATAATATCATTTTTATTTCACAAATTTTTCTAAAAGTCAAAGCAACCATTAAATTAACCAACAGTAGCTACCTATTGGCTCTAATCTCGATTATCATAGTCATTATGTCCTAGAATTTATTTACATGATTTAAGATTCCAATTCCAGTTAGCTTCAAAGGCAAAGTTGAAGTCATATACATGACATAATATTTTGAAAAACAATGATTAAGCATGTTATCTTGCACATATATATGATATATATACATATATACTGAAATTCATTTAAGTGTTGCTTGTGTATTTAACATCTAAATAAGGGTTTTATAGTTTATCCAGTATTCAGTATAATATCTTGCATAAAAGGTTTATCAAATTTAATCGGTATAAAAAAATTTCCTCATAAATATTGTTTTATTATTCCAAGTTCAACTGAATCACTTTTTATAACATAAATTTTTTAGAACACATATCACAAAAGTTTTGTATCCATACTACAATAAAATGTACATATATATACATATTTATTTGTTGATGATGACAGGGTGAATTGGGTCTTAGTGCAATGGGCAATTACACCAAGTCGGGTTGCTTCCTGTTCTAGTCTCCTGGACTCGTGGGTGACAGGCGTCCAGGCTCTGAGATATTTGTACACTTAAGATAACATAGATCGTTAGTGCGCTCAATTAAGAGGATCCTATGTTAGGGGAATGTATATATAGTATGCCTGCTTTCTGCACAAGAATAAATACATATATGATTGCCTAAATGCTAAGAAAATCTGGTATTTATAGGAACAAAACCAATGATGATCTTGTTTTTAGTGCCCAATTGCTACTCATGACGAGATAGTCATCCATGCTCTTTTCTCTATCACTGACAGGTCTGACAACCCATACTTGCCTCAGCCTAGTCACATCAACCCTACGTGTGCCGACAAGACTTCCTTATGATGATTAATGAAGTCACGGTGCCCATATATGTGATCTCGGAGATGACACTTGTACCCACATGCCTCGGTAGAAAACCGTGATGTCGACCACTGTCAACTAGCTAGACTACCCGAGCTCTTACTACCCGAGCTTGGTTTCCCATGAGCATCCATGACTACCTAGAACCCGGACCGAAGATGACCCAAATATATCCGGTGGTATCAGCACTCCTCCCTAAGATAGTCGGGCTAGAATCATACTCTATGTCTTGAGTAATTTAAATGTACATGGGCGGGAATCTTATGCTATTCCGGCTGCACGTGTGCTAGAGTCGATGTTAGCATGACGTAAGCCCTAGTAGTCGAAAGGATTAGTTGTATCTTTGTACTCCGGGCCTACCTGTTTTCGTATTCCCTGCACAATTTCCGAGGTGCATCTTGTCCGTCCATTCGTTTTGAAATTAAGGGCCCCAGATCAAACACTCTTCACTTATATAAACTATTCGATTCTCCCCATTTCACACTTTTCACATTTCAATGTTCTTTCTAATCAAGTTGTTCTTCACTCAAGTTTTCTGACTCCCGTTGTTAATTGCTCTTTTCCCGTGCTTCAAAGTTTCCGAACAGCTTCCTTCTTCAAACAATCGTAAGTCTTCTATCTCTCCTTATTCCCCATGTCATATTCTACATTTTCCACGTCCTGAGCGAACACGTGCGGTTCATCGATATGAATCAATGGTGATGCGCTCTGCTTCTTCCCCTAGCTCTGAAAAACAACCCTTCCTCAAATTCTCAGAAAATTCGAAAAACCAAAACCTAACCCCCCCTGCTGCTGGGACTTTTCGAGATCCTTAAAAGGGCAAGGGTATGGCCCATGCCTCCAGCTCCTCCCACCCCAATCCCCCGAGGCCCCATGGTTTTTTACCATTGAAAACACCCTACGTCTAGGGGCCGATGAGGAACTCAGGGTCCTCAGGTCCATTACTTCATCCTATTCTATTCAGATTCCCAGTCCTTCGGACAGGACTAATCAACCCCAAAGGGTTTTTACACATTCTGTTAGGATCAGTTAATATGAGTAAATTGTTTAGAAGGGAGGTTGAATAAACACTTTAACTTCTGAAATCTTTTTGGATATAAATCAGTTATTTGAGAAACTGATTCTGCAAATCTTGCATGTCTATATCGATTAGTTAACTAATAATAGTGCGTAATTAAACTGAAGGATATATTGAATATTTTGGCTAAGGTACTATGATAACTGAATGAACAATAGATTTAAACACACGAATTTTTATGAATATTCATAGACCTCAAATGCTTATACGTCACCCCTTCTATCTCAAGGATATGTTTTTCACTAAAAGACTTTGATTGATTACAACAAACTGTAATAACCCACTTCAGTTGGACTTATACACTAACAAATTGGAACTCTTATTTTCCAACAATTGTTAGTGGAAAAGTGAATAGCTCTAATAAGTATCTTGAATGCTACGAATAAATATAACAAAGTAAGAGCCAAATTGTACGATTTGTAATCTGAATAAACTTGAGAATGAATCATAGATGATAATTGTTTGTGGATAGTTCTTTCACTGTGTATCAACCTTCGTTCAACTGAATTCATCAGCTGTATATAGTCTTCGATTCCAACAGTCACATTGAATGATTAATATCCGTTTAATCATAGTTTAGTCCATGAAGATGACTTTTCCTAACAGATGTACGATATATCAAACTGTTCTGCTTTGGTACTTATTGTCAATTTGTTTGCTGAGATTCAAATTTCAATTGATGACCTGGCTAACTGATCAAGAGTCAAACTTGTCGACTAATCAGTTCAGCTCGACTACTCATTCCAGTTCACTTTTGCAAAGTCTTTAATTCTGATCTTCAATATGTTTCACGAGCATAAAATCATCAGTTTTACGACTTATTTATACTTATAAGAATTTTAATCTATATACTTCAATTCTTAATTCATTTAAGTACGATCAGTCTTCTTAATCTTCGATATTAGTTATGAAATTTCAGCTGCGTCATCTCAGTTTGTTCTTATGTTCTTTTACCGAATTGTTTGTCAAACTCTGAAACTCATAAATTCCAACAATTTCCCCCTTTTTGGTGTCTGAAAAATTTAGATTTTTGAACTGCTATACTAAGTTATCTGATATACTTTATATTAAATGATTTTCTAAAACTGATTGTAGATCAAATAATTCTTCAGAAATGTACAGAATGAAAAATAACTTTTTCATTAAGTTTGAAAGAGGTAATTACATATTCTTACAAATATTTCAAAAATGAAAGTTACAACATATATACACAGATGCCCCTCAGAATGTATAACCAATGCAAGACACTTGATCATTTCTTTGCTTTTTTTTCTGTTGGTTCTTTATCAGTTGAACTGTCTGGTTCACTGCGCTTCTTCGATGTCTCTGCTTTCTTATTTTGTTCTTCCCCCTTTTTGTCAACATCCGCTACACTGGAGAAGAGAATGAATGTTGAACTAACCTGTGCAGATACTTCAACCAGCTGATCTTGTAAAATGCCAATCTTCTTGGATAGGCTTGAATGTACAAAATTAATTCTGTTGCTGAGTAGCTCCTGGGAGGAGAGGAATGTAGGAGTTGTAATTGTTTCTTTTTTTTATTTTCTCAACTGAAGAAAATAATGCAGCTACATCCTAGTAATTGACTAGGCACCTGTTTAGAATATACGGTACACTTCCAAATGAGTTTCACGATCTTACGTTGCGAGACAGACCTCATGGTACTTATTGTTTATTCAAGGAATTTATCTATGCAGCTTGCATATATACAGATAAAGTATAATGCCATAATCAAATGAAATCGTAAAATATTATTAAAATTATGATTGTTTTATATTAGAGTCAATAAAAGCCCGAGCCACAAGTTCTCTTGCCGGGCACCTACTCTAACAAAGACAACATTCCTTAATTGCGACACTAAATACATGACTCATCCTGAAGGATTCACATCAATAGGAAGAGAACATAAAGTATGAAAACTTCAGAGATCCATAGATGGATTCAAACAGGCATCAAGGAGCTGGAACCTCATATTTGACAACACTATCAAAGAGTTTGATTTTTCAAAAAACCCTGAGCAACCTTGTGTATACAAGATGGTAAGTGGGAGTGTGCAGTGACATTCCTTGTAGTTATGTTGATGATATTCTACTCATTGAAAAGGATGTGGGGAAGTTGCAATCAAGTAAAGTATGGTTAGCTAGTAAATTCTCCATGAAGGAGATGAGTAAAATATCCCATTTATTAGGAATACAGGTATATAGGGATAGACTGAAGAGGATGCTAGGGTTCACCCAATCCACTTATATCGGTACCATACTGAGGAGATTATCTATGAAGGAGTCCAAGAGAGGATATCTCCCAAGAGAGGATATCTCCCAGATGTGGGAGATTGAATCTTATATGATGGTTCAATTGTACCTATAGTGTCCTAATTTTGAGCATTTTCAGTTAACGAATCGAGATAATCAATTTCTTTTTTTGGATCTTTATCTTCAAATGTTCCATTACACATAAATTCAACAATTTGCCTATCTATAGGTGTTAATGTGAGAACCCGGAATTTCCGAAGCAAATTATGTAAGAATGAAAACTCGGAACTAAGCTCAAAACTTAAATCTTAACTATAAAACTCAACTATAAACTTAAATTTTCAGCTAACACGGTTCTAAAAAGTAACTCAGAAGCTCGAAGATTAGCTCAAAACGGATCTATGCCATAAAAAACCACAACAATCAAAGAGTCATCACCTGAAGAGTAAACCCCCAGCTCAAGGGATCAATCTTTTAGCTCAAAGAAGCTCATATCACCTTGTCCTAAAAGAACCAAAATGGAGCTAAAAGAAGAGCTAGGAGGCTTGGACAAATTTATTGTGCAAGAATTGTCCCTTTAGAAATCAAAGGTGACTCTTGAAGAATGGATTGAATTTTGACCACATTTATCTCTATGTTTGAGATCCAAGATTTCGGCCGAATGGGGAGGGAAAAGAAAATATCACACCTATAAATACCACCCATACTACGTTAAAGAAATCACACCCAAAAACACCACAAAAAACACGGTCCTCACCCTTCCCAAAAACCTCTCGGCCGACGCCATTGGAGAAGAAGAAGGAAGGTTGTTCCGTTTATTTCGTGCAGTGAATTGCTGTTTATACTATCATGGAGGTCTGTCCAAAAATGGTCACCGTTCCTCCAAGTCTGAACAAAGTTTCGTACGGCACGATTAAACTATCGGTGAGTGGGTTTTTTTATGTACTTTTATTGTAAATTTAAACTTTGTATAAACATATTATGACATGCATGTATGTGTGTCCATTCATTTCAAAAAATGCTATCTTTCTTTTAAAATTTAGATCGATGTACGTTATGTTCTTCTGGTTTCGATGTTCGTTGATCGAAAAGTGAGGCCAGAACACAGTTTTATACCCACTGATGGGGCCAGACATAACACAGTTTTATACCTACTAATGAGGGCCAGAACAAAGATTGATCCCTTGAGCTGGGGGTTTAAAATTTAGATCGATGTACGTTATGTTATGTCTGGCCCCATCAGTGGGTATAAAACTGTGTTCTGGCCTCACTCTTTAGAGGACTAACATATTGAGGACAATTTGATCATAGAAAATGATATGAGTAACAGTGTCCTGTTTGTTTTGATTTGCTCTGAATTGTCTGATAACATTTTTCTCATATTTCGAATTTGATTTGATTCTATTATGATAAGTCAAGTCTTGAAAGTTTGTTAAAAGATGTTTAACATTATCTCTATATGTATTTGTGGAAATCGATCGGCCCTCACTTGCTGAGTATTTTCCAAAAAACTCTCCCCTTACATCTCTCCCTAGATAAGAATGACGAAGAATTGAATGAGGAGGAGCAGGCGACGTTCTGGGGCTGGTGATCGCACCAAAAGATCTAGAATCAAGACTTTGTATTTATTTCGCTTCCGCAATTCTGATATAATTTTTATTTTGTTGTCATTGTAAAGACAATATTTTGTTTTATGAAAAAGACTGATTTTTGGCTATTTGCTACAAGGCTTAATTGTTTTCATGTAAATTGATAAACAATGTCGGATGTCATCGAAGCCTCGGTCTTGGGGCGTGACAGTTAAGCCTTCATAAAATTGAGAAACAACTCTCCAAATTTCAAAACCATGATGTGGACAAAGATTAAGAAATTCTTTATATCTATCCCAACACTGATAAAAAAAATTTCATTGTTTTTGAGTGAAAGTGATGATTTGCCTTTTGAAAAAATTTGTTCTATGAGATGGAAAAAACTTTTTCAAAAATTGTTGTTGCAATTCATCTCAAGTTCGAATGGATCCCGATCTAAGATTTTGTAGCCAAGTTTTAGCATTATTTTTTAAAGAAAAAGGAAAAAACTTAAGTCTAATGGTGTTCATGCTACAATTTAGATTATTATAATATGTGTTGCACACTTCTTCAAACTCTCGTAAATGCACGTATGGATTTTCAGAATCTAAGCCATGAAAGTTGGGTAAAAATTGATAATATTAGGCTTAAAATTGAAATGAGATGCATCAGGGGGAAAAACTATACATGAAGGTGCATTAGTGCGTGTATGATTCATGTGTCTCTAAGTGTTCTTCGTCTATTATGATCATGCTGAGATTGAATTTCATCTTCTTTTTCTTGGATGGGTTCTTCGGCCATGTTTTGCGAAAATAAAGAGTTATGTCGAATGAGTCGACCACTAAGTGTATGTGACCAAATGCTCATGCAAATGCTAAAGAAGAAAAACACACAAAAACAATAAAAATTGAAAGAAAGAAAAATAAACTATAAACAAAATTAAATAGAATTAAAATTAAATTATACTTCCCCGACAACGGCGCCAAAAACTTGATGCGACTTTGATTGTTACAATCTCAAGAGCATGTTGTCCACGAGTAGTATAATTCGATGAATCCGAATATCGTATCCACAGGGAAGCTAAGTTAATTACAAATCCATTAAGATTTCGTTTTGGTTTTTTTTTCTTTAATTTTTTTTAATTGGTAATTTTTTATTGTTGAAATTTTAATTCAAGTAGTTGAGATTAGATGATGCATTCTTTGATATTTTAATAAAGTTAACAGTAATGAACATGATTGAAATCCACTTAATAAAATGGTTTCAATATATCAAATAATCATATTTATATTATGTTATATATTATTATCTCATAAGTATATAATATATAATAAAACTTATAAATGTTGTCAATTATTTATTGTGTTATATATATTTTTGTAAACACTAAATCAAAGTTCCTACTTTAAATGGTGGGTAAAACCAAACAAACATTTAAATGGTTCCAAAAAATTAATATTATGATATATTCATATATAATAAATCAAAGCATCCACTTTAAATGGTTGGTAACACCAAACAAACATTTAAATGGTTCCAAGAATTTAGTGTAACATATAACAACAATAAATCAAAACTCCCACTTATAAGTAGTGTATAATAATGCTTAAAAAATAAATATAACATAAACAATAAATAATGATTAAATAATATAAAACATAGATTATTATCTTTTAATAACATTATTATCATACCTAGAGTTTCACCTTTTCATCTCAACTTTGGGAAGTTAGCTACTCATTATTCAAAGTGTAAAACTTTGAATATGAAATTAACATGCTAAATATATTTAAATGAAGAAATAAAGGAAAAAATATAGAAATATTATGAACTCAAGGATTTGTTCGTAAAATGAGGTATATCTCAATATATTACAATGCATCCTTATTTATAGTCAAATTTGGAGAGACAACCACAAATAAAATATTATTTTGTACACATAAGTCTTTATTGGTGTTCCAAAAAATTATGTCATCATACACATCATTTTTTAAAATCTTCTCATCCGAGTTTGCTTTTCCACATAAAACAAAACATGTATATAATTTAGTTGTTTGAATTGTGGTATTTTTTGTTTTCATTGACCAGGTAATTTGATAGATATGCTCAAAATGCTCTAGCATGGTAAAAATGTCACTCTTTTGAAAACTTTATTTGTTGCTTAATTTAACCCCAATTGTGAGAAGATTTTTATCTCATGCTTGCCACCAAAATTGTAGATATTAAAATCAACTTTCTACAGGTCCAAGAAACATCTTAATCTCATTTGCAACGCCAATGCTATTCTTGTTTTATCGAACATGTAAAAATAGTAAAAAATTATAATTACACAACAACTTATGTTTTATACAATTTATTATAAAACATATAATATTTAAACATTTAATAAAACAAAAAATATAAATTTATATTATAAAACATTTATTTAATGTACAATTTTTTATGTTTATCAGTAGATTGAGTCGCCTCTATTGACGTCGTCGCTGATCCACTGACGAAGCCCTACTAGGACTATTGATTGAGAAGCATCGTGAAGCAATATGTCTAAAATCCATGAGTAGCTGTATATAGGGCAAGTGGGAAATTGTTAGAGTAGATGCTTAGCCACCCAACTTGTGGCTTGAGATTTATCGACTCTAATGTAAAAACGATCTTTATTTTAATAATATTTTATTGTTTTATCCAATTATGGCATTTACTTTATCTGTATACCTTTGCAAACTCCATATATAAAGTCCTTGAATATATATTAGATATCACGAGATTTACATCGCAACGTAAGATCATGAAACTCATTACAAAGTGTACTATATATTCTAAACAGGTCTATAATCAAGTTAGCATTCTAAATTAATACTAGCATTTGTGATATAAACGCATGTTTCATTGGTAAGGATATGGAGATATTCATTCATACAGATGGGTGATAATATGATGATGCACTGAACAACTCTCCATCGGACTGTTCAAATGGTTCTCACTTATCGAGTGAAATAGTCTGTAGTAATTGTTGTACACCATTAGTATTTTGACCCCAGAAAATTTAGAGGCTCTATATACTAGCAAACACTTTGATCGGTCTGTCGACTTTATTAAGGGTCATCAGATGACGAGGTTGGGTGTAGTTTCATAATTCATAGGATCAAATGCATTGTAGTCGGGGATCCACCATTTGCTTACGGGTGAAGATATCATATGTGATCTGATGAGTTAAAAGTACAAGGAATCTCTTGCCAGAGCTAGAAATGAAATGTGTTTTCCTAGTTGTACGTACCATGCCACTATTATTACTCAAAGACACATCACATCATTATCGAATTCATATGCAACTCCCGATATACCAATGGTTGCAAATTTGATCGGGATATATGTGTTGAAAGGACTGTACTGTACGCTAACAATAACTTAAGTTTCTTGCAGTTACTATCAGCGATACCTACAGGATCATGAAGCGATGCTACTAAATGCTCATATCATAATCCGATGGTTGCAATAAGAAATGAGGCTAAATTAGGGTAATCCCGAATAAGAATATATATTATTTGGAACCACGTGGAGATCTTAACCCACAAATAGTTTTATCCTTGAACTATTGAAGGTCACACAAGTATCGGATTTTGTGTTAATGTTGAGAAAGTCAAAGTTCAAGGAGTTCAATTTGGCTACTGTAGTTTGATAGAAATCAAACAGGATTCTTATAAAGAAGTTTATAAATTGATTCCATGATAAGAAAAAAATGGAAGTTAGCTTAACTGTCAATCGAGGAATGAGAGTGGAACTGCCTGATTTTTAAGGAGTTCACAAAACTGACAGGGGCCAAATATAGATAGTGAAAATTTTGACTTTCGGTGTTGTTGGATCGTCGATCGGGGTTATAATGTATTCACAATTATTTATATAGTAAATTTAGAATTTACTAATTAATTAATTATACTTGTAGTGATGGTTACTAATATGTACAAATTTCTCATAAAATATTTTACCGGGATCTAGAATTAATTAACTAATAAGTTAATTATATAAATAAAATAATTGTTATTTAATTTAATTAATATATCTATGGATGTATTATATGTGTATGTGTAAATATATTAATTATTATATATACACTTGATATGGAGAACCATATCAACATTCCATACATAAATATTTGCATTTCTTAAAACTCAACACTGTCATCTACCCCATATGAACAATTCATCTTCATTACTATGTTCGTGTTCATAAATCATATCCTAAAACATAAGCCATAATATGAAATTAATTCAATTAATGTCAATAACATATATAACATCATATTGACAACTAAAATATGGAAATGTCGTATATCAATCCAGGCATAAGGACAACTGGGCATTACAATTATTCCCTCCTTTTAAAAAGTTTGTCCTCGAAATTCTCTTCACATATCAATAATTTGGGATATCTCGGTCTCATTTCCTCTTCCATTTCCCACGTACTTCTTCTACTAGATGATTATTGCATGATACCTTCATTATGATGATTTCTTTATCCCTTAACACTTTGTTTTTACTGTCTAGGATTTGTACTGGCACTTCTTTATATCGTAGATTTGGTGTAAGATCCAAGTGTTCATAGCGTAGATCATGGGAGTGATTTTTTATGTATTTTTTGAGCACTGAGACGTGAAAAAATTATGGACCTTTTACAAATTTTATGGTAATGGAAATCGATATGCTTGCTCCCCAATTCTTTAAAAATTTCAAATGGTCCAATGTATCGTGTGCTCAGTTTGCCTTTCTTTCCAAATCTTATGAACTCTTTGAGTAGCGAAATTTTCACAAATACATGTTCGCCAATGGTGAACTCTAATAGTCTTTGTCGTACATTTGCAGAGCTTTTCTGTATATTTTTTGATGTATTCATTATTTCATGTATTTTTACTATGAGATCATTGGTTTGTTGAACGATTCTGGCCCTAACATCTTTATTTCACCTATGTCATCCCATTTCAATGGTGATATACATTTTTTTACCGTGGAGGGCTACCTAATGTGCCATGCCCATCGTTATTTGGTAGCTGTTATTATATGTGAATTCTGCAAGAGGAATTTAAGCATCACAGCTACCTTGAAAATCAAGAGAACATGCCCTTAACATATATTCAAGAATATGTATCACACGCTTACATTGACCGTTTCTTTGAGAATGAAAAGCGGTGCTAAATGATATATTCATTCCAAAGTTCTATGTACACTTTGAAAAACTACGAAGTAAATTTTGGATCACGGTATGAAATAATGGGCACTATAATCCGATGTAGTTTCACTATTTCCTTGATGTATTTTTCGGCATATTGATTCATATTATATGTAGTTTTCACAACATTTAAATTTTTAGACTTTGTTAACTTTTCAACGATTACCAATATTGAATTTAGCCCTTTTTTGTCCTATGAACACCCGATACGAAGTCCATTATAATGTGTTCCCACTTTCATTGAGGTATTGGAAGGGATTGTAATAATCCTGCCAGTCTTTGATGTTCATTCTTAAACTATTAGTATGTTAGACATTGAGAAATAAATGTGCAACGTCCTTTTTCATACCTAGCAACCAAAGGAGTCTGCGTAAATCCTGATACATCTTGGTTCTATCAGGAAGTATAGAGCATGGTGTGGTATGAGCTTCAATCAAAAGTGTGATTATTAAATATTAGTGTGATTATGAAACATTATTGTGTGAAACAATGCATGGGGTCGGACAAAATGTGATTATGAAACATTATTAAGTGTTTCAAGGTATAGGCTTGAATTTTAACTAATTTCTACCATTTTCCATCTTCCCCAAATCATAAAGTCGAGAGATAAGCTTAGGTTTCTTGCTTTCTTTCATAAATTTCCAACAACTCATCCATTTCCTTCCCAAATTTAAAGAGGATTCTTCACCTGCACATAATAGGTTCCTAGATATGTGACATGGATATAAAACTCTTTAATATAATGAAAAATAAAAATTTCAAATATCAAAGTTTTCCACTTTTCAATTTTGGTAGCTGTCTATTTTAATACGTCTTCACTAAATTAGGCAGTTAGACTCTTCTAAAAAATTAGCAATCATGCTAAATATCATAACATCAAAATATGGAATCCACATATAAACTCCTTTGTAGGCTATATGTTTGAATTCTATAAAAATACAGTCGGCCTGAACTAAAATATCTAAACGGGAACACATAATTCAAAACTTGTGTGATCTTCAACGGTTTAGGGATACAACTAGTCGTGAGTTAACTACTTCATGTGATTCAGGACAATATTTGTCTTTATTAAGGATCATATTCTTTTAATAAACCCCTTGATCAAGAACTTAGTCACTCATGTGTTCAGATCGGTCAATATGGATAAATTGTTTAAAAGAATGGTTGAATAAACACTTTGGCTTTTAGAATTATTTTCCGAATTTGGATTAGTTCTTTGAGTAACTGATTTTGAAATCTTGTATGTCTATCTCGATCAGTTTTCAATGATTTGGGCTTGCAGTGTATGCAAGGATCGAGGCTCCTAATCTTTCTACTATGACAGTACAGTCGACTCTAGGTGATAGAAACTGTGAGGTACAATCTTCTAATGTGCAATTACAATAATGGAGACTAAGGGATGAATCTAAAGGCCAGAAGCTGTATTCCGAGTAGGATGGCATAGTTCATATCGAGATCGACTATGGGTTCCTAATGGCGATTCACTGAGAGAGGTTGTTACGAAGGAAGCTCATAATACTCCATACTCAATTCAACCTAGAAGTACAAAGATGTACAAGGATTTACAGTCATTGTATTGATAGCCGGGCATGAAGCGAGACATCTTGCGATTTATGTCCGAGTGTTTGACATGCCAGCAAGATAAGGCAAAGAATCAGAAGCCAGCCGGGAAGCTAAAGCCATTTACTATTTCCGAGTGGATATGAGAAAAAATTACTATGGATTTTTTTGTGGGATTGCCAAGGACTATCATAGGATTTAATGCCATTTGGGTGATAATTGATCTTCATACAAATCGGTGCACTTTCTACCTATTAAGATATCATTCACCATGACACAGTATGCAGAGATGTACATTCGAGAGATAGTCCAAGTGCATGGGATTTCAGTATCGATTGTTTCTGACAAAGATCCAAGGTTCACATCGTCTTTTTGGAAGAGTTTGCATTCAGTGATAGGAACATAGTTGTTGTTCAGTACCTCGTTTCATCCTCAAACTGATGGTTAGTCCAAAAGGGTGATTCAAATAATGGAGGATCTACTCCGAGCTTGAGTTATCAATTTCCAAGGAACTTGGGAACCGAATTTACCTATAGTGGATTTCACTTATAATAATAGCTACCAGTCGTCTATAGGTATGGCTCCTTACGAGGCACTTTATGGGAGGAAGTTTAGATCACCAATACATTGAGACGAGGTTGGTAAAAGAAAGGAATTTGGTCCGGACATGATCAAGTAGAAATCATAGCTAGTAGTCAAAATCCGAAATAAGATGAAGAATGCTCAAAGTAGCCAGAAAAGCTACACTGACAAGTGACGAATAGATCTAGAGTTTGCAGTGGGTGACCACGTATTCGTGAAGTTAGTACCTATGAATGGTGTTATGAGATTTGGAAAGAAAGAAAAACTCAGTCCGAGGTTTATAGGATCGTTTGAGATTCTACAGAAGTTTAGAACATTAGACTATAGAGTGGCTTTGCCACCAATGCTGGTTGGAGTGCATAATGTGTTGCATATCTCGATGATGCGAAAGTATATGTCGAATCCCTCACATGTATTGAATTATGAACCTCTGCATTTGACTCCAAATATGTCATGCGAGAAAAGGCCTATACAAGTTCCGGATAGGCAAGAAAGAAGGCTCCACAATAAGGTAATTCAAATGGTCAAAGTCAAGTGGGTATATTATTCGGAGGAGAAAGCTACTTGGGAAACCGAGACTGACATGAGAGGTCGCTACCCGGAGTTATTTGGTAAGTTTTAATTTCAAGGACAAAATTTCATTTAAGGGAGGAAACAATTGTAAGGCCCAAAATTCGATAGCGTAATCCAACTGCATGCAAATTTAGGAAAAATAAAAAATGCTTAATCTAATTATTTGAATTGCATTAATTAAATGCAATAGGCATCTTTATATATTTAAAATAGGGTTTCCTACTAGGATGCATGAAACAACGTTTTTAAAGGTTATTCGAGACGCGATCGAGAAGCAGAGACCGGGGACCACAAAAGGAAAATATTTTAATTAAATGGTTATTTTTAATTATTTAATATATGGTATATTTTATATGAGAATTTCGGAAATGGTGATTTTTGAGAAGTTTTTACGCGCCAAGTCGTATTTTAAACCGATAATCGATTTTTGATGAAAATAATGACTTTTTGGGAACTCGGTTAATATTTTCAAAAATTTTCCTAAACAAAATATTTTATCTACATTATAATGGGCCCATTATACCAAATCTATTGGGCTTTAAATTTTACCATAATGTTTATATAAAAAATCAAGTTTCTCAGCTCTTTTATTCCCATCAAAACACACGCTTCACACCCATAGATTCCTAGATTTCTCTCCACAATCACATGCCCACACACCTTACGTTTTTAAGGAATTTACGTGACTTTGAATGGCAAAAAATCGCAGCAAGTTCCCGTCCCTCTCCGCCAACATTCTCGCATCTCAAATTGTTTTCGCGTGTGAAAAACGCAAAAGCACGCCTTAATCTTTCTTCACTCATCGTTCATACCATATTATGTGTGCTAATACAATTTTGCATGAAAAATATGATACCATTCTTATATTTTCTTTTTATGGCAATATATGATCAAACTTTTATTTTCATGCTTTTAAATTCATAGTATTGATGCACAAAAGGAATGTCATTGTAGGGCCATAAGAAAGGATGCATTTCAGAGGGTTTAGGGCCCCTAGATGCATGGTTAAGGGCTGAATTATAGGGATGGATAGGCTAACATTTTTGGTTGTAGAGGAACTAGGGTTGAAACTATAGGGTTCATGATGGGTGCGGCCATAGCTATGTTTAGGTCACGTCCAGAGGTCCCTAGGGGGTCGAGTCATGGTGCTAGGTGTCTTGAGTGGTGGCTGGTGCAAGGAGCATGGTTGTAGGCATGCGATTGGGGGTCGGGCAAGGCTTCAAGAACACGGGTGAGGGCTGTCGTGCATGGGCTATAGTGCTGGTCTAGGAAGGATCTAAGGGTTCGGTTAAGGTCCCAACAGGGTCAGCTAGGGTCTACATGGGCCGGTCAAGAGCTAGGGTCGAAGGTTTTGAAGATGGATTAGGGCTAGGTTTTTCTAACAAGGGCAATAAAATTCAGTAGACTTCCTTGGCTTGTCCAAGGGTCTTAAATAGCTTGATTTGGGTTGCATAGGTTATGGTTAGGTGTGATTAATCTATGGTTCAATTTTGGTGAATTTGGTTAAGTTTCGAGTTGATTCGGGTTAAAACCAGGACGTAGGTTCAAGTTTTAAAACGAATTGGGAAATTAGTCAAGGAGCTTAAGTATATGCCTACGAAATATTTATGAGTTTATTTTAAGGTGTTATGTTATGTTTGGATGGATTCGGGTTGTCGTTTTAAGGTCTAAGGGTAAATTGGGGAAGTTACGATTTCAAGGGCAAAACAGTCATTTTACACTTTAAACATGTTAGACGTCTTGGCAGTATGTTAAAAATGTTTATTTTGAAAGATTATGGATTTTATGATGGAAACGATAATACTAAAAGATGTCTTGCATGCTTGGTTTAAAAAAATGATATATATGCATGAATTTTTAATAGTGATGGATACGATGAAAAGGATTGAAGGATATGACTTGATTGTGACTAATACAAAAACAAATATCAAAGGATATGATGTTATGTAAGGCCAATGCTCAGTTGATAGATGAGAGTGTCGTTGATGTCCCCGCCGCCTGGTACCATGGTTATACGTAAGATTGATCAATCGACCAACAGCTGAAACGAATGTCACAATTAATTATCTGAATTAAAGAAAAGGAAAATGTATAAGTATATCATGGAAGGAAAAGGATTTAAAGTTATGCATGTTAATGAAAAGATATTTTTATTAAAACTAATTTTCATTGTTGCTTGTAGATGTATATATGCTACTTGTTATAATGGTTAATGTTCGCTAAGTCAATAGACTCACTATGTGTGAATAATGGGGGTGAGAATGATTTTGATGATGATGGAGGACTTGATGGTTGAACTAGCTGTACTGATTGTGTAGAGCCCAAAATCAGTACACGTAAAACTCATGCATTTATTTAATTGTTAAATCTTTTATTTAAGTTTAAAATGATTTTAGGTGGTCATGATTTATTTAAATTGTATTATTTTAATATTTATGTGATGCACGTTAAAATGTTTTCTCTAGTTTCATATTTCAGGCGATTATTCGATGCGGGATCGAGGAAAAGAGACCGGTGACGATTTCGGCAATTTTTAAATGTGGTATTTTATTTTTAATTGAGAATGGGGCATTTTAAAAGAGTTGTTAATTTTTTAGTATTTTAAAAAGCCTAATTTATTTATTTAGTGATTTTAGAATTTTAAAACTTTTAAAGTTAGCATTGTGTATTTTATTTTGCTAATTATAGATTTTTGTTATAGTTAAGGGAGAGTTGGTATTTTAAATTAGTTGCTAATTAAAAATAATTAAGCAAATTATTACTCTCCCTAATTTACTAAACTCACGCACACACACTTTTACAAACACACACACCACACGTAAAACACACACACAATTCGTTCACACTCTATGTTCAGATTTTTAATATTTTTGAGAGAGAAAACTAGGGTTCTTGGTGTCTAGTGCAGCCGCCCCATTTCCTCAGCAATTCCAACAAATTTTCGTGTGCTTTAGTGCCAGAAAATCGAGCCACCATCGTCCCGGATCAACCCTCACTCCGTCTCCGCTTCGGTATCGGCGGTTCGGTAAATTTTAATATCAAAAGGCATGTATATTCTTTCGTTTCTGCATCGATCTTGTCATAGTAAATATTTTGATGTTTATTGTATGAAAACATGTGAATGTTTTGCAAAAGTTTGAGCAAAAAAATTTGTTGGATCGGTTTTGAAACGATTTTAGATCTGAAAACTCGAAGTTTGCTGTCATTTTAAATACTGCGACTTTTCGGTCGACTTTTTGGAAAAACTTTCAACATATGAAGCGTAGAACATTTCAATACCTTCGAGGTGACAGTAAATTATAAATATTTGGATAAAAATTGAGTGAGTTATTGTGATTTTCGTGGGACTGCTCAAACTGTGTTTTCTGAAAAATATATTATTGGTGTGTTCTTGAAGTTTATTTGTTGCAGGCTTCGTTGGGAACCGTTGGGTGATCACTGCTGTGTTTTGGTATATGGAGTATCAGTTTGGGATGAGTTTTGATGCTTTGTTTCGTGTCGATAGTCGTTGGTTGCATTAGAAATCGTGGGAAGCAATTGGTGTCAAAATTTGAGTTTACGGATTTGTTGCTTGTTTGGTGTGCGTAGTCGTTCGGGATGTTTTGTGGAGTCGAGTCAGTGCCTTAGCGTCCTAGGATGAGTCTCGAGGCGTGTTTACTGTCTGTGTAATCGAAATTGGAGAGTATAAATTTCTGAGTCGCGAAGTCCAATTTGCTCGGCGCCCGAGCGGTGACTTTTTACCGTCCGAGCGCCACTCTTTATGTCCGAGTGTTCTTTCTAGTAAACTCGGCGCTCAAGCGGTAATTTGTTACCGCCCGAGCGCGGCCCCATCTGTAAAATGTTTGGTTCTTTCTTCTTTTCAAGTTCAATAGTGAGTTCATGTCTTTTATTTTTGGGAAATGTTCGCACATAATTTTAGAGATTGTTCGGGGTTCAATGTCATGGGTTAGTACGATGATTTAACGAGGTCAAGTCCCGAGTGATCTAGAATGTCATAAGCTATTTTTGTACTTCGGTGGTGAGCACGAGCACCTACGTCTAAGCTATGGAAGTTAAGTGCTTGTAATCATGTTAGTATGTGCAACAGTGGCTCCAAACAAGATCCAACGAATCCCTCAACGCCAAGTAAGTATGTTGATGTGCAAAGAAAATATTTTAAGTTTTTTAGGTATGCTAAATGTCTTGTGACCAATTTATGTATGGGATTGGAAAGCGGTAAAGCATGACCAGGGACCAATCCACTCCGTTAAATCATGAACATGTTTAGATCAGGATTGGAAAGCGTTAAAGCATGAACGGGGACCAATCCACCCGTTAAAGCATGAACGGAGATCTCATGTATGTGGCAGTGGATTTTTCCCTGTCAGCCCAGTACTGTGATTTAGTCTGATCAGGTGATTTATGTTATGTGTCACTTGCTTTGAAACATGCCTCTACAAAAAATGACGAAGTTTAAGTATGTTCAAGTATGTACAAGTATGCAAGCACGTTTAAGAAAAGTTTCATGTTATGGCACGTCTATGTATGTATGTACGTATGTTCAAGTTTATTTATGCAAGTTCAAGTTCCAGTATGTACGTTCTATTTTAAAGCTGCATGTGATCTTATTATTTAGTACACGTTACTTCCAGTTTATACATGTTGAGTCTTTAGACTCACTAGACTTGATCGATGCAGGTAAAGATGATTTCGAGGAGACTAGGGGTGGGGACCAAGGAGCTGGCTTGGACTGAGCGGGAGGCTAAACCCGAAGACCGCCATGTTTTAAGTTTTATGAATTATTGGTTATGAGATTTTAAGAAAATATTTTGGTGGACTTTACTTTGAGATCTTTTGCTAGTTTTTCGCATTAGTATGACTTTAAAGATTTTATGACTTTTATGTTTATGAGTGATTTTTAGAGGATTTAAGAGTTTATGCTATTTTTAAAAAATACTAGTTTTAGGGTTTGTTGGACGGTTTATGATTTTATGTTTTGCACTGCGTTCTTTTGGATATTTAAATAATAAATTGATTTGTTTATTTTAAATGGAAAATTTATATATATATATATATATGTATGTATATGTAGGATTATTTCGGCTGAAAGCATATAGAAAAAAAATTCTAGTATATTTTAAAGAAAAACGAGTATTACACGTTTCACAGTTACTACCTCAAATGAGTGTTCAGCTACAATTTCTTCAGTGGCCTACTCTTCCCTGTACTCCTGCTGAATATATTCAATAACTGTTAGCAGTAGCTCATCCACGTTGGCTAAGGATAGTTCTTCATCTGTATACATGGTGAGTGGAGCTGCTTCTTCAGAAACTGGTAGAACAATGATTGCAGTGGAGGAGAAAGGTTGAGCCTCTTCAAAAATTTGTTGAGGAACTACGTTTGTAGCCTCTTCAGTAGTTGGTGCCAAAACTGATTCCATAGCAACAGGTCGAATGGAGGGCTCAGCCGCAGCAGCTTGGTTGAACTCCTCAGTTGGACTGCTTGTTTCTACTGGAATGCGTAGCTTCTGTCCCATCTCCCAATTCTTTACTTTGAGTTGGAGGGTGATGAGATCAGAATCCAGTTGCTGAAAGACTGCCTTGTCTGCATATGCTGTGGGTCCAGCTGGATCATAGTTCTACTTCAGCTCAGCAGTTACTTCTGTCAACCGCTTGGTTCTCATCAAATCAAAGAAGTATGCTCGTCTCTCCATAGATTGGGCGACTGAATTTGCTTTAATTGCCTTCAACACTGCTGATTCCAATGAAATAAATCTTTTGATGACCGATTTCTTCTTTAACTAATTGGCTAGGGTGACAGTTTTGAACTATACCCACTCATCGTAATGTTCCATCTTCAGATCATCATATTAATTTATTTCGTCCATGATTAGGTCGATCTTAGTCTGAATGTAATTACTAGGCCTTGGATCTTCGACCAGCTTTTCCATGCCCTTCGGATCAGTTAGGGTATGAGTAAGATCTAGTCCTGAGCCTGTTGTGTCCACAACTTCTCTGATTAGCACACCTTTCGGCCGTACTTGTGGAAAAATTGTTGTGCAGACCGTTGTGGTGAGAGGCGTTGGGATTCCCGTCTGTTTCAGAGTCTCTCCAGATTCAGGTATGATATTTTGAGGATAGTCCTCCTTCTTTTGCAATCTAAGCTTTGCTACTAGTTGGACTGATTGGATGGGGATTTCCGAGATAGGTGCCTCAGCTCCAGTTTGAAGTAATCTTAGCTCAGATAGAGCTCCTAGAACTGCAGCTGATTTGGCTTTCTGTAACCTTGGCTTCTTAATCAGTTGATGGGAGGGAGTCTTCTCTGAGTCATTGGCTGATAGAACCAGTTCTCTTAGGCTTAGGTGCAGCGGCTTTGATTTTGACAATTTTCTTTTGTTTAATAGCTGCCTCCTCTTCTCCAACCTTCTTCGACTGAATGTTGTGAGCACTGTTATATTTTGTGATTTTCGAGGCAGATTCCAGAGGTATCCAGAAATCCTCGATCAGTCTGCTCAACTGAAGTACATATCCCTTCGATTGCTTAGTCTTTTGCAACATATTTTTCAATGATATTGAATAAAATAGATGACCAGTTCATCTTTATTACTTTCATGATGGCTATCATCATTTGAAACTTTTAAAGAGATAGGGCTGCAAAAGAACTAGCCTTGGCAAGTATGCCCATCGCAGTAATATCTGCCAGCAATTGAAAATATGGCTTCAGTTCCCTCTTAGCCTTGGATACCTAGATCATCATCCCACTGGCTGATAGCAAGGCATGCTATTCTTCAATGTCTGCATCAGCCACTTCAGAGAAGCTTGAGAGGCCTTCAGTTGACATATTAAATAAATTTCTGAAACACTTTTCATTAACAACCATATAGTGATTGTTGACCATCATTTGTATCTTCCCATCATCAATGACTATGCTGGACTCGTAGATGGAGATAAGCTTTGGATTACATATCTCTAAAGTAGCCAGTCCCAAAAATTGAAAAAAGGCAGTTGTAACGTCCAAAAACCAACCCACATAAACCACATATATGCAAATGATTTAAATTGCATATTTAATTTATTTAATTGATTTTAAATGCTTGCATGATGCATACAACATGATTAAGAGACAAATTGCATGATGTTTTGAAAACTGTAGATTTTACTCGAATATTCGATAATAGAATGTGGAAAAGAGACCGAGGACGACCAAGATAAAATAAATATTTTTTGATAAATATTTTTAAGGCGTATTAATAAGATTAAATTTTTCTAAAAATGATAGAGTTCGAATTATTTTACGAGACGAGCTTGATTTTATTCGAGAAGCCGATTTTGGGCAAGCGAGGAACTTTTAAAGGATCAAAATTATTATTTTCGAAAATTAAATTTTATAAACATTTATTTTTCAATTAAATAGGTGCTATGAGGTCTAATTTACATAGGATAAGTAGGCCCAATTTCTCCTAAACTCAAAGGCCCAAAACCCAAGCCCATTAACATGCAAATTAAAATCTATAAAAAGGATTCCTATGTATTTTTATAAGCCTACAGCAGCTGAAACACACACTAAAAATTTGAAACATTGGAGAGGAAGAAAACTAGGAGTCTACGTCGCCCGTTCGATCTTCTTCGTGCCCCACGCCGACGATCGCATATTCGAGCGTTCTAAAACGCAATGGCACCTTTCTAAATTCCCTTCACGAATCATTCAATCCATATTATGCGTGTTTTATGTATTTTATCATGAAAAATATTAGAGTTTAAATCGCTTATCGTTTTGACGATTATTTTCAAAAATTGTGATGATTTTACGCTCGTTTGGAAAACATTATGATTCCTAAGGACACGCTGTCATTAGGATATGTTTAAGGGACGGGAAAAGAGTCGTAAGGGGACAAAATACATGCTGGAATCAAGCTAGGAAAGGGAGGGAACCCATCTAATGTTTTTGAGGGTTTATTAGAGGAAGAAGGCTCGGCTTAGTTCATGGCTGCATGCGGCTCGGCCAAGGCTTGGGTAGAGGTCGTGCTGGATGCAGTTCGGTGTTAGGAAGAGTCCTAGCATGGCTAGGACTCTTGTATAGCCGGTAGGGGAAGATGCCATGGGTGCAAGAACTCTTCACATGCACGCGTAGGGGCTGCTTTTGAAGGACGGAGCGTAACTTGGATGGGGTGGTCTAAGATGGTCCAATAGGTCTAGGGAAGATGGTCAAGGGTCGGGACAGGGGCTACTGTAGCGTAGCTCATGGTGGCTCGATAGGTATAGGGTCGCGATTCAAAAGAACAAAGGAGTAGGGCCTGGGGTCGTGCGCATGGACTCCTCGCGAGGGATGGGGGCTCGTGTGTGGCCTAGGAAAAGTCTATGAGGGTCAAGGCTAGTGTGGTCCACGGTGGCTCGAGGGTGGCTCGGGTTTAGGGGGAGTCGTGGCTTGGTAGTTAGGCTTGTGTTTGGATATTAGTATTTAATTGGAAAAGGGCTCGAACCATGGTCCACGGTGGTCGGTTCATGGTTCACGAAGGTATATTAGGTATACAAAGATTACGTTTAAAATTTGGAAAAAATATTTAATTTTGAATTAATTCGGAAATTAAACGCTTTACAAATTATTAATTGAGGTTCGGTGCATGATATTTTAAATATTAAGTTCATGTTGGTTACGTGGTATGGACAATTTGTACAGAGATGCCTCCTAGACGAATTCTACGTTGTAATAATGAGTATAGACATGAGGAGGAGGTTCCACAGCCTCCACCTAATCAAGATGTTAGTGCTCGTGTACTAGCGGGCATGGCTCCGTTATTAGAGAAGGATGTTGGATATGCTGTGAGGAGAAGACCGATGGCAGTTTATGAGCGATTTAGGAGGATGAACTTTGATGATTTTTCTTACACTACTGATCCATTCATGGCTGAGGGGTGGATTAGATCTTTAGAAGTGATCTTTCGATATATGGATATGGCGAACGCTGACCGAGTTCGTTGTACCATCTATCTGCTGAAGGGCGATGCTTCCTTATGGTGGGAGGGAGCGGAGAGAGGAGTGAATCTGGCGACTCTGACTTTGAAGGATTTCAAGAGGGTGTTCTATGATAAATACTTCACTACCGACGTTCGTTCGAGGATGAAGACAGAGTTTATGAGTCTCCATCTGGGAGACTTGCCTGTTGTTGAGTTCGTGCAGAAGTTTGATAGGGGCTGTCATTTTGTGTCCTTGATTGCTAATGATGCTGCGGAGAAGTTACGACACTTCTTGGATGGATTGAGGCCAACGATCCGTCGCGATGTGATGCTCACTGATCCTGTTGACTATAATATTGTCGTTGCCTATACTACTGTCGTTGCCAAAGCTTTTCGAGCCGAGCAGTCACTTAAGGATATTGATTGGGAGATGCAGCGTAAGAGAAATCGCATCCCGCAAGCTAGTCAGCATAATAAGAAGCTTTATACGGGACCATCGAAGCGGCGGGGATAGCCAAAACCACAAGGACAACCACATAAAGAAAATGTCCCCAAGACTACTGAGACGCCACTATGCAAGGAGTGGGATCATCATCATTATGGAAAGTGTATGTGGGGCACCTACAAGTGCTTCAAGTGCAGAGCATTGGGGCATAAGGTTGGTGATTGCCCAAAACTCAAGCGACCCACGACTGGAAGAACTTACGTGATGCATGCTGAGCAAGCGGAGCCAAACACGATGCTTATTACCAGGACGAATATTGTTAACGTGAATAGCTAGCTACCTACGCTTTACTATATTCAAAAGCTACACATTCTTTCATATCTGAATCTTTTGTGAAGAAATTGGGAATATTACCAGTGGACGTGGAGTCGGAATTCAAAGTTACAGTGCCTTCTTGTGAACATATGGTTTCTAGTAGCAAGATTAAGGATGTGGAACTTAAATTGCAAAAGAATATTATACGAGCGGACCTTATAGTACTACCAATGCCCGAGTTCGACATTATTTTGGGTATGGATTGGATTACACTAAATGAGGCTTCTATTGATTTTCGACGGAGGTCAGTATCTATTAGACCACCAAATGGGAAAGCATTTATCTTCGAGGCGGCACAAAACAAACAAATGCCGCATATTATTTCATGCATGCGTGTGAAGAAGCTTATTCAAAAGGGTTACCAAGGATTTCTCGCTAGTATTATATTTGCACCCGACACTGATAGTCGATCTATTGAAGATGTGAAGGTAGTGAAGGATTTTCCAAACGTATTTCCCGACGATGTTTCTGGCATCCCATCTGAAAGAGAAGTGGAACTCACTATTGAGTTGATGTCTGGTACAGTGCTGATCTCTAAGGCACGATATCTATTAGCACCCGCTGAAATGAATAAATTAAAGGACCAAATTCAAGAGCTGTTAGACAAAGGATTTATTCGCCTTAGTTTCTCTCCATGGGACGCGCCAGTGTTATTTGTGAAAAAGAAGGATGGAACTATAAGGTTGTGCATCGACTATATGGAGCTAAATAGAGTGACAGTGAAGAACAAGTATCCATTGCCCCGAATCGAGGATTTATTTGATCAGTTGCAAAGAGTTTCGGTATTTTCAAAGATATATCTTAGGTCTGGATATCACCAATCAAGGGTTAAGGAGTCGGATTTACATAAGACGGCGTTCAGGACACGTTATGGACATTATGAGTTTCTAGTGATGACATTTAGCAATCTTCATGGAACTCATGAATCACGTATTTAAGTTCTATCTCGATCACTTCATTACTGTTTTCATCGACGATATATTGATCTATTCCAAGAGCCGCGAGGAGCATGATCAGCATTTGAGGACGACCTTGCAAGTTTTAAGATATCGGAAATTATATGCAATGTTCAGCAAGTGCGAGTTTTGGTTAGAGAGGGTGGCATTCTTAGGCTAGATTGCGTCAAGAGAGGGAGTATAGATCGACCCATCTAAGGTCGAGTAAGTTAAGCAGTGGCCTGAGCCTAAAAGTGTGACGGAAATACGCAGTTTCTTGGGTTTAGATGGCTACTACCGTAAGTTCATCAAGGGATTTTCATCCATTGCAGCACCCTTGACGTCATTGACAAAGAAGAATGCGAAATTTGTATGGGGACCGGAGTGTCAAAATAGTTTCGATTAGTTGAAGCAAGCACTAACTACAGCGTCAGTTTTAGATATTACGACAGAGCAAGGGGAATATGTGGTATTTACTGATGCTTCAAAGCTTGGATTGGGTGTCGTTCTCATGCAAAATGACCGAGTTATAGCATATGCATCTAGAAAACTCAAAGTACATGAAAAGAGTTATCCAACGCATGATCTTGAGCTTGCAGCAGTCGTATTTGCGTTGAAAATTTGGAAGGCACTACTTGTACGGTGAGAAATGCAAGACCTTTACGGATCATAAA
The DNA here is from genome assembly GCF_025594145.1 of Primulina tabacum. Lineage (NCBI taxonomy): Eukaryota > Viridiplantae > Streptophyta > Magnoliopsida > Lamiales > Gesneriaceae > Primulina > Primulina tabacum. The sequence goes on along the minus strand of NC_134562.1, from coordinate 20,045,313 downwards.
AGTTTTAAGTATTTCTTCACCGAAAAGGACTTGAATATGAGACAAAGACGATGACTAGAGCTTGTTAAGGACTACGACTATGATATTAGCTACTTCCCGACAAGGCTAATGTAGTTGTAGATGCTTTGAGTAGAAAGAGGACAGTCTTGGTACATTTATCAGTAAAGAAACCTTTACAAGTGGAAATTCAGTGCTTCGATCTTGAAGTCTATGCTAGGGGAGAGGCCCCTAATCTCGCTACTTTGACAAAACATTCCACTTTACAAGATCGAATTCGAGCAGTAATGCCGGTTACTCGTACAAATGATTAATAATATGTTTATGTCATTTATTATGTGGATATTTGGCTCATTATATTTTATGTATTGATTGAAGTATCGATAATGAGATTGAATATGGTGACTATATTAAGTAGTGACAGTAAGATGTGTGAATGAAATGGTGTCATGAACAATGATATTGAAATGCATGAAATGAGAATGAAAACTATGATACTTCTTACGGTTTTTTCCATAAATATTTGAATACGAATCATATTGATATGAGTCCAATATCATTATAAACCCAATAAGTAGAACTACAACCTTTATGTTTTGAGTTTTGTCCAAATCCATTGGGAAATAAGGCCAAAATCATCCCGAAGTGTGTAGTGTGTATCGTTGCTCCTGTACTGACATATGTTGATAGAATGAGCATAAGTTTTTACTCAAACCTTCAAATGACATAAAACCAATGGGAGATGCAAGCCAAGACATATGGATACAACTTTCATGTTTACTAATTTTTCAAATTATGAAAGGCAGAGACGTTTAGGGAGCGATCTTTGATGAAACAGTGAGTAGGGACATAATGTGTGGCGCCCGAGCGGTATGATATTACCGCCCGAGCTCCCCTGTACCACAAATGCAGTAATTTTATAGAAAGTTCCGCGCCCGAATGGTAGAATATTACTGTCCGAGAGCCACTTTGTACATGAAAAAATAAGTTTCGAATTTTCTAAGCATCTCTACCATTCCACAACCTCACTTCACAACAAAAACTTGAGAGAACTTCCTCCAAATGCTCTTTTCTACTTCTTCTTCCTTATCTTGAAGCTATAATTGAATTCTTCATCACTAGATCCCCTAGGGTGGTAAGTGTTCAGCTCTTTAATGGTTGTTTCACCTAGTATAGACATAGTGATTGGATTATTGATGTATTTGACAGTATAGGAGCGAGAAACACCGTCTCAACCCGGTATTCTTTTATTTATGTATTTGACAGTATAGGAGCGAGAAACACCGTCTCAACCCAGTATTCTTACGCTTGGACTATAAGTTGGCATGTTCTTGAAGTAATACATGAGTAATATTATGAATTTCAAATGATTTCCATTGATTATTGCTATATGTACATTGTTAGTATGCTTCTTGACGAAAACATAGCATCATATTCCATTGTTATGAATTAAATATGAAAGAAATTCATGAATATTAAAGTTATGTGCTATGTCATAAATATGAACATGAAAATGACTGATTTTTATATGCTATATGAGCTTGTTGACATCACAGGTGGTTTTAAGTCCACCAAACCTATTGGTCAACATATGTTCATGGGGTGTGGGGTTGTCATAGGGCACCCGGACGTCCAACACAATAGTAGCTATATAATAAAGCAAGCACAGTAGTACAGGTAAACTAATGAGGCTCAAGTACAGAAATGAACATGAATATATGTTATGGTACGACATAGTTTAAAGATTCAGACTTGATATGTATAATTTTTCGATGCATATTGATACGTATAAGTGCCAACTATTTGAGTTTTATAAAGTCACGTAACTTATGTATTATAGGATCAGGTAATGAAGATACATAGGATGTCGATTCGCCAATGGATGCTTGTGACGTGCCTTACCTCGATAAGAACATGGACTTCTTGTTGTATAGCTTCCGCATATGTATTATAATGGATTTTATGTCGGCATATGAAACGAATTTTATGACTATATGTATAATGATACAATGTATGTTTGTATATGAAAACATGCTTATACGTATGTATAAATGTTGTAGCTTGAGTTTTTGGCTTCTGCAAAATGTAGAGACATCATGCCAAAATGACCGAGTTATAGCATATGCATCTAGGAAACTCAAAGTACATGAAAAGAGTTATCCAGCGCATGATCTTGCGCTTGCAGCAGTCGTATTTGCGTTGAAAATTTGAAGGCACTACTTGTACGATGAGAAATGCAAGACCTTTACGGATCATAAAAGTTTTAAGTATTTCTTCACCCAAAAGTACTTGAATATGAGACAAAGAGGTGACTAGAGCTTGTTAAGGACTAAGACTGTGACATTAGCTACTTCCCAACAAGGCTAATGTAGTTGTAGATGCTTTGAGTAGAAAGAGGACACTCTTGGTACATTTATCAGTAAAGAAACCTCTACAAGTGGAAATTCAGTGCTTCGATCTTGAAGTCTATGCTAGGGTAGAGGCCCCTAATCTCGCTACTTTGACAGTACATTCCACTTTACGAGATATAATTCGAGCTGTAATGCCCGGTTACTCGTACAAATGATTAATAATGCGTTTATGTCATTTATTAAATTGTTATTTGGCTCATTATATTTTACGTATTGATTGAAGTATCGATAATGATATTGAATATGGTGACTATATTCAATAGTGACAGTAAGATGTGTGAATGAAATGGTGCCATGAACAATGATATTGAAATGAATGAAACGAGAATGAAAACTATGACACTTCTTACGGTTTTTTTCATAAATATTTGAATACGAATCATATTGATATGAGTCCAATATCATTATAAACCCAATAAGTAGAACTACAACCTTTATGTTTTGAGTTTTGTCCAAATCCATTGGGAAATAAGGCCAAAATCGTCCCGAAGTGTATAGTGTGTATCGTTGTTCCTGTACTGATATATGTTGATAGAATGAGCATAAGTTTTTACTCAGACCTTCAAATGACATAAAACCAATGGGAGATGCAAGCCAAGACATATGGATACAACTTTCATGTTTAATAATTTTTCAAATTAGGAAAGGCAGAGACGTTTAGGGAGCGATCTTTGATGAAACAGTGAGTAGGGACATAATGTGTGGCGCCCGAGCGGTATGATATTACCGCCCGAGCTCCCCTGTACCACAAATGCAGTAATTTTACAGAAAGTTCCGGGCCCGAACGGTAGAATATTACTGTCCGAGAGCCACTTTGTATATGAAAAAATAAGTTTCGAATTTTCTAAGCATCTCCACCATTCCACAACCTCACTTCACAACAAAAACTTGAGGGAACTTCCTCCAAATGCTCTTTTCTACTTCTTCTTCCTTATCTTGAAGCTAGAATTGAATTCTTCATCACAAGATCCCCTAGGGTGGTAAGTATTCAGCTCTTTAATGGTTGTTTCACCTAGTATAGACATAGTGATTGCATTATTGATGTATTTGACAGTATAGGAGAGAGAAACACCGTCTCAACCCAGTATTCTTACGCTTGGAATGTAAGTTGGCATGTTCTTGAAGTAATACATGAGTAATATTATGAATTATTTTCATTGATTATTGCTATATGTACATTGTTAGTATGCTTCTTGACGAAAACATAGCATCATATTCCATTGTTATGCATTAAATATGAAAGAAATTCATGAATGTTGAAGTTATGTGCAATGTCATAAATATGAACATGAAAATGACTGATTTTTATATAATATATGAGCTTGTTGTCATCACGAGTGGTTTTAAGTCCACCAAACCTATTGGTCAATATATGTTCATGGGGCGTGGGGTTGTCACAGGGCACCCTGATGTCCAATACAATAGTAGCTATATAATAAAGCAAGCACAGTAATACATGTCAACTAATGAGACTCAAGTACAGAAATGAACATGAATATATGTTATGGTACGACATAGTTTAAAGATTCAGACTTGATATGTATAATTCTTCGATGCATATTGATACGTATAAGTGCCAACTTATTGACTTTTATAAATTCACGTACGTCATGTATTATAGGATCAGGTAATGAAGATTCATGGGATGTCGATTCGCCAATGAATGCTTGTGACGTGCCTTACCTCGATAAGAACATGGATTTCTTATTGTATAGTTTCCGCATATGTATTATAAGGGATTTTATGTCGGGGTTTGAAACGACGTTTATGACTATATGTATAATGATACAATGTATGTTTGTATATGAAAACATGCTTATATGTCTGTATAAAGGTTGTAGCTTGAGTTTTTGGCTTCTGCAAAATGTAGAGACATCATGCCAAAATTTTTATAAACCGTCAAATTGATACCCCTTGTTTGAATTTCTTCATAATGTAAGTATATCATTCAAACCCTATTTTTACTATGAGTATAAGTATCATTAATCGTGTCAAGTATAAAAAAAGGCTGTTACACGGATAGTCTAATGATGAGCAACTGCAGAAATGGAGACAGCGAGATGAATCAAAAGGCAGCATGTTATATTCAGTTAATCATGGCATTCTTAGGTATCGAGGTCGACTATGCTTTCCTAGTGGTGATTCACTTAGAGTTGACATTATGACGGAAGCTCACAGTACCCCTTATTCCGTTCATCCTGGCAGTACTAAGATGTACAAGGACTTGCAACTTTTATAGTGATGGCCAGGAATGAAACGAGACATTATGCGCTTTGTATATGAATGCTTGACATGTCAACAAGTGAAGGCAGAACATCAATGATTGTGGGAATGCTTCGACCACTCCCCATTCCCGAGTGGCAGTGGGAGCATTAGCATATCAAGTGGCATTGCCACTTAATCTCGCAGGAGTCCACAATGTCTTCCACATATCGATGCTCTGTAAGTACATGTCAAACCCTTCACATGTACTGAACTTTGAACCACTGCAACTTACACCAAATATGTTATATGAGGAGAAGCCTACTCAAATTTTGGGTAGACAAGAAAGAAGGTTGCGTTACAAGGTGATAAAAATGCTCAAATTCAAGTGGCTGAATTACTCGGAGGAATAAGTTACAAGGGAGACTGAGTCAGAGATGAGGAGTCGCTATCCCGGATTATTCGGTACGTCTTAATTTTGAGTACGAAATTTTATTTAAGAAGGGAATATTTGTAATGTCAAAAAATAAACGATTTAAATTTCATATTTAATTTAATTAATTTATTTTAAATGCTTTCATGATGCATACGACATGATTAAGAGACTAATTGCATTATGTTATGAAAACTGTAGATTTTACTCGAATATTCGATAATAGGCTGGCGAAATGAGAGCAGGGACGACCAAGATAAAATAAATATTTTTAAGGTGTATTAATATGATTAATTTTTTCTAAAAATGATAGAGTTCGAATTATTTTACGAGACGAGCTTGATTTTATTCGGGAAGCCGATTTTAACCAAACGAGGTACTTTTAAAGGATCAAAATTATTCTTTTCGAAAATTAAATTTTATAAACTTTTATTTTTCAATTAAATATGTGTTATTGGGTCTAATTTACCTTGGATAAGTAGGCTCAATTACTCCTAAACTCAAAGGCCCAAATCCCAAGCCCATTAACATACAAATTAAAATCTATAAAAAAGATTCCTATGTATTTTTCTAAGCCTACAGTAGTCGAAACACACACTATACACACACTAAAAATTCGAAACATTGGAGAGGAAGAAAACTAGGAGTCTACGTCGCCCGTTCGATCTTCTTCACGCCCCACGCCGACGATCGCATATTCGAGCATTCTAAAACGCAAAGGCACGTTTTTAATTCCATTGACGCATTATTCAATCCATATTATGCATGTTTTATGTATTTTAGCATGAAAAATATTGGAGTTTAAATCACTTATCGTTTTGATGATTATTTTCAAATTGTGATGATTTTACGCTCATTTGGAAAACATTATTATTCCTAAGTACACGCTACCATTATGAGGTTTTTAAGGATGAGAAAAGAGTCGTAAGGGGACAAAATACATGCTGGAACCAAGCTTGGCAAGGGAGGCAAGCCACCTAAAGCTTTCGAGGGTTTATTCAAGGAAAAAGGCTCGGCTTGGTTCATGGCTGCATGCGGCTCGGCTAGGGCTTGGGTAGAGGTCGCGCTGGATGCGGTTCGGTGTTACGAAGAGTCCTAGCATTGTACAGTCGGTAGCAGAAAAGCCCACGCTTGCAAGGACTCTTCCCATGCACGCGTAGAGGCGGCTTCTGAAGGACGGTCATGGCTTGATTGGGGTGGTTTATGCTGGTCCACTAGGGTCTATGGAGGATAGTCAAGGGTAGAGGCTTAGTGAAGATGTCTGTTGCTTGCTGTTTAGTTGATATGTTTTCCAGACTGATATCATTTTTTAGAGCAATATATCGGATGAAGTGATGTCTGACATCAAATGCTTGGTTCTGAAATAGAGAACGGATTGTATGTAATCACAATTGAACTGGTGTTATCCCAAAAGATTGGTGATTCCTCTGAAATAACTCTATAATCTTTAAGTTGTTGCTGAATCCAGAACTGTTGGGCACAACAACTTCCAACAGCTAGTTATTCAGCTTCAGTTGTGGAATTCGCAATGGAGGTTTGATTCTTGCTAAACCAGATATCAGTCTATCTTCTAGAAACTGACATGATTCACTTGTATATTTGCGATCTAGCTTATATCCTGCATAATCTGCATCTGAATATCAAATTAAATTGAAAAAAGAATCTTTAGCATGCTAATAGCCCACATTTTGTGTGCCTTTAAGATATTTCAATATACGTTTGGAAGCTAAAAAATGCGATTATTTAGAATCGGCTTGAAATATAGCACACAAGCATACAAAAAACATAATATCGAGACAACTAGTAGTTAGTTACAATAATGAATCTATTAAACCTCTGTAGAGTGTCATCTCAACTAATATTCCCCCTCATCTTTTTCTAGCTTAATCGATGAACTCATGAAAGTGAATGCTACTGAACATGATTCCATGCCAAATTTCTTGAGCAGTTCCTTCGTTTATTTTTCCGACTGATATAAATACCTTTTTCCAGTTGCTTCACTTGTAGACTGAGAAAGAACGTCATTTCACCCATCATACTCAGCTCAAATTTGTCTTGCATTAGTTTAGCAAACTTTTCGCATAGTTTGGGGTTAGTTGACCCAAAAATAATATCATCAACGTAAATTTGAACAAATAGGATATGATATTTCTTCGTGAATTTGAATAATGTCTTGTCAGTTGTTCCTACAGTGAAATCATGATCAATTAGAATCTTGATAAGGTCTCATACCAAGCTTTGGGAGCATGTTTAAGACCAAATAAAGCTTTGTTAAATTGATAAAAATGTTCATGAAATAAATTATTTACGAAACCCGGGGGTTGTTCTACGTAAACTTCCTCATATAACTGACCATTCAGGAATGCATTCTTCACATCCATTTGATAGACTTTGAAATACTTGAAGGATGCGTAAGCAAGAAATATTTCGATTGCTTCCAGTTGAGAAACTAGATAATACGTTTCATCGTAATTAATTTCTTCTTCTTGCCTGTAGCCTTCTGCAACTAGCCTTGTTGTGGAAAAATGAACCATCCTTGTTAAGATTTTTCCTGTACACCCATTTTGTACCTATAATAAATTTTGAAAGCAGTCTTAGAACTAAACTTCAGACATTGTTATGAGTAAACTGATTTAACTCTTTTTGCATAGCATTTACCCAACTGGTATCAGCTAGAGCTTCATCAGTTTTCTTAGGTTCTAATTGAGATATAAAACTAGATTGTACAAATAAAATAAACATCTGTTTTCTAGTATCTACCGGATCGGATTGATTACCTATTACAAATCATGTGGAATATTTTTGCTCCATCTGTATTTTTTATTTGTTAAATTTTTCTGCGAAATTGGTTTATTAAACAACTGACCAGTTTCTTCTGCTTCAGTTGGAATGACTTCAGTTTGGGATTGGATATCATCTTGATGTTCCACAAACTGATCATCAGGAACTGCGTCTAGTCCAACTGATCGATCTACCACTTCGGGTTCTGGTGTTTGAAGGAAGTTTCTGACATCAAGAACTTCATCATCACTGTCATCCTCCAAACTGATATCTGTTAAGCGATTGGTTAGCTCAACTGAATTAGTTGACTTATCAGTTAGTATAGTTTCATAAAAAACATATATTGATTCTTCAACATTGAATGTTCGCTTATTAAATACTCTATAATCTTTACTAATTGATTAATAACCGAGAAATATTCATTTTTTTCTGATTTAACATCAAAGGTAGTTTGACAGGATCGATTTTGGGCACCTTCCAGGGTGCTTCAAACACAAAATTCTCAAGAGCTCCAATAGCTCGTGTTCTATGAATGTACACACCGATAAATTAAATCGAGTTTGGTTTTAAGTCAAGCGAAAAATACTCGAATTAATCCCTCGATAATAAATCTGATCTATTTAAAGCTTTTAACTTGTGTGAACTAGGATAACTTAAATAAAGGGGATCGGTTCAAGCTTGTATCAGTTCAGTTATGGTGAAAACTGAATTGATATCAGCTCAAATAATCAAATCAGTTTCAAAGTAATAGGTAAACAGTTAAAGACACAAGATATGTTTATGGATGTTAGGAGACTTCAACTGCTCCTACGTCACCCCTTCTACCACCTCAGGATAGGTTCCACTAGAAGACTTTGATTTATACAACACCTTCTATAAACCCACTCAACTTAGGACTTACGCTACTGCCTAACTGAACTCCTATTCTAGACTGAAGGCAGCACCTTCCAGTCAATACTTGTTTAACGTCTATGTGTTAAAGACTATATACACAAGTTTAATGTCTTTGTGCAAAACTCACTCAGCTATTAAATAGGCTCGATGCTCTATGTCTGTGTGAGTGATGGGGTGTGTGTGAGAGAGAGAGAACTGATCTATGAATACAACACGAAAGTGTTCTCACACACTGAGGAAATTGTGCTTCTAGACTAAGCTGATAACACGTTGAAGTGTTCCTTCAAATCTAGGTTGGTTGCTTCTTGTAAACTGATATGCATTATACATGCCCTATCTTCCTCTCTTTTCTGTTCTTCACACGCTCTTTTTGATGGTCTTGATCTTGTATTTATAGAGGCAATGTGACCATACATCAAAACTCATCACATATGTTTGTTGCAATGTGAATCTGTTCCTCGAAATTTGTGTCTTGTCCTTTTTAACAGCCATTTTGGAACATCTCAACTTTAAGCTATGCTGCAACGTTCATTATTGTCATTTGATCAGACACTTGCTTTTATACCGTTGTGCACAGCTGGATTCCACTTAGATAAGCTTGTCGTGTTCTGCAAACTGATTGGCATCTAACTGATGCTCTGAACTGGTGTTGTGAAATCAGTTGGCTCGTCAGCTGAACTGATTTAACTGTTTCAGTTGAACTGGTCATCTGGGCTCTTCATCAGTTGAACTCTTCATTATCTGACCGGACTTCTGAAGGTCTTCTGCTGAACCATCTATCAGCTGAATGGGTCTTTAATATTTCAATTGGACTAGTTCAGTTTAGGCAATCAGTTGGTACTTTCAGTTTGCGTTTCGATAGCTTTAATTTTGGCTCAATAATTGATCAGTTTCAGCTTTACGCGCACTTAGGTAAACGCGTTAGAAACAATATAACAAGTTTTGTTAAAATCAAATTCAAGATTGCAAACCTGAAATGTTCCAACAAATTTAAGTGGTTTTTATTGTGAATGAAGAAATTACACCCGAATATTTTGAAGTATGAAACCAAAATTTTCTTTCCATGCCAGATCTCATAAGATGTTTTGGAATGATTTTTATTAATAATCGATTTGTTCTGAGTGTAATACACTGTATTAACTGCTTCTGCCCAAAACCTTTGAGAAATACCAGAATCAGCAAGCATAGTTCTATCTGCCTCCTTAAGAGTATGATTTCTTCGTTCAGTTACATCATTTTGTTGTGTTGTTCTTGCAGCTGAAAACTCATGTCTGATTCCCAAATTTTCATTTTTCTAAAATCAAATGATCAAACTCTTTAAAAGACTTTTAAATGAAAAATCAGTCGGGATTGACAGAATAAGAGTCGAGAGAGGAACTGAGTTTGTCAATCAGACTTTGTCTCAATATCTTGAAAATTCATGAATCAAGCATGAGTTCTCGGCTGTAAGAACACCACAACAGAATGGTGTAGCTAAACGGAGAAATCGAACTCTTAAGGAGGCAGTGAGAACAATGCTAATTGATTATGGTATTTCTCAAAGATTTTGGGCAGAGGCAGTTAACACCACGTGTTATACTCAAAACAGATCAATGATTTAAAAAAATCATTTGAAAATGCCATATGAGATCTGAGAACTCATCTTTCAATTTAGATGGTTATTCAGATGCAGACTATGCAGAATGTAAGCTTGATCGAAAAAATACAAGTGGATCATGTTAGTCTCTAGGAGACAGACTGATCTCATGGTTCAGCAAAAAGCAAACATCAATCGCCACTTCCACAACTGAAGTAGATTATTACAACCTGTTGTAATATATCAAAGTCTTATAGTGAAAATCTAATTTCGTTAGAGAATGAATGACGTAGGAGCATTTCAAGTCTCCGAACATCCAGAAACATTTCATGTGTTCATTTCAGTTATCATTTTAGTTTACACCAAGTATTTAATCTATGTTTCAGTCTTATTCCGCACTACTTTCAGTTGACTAATCTATATTGACAAAGAAGATTCTAAGATCAGTTTCTCAAAGAACTGATTCACATTTCAGAAAAGATTACAAAAATCCTAAGTGTTTATTCAACCCTCATCTACACTTCAACTACTTTAATCAATCCTATCATGTACCATAACTGATTTAACAAACTGAATGTATTTTCCTTTGTACTTATTCAGTTCTGGCTTAGTACCGCTTGTTGAGGGTTCACTTTGGCTATTGATGCCTAAACAAGTTTTGTCTCCAACTGATTTTTGTAAAACTTGCATCTCAGTTAACCTGACTGATGACTTATTCCAGACTTGAATCAGCTGAGTTAGTCTAGAGTTCTCGGACTTCAACTAATGAATAATAGATTGGTTCTCATATTTCTTCGCTTTGAAATTCGACGTTTCAACTGATTGTGAACTATTTGTTTCAGTTTTGTCGTTTGTAGGATCAGTTTGCTTTGCTTTAGCTTCCTCAATGGAGAGAGCAAGTTTATGGTCTCATTTACCATGTAATCCAGGGTCGAAATAATTTCTTCACGTGTAAAATCAGTTGAACTTAAATCAAATACCTGCTCACTGTTGGATTCCAGTTCAGCATCATTGTCAATGAGGCATTTCACCTCTTCTTCATCACTAGGGCTGCTTGAGCTCTCATTTTCTGATGCATCGCTGTCGGTTAATGACCATTTAACTTGCTTTCTTCAGCCACCAATTTTTGATGCGTCGCTGTCTGTTACTGATTTCCTGCTGTCCTTATTTGGCTTAGGAGAGTCTGCTATGAAATGACCAGTTTTTCCACAGTTGTAGCACGTGTTCGGTTCTTCCTTTGATTCATTCATGTGGTAATTATTCTGAAATGATCCTTGATTGTTTCTCATAAACCTTCCGAACTTTCTGAAGAACAATGACATCGCGTCATTGCTAAGCTGTTCAGCAGTCTTCTCAGCTGGAACTGTTGGTTATAGTGTCAGTGAAACGTCTACTACTTCGTTTTCTTAAAAAGTACTAGAATTTTTTTTAAAAAAACTTCACATAGCGTTCGGTCGAACCATAAAATATTTTTGACATTATTTTAAAATAAAACACTCAACTAACATTTAAAAATCAAAGGAAATAATTTAGCATAAAATTATCCAACATTTTACTAAACCTAAAAATAACATTTGAAAAGTATAGCACATACTATAACCTCTCAAAAACCACTCATAAATCAATTGTCATAAAAATATCTTTAACATCACTTAAAATCATAAATCATAACTAGTGCGGAAAACTAGCGTCGGTCATCGGGTTATGTGCACCTTCAGTCCAGCAAAGTCAACCATCAAGACCTCCATTAACATTATTATCATAATCATCTACATCAATCACACCTAGTGAGTCTAAAGACTCAACACACCATAATCTTGATAACAAGTAATACATATACAGATCACTTACAACAGTGAAAAATACTCGTACTTAAAATATCGTTTTCGTGAAGATGCATAAACTTTATACAATAACATTTTCGTAAACATTTTCATGATGCATGAACTTTAAACAAAAACATTTTCATAATGATGCATCAACTTTAAACATAGACATTTTCATAAGCTTTTCATAAACATTTTCGTAAATTTTTCATATTATCCTAATCATATTCATATGAACATGCATAACATAAACCTCAACTTTTTCCTTTCCTTTTCCTCAACATGACATGACATTAAACTTTTTTCATGATCATAAACATTTTTCTTTTATTGAATTCAGATCGTTAATTGTGACTTTCCTCAATCCTCAAAAGTCGATGGATCCATCTACATGAAACCACAGTACTGGGCGGCGGTGACATCAGCGACATAAGATCGTCAACTGAGCCTTGGCCTATCCTCAATCATATCCTCATATCCTCATTTGTCGATGGATCTATCTACATGAAACAACAGTACTGAGCGGCGGGGACATCAGCGACATAAGATCGTCAACTGAGCCTTGACGTATCCTCATTGAATGGAAATACGATCGTTGGGGCTCCCTCGGGGGCCTTCTCCCATAGACGGGCTCCCTCTGAGCCCTTTTTCCCATGCATAGGTTCCCTCTGGGGCTTCTCCCGAAAATGGGCCCCTCACGACATCCCCATTCTTATCCTCATATCCTCAATAGTCACAATTACTTCACTTCCTTCAATGTTTTACATTTTCACCACTTTATAAAAATCATGCATTTAATATCCCTTTTCCTTTTAAAAACAAGCATGCAACATATCTTTTAACGTTATCATTTCCTTATAGAAATCCATGAACGTTTTCAAAGAAACCTTTTAACATATAAAAATCTATAAATATTTTAAATTAAAATTTCAACATCATAAACATTTAAAATAACATTTTGACATATTAAATCATAAACATTTAAAATAAACCTTTTGAAATATTAAGTCATAAACATTTAAAATCAACACTTTAACATCATAAAAATTCATAAACATTTAAAATAATTATTTTAACATATAAAATTCCATAAACATCCATAACCATTGAAAATAATCATATTAGAACATAAAATAACATTCAGGGCACTGCCATGACGTTTGCTAATTTCTAGGTGTAAAATGATCGTTTTACCCCTAGCCGTAAAATTTCACGTTTATGACATTTTCTTAATTTCATTGACTCTAACATATCCCAAAAAATTATTTAAGCTTACATGAATTTTCCTCATATTTTTATTTGGCTTAAATCGATGACTTTTAAATTAATCTTTAAATAATACATATCAACGTGTTTTAATCCCGAATTAAACCAAACATTAATATAAAATTCTCAAATTAAAAACTTAGCCTTTTAATAATTATTTGAGCTTAAATATAAATTTCCATAATTTTAGAAAGCTTAAAACTAGGCGTTTCAATTAATTCGTTAATTAATGTTTCGTGCGGCGATAAAATCCCGGATAAATCCAAAACTCGTTATTTTGATCCCAAACTTTAAACATAGCATTTTTATTATTTATTCTACCCTTAGATACCATGAACCACACCCGTGGACCCATGGTTCTAATTTTTGTTCTTAAAATCTCGAAATTGACACACATACGAACATACCGAGCCATCTCCCGATTTACTCGAGCCATGCCCGAGCCACCTTGAGCCAAACCCAAGCCAACCCATCTATGAACCCTATTGACCAGCCCCAAGCCCAAGAACTAGCCCCTAAGTCGCTCAAAAACCTTCTGGAACTTGTCCCAAAAACCTGCATGTGTGCAGGTGTGACTCCTACCCATCACCAAGACTCCTAGCCAACTAGGACACCTCCAGCTGGTTAACCCTCGACCCAACCTGACCCTAACCTTCCCTGGACCACGCCCAGGCCAAGCCCAGACCAGCCCAAGCCCCTAAACTCAAGCAGCGAACCCCTGAAGCTTGACAGCAACCTCACGCACACCCTTGCTGCCATGCACATTTCTCACGTTTTCTGATGCTAGGTTTCTAACCATCGAGCCACCCCTTGAACCAGCCCCTCAAGCACCCTCCTAGGACCCTAAGGACCTAACCTAGCCTAGCCCAGACCCCCTGGCCGAGCCCCTCTGTAATGCCCGAGATATGAGTTGGTAATCAGCAATTATTAATGCATGATTTGATGTATTTATCGAAGGCCAAAGAAGCGACATTGCGATTCGATTTTAGTTGCAAAATATATTGCTGAGACAGCAAAGACAGTGCACCCGCGGTCGTTTATCATGAAATGTTGAAGGTTTACAGTAGGCGTACTGCACCCGCGCCAGAAAAGCCACCGCACCTGCGGTAAATGAACAGAGACCAGACCGCACCCGCGGTAGAAAAGATAGCGCACCTGCGGTCGTCGCTTCTGCAATTTTGGAAGTGTTACAGTATGCTCGGCGCACCCGCGGTGCAATGTGTGCGCACCCGCGGTGGGACGTGCAGAATGAAGAATTAGACACTTGTCCTTGCCATGCATATATCATGTGTTGTCTTCATTCTTCAGCTTGATATGGACGAGAGAAAACCAGAAAAGCTCCAGAATTCCTTCAAGTTTCTTCATAGCTTAGAAATTAGCTTGTACAAGATTTAACCACCCGAATTCCGATCCAACTTCGGTTCCGTACTCCTCTTGTTACCAGCTACAAAAGGATGTAAGTATTTCTACATTTCAACATGTTTTGAAGTTGAGATGTTGGGAGAAATCAGATATGATTACTATTAGATGTTCTTGAGATTATAAGCAACATATATTCGCAACCGGATCGAAGAACGGACATCGTATGATATTGTTATTATTTTCCAGCACATATATGAATGAGATTATACAGATTTTGAGATTATGGAACATATTGGTGATGATTATGAGTTATTGTTATGATTATTGAGGTTTGAGATGACCGGTATCGCGAGATTACGCTATTATGCCGTCAAAGTGTACCGAGATTGAATATTGATACGTATATGTATTGGTTTGATTTGAATGTTGATCTTGTATCTATTCAATATGTCATTTCAGATTGATCTCGACAAGCTTCAACATCGAGACCTCGACATTGCCAAAGACTGAACAACGAAAGGTATAATTCAATGTTTGATTGGGGAGATATAACTCGAATCAGATCCGGTTTGAGTTTCCCACAAATCACATACTAGATTTCTATACCTTGCTATGGTTGTGCTTTATATTGATTTATATACAAGCATTGAGATATGAGAGTCATTGGTAGATATGCCAAGTTCTAGACGTTCGGTGGTATCGAGGCATATGAGAAGATCGACTCCGATTGTAGATATTCGATATAGACAGGGCCGAAGTCTAGGAATAAGACGTACCGCTACCCCAATTGGGAGAGTAGGTGGGAGACTTGTTACGTCTTATTCACACCGGGATCCCTAGATTTAGATACGAGTCGAGTCAAAGATATGAGTTTGATTTAAGTTGCTTGCCTCATATTGATTTCATTCATGATAGTATGTTCATGATTTATATTGTGTATATGCATGTGTACATGTTTTATACTGAGATTTATTCTCACCGGAGTTTCCGGCTGTTGTTGTGTCTGTATGTGTGCATGACAACAAATGGGACAGGATCAGGGTCGAGACCAAGATGAAAGATCGAAATAGTGTGGTGATTACGGGCGTAGAAGATGGACTAGTAATTTTTACATTTGATATGTAATGTGTTTCAAATACTAGTTTATTTAAGTATGAAATGGAACAAGACATGTACTTATGTTTGTTGAAATAAAATAGAGATATCATTTGTGTATGATTCATATACAATTGTTTTGATATTAAAAGCAAAAATTTGACCCACATTTTCTAGCAAAGATCAATTAATCCCAAAGACAATTGAGTTAGAGCCCGGATCCCCACAACAGGTTGTATCAGAGCGATAGATTCTTTAGACTGAGATAGAATAGAATGAGCGTGGGTAGATTGAATTCTCTTCTTTGCTTTTATTGTGCTAGCATGATTTATTGCTTTCACTATTACATGTTATATTGTTATCTGAGTTGATTACAGCATGTAATTGCAAAGACTGAATTCAGAACCGATTCTAGATCAGAGGTATATGATCAGAGGAGGACTGAGATAGATTGTATAGATTGTGTACTAATCTGTTTGATAATCAGATATGCCTCCTCGACGAGTACTGCAACCAGTAGCAGGCCGGGCACCAGAACAGGGCAGTACATCCAATGATCCGATGGATGTGACCGCAACACCGATGGAGACTTTGCTAAAGAGGTTTCAGTCGTTTCGACCACCGACACTGAAGGGTACATAAAATTCAGTTGAGTGTGAAAGTTGGCTAGATGACATCGAGATGCTATTTGAGTCCCTTGACTACACTGACGAGCGACGAGTTAAACTTATTGGGCATCAACTACAAGAAGTTGCAAAGAATTGGTGGCTTACCACGAAGAAAGCATTGGAGCATCGTGGCACAGAAATTACTTGGAAAGTTTTTAAAGCAGAGTTTTATCAACGCTTCTTTCCCGTGTCCTACCGAAAAGACAAATGTGCTGAATTTGCAAATTTGAAACAGGGACAGTTAAACATCGAAGAATATGTGGCAAAATTTTCGACATTGCTCCGATTTGCTCCTCACGTGGCAGAAAATGACGAGGCCATTGCAGATCAGTTTATCAATGGCCTAAATCCGGAAATTTTTACTTTGGTGAATACAGGTAGACCCAACAACTTTACTGATGCATTGAACCGTGCCAAGGGGGCCGAAGCTGGATTGCTTAGGCAACGAAGCACTTCCTATGTCGCTCCGACTCCTAGACCGCCACAACCCTCTATTCAACCCCTTCCCAGATTTGAGAGCTGTGGTAGTAGCAGCGGGAGGAAAGACCAATTGAAATCGAATGGCAAACAGTTCAAGAGATCAGGGAGCAGTTCGTCGAGCTCCAGTGGATCACGACAGAGAGGTCCTGGCCAGAGTACAGAGTATACAGGTATGTATTGCAGTTCTTGTGGAGGCAGACATGCCACAGAGCAGTGTCAGGGTGTGATGGGGCGATGCAATATCTGCAGACAGCAAGGACACTTCGCCAGAGTTTGCCCACAGAAAGGGGTACAGCAAGCTCAGAGTGTATGAGCATCTGGTTCAGTAACTCAGCCTGAGAGGCAAGCTTCATCTGTTCATTCTTTCAGCCAACCCCTACACAGAACCAGCCCCGAGCTAGAGGTAGCCAGACAGTGAGCCAACCTCCCAGACAGCAGGCTCGAGTATTTACGCTGACAGAAGAGCAAGCCCAAGATGCACAAGACGATGTGATAGCAGGTAACTGTTTTCTTTGCGGTTATCCTGCTTATGTATTGATAGATACAGGTGCATCTCATACATTCATTTTTGAGCGCTTTGCATTGATGCATGCTTTACCTGTCGAGTCATTATCTGCTGTAGTATCGATTTCTTCTCCTTTGGGGAGTGGTTTGATATAAGTGACATCGGTTAGACATTGCATGCTACAGTTCGAAGGTCACGAGATTGATTTAGATTGCATTGTGCTTGGGTTATCTGATTTTGATTGTTTTGTCGGTATCGATATGTTAACCAAGTACAGAGCCACTGTAGATTGTTTCCAGAAGATTGTAAGATTCAGACCAGAGATGGCTGATGAGTGGAAATTCTACGGTAAGGGTTCCAGAGCTCGGATTCCCTTAGTATCTGTTTTGACGATGACACGGTTGTTACAGAAGGGAGCAAAGGGGTTCCTTGTATATTCAGTATATCTACTGAAATCGAGCCCAGCATTGGCAGATTTGCCAGTAGTGTGCGAGTTTGCGGATGTATTCTCAGATGAGATTCCAGGGTTACCTCCAGTCCGAGAGGTAGATTTCAGTATTGAGCTCCTACCAGGTACCGTTCCTATATCTCGAGCTCCCTATAGAATGGCACCCATTGAATTGAAAGAATTGAAGGAACAGCTCGAGGATTTATTGGCTAAGGGTTACATTAGACCGAGTGTGTCTCCTTGGGGTGCTCCGGTACTGTTTGTGCGAAAGAAAGACGGTTCGATGAGATTGTGTATTGATTACCGGCAACTGAACAAAGCAACGGTAAAGAACAAATATCCCTTGCCTCGTATCAACGATTTATTTGATCAGTTGCAGGGATCCTCTGTCTATTCCAAGATCGACCTGAGATCTGGATATCACCAGCTGAGAGTTCGAGATGTTGATATATCGAAGACAGCGTTCCGAACCAGGTATGGGCATTATGAGTTTATCGTCATGCCATTTGGTTTAACGAATGTTCCAGCGGTGTTTATGGGATTGATGAACCGTGTCTTTCAGAAGTATCTGGATGAATTTGTTATTGTTTTTATTGATGATATTTTGGTATATTCCAAGAGTATGATTGAGCATGCCGAACACTTAAAAATTGTGTTGCAAACACTGAGAAATGAGAAACTATATGCTAAACTGTCAAAATGTGAGTTTTGGCTGAGACAGGTTATCTTTTTGGGGCATATCATATCTGGAGACGGTATTTCTGTTGATCCAAGTAAAGTTGAAACTGTGATCAGTTAGCCTAGACCGACTTCTGTACCAGAGATACGCAGTTTCATGGGATTGGCAGGGTACTATCGACGATTTATTAAAGATTTCTCCAGTATCGCGAATCCGATTACCCAATTGACACAGAAGAATGCGCCATTTGTGTGGTCTAAAGCCTGTGAGTCTAGCTTCTTGGAGTTAAAGATACGATTGACCAGTGCTCCTGTATTGACTATCCCTTCAGGTACTGGTGATTTCGTTGTATATTGTGATGCATCTCACAGAGGGCTAGGATGTATTCTTATGCAGCGAGGACATGTGATTGCATATGCCTCGAGACAGTTGAAGCCACACGAGACTCGTTACCCAATTCATGATCTTGAATTGGCGGCCATTGTATTTGCACTGAAGATATGGCGACACTACCTCTACGGCGAGAAGTTTGAAATCTATTCTGATCACAAGAGCTTGAAATACCTATTTTCACAGTCAGAGTTGAATATGAGACAGCGTAGATGGCTCGATTTGTTGAAGGATTTCGATTGTGAGATCAAGTACTATCCAGGGAAGTCTAATGCAGCAGCAGATGCCTTGAGTCGAAAGGTATGTGTTTTATCCTTGTCGATGATAGGTATTTCGAATTTGATTGAAGATTGCTGTTTGTCTGGGTTAGTGTTTGAGATAGATCGTAGAGCATTGCGACTTGCTACGATTCAAGTGGAACCAGATTTGATTGTTCGCATTAAAGAAGCATAGAAAAAGGATCAGAATGTTCAGAATTCAATTGAGATGATCAGAACCGGACATCAGTCAGAGTATCAGGTACATGATCATGTTTTGTACGTAAATAACCGTCTTGTATTGCCAGATGTTTCCGAGTTGGAACAACAGATTTTATCAGAAGCGCACTGTAGTCAGTTCAGTATTCATCCTGGTGGCAGAAAGATGTACAACGATCTAAAGATACAATTTTGGTGGAAAAAGATGAAATCAGACATTGCAGAGTTTGTATCTAAATGTTTGAATTGCCAACAGGTGAAGGCCGAGAGGAAGAAACCCGGAGGTTTACTTCAGAGTCTATCTATTCCTGAATGGAAATGGGATCACATTTCCATGGACTTTGTTACGAAGTTACCACGATCATCCCGGGGCTGCGATGCGATTTGGATCGTGATTGACAGATTGACCAAATCAGCATGCTTTATTCCATACCGAATGACGTATCGACATGATCAGATGGCAGAGATATATATCAGAGAAGTGGTCAGATTGCATGGTGTGCCGAAATCTATCGTATCAGATCGGGATCCCCGATACACTTCACATTTCTGACACAGTTTGCAGCAGGCTTTAGGTACGACATTGCACCTGAGTACTGCATATCATCCCCAGACAGACGGACAGTCAGAGCGGACTATCCAGACATTAGAGGATATGCTGAGAGCTGTAGTGCTAGATTTTGGCACTAGTTGGCAAGATTCATTACCTCTTTGTGAATTCTCGTACAACAACAGCTATCAGACGAGGATTGAGATGGCACCGTTTGAAGCATTATATGGCAAGAAATGCAGATCTCCGCTGTATTGGGATGATATATCTGAAGTACCAGAACTTGGACCTGATATGATCCAAGAAATGACTGAAAAAGTTAAACTGATCCAGAAAGGAATGAAGACGGCGCAAGATAGACAAGCCAAATATGCGAACATCAGACGTAGACCGTTAGTGTTTGAGCAGGGAGACAGAGTATTTTTGAAGATTTCTCCATTCAGAGGCGTTGTCAGATTTGGCAAACGTGGAAAATTGTCTCCTAGATACATCGGTCCATACGAGATTCTTGAAAAGATTGGCGATCGTGCATATCGACTTGCTCTTCCTCCTTCCCTATCTGGGATGCTGCGTAGATATATGCCTGATGTTTCTCATGTCATTCAGCCTGATGAAGCCGAACTTGACGACACTCTGAGTTATATTGAACATCCAATCCAGATTCTTGAATTGAAAGAAAAACAGCTCAGAACGAAGATCATTCTGCTAGTGAAAGTCTAGTGGAGTCATCATGGCACTGAAGAAGCAACTTGGGAGACAGAATCAGAGATGAGAAAAAGATATCCAGAGTTATTTCCATGATATGAGTATTTATTCAGCTTTTGATTATATTGCTTCTATTACTTGTTTTGATTGATTGCCTGCGAGTTCGAGGACGAACTCATATCTAAGAGATGGAGAAATGTAATGCCCGAGATGTGAGTTGGTAATCAGCAATTATTAATGCATGATTTGATGTACTTATCGAAGGCCGAAGAAGCGACGTTGCGATTCGATTTTAGCTGCAAAATATATTGCTGAGACAGCAAAGACAGTGCACCCTGCGGTCGTTTATCATGAAATGTTGAAGGTTTACAGTAGGCGTACCGCACCTGCGGTAAATGAACAGAGACCAGACCGCACCCGTGGTAGAGAAGATAGCGCACCTGCGGTCGTCGCTTCTGCAATTTTGGAAGTGTTATAGTATGCTCGGCGCACCCGCGGTGCAATGTGTGCGCACCCGCGGTGGGACGTGCAGAATGAAGAATTAGACACTTGTCTTTGCCATGCATATATCATGTGTTGTCTTCATTCTTCAGCTTGATATGGACGAGAGAAAACCAGAAAAGCTCCAGAATTCCTTCAAGTTTCTTCATAGCTTAGAAATTAGCTTGTACAAGATTTAACCACCCGAATATTGATCCGACTTCAGTTTCGTACTCCTCTTGTTACCAGCTACAAAAGGATGTAGGTATTTCTACATTTCAACATGTTTTGAAGTTGAGATGTTGGGAGAAATCAGATATGATTACTATTAGATGTTCTTGAGATTATAAGCAACATATATTCGCAACCGGATCGAAGAACGGAAATCGTATGATATTGTTATTATTTTCCAGCACATATATGAATGAGATTATACAGATTTTGAGATTATGGAACATATTGGTGATGATTATGAGTTATTGTTATGATTATTGAGGTTTGAGATGACTGGTATCGCGAGATTACGCTGTTATGCCGTCAAAGTATACCGAGATTGAATATTGATACGTATATGTATTGGTTTGAGTAGAATGTTGATCTTGTATCTATTCAATATGTCATTTCAGATTGATCTCGACAAGCTTCAACATCGAGACCTCGACATTGCCAAAGACTGAACAACGAAAGGTATAATTCAATGTTTGATTGGGGAGATATAACTCGAATCAGATCCGGTTTGAGTTTCCCACAAATCACATACTAGATTTCTATACCTTGCTATGGTTGTGCTTTATATTGATTTATATACAAGCATTGAGATAGGAGAGTCATTGGTAGATATGCCAAGTTCTAGACGTTCGGTGGTATCGAGGCATAGGAGAAGATCGACTCCGATTGTAGATATTTGATACAGATAGGGCCGAAGTTTAGGAATAAGACGTACCGCTACCCCGATTGAGAGAGTAGGTGGGAGACTTGTTACGTCTTATTCACACCGGGATCCCTAGATTTAGATACGAGTCGAGTCAAAGATATGAGTTTGATTTAAGTTGCTTGCCTCATATTGATTTCATTCATGATAGTATGTTCATGATTTATATTGTGTATATGCATGTGTACATGTTTTATACTGAGATTTATTCTCACCGGAGTTTCCGGCTGTTGTTGTGTCTGTATGTGTGCATGACAACAAATGGGACAGGATCAGGGTCGAGACCAAGATGAAAGATCGAAATAGCGTGGTGATTACGGGCGTAGAAGATGGACTAGTAGTTTTTACATTTGATATGTAATGTGTTTCAAATACTAGTTTATTTAAGTATGAAATGGAACAAGACATGTACTTATGTTTGTTGAAATAAAATAGAGGTATCATTTGTGTATGATTCATATACAATTGTTTTGATATTCAAAGCGAAAATTTGACCCACATTTTCTAGCAAAGATCCAATTAATCCCAAAGACAATTGAGTTAGAGCCCGGGTCCCCACACCCTCTCTTCCCTACACCAGCAGCAAACCTGCGCTGCTTCCCTTGCAACTCACGGGTTGGAGTCCTAGCTTGCTAGGACTCCTTCCCAGCCTCTTGTCTCGAGTCCTATCGTGGCTAGGACTCTTCCCTTGACCCCTCACGGACCCTAGCCAAACCCTGGTCCAACCAAAGCCTAGCCAAGTCTTCCATCCCAATAAAACCGAGCCCACCCCAAGTCCATGACAGAAAAGTGATTCCAATTTGTGTTGTTTTCGTGTGCAGCGTTTTTAGTGTGTCTAGGACCCTTTAAAACGTGTAAAAACATGCCCCTTTTTAATCATATACATGGCAGCCCCTTTATGCACACTTGTATCATGATTTTGGATCAAAACAATATGCTTTAAAATTCATCTTTGCATAAAAACGAAAATACATCCAAGTGCAACTTATTTTTCATGCAATCCAATTTTAAATAAACACTATGGTGTGAATGATGAGTAAAAAGGAGAATACGACGTGCCTTTACGTTTACGATGAAGAATGGAACAAGACCTTGGCTTGATTCTACCTTGAACCTTCGAATTCCTCCCAAAATAATTGTGTGTGTATCGTGTAAGGGGGTGGGGAGAGTTTCAGAAAGTGGGGCGTGGGAATTGGGGTGAAGAGTGTAGGGTTTGAGGTGTTTTAATATATTATAAATATTAATCAATTCTCTAATCAAGGCTTTAGGCCCATTAAGCATAAGATTAGGTCCATTAGTGCTTGATTAGGATTTAATTAAAATATTAAAATAGTTTGGTAAAAATAAGTTTGTGAATTTAATAGTCGGGTTGCCAAAAAGTTCGTATTTTTGTTGAAAGACCAACACCGATAAAATTTACGTTCCAACGTATAAAATCACCTCAAAACTCCATATTTTCAAAAATAAGAAAAAGTATCACCCTTATTTTAAATAATTTAAAACAATTCTTTAATAAAAACATTTTCTATTTTTTTCAGTCATCGGTCTCCGTTCCTCGATCGCAACTCGAATAACCTTTAAAAATACAGTTTTATGCAACAATGTAGAAAAATATATTTTAAACATATCAATATGCACAACATAATTAATTAATGCAATTAAAACATTTAATTAAAATACACAAAGAATTTAATAACTCGCATGCATGTGGTTCGTGTGGACCTTCGAATTTTCGGGGCGTTACAGTCAGAGCACTGAGGGCAGTTGTGCCTGGTGGAACTA
This sequence comes from Primulina tabacum, assembly GCF_025594145.1. NCBI lineage: Eukaryota > Viridiplantae > Streptophyta > Magnoliopsida > Lamiales > Gesneriaceae > Primulina > Primulina tabacum. Next base: position 20,021,376 of record NC_134562.1, on the reverse strand, counting down.
ATGGTTCACCCTCTCAAATCTTAGTGGATTGTTGCATGAGATCCCCTAATAATACGAGTCAAAGTAATGAGAGTTCTACATAATTCACAAAAAATATTTCAGTGGAAGTAACAACATTCCGACGTCCCGACCTCCCCAATAATATGAGTCGGACCCTAACTACAGATAGCGTTCATTACACAACCATCATTGATGAAAGAAAATAAAATATTAAACCTTTTATTTTTTTTATGGACTTGATATGAATTTTGAATCTTATAAAATTTGAGGTGTTTTAATTTCAAAAATTTGTCTCATCATTTAATTTTAAAATTGTACCAAGTTTGTTTGTATGTTTTGGGATTCATTCAACTCTTATAATAATAATAATAATAATAATAATGTACATAATGTATTATTTATAATATATCACATGCATTACAAATGATAAATGACGATCGATAACCAAGAGTTATATGATATGTGAAAGCCATACACGGATCCAAGTACCTTGGAAAATGTAGTAATTCAAATGCAATAATACATTTTTTTACCATATAATATCACATATAACATAAAAACATAAAATATCATATATATTATCAACATATTGTCATATATTATCATTAAATCGTGTATCTTGTAAATTCGTCACTAATTGTCATAATTTAAAATAAACTAATAAATTAAATAAACATATTAATTTATTAATAATTAAAATTTCTTGTAAAAGACCATTACTAAAAATTAAAAAAAATTAATTTAATTTATAAGAAAAATCTTGTGGGCTAGGGCTGCCCGAGATGCCCCGCCCTTCCCGAAATCTACTAAATTATTTATTTGTTTAAAATTATTTTGGGCAGATCATTGCCCAAATTTGCAGTGAATGCTTGCAAGAAGCTTTGCTCGTGTGTGCTGTTCGGAACTGTTCTAGGAAGCCGCATACATAAATTACATTTTTTTATTTCAAAAACTTTATGGGCAGTCGCCACTACCCAGATGTGTTGCGACTGCCCGAGGCCATCCGTGTGCCAATTTTTTTTCAAGATCTGATTTTTATGGTTTGCAAGTTATGGAATTTCATAATCAGTTAATAATAATAATACTCTAACACAATTAAAACAATAAACAACAAATCATACAAACTAGAACCTAGAATCATCTTTTATCTAGGACTAGGTGAATTCTCATTGACGAAACTCTTGTGTCGTGTTTTTAACTTGTGATAACACATTATATAATTAAATAACCATTATCTAATACATTTCTAGAATATTTCCATGTACTATTTCCAACTCTTAAAAATAATTAATGTAATTAGATAAAAATTATTTAAATATTTATAAATTTCCCTCGAACCGAAAAATCTACTAATCAACACTTTCATATTTACTAATAAATAATTTTAGAATGGTGGATTTATTATATTCTCAATTAACGATCAAACATACATGATGTGTCGATTGTACAAAACTCATTAATATAATGAAAAATAAAATTTAGAAGTTCAAAATTTTTCACTTTCACTGTTCGGCAGGTGCTTATTTTGGAACTCTTTCACTATAAGTCATGCCAACTTCCACAACTTCTAAATACAGAAACCACTTATAAACTCTTTTATAATATATATGTTTTATCTCTATCAAACTACAGTCGCCAAATCCAAATCATTGAACTCGATTATCTCAAATAAAACATAAAATTAAATATTTGTGCGACCCTCAATATTTCAGGTACACAGCTAACCGTGGAATCATAATTTCATGTGATTCATGACATCATTTATCTTTATTTGGGCTTACCCTAATTAGTATCATTCTATTCATCAACCCCTTAATCAAGAAAGTCAAAACTCAGATTTGATTGTATCTATCGGATAATAGTAACAGCGTTTAGCCCCTCAAGTATCACTGATAGTGCATGCAAAAACCAGAAGGTTATGGTTAGCTTAGAGTATAGTTCATTCAACACATATATTTTGATAGAATCTGCAATCATTAATATATCGAGAGTTACAATTGAATTCAATAATGGTGTGATGTAATGGCATCGTACGTGCAACTAATGAAACATCTTTCAATAATGTACATGTATTACTTTAGCCAGAGATTCCTTGCACCATTAATTTATCGGATCACATAGGATATTATCACCCATAGGTAAACAATGTATTCCCCACTACAATGTATCCGCTCTTACATATGTAAAAAATACACACAGTCTCGTCATCCTATGACTCTCTTGGAGTCGGTAAACAAATAAAATTGCAGTACTAGTACGTATAGTCTCCATGTTGTCCCAAATCAAAAAACCAATGATGTACAGCAATAACCACAGACTAATTCACTCGATAAGTGATAACCACTTTAAAAGTCTGGGGAAGGGTTGTTCAATACATCTTGCATGATTATACATACAAAGTAAAAGTCATAATAAGATAAAATCGTAAAATATTATTAAAATAAATAATTTTTATATAAAAATCAATAGTTAACAAGCCATAAGTTGGCTCCCTGACACATACTCTAAAAAAGTCCACTATATTTTCAAAACCAAGTTTCACGAGAAAATTATTTTAACAAAACCGAAAAAAATAATTAAAATTGCACTCCTGATCAACATATTAGAATACACGGAGTTTTTGCACATCAAGATTTTTAAACCTGTCAGTTTGTGATTCATAGTCCTTAAATCATATTAGAAACAATATTTTTGTGTATCAAGATTTTACCTGCGACTCTTGGCCCTGATTTCGCATTATAAACTGCTTTTCTCATAAGTTCGAGCTCATGGAAGCTCCCTAGATATAACATTTATACTTTCGCTGTGGTTAATAGATAAAGAATCCTTGTGGTACAAATACATGATCTTCTATCATATGAGAATCTGCATAGGTAAAAACCTAATGAAACACAGGAAGATGGATGTAAGCCGAGATCCGATTACAGGAACCGCACAATATCCTAGTATCTTGCCTACTTATAATTACAAGGTGAGTAAATATTTTCTGCATCTCATTACTCGCTATAGAGGCCATCTCTAAGATTCTCCAGCACAACTTTCTTACCTGTTAGGTATTCCACCAGTCCTTCCATAAATGGAGAAAGATAGAGTTGAATTTAGTAAATACTCCACAAACATGAAATTGAGATTCAATAAATGGATTACCCACTAAGCTGAACCAAAAATTGATTTTGGTACACGAGTTGACATGGATTTTTGGTTCAATCTAAGCTGAACCAAAAACCAAAACCTAGGCAAATCACAATGTTTTCAAATGCAAAATTATTATATGGATTACCCACTCAATCCATTTAAAGTCATTCTAAAGAATAGTAAAACATTAAAAGTGATCCAGAGAATCGAAAAACTGCGGGAGAATCGGAAACAATCATGTTTAAAGATTGGAGTATCGACTTCAAAATCTTAACCACGAAGTATATTTCTTCTCTTCAATGAAGCAAAAATACAGAACTTACATTAATCAATTACAAGTAAATAATTCTTGAAAAGTGGTTGACATATTCTTAAATAAATCTTCTCTAATGAAACCTACTTTTAAAATTTATTGTTGCGACTGATGAGAATAAGAACTATAGTTTAGAATATTATGTCAAGAGAAATTCACCTTGGCAATAATCTCGGCAATCATGAAACCCAATCTTTAGCTCAGTCTCCCATCTTTCATTAAATATGAGGGCTCCATCTATAGCATCTACTCTTGAGAATCCAACAAACCAGCATTTTCTCTTCGGAGGTTTCCCAATATTTCTTACTTGTATAACTCCTACCAAAGATTAATTTTGACATATTAGACACAAGCAATAACATGCAAGTACAATAAATAAAGAAACGCCACACCCTTATCATTTTGCTTCGACAAAATAAGATTGAAACAGGAGGCACACCTCAGATTTTGATAGCAATTTATGATATCATTATCAGAAAAGTATCAGCAAGGAAACTAAAGCATAGAAACTAGCAGCGAGAAAGAATTCAGATTTAAATATCAGTGAACGAGAGAGAATTATAGTAGTGCCAACATCATTTTTCAACTTTAGTAATGAAGATAGCCATACATGAGCAAGATGTTCTATTACAATCAGTTATTCAGTTAATTGCTAGATCATTTTGTTAAAGTAGATGTCCGGCGAGCCAACTCATGGCTTGATTTTATTGAATTTTATATAAAAACAATCTTTATTTTAATAATATTTATAATTTTATCTAATTATGACATTTGCTTTATATATATATCCTTATAATTTGCATACATGAAGTCTTTGAAAATATTATGAGTACCATGAGTTCCACTAGTCTAGTGGATCATGAAATTTATTAAGAATATTCTAAATATGTTCCTACTCGATTCAGCTGACTAAAACAATAATAAAGGTCGCTCGAGCTTGAAACTAGCATCTTTGATGAAAATGTCACGTTTCATTGGTAAGGGCATGGAAATGTCCATTCTTAGAAATGAGTTATCATTTGATTAGGCACTGATCAATCATCTCTCGGACATTCCAAGTGGTTATCACTTATCGAGTGGATTAGTCCACGGTTATGGTTATACACTTAGACCTAAGACAACCTGGAGGTTATGCATCGTGGCGTGCATTTTGATATATTTACTGACTACAATGAAGATCATTAAATGAAGAGGTTGGGTGTGGGTGTAGTTTCCAAATATGCAGGGATCAATGATTGTAATCGTGGATTTGCCGCTCACTAACGGGTGAAAACATCCTTTTTGATCTGATGAGTTAATAGTACAAGGAATCCCAATATATTATGTAAGTTTAATATAAATATTAGATTTAGTGAGATATAAAGATTTGAATATGGTGGGCCCGTATGCTCAAGAGTTTTAAAGATCGACGACATGCAAAATATTGTAAGCTAATGTGATATTGCATTTGCATTCCTGCATTTACCTAGGTTTTTTACTTGGATCTATATTTGGCCCATATGGGTCATTTAGTTTTTGGTTATCGATCATACTTTATTATTTATAATGCATGTAATTAGTATGTGCGTTATTATTATAAATAATACATGTAATTAGTATGTGTGTTATTATTAATATAATAACAAGAGTTGGATGAATCCGACAAACATACAAATAAACATAACACTAGAATTTAAAATCGACAGTTCACAAATTTTTAAAATTTTAATCGCTCATTTTGGATAAGATTCCAAATTTATATCAACCCCATGAAAGAAAAATTAAACAGACCTTAAATTTTCCTTGCCTTCTATCAACAGTGTTTGCATGGTGAACGCTACCCACAGTAGTGTCTCGGAAATCTATGACTTCCACTGACATACTTGATGTGAATTACGTGGAACTCCCATGACGTCGTATCATATTATTGGGGGAGATGATGGCGACCATCCTCTAAGGTTCAACATTAATGGGTCGGACTCGACACATTAAGAGAAATGACATCATATTATTGGACTCTCATCAAACATGAGGAAAATTACGTGATGGTTGAAAAAGGTTGCAACTGGGCTCTAACTTCAGGAAATTATGATTGTCTGATATTGTTCGAGATCACAATTTAACATTTGGGTCTTGCGTGCTCACTAAGAAAATTTGTTCTGAATTAGGAGAAAATAACAAACACATTGATATCAGTCTTACTGAACTAGCGAAGCATGCCAGATAGTGGGACCATAGTATGCAAGCTAAAGTGCATTATGCTCGCTTTCTATGTCAAATGAACTGTAGAAACAGTTTGAGGAAATAATGAATGATTATTACATTCGAATGCACATGCAAGAGTTGTATGGTGCTAAACTCATGCAATGATGCACACTGCTTTCAAGGAGCTAATGACTACATAAATTCAAGTTAAGGCCTCGGCCATGAGCATGGTGTATATAATTGACCTTATTAAGAAGGTAATGGGCTAGGAATCGATGATTCTGAATGAGTTGCATGATGACATAATTATCACTCATTCCTCGTTTGATTGTCTCTTCATTAGGAATGAAAAGAGGCGCATCAATATAAACGAAAGAACCGTTAAAGAAAAACAAGAGCAACAAGATGCATGATCCCAAGATTACTTAAAAGGCCACAGAGCCCGATAAGTCGGAACACGTTTGTTTCACTTCAAGAAGTTTGGACATAAGAAAGTATCTGGGCAATAAGTGCTTGGACAATGAAAAGTGAATGTCCAAAGATTTCAACAACAAAAAAAAAAAAGAAATAAGATAGTCTTAATCAAAGCCTATTTCATAGGAAAAGTGGAATGTGCATATAATTCATTGGATTTGATCCGTACAGATGTATGTGGTCCACTGAGTTTTAGTACAATACATGAACATTCTTACTTCATTACCATTACTGATGACTTCTCGAGACATGACTATGTGTATTTGATTACATACAAGTCTGAAGCATTAGAAAGATTCAAAGAATTCAAAGCTGGAGTAGAGAAACAATTAGGAAAAAGTGTTAAAACGCTTTGATTTGATCGAGGTGAAGAATACTTAAATACTGAATTTGAGACTACCTGAAGTAGAATGAGATTATCTCACAGTGGACCTCACCTACCACACCCCAGTTGAATGGTATGTCAGAACGTCATAATTGGACATTCATGGACATCGTTCGATCTATGATGGAGTTCACTGAATTGTCACCATCTTTTTGGGGATTTACGATTGAAATTGCAGCAATTTTGTTGAACCAAGTCCATACAAAAGCAGTGGATAAAACACCATATGAGATATGGATGGCAAAGCCTCTCACATATTTTTTCTTAAAAATATGGAGATGTGTTGCTTATATAAAGCAGACAGTGAGAGACAAATTGGATAATAGAGCCAATTTGTGTTACTTTGTGTGATATCCAAAGAATTTCGTTAGATATTATTTCTATGATCCAAATAAAACAAAAACTTTTGTTTCAAGGAATGTCACGTTTTTGGAGAAGGAGTTTCAATTAAATAGAAATGGTGGGATGATAGAACTCGATGAGATACGAGATCTACCCACTTCTGAAATAAAAGAACCCACACCAACAACTAGTTGAAGAGACATGTAAGGTCTAATGCAATAACGTAATCCAACTGCATGCAAATCTAGGGAAAATGAAAAGCGGCTAATTAAATTATTTTAACTACATTTATTGAATATGATAGGTATGTTTACATGGTTAAAACGTGGTTTCATACTAGAATGGATAAAACTGTGTTTTAAAGGTTATTCGAGTGACCACGAAGGAAAAAATATTTTATTAAATGATTACTTTTAATTATTTAATATATGATATATTTCAAGGAGTATTTTCGAAAATGTGACAACTTTTGACGGAAAAATGGTCGTTTTGGAGGCTCGGTTAATATTTTCAAAAAGAAACCTAAACAAAATATTTTAATTACCATCTAATGGGCCTAATGGGCCTATTATACTAGGTTATTGAACATAGCTTGCTACACAAGTAATTATATCAAATTAAAAGCTATCAAAACCCGAACCCTACTACACTAACACACGCACACCTCACACAAAAGCATTAGGACTCTCCATCAGCACACAAACACACACATCACACGAGTTTGTGAGGAGCACATCACGTGAATAGCGAAGAAATTCATCAAGGTCCTCCCTACGTCGACGTCCCTCGAATTGCAAATCGTTTTTCGTGCATAAAATACGCAAAGGCACGCCTTAATCTTCCTTCAATCATCGTTCATACCACATTATATGTTTTGATACATATTTGCATGAAAAACATGATACACTTCTTTTATTTTCGTTTTTATGGCATAAACATGATAAAACTAGAGTTTTCATCTTTTAAAACTCTTGTTTATGATTCACAATGGGTCTGCCATGGTAGAGTTACTAGAAGGGATGTTTTTCCACATGTTTAAGGGTCTTTAGGGTGCATGTTTAAAGGCTGAAAAGGAGAGGGCAAGAGGATGAATGAAAATTTGGGTTTCTTGAGTCCTAGGGTTTTTGGCTTGGGGTAGCTTGAGGGGGGCGGCTGGGGATAGGTCGTGGTTAAGGGCTGTGTCCAGGGGTCCTGAGAGGGTTGCATCGTGGTCCTAGAGGGGATTAAGGGGGCTGGTACAAGGGATGGGCTGCAACTGTGCGCTTAAGGTGTGCGCACCATGTGGAGGCTACAGGATTAAGGGTGAGGCGTGCAGGGGCTGTGTGACGTGGTCCAGTGGCTTGCCAAGCCTTCGGTCTAGGTCCTAAGATGGTCAGCTAGGGTCTGGTTGGGTCGTCCAGGGGCTAGGGTCGAAAGAAGAAAGGGTTGGTTCAAGCTAGGGTTTCGACCTAGGGCAAGGAAAGTTCAGTGGCTGGTCTAGGCTTGTGCAAGGGTTTAATTGGCTTCATTTGGGATGTATATGGTATGGCTAGGTGGTAATAAGCTATAGTTCAAGTTTGGTAAGGTTTGGTTAAGTTTCAAGTCAATTAGGGATAAAACCGAGGCATAGGTTTAAGTTTTAAAACGAATCGAAAAATTAGTCGAGGAGCTCAAGTTTACGTCCAAGAAACATCTATGGGTATATTTTAAGGTATTATGTTAGGTTTGGATGGATTTGGGTCGTTGTTTTAATGTCTAAGGGTAAATTGGGAAAGTAAGGGTTTCATGGGCAAAACAGTCATTTTATACCTGAAAAATGTTAGACGTCCTGGCACTCTCTGAATGATGTAATGAATGTTAAAATGTTTATTTTGAATGATTATGAAAAACGATAATTCTAAAAGACGTGTTTCATGCTTGACTTAAAACAAAACGATATTATTGAATGTATTTTTACAAGTATTGAAAATAATGAAAGGTTGAAGGAGGTGACTTGATTGCGACATAAAAGTATATGATTGGGGTTATCATGAGGGAAAACCCGTTTAATGAATAAGGCCCCAGAGGGAGCCCGACGATCGTATTTCCATCGAAAAGATATGATGATATGTAAGGCCAAAGCTCAATTGACGGGTGGGAGGGTCGCTGATGTCCCGGCCGTCTGGTACCATGGTTATATGTAGATGGATCCATCGACCTACAGCTAAAACGAAACCACAATTAACGATCTGAATTCAATAAAAAGGAAAACGTATACGTATATGATGAATGAAAAAGGTTTATGATGAAAGGAAAAAAGTTTAAAGCTTGTGCATATTCATGAAAAGCTATTTTTTAAAAAAGTATTTTATTGATGCATGTGATTGGATATGTACTACTTGTTATCGTGATTAAATTTTGCTGAGTCATTAGACTAACTAGGTGTGACCAATGTTCTAAATTGCGGCCTAAGCGCCTGCCTAGGCGCTAGGCAGACGCCGACCGCACCGATAAGGTGCTAGGCGGTCAGCCCAGGCGCTAGGCGGAGGCTAGGCGCCTAGGTGGGCTTGATTTTTTTAAAAAAAAATTTGGGGTTCAAAATTCAATAATCCGATAAGAAGCCCATTTAAAAAATAAAATTTTGGCCCACTAGGTATGCTGCTTTTCTTTCTGGGCTGCTGCATTTCTTTCTTCTCGTCATTTTCCAGAAGCACTCCTCGTTCCAGAAGGCAGAAGCACTCCTCGTTCAAGGTGTTCGTTCCAGAAGCACTCCTCGTTCCAGAAGCACTCCTCGTTCTAGGTATTGGCCGTGCATTTAATTATTGGAATAAGTATTGGCCGTGCATTTGGAATAAATATTGGAATAATTTGGTATAAACACAACTTATTGAGCAAGTTACCTTCTAGATGTTTAGTACAAGATATGCATGCTGTTTGTATTTTTATTTACTTTAATTAATGGGTGGCCATTGTCGAAGAAACTTGATTTTGCTTTTGATAATCGGATGACTCAATAAGTAAAAAATTGAGCTTTGACGGAATGTTCGGAAATTTGTGCAGTTTCTATTAGTGAGGCTTGATTTTCAGTTTGTGTATTTTTGTATTGACCCTTGTGATTTGTGGGCATATCTATATGGTTCATGAAAGTGGAACTTTTGTGAACGTGGGTGTTTGGGATGGCTATTGGTGCAACTTGCAAGAGGTTTATGGTAGAAGCAGTAGGTTGTGAACCTCTGTTGGGAGCTATCGGTGTTTACTCGTATTGTGTGGTGGTCTAGTGTGGCAATTAGAGTTGGTGTATGCAAATGAAGACAACTCTAACAAACTAATTTTTCAGTGTAATCTTATGATGGTTGTTTCATGTTTGTATCTAAATGTACTTAAAAATCTACTGTGACTATATCATTGCTTGCTCAATGTCATTTTTCTTCATGTTTCAAAATATATGGAGTGACTTTGAGCTTTTTAATACTATCATTTGTTTGTGTGGTGTTATCACATCAAATTTTCAGGTCTATTGCTGAAAAGATTTAAGTGTTTCATATTCAACAAGATTTGTGGAGGGTGACAATGGCAAGCAATCCATCGTCGACTGCATCTGTCACTTAGTCTGAATCTGGGATTTTTAAGAGAAATTCGAATGACATCGGATGGGAGTTTGGTATGTTGATTGATCCTAAAAACCTCGACAAAGTTAAATGTAAATTGTATGGGAAAATGATGTATAGTGGAGTGTATAGAATCAAGGAGCACATAGGAAATATACCTGGAAATGTATCTGGGTGTCGAATCGTATCTCAAGAAGATCATAATAAGTGCAAACATGCTATTTTAGAAGGGGGGAACAAAAAGAAAAACAAAATACTGGAAGAAGAAAGTTGTAGAGCGGAGGTGAATATTTCTCTAGACGAAAAAGAAGGTGCTGAAATTGAAGGGATAGATGGAATTAAAAAGCCTCATCTACTTGGCCCCATGGATAGATATGCATCGATGATTGTTCCAGAAAATATAAGTTCAAGTGGGAGTAAAGTCCTTCGCCAAAAAAATATAAATGAGGCTCTTTTCAAAGAGAGAACTCAAATGTTGGGAGATGGGCTTATGAAAATGGAATTTCATTCAATGCTCTTGATAATGATAGCTTCAAGCAACTAATGGACCAGGGTTCAAGCCTCCAACTCAATATCAACTTAGAGAACCACTTTTGAAAGCTGAAGTCGAAAGAACAAAGCAGTTGTTGAAGAGTCACGAAGAAGAATGGGCAAAGAATGAGTGCTCGATTATGACAGATGCATGGAGTGATAGAAAAAGAAGAAGCATATTAAATTTGTGTGTTAATTGTAAGGAGGGTAATGTATTTTTAGAGTCTAAGGAGTCTTCAGACGAGGCACATACAGCTGGACTTATTTTTGAGTATGTTGACAAGTGTGTTGAACAAGTAAGAGCTCATAATGTTGTTCAGATTGTAATAGACAATGCCACCAACAATATGGTTGCGGCTAAATTGATGAAAGAAAAGCGGCCAGGGATATTTTGGAGTTCATGTGCGACTCATACTGTTAATCTCATGCTTGAAAGTATTGGCAAGCTTCCAAGATTTAAAAAGATTATCTACCAAGCAAAGTCTTTTACAATTTTCATTTATGCTCACCATAAGACTTTATCATTGATGAGAAGTTTTACGAAGAAAAGAGACATAGTCCGGCCAGGAGTTACCAGGTTTGCGTCATACTTCCTCACATTGCAAAGTTTGATTGAGAAAAAATCTAGTTTAAGGGCCATGTTTACAAGTGATATGTGGGAGAACTGTAAATGATCAAAGACAAACAAAGGGAAATTGGCTTACTCTACTATGATGAGCATGAGTTTTTAGAATGGTGTCACACTTTGTTTGAAAATATTTGCTCATTTGGTAAGAGTTCTCCGATTGGTTGACGGAGATAGAAAGCCATCCATGGGGTTTCTATATGGGGAGCTTCTTCGAGCTAAAAAAGATATCAAGGTGGCCCTTAACAATGTCGAATCAAATTATCAACCTATCATAGTGATTCTTGAATAAAAAATGAAGGATAAACTTGATATATCATTGCATACCACAGTCTTTTTGTTGAATCTCTACTTCTACTACAAAGATAGTTCTATTGCTCTTTATGGAGAGGTCGCAGCAGGGATTTTTGAATGCATAGAAGTTTCGCATGCCGATGAGTTTGAATTGCAAGATACAATTATTAACAAGGAATTTGCAAAATATAGAAATAAGACTGGGTTATTTGGAAAAGCATTGGCTGCAAAAGCATGTGAAAAAAATGACGATACATTTGATCCATGTACATGGTGGAGTACCTACGGTGCTCACATACCCAACTTGCTAAGAGCGCATTGAGGATTCTTTCATTAATAACAAGTTCATCTGGGTGTGAAAGAAATTGGAGTGCATTTGAAGGAGTAAGTTTAAACTTTAATTAAAATAAATTATTAATTTTTAAAAGTGTGTGTTCATATTCCTAACTATAATAATTACTTTCTCGTTTTTTTTTATTCATACAAAGAAAAAAATAGGTTGGATGTCAATAGGTTGAACAATCTAGTATTTGTCCAATTTAATGCTAGATTGTTTAACAAGCAAAAAAGAGAGAAAGAAAGGAACGTCGACGTCCTTCTTGAAAAAGATGCTTCAAATGCACAAGGTTGGATTGTGGATGGTGGGGAAGAAAATGAAGTTGAACCAGGTTCAGGGCTCACTTGGCAATTAGTTGATGAAGCAACTGGGGCAGATGAAAATCTACAACCCCGAAGAAGCTCTAGAGTTAGAGAGCTTCACGAGGATGATTTTGAATCTGAAGAAGAAGATGATGATCAAATGATGATATTGATTTTGTGTCCGATGAAGAACGAGTTGTTGAAAATTTAGGAGAAGAAGAAGTGGAGTAAATTTGTGACGACACATTAGACTATTTTATTGTGAATTTTGGAATAAATCTGAATTCTTTCTTATTTTATTGAGTTGGGAATATTTTGAACGTATTTTAAATCTGATGTTATTGTATTGAAGTTTTAGTATATGATTTATTATGTTTTGATATCGTAGAATCTGATTAGCGGCGCCTAGTCCCCGCCTAGGCAGCCTAGGCGCTGGGTTGGCACCCGACTAATGCCTAGCGAATTTTATAACCTTGGGTGTGACCGATGTAGGTGAGCATGCATTTTGATGGAAGGCTTGATGGTTGAACTAGCCGGACTGAAGGTGCACAAAACCCGAGCACCGTCGCTAGTTTTCCGCAATTATGTTTATGATTTAAGATTACATCAAAGATTTTATGACATTTTGACTTTTGAGTGGTTTTGAGAGATTTTAGAATTTATGCTTTATTTTGAAAAATACTAGTTTTAGGTATGGTTGACGATTTACAATTTCATGTTTTCAATTGCATTCTTTTGGGATTTTCAAATAATAGGTTGGTTGGTATTTAAATAACAAAAAATTTATATATATATGTACAAGGTTTCGGCCGAAATTATGGATGGAAAAAAAAATTTCTAGCATATTTTTAAAGAAAAACGAGTAATCAACGTTTCAAGACATAAGCTCCCAGGAGATCCGAAAGGATCTCAAAGCCACCTAAGAGGATGATCTTGTTTCTTGAAGAAGGCCAAGATGAGATCATTCATAGATGTGATCCAAGAAACTTCAAAGAAGCATTATCAGACACTGATTCATCCAAATGTTTTGAAGCCATGCAGTCTCAGATAGGCTTCATGTATTCGAACCAAGTATAGTCCTTAGTAAATCCATTTGAGGAATTGTTCCTATAGGATGCAAATAGATTTACAAAAGGAAGCTCGGGACGGATGGGAAAGTAATGACAAACAAAGCAAGATTGATACCAAAAAGATATACCCAAACGCAAGGTATTGACTATGAGGAAACATTTTTCTCCATTCATGATGTTCTAGTCTATTAGGATATTGCTAGCCATATTAGCATGGTATGACTATGAAATATGGTATATGGATGTGAAGACAACATTCCTTAATGGTGAAATTAAGGAAGATATTTACCTGCTCAACCTGAAGAATTCACATCGGTAAGAATTGAGCAAAAATATGAAAAATTCAGAGATCCATCTATCGTCTCAAACATATATCGAGGAGTATGAAACCAAAGATTTGAAAAAACAATAAAAGAGTTTGAATTTGTTAAAAATCCTGAGGAACCGTGTGTATACTAGAAAGTTAGTGGGAGTGAACTAACATTCTTAGTACATTATGTTTATGACATACTAATCATTGAGAATCATGTAGAGATGTTGAAATCAATTAAAGTATGGTTACCTATAAATTCTCCATGAAGGATATGAGTAAAGCATCTTATATATTAGGAATACATATATATAGAGATAGAAGAAAGAAGATGCTAGGCTCACCCCATGCTGAGAAGATTCTATATGGAGAAGTCCAAGCATCCTATGTATTAGGAATACATATGTATAGAGATAGAAACAATTATTCGCATTTCATATGTAGTTTGATAGAGATCAAAAAAATTACTTACAAAGGAGTTTATAAGTGGATTCAATTTATGTTATGGAATTTAGATTAATTGCTAATTGAATAAGGAGATTAAAACTGACTATTTTAGTGAAGGGGTTCACAAAACTGCCAGCCGCCAAAAATGAATCAATGGAAAATTTTGGCCTTCGAAATTTTTATTTGTTATTATATGAACGAGATCTGTACACTCGATACATCGACAATGTCTGATCGTCGATCGGGTTATAATAAATTCACAATTATTTATTTATTAAATTTAGAATATATATTAAATATAAATTATTAATGGTGACTACTATGTATGAGATTCTACATATAAAGATATAGATATATAAATATATGTCATGTACTATCAAGAGTTAAACATGCATGATATTTTCAAGAAACTATCATATGAGAATTTTGAATAATTAAAATATATAATCTTGATAAGGTCTAATCTTAGAAAGATTTGGATATTGTATTTACATATATGATATCAAAAGTTGATAATATACACAACACATATACATACAATAAACATATCAAAAAAATCAAGTAAAGATTTTCTCTTTCACTTGCACAAGAAACTTTCGGCCCCCGTTCCCATTTCGACAAGGCACGGCCAAACCTCCACAACACCGTCGTGCCGCCGCCCCGACGTCGCAACACAACTGCCGGATTTTGGAAATTCGACGAGCTAATCTCGACGTAAATTTCATGTGAATTTCTAGTACAGTCTATAATAGAAACAAAGTTTCTGATAATGGATCTGATTAGGAGACTGAAGAAAGTTCGCAGGGATTTACAATCTAAACACTAGAATAGCTTGAGCCGGCGTTGAACGCGCAAAGATAAATCAATCTAAAGACTCTATGAATGGTTTTAAATCATACGACATCCAAGAATGTTTTGAACGTCAAAACAAAAATTCTAAAACTTGCGCTTCGTCTTGAGTGCGAGAAAACGGTACACCAACAAAAAGATGGAGACGAAGATGTTTTATTTTTATTACATTCAAAATATTTTCTTTGACCTTTTTGGAAGTATAATTTTGGAATAATTCATGTATACTCGCTTAAGAAACAAATACCACAAAGAAAAATAATGACACAGTTTCAGCTATCAATATTTCACGCACATGGGATTGATCTTAGTTCATTAACTTTCATAAAGGGACGTAGGTGCAAATGCAATTAAGATTCATGCATCATTAGTGATCGCAAATTTATATTCAATATTTGGAGCATCGAATAAAAAATTTGGAATTTTTCATAATTATTAGAGTAAACAACTTGCGCTAGATTCACAAGGAAAAAACGGGTTTAGCTGTCAAATTTATGTTCATATTTTCCTGATTACATAATTTGCATTCTGAAAGCCTTCAAATTCACTAGAATTGCCAAGTTCGAAAGATCACATTCAAGGACTATCTAAAGGCGATGCACGTACTTATTTAGAGCGAATCAAGAGCTTAACATTAATATGAATCTTATTTTTTGATGACCCTTCACATATAGATAATTTTTAAAACTTTTTTATTTCAATGTTATTTTGTACATCACACGTTTAGGCCACAAAATTCTAGCTTGATACGCTTATGCGTGTGTATCAAATAATAAATCATCCACTTCATGAAAATAAAGCAGTTTATGCGTTGCTTAATCCCTTAAAAAGCCCAAAGATAAAATCGAAACCAGAAATAGAATAAAAACAATCAAGTAATGCATGAACAAAAAAAAATTGAGACCAGAGGCTCACCAGGAACTTTACAACCGGATACTGCTGCAAGAGCCACTAATATATTTTCAGGATCCTCTGGCTGAAAATCATAAGCCAAAGCCTACAAAACAACAAACAGCTCAGCTAAAATTATGATTTTCATGAATAAGAGAAGGAAATTGATAAAGAATAAGTACCTGATGTGTGGCGGAGGGTTTAATGATAACCACGAAATGCTTCAAATCCCTGAAATTGAGAGAGTACGCAGCCGACATGAGCAATTGGCCTGGGCCTTTCTTCGCTCTCAGCGGCACGGCTGCTACGTACACTTCATCTCCGCCGCCGCTGCCGCCACCAATTATCGATCCTCTACATGAGAAAGTGGTCGTGGCCGTAACCGTGACCATGGCCATAGCCAATTATTAATTATTTTCTTCAAAAACCACCAAAGACAATTTTGAAATTCTGGAAAAACTACAAGGATCTTGTGGCTGTCCTCCACCTACGTAGCTAGTCCGAGTTATTTGTGGTTACCGAGACGGAGGTGAGGTGAAAACTCAATTGGAGCTCGGGGGTGTATTCAATATAGGAGATTTATTGACTTTTAATTACTTTTGTAGATTTTAAAAGTCTAGATGTATTCAATTAAGATTTTTACATACTCTATAGAAGTCTAGTGGTATTCAAAATAGACTTTCATAGAGTTTTAAAAAGTCAAGTAGTATTCAACATTGATATTTAAAAACTCTATAAAAGTCTATAGGTATTCAAATTTTCCATAGACTTTTAATAACTTCATGGAATTCATTAAAATACAAACATTAAAGCCTAAGGTACAACTATAAATTGTAAAAATTGTATTTGGTTCAACCCAAAGATTTGGATGGATTTTTAAATCTTCTAACTCATACACAAGCTATTTATTTTTCTTTCAGTCGCTTCACATCACCTCTCTTCTTATCTTCTCTCCTCTCGTCTATTTTTATTACTCTCTCAAATTTTCGAAGTGTATCTCTATATATATTTTCATCTTTCTTTTTAAAATTTTTCATTTTTTTGCTAATTGTTTAATTTAATAATTTTTTATTTTAATATCACATGAAATTTTGAATTCTAGAATTGATTTTGTGATTTTTAATTTATGATTTATAAAAATTAATGTAATATTCAATAATAATAAAAGATGATCCAAAAAAATATTGCTTAATTCTTAATAATTGAATAGTCTCGTAACAACTATGGTTTTTTAAATTCATTTTAGCATTTTCAATTAATATGTAAGCTATGATATTTTATACAAAATTATATTCACGCAATACTAAATAATATTCTTTTCACATGTATATTATCAATTTAAAAACAAGGTTACATGTTAATCAATTTATGTATTTTAAAAATTTTACAAACATGCATACAAACCCACGTATATAAACATGTAAAGATTCAATGATTTAACTTTTAAATAAGTAAATTTATTTATTAATATAAATATTGAAAATAATTTCAAATTGAATATGTTATATATGTCAATTAATTATTGGTTCAAAGAAATTAATAAAAAATTAATATGATATAATTAATTACAAAATTTATAAAATTCTATAAAAAAAAAAAAAAGTCCACAAAAGTCTATAAAAATCTTGCAAAAAAGTCTACATAAATCCACATAAATCTGTTTATAAATCTGTGAGATTCTGTAAAAGTCAATAAAAATCTATCAAATCCATAAAAGTCTATCATTTGAAAAAGTCATTAAAAGTCATCAAAACTCTGAATTGAATACACCCCGCTTAATTTGACTTGAGTGCATTCGAGTTGAGTAAAAGTAGTTTTACCCTTCACTCTCTAGAGTTTCGAGGTTGCTAACAATATAATATTATTATTAATTTTAATAATTTATTAATAATCATATAAATATAAAATTTAAACATGTTCGTGTTAAAAGAATACTTTTTGCCTCATTACGGTAAGCAAGCACGTTAAATTTTGCCCAATTTAAATAAGCCCAAAAATTGTGACCAACTATATATGAAAAGCCGAAATTTGCTCGACCAGTTGTGAACAATTAACAAGAGCCAGCCCTAACTTGCACGTTCAAAAGTGATGGGGAAGTGAGGATAATGCCTCACGCATCGTAGAAGAAAAAGGAATCAAACAGAAGAAAACAGACAACTCAACTGTCAAAACACTTGCAAAACATTGTAATTTTAGTCAATCTAGGTCAATATATTTTCATCTTTTTATTTTTTTTTAAAAAAAATATTTTACATCTTTTTCTTTCCAGATTTCAGTAAATTTTACTATATTTTTCATTATTGTTTCCTTATGATTCGAATTTATAACCATGACAAAGTTTGTTTCTTCGATTTCTTGGCTACTTTTCTTTGTTTCAAATTAATATTTTTCTTAGAACTTATAATCAAATTTAGTTCTACGTAACTTTAATTCTTAGAAGTTAGATTTTTACTATTTTTATTCAAGTTGTGCATTTTGTTAGAGCAGGTGTGCATCAAGCCAACTTGTAGCTTGAGCATTGTTAATTTTAATGTAAAAACAATATTTATTTTAGTATTATTTTATGATTTTATCCAATTATGACATTTACTTTATCTTTATACACATACAAATTACATAAATAAAGTTTTTGAATATATATTAGCTAGCATGAGGTCTGCATCTCAATGTAAGGTCGTGAAACTCATTAGAAGTCTACCATATATTATAAACAAGTTCCTAGTCGAATCAACGGCCTAAAATAAGAATAAAGGTCGCTTGAACTTGACACTAGCATCTGTGGTGTAAACGATATGTTTCAGTGATAAGGGCATGTAGACGTCACTACAATAAAAATGGCTTTCCGCAGCGCGCAAATTCACTTTCAGCGGCGCGCATTGCACGCTGCACAACTGCATGCTGTTAAAACTTCAAGAATATCAATGGCGTGCGTATGCGCGCCGCGGATACTATTATCAACAGCGATAATAGCATCCGGGGAGTGCCTGCGCACGCCGTTGATAGTATTATCCACGGCGTGACTGCGCACACCGTTGATAGTATTATTCGCGGCATGCGAAAACTGGTATCCGCGGCGTGCATGCGCACTCCGTTGATAGTATTATCCGCGGCGCGCATACGCACGTCGTTGATAATAGTATCGATAGCGCGCGCGAAATATTATCTGCAGCGTGCATCGTACGATGTTAATATTCATATCCGCAGCATGCAAACAAATTCTAAATCGTTCGTTTGCAAGCCGATAAAATCAAATTCATTAAAAAAAATCAATCGAATGGACCCAAGCAATAAACCAAAAGTTTAATCAACACAAAATTGATAAAAGTCATTGTGTTTCAATATATCAAAACAGAAAGTCTGAAAATGCAAAGCAAGATATGAAATCTGTAACAACTAGCTGGTACATATATAACAATGATTAACTTTCAATACACGCAAATCAGTAGAATATGTATCAATCCCACGATACTATAAATTTAGATAACCATGCGACCGTGCTTCCTATCGCGTCCTCGAGAAACTGCATTTCATCATTTGGTCGAATTAGGTCCATTTTCTCCACCAAAACCTTATCAACCCAAACTTTCCAACAAGATCTACCAAGAACAATGTGATGCACTTTTGTGTTTGGAACTGTGGATGCAATTCGACCTTCTGCAACAACTAATTCATCAGCACACCAATGAAGCATGTTACATTTAGTATTAGCACGAGTATCTCCAGGACTCACATTCCTCGAATTTGACTGTAAATAAACAATGAAAAGTTATTGATTCAACCGTGTCTATTTTTGTAACAATTTTGCGGTTTAAAATTACATAATTTAAAGTTAACTACCTGAGAAACATGATAAAAATCACCATTTTTCTTGGCACCAATATCGATATCACCATTGCTACTAACTTTATTCCCGATACCACTACCAACACCACCACTAGCAACCAAATTTTACAATCAAATCGTGTCAAACGATGTAATCATGATAATTTAGAAGCATTTAAGTGTGTATATATACCAAACATATTTTTTATATGTTGTTTTTACTAACATGTTCTTGCTGATTTTGTTTATTTATATTTTGTAAAAACATGGACCTCATTTCTTGCATTTCTAGTTGATTTTGTTGCATTTGTTGTTGAAGGCTTTGTACCATAGTTTGTAGTTGTTGAACAGTTCCATTTTGTTTTACAGAAGCTCCAACTTTCGATGGTGTAACTCCGAAGCCCATTCTGCGCACTCTACCCCGAGCTTCCTTGCCAAACACAATGCTAATTGCATCATCAACAATGTTAGTTGTATTTTGAGAATCAGGTGGACATTCTTGTATTTATTTCTGCAAAAAAAAAAATTTATGAGAATGGAAACCAATAACAAAATATGTAATCTATTTTAGAACAAAAAATGCACATGTTAATTCCATTTTCCCAATAACACATTACCTTAAACAAGAAAAATGATGCAAAGTTAATCTAATTATTACCATTTTCTCTCCAACAGCTTGAGTACTAGGCTCTCCATTTTTTTTCTTGTGACCTTCAATGCAAACTTGGGATCTCGTAATTTTTGTATCTGCCGGGCTTCTCTTTTCCTTTAATATAGAAATATATACAAAATCGTTAGAACATAATTCAAAAGATTTATATATCACTAATTACATAAATTATAAAAAATAAAAATAAATTATCATAATGTGAGTCAAACGAGCATAACCTCTCCGGCTCATTGTGTGAATGTGATCTTGTTTTTTTCCCATCTCTCTAAATCTTTCACTCTTTTCCTGAGATTAGTTAAAATCGCACAATCAAACTGTTCAAAAGATTAAAACTTAGTAGTCACTTGCCCAACCAAAGCAACACACCAAAATGTAGCACAACCATCAACAGAATCTTAATTTTGAAAACATAGAGAATAAAAAATCAAGCAATAGATCTTTTAATATCACTTATACCAAATTATTTTTCCTTCAAAATTGAAGCAAATAAGTCTTGAGATAATGTCATCCAGCCTCAAACATAGATAAATATCAGCACGACAATAAACTAATGGTGCATCTCAAGTAACCAACCGTCAGCAAAAAAAAAATCCAGTGGCATGTCAAATTAAAAGGTTTCTGACAAAGAATTCTCAATATGTGGTGTTGGAATCAACTGTTATTTGGATTTGCTATGTTACGCCATGTGTTCTAGTTTTGCAACTAAATGAAAGAATGCAATATGTCCAAACAACCATTACATCCAAACACACACCTAAACTACTGACAAAGCAGTCTCGTCGGGGCAACAACACAATACATTAACCACAAAGATCTAAATGGCACCAACAAATTGAAAGGTAAAGCAAATGTATTAAGTGACCATAAAAGAGTCCAGAAAAATTCTCACTTGAAAGTTAGGTGATAATGTCCTATATACAAACAATTCTCATTGATTTTGGTCCATAAATTCAGGTTTCAAAAGATTGAGATCTCGTGAAGCCAGTCGAGTTGTATTAGCTTCTCGTACAAGTATTTGAAATTTGGATTTCCTATCACGCCACAATTTAGCCAACTTTCGAAAAATTGATTTCTTCTCACAATCCTCACATTGTAAGTCATATGTACATTAATTAACAAGAAAATATGTCTACATTTTGTTATGAAAATGGAAATGAAAATTTTAGTAACTAAATAAATTACCTGAAGACAGCTTCACATCCTATCCTTCACTTCTTCGCTTATGTAATCCCATCCATCTAATGTATAAGGCACAAACTATTTTATCATGCACCCTAGGAAAGAATCGTACTTCACTGAATTATCTCCAACCGGCTGTCCAAACTCATTACGCTCCAACTCTTTACACTTGTCTTGGCCACTAACCATTTTCAACTTTGATGCACCCCGTCCTTTTTTCTTATCTGTTTTCTCATCATCAATTTGTTTTTTACCATGCAAATCATGTGATGAATTAGCTGAATTGTTAGAGTCCATTCTCGATAACCTATTAGATATATTTTCCTATAAAATGGAAAAAAGATACATTAAAATATACTAGTGTGCTTTAGTAAAATAAAACAAGATTTAAAATAGAGAACAATGTCACCTGAATTTCATCCACAGATCCTTTGCTACGTTTTTTGACCATTTTGCTCATCTTTTGAATGTTATTTAATGACCTGATAAACATGTAATATGACATGATGCATCACTGAAAATAAACAAGCTAACAAATATTTTAAACACTAAATAAATAGTTACGTAACTTTAGCAAAAATGTATCAATCAAAATCAATAACTATAAAATCTATCCCTGAAAATTTCCGTCATGTCTCAATCACATCGATTCCCTCACACTCATTCGTTGAGTATGGTTCTTTCTCAGTAATGTTAATCTCAATTAGGAACACATCAAGAGGTGTTGATGACGTATAAGCATCTTCTTCAAGCACATTCATGTTATTAATACCCCAAAGCGGCTCTTTTAGCAACACATGCCAATTTGTTTCATCATTGTCCCTGGAATAGAATACTTGCTTTGCTTGTGATGCTAAAATGAAAGGATCACTTTCAAAAGTTTTTAGGCCTTGGTGTAAGTTGACAAGTGTAAAACCATCTTCAATTTTGTTACTAGTTCCAGGATTGGCCCAATCACACCTAAAAACAGGCACTTTGAAAGAATAGTAGTCTAGCAAAACAATATCCCTTATAACCCCATAGTATGATAGTCTTCCTATTGTATGTGAATTGTCATTAGCATTAGACTGACAAACAGTATCGGCTTCAATTGAAACACCACTATCTTGTGTCGACCTTTCAACATCAATTGTGTGGAACCGATGTCCATTTACAATATATCCCATATAAGATGTAACGTGCTTTCTTGGACCATGTGCTAGCCATTGAATTCGGTCTGAAGAGTTAACATGATCCTCTTTTGATAACCATTCAGCAAATGTTTCCATATGCTGCTTTTGTAACAATGTTTAGTTACTTAAGAAACGATGATCTGTTTGTTTAAGCTCGTCAATGTGCATCCTAATTAAAATAATTGAATGGAGATGTTAGAATACACAAGATATGTAATAGATCAAGACTAACAGTATGAAGCTAACTACGCTCACTGTAAGTAAGGTTCAACTTCTGCAATATTGAACAACACATATCGATGTGCAGCTTGTAACTCATGATCCTCTAAAATCTTTTCTTTCCCCTTAGAAATTGGACGACCTTCTGATAATCCATATTCCAAATCATCGTTCTTATTAGAACGAACACCAATACTAGAATCATTTTTTATATAAGCACTACAAAATGCCATTTGTTCTTCTGCGAGGTAACACTCGGCTATGCAACCTTCTGGTCTTGCCCGGTTCTTCACATACCCTTTTAGTATTTTCATAAATCTAAATCACAAAGTAAAATTCACATTAAAGAAGTGTTGATAGCATAATCTAAATATTTATATAATATAAAATTTGTCAAAAAGATTATGATTATTTTATACCTTTCAAATGGATACATCCAACGGAATTGGACTGGCCCACACAAGCGAGCCTCTCTTGCTAAATGAATTGTCAAGTGAACCGAGATGGCAAAGAAAGCGGGTGAAAAATACCTTTCCAACATGCATAGAATTTCAGCAATATTCTCCTCGAGTTGTTCTAAACGGTTCCTGTCTAATACTCTTTGACATAATTCATTGTAAAATGCACACAACAGAAATATAGCATTGCGTGGACCTTTCGGTAGAAGATTTCTCAATGCTACTAATAGCAATTGTGGCATCAGAACATGACAATCATGAGATTTCAGCCCAATAAGCTTACGCTCTTCTACAGAAACATTGTGTTAGTTCATAGTGTTAGTTCAGAATATTTCTAACAATTTAGGAACATAAAATAAAAAAATTTGCAAAAGCTAATGGGCAGAGTGCAAAATAACTTACACTTCAATATGGCAAATCGAAAAAAATTGACTTTTTCTTCCACCTTTGAACTGGTTTTTGTACCTATTTTGAACTATCCTACTTCTTCCTCTTTTTTCTCAAAGTGTTGACAGTCTCACCCTTTTTCTTTTTACCCCAGTCATTTTCAATATCTTTCAATGCATCGGTAATTTCTAACCCATTCAAAGGTCTAGGTTTCCCTTTACTCTCTTTTTTTCCATTAAACCATTTCTTTTTCTGACGAAATGGATGATTAGGATCAAGAAATCTCCTGTGTCCTAAGTATGCAAATTTTCTACTATACTTAAGCCACATAGAACATATGTCTTCAGCACATATTGGGCAACCGAGTTTCTCTTTGTGGCACATCCAGCTAGGTTTCCATAAGCTGGAAAATCATTGATTGTCCACATCAAAATTGCCTTCAGATTGAACATTGACTTGCTAAATGCATCATACGCCTCCACACCGGTGTCCCACAACTCCTTCAAATCCTCCACAGGGGGTTCTAAGTATACATCTATATCATTTCTCGGTTGCTTCGGACCTGGAATCAGTAATATCAGCATAAGATTTTCCTTTGTCATGCACAACAATGGAGGAAGGTTATAATTTACCAAAATAACTGGCCAGCAACTATATCTGGAATTAAGGTCACCAAAAGGGTTGAATTCATCTGTTGTAAGACCAAGGCGGAGATTTCTAGGATCTGATGCAAAATCATGCCATTTATGATCTATCGTATCCCAAGCTACTGAATCAACTGGATGACGCATCATATGATCTTGACTTTTGTTTTTGGAGTGCCAAATCATCTCTTCAGCCTTTTGTTTTGATTTAAACATCATTTTCAGTCTTGGTATCACTGGAAAATACCGTAGGACCTTTTCAGGAACTCCTTTACAAACTTTGGTGGTGACTTTGTCTATCTTCCATCTTGAGGATCCACACTTTGGACACGAGTCCAGATCTTGAAGCTCCTTTCTAAATAGACAACAATCATTTGGGCAAGCATGAATCTTCTCATATCCTAAATCAAATGGTTTCAACAACTTTCTCATCGTGTAAACATTTTCTGGAAGTGTGTTGTTTTCTGGAAGCATGTCACATAAGATCTTAAGGAGCTCATTGAAACTATTGTCTGTGTGACCATTAGTAGACTTGTAATTGTATAGTGTGACGACTGCTGACAACTTTGTGTAAGATGTACAACCAGGGAAGAGAGGAGTTTCCATATCTTTTAATAAATCATCAAACTCATAATCTTTTGCCTCAGACATAGTGTGTCCAACCTCTTCTTCGGGCAAAAAAACATCCTTATATAAGTGATATGCCTATCTACTTTCATCCTCTTTCTGAACTCCTCCTGAACTACCTTTAGCTTGAGATTGTGAGTTATAAGTTTCACCATGGAAGACCCAAATAGTGTAAGAAGGATCGAACCCCTTAATAATTAAGTGGTCGTACACTTGGTCAAATTTCATATACTTCTTATTTCTACAACGCTTGCAAGGACATAAGATTACTTCACGTGTTTTTGCATAGTTCCGAGCTTGTGCTATAAATTTTTTTACCCCTTCTTCATACTCGGATACAAGCCTAGAAGGCAGATCCATCCATTCCTTATCCATCTCGTGAACAAACCTTTTTCATTTATATGAACAAAATTATGAGATTTTATCAATACACACACGCATATATATACACGATGATAATTTAATTTATATGATATAATTACTTAGGTGTCAGATCTTATCCCAAATTTTCTGTCCCAAAATATTCCAAACATTTTTATAAGATAACACCACATAATAAATAAAAAAAAACTTAAATACATAAAAAATTATTCATACATCATTATATTTTAAACAAATAAAAATTATGTGTCAAAGTAGTATTTACCAGCTATGTCAAAATAATTACCACAATTAATATTTATACCTTCACACAGATTGAGCACACTTCAGAACTCCAGCAGTGTTAGCTAATCCAAGCAATATCCCCTGTATAAGTAAATGTTCATAGTATTACAAGAATGACAACTCACTGACTATGAATAGTATTGTTCAAGTTAGATCTTGGAATATATTAAAGAAAGATAAAGACAATGAAAACTACTTATACATATAACATCAGGTTCTCTATTTGTACAATAAAAATTGGTGGATTCACACGTCATTGCCACATAAAATGGAAACACATTTGTGGTTATTTAGCTGATCTTTTGCCAAGTTTTTTACTTTTTCTGGTGATCGAGTGGGCCTTCTTAGATTTTTTTTTTTTTTTGGTTTTTTGGATGGCCCTTTTATCGGTGTTCAATAGTTGGTTGGTAAATATTTGTTGTGTAATACCAGGATTTGGATTTAGGTTCGCTTTCAAAGTTTTGATTTATATGGATTTCTCGGAAATTCCTTGGTCAGTTTTAGGTTCTTTTGAGATATTATATTTCACATTACCCTTCTAAAACTGTGTTTTACATTATATGCTGCGAACTTACAACACTTAGGTACAGCGAGGATCAGATTAGGAAAATGGAAGAGTCGAATCAAATCCGAAAGGCATCTGAACCCACAGAGCTTATTAATTTTGTGAGATATAATTTTCAGTTTTGGGAAGTATTTCAGTGTACTTTAGAATGTATTTGGTTCCAGATTGTTGCTTTCTATTGTCATTTTGATGCACTAAATCATTCTTTGGGGTTGAAGGTGACACAATTACAATATTTCTCAAAGAAGAAAGTGTGGTGAAATTGCCCCAGCATTTGAGATGGAAGTTTGTTGATGAGATTCTCTACATAGGTTAAGAAGCCTGGATGCTGCCGCCAATGCAACTGAGCAAAGAGGTGGGTCTACCCTTGCTTTGTGCTGTTCATTTCCAGAAGTTTGTTCTAACAGCTTCTTGTCTCATATTTTTATAAATTTCACCTTGATTAGTATAGAATCAATCTCACTTTATTTTTATTCGAAGTCAGAATCTCAAGTCCTTTTAAAGATTGGAACCTTGTCAGTGACAAAAGTGGTGTGCTAAGAGTTGCCAGTGGAATCTTGTATTCTATTCTCCTAGAAAAAAATACAGAAAAAAGAGCTCCTCCAGTTCTTCCTAATGAGGATATTGAGTTTTATTCCGTTGACTTGTTTTATAATTCTTGTAGTTCTTATCATGATGGAGAGCATTATAATAGTGTGCGTTTGAAGGAGGACACTTGCTCTGGACCAGCTAGGCCAATATTTATCGAGGTGACCTATGTGTTGCTCTTAGTATGTCATTATCCAATGTATAGTATTTTCTACCATAGATTCTGATAATTTCTAGTTTTCTTATAAAGGACAACACAGGTCTTTCAGCGAAATCTAATAAAGCAGATGTAGTTTGCACAGTCCCGGAAAAGGAAGGTGGTGAAAATATATTATAGGAGAAATCCAGTAATATTGTAAATGCTACAAAAGCACAACAGGTGAAAGGTTTACAACAGTTACCACTTGCGTGGATTAATTGGCACACCAACTGACCCCCCACGATAGATGTGGTGAAGAAAACAAATATTGGCTGAAAAGCTCACTGTTTCTTCTTCAATTGGGTTTTGGTCTACTGAAACAGGGGAGTTGCAAATTTTTTCCTAATTATTTTGATGTGATGTAGGCTTTAAATGTGGGAGGTGACATTGTAGCCGAATTGCTTACTCCAGAACAAGAATCTGGAGATCACATATTTGCTGATTTAGTTGTAGATAGTCCTTACGGTAATGACCTTTTAGTATGTTTTACAATTCCTTTGCTGAATGGTCCTTTTGTGTGCTTGCTTTATATGTCGCCTGTGTGATACCCTTATCCCACATCTTAAAAATAAAAAAATTTAAAAAGATTTATAATGGCTTACAATGGACTTCTATAGCAACTTGGGTTAATCATTTTCGTAAAGCGAGGACGAATACGAAGTAGTTGCTATAGGAGCCCATTGTGCAGTCACGCAGCCGCGGGCACGGGCTCGGGACGTGACAGAATGGTATCAGAGCCGGTTACCGGCATGGAACACCGAGAAATAAGTGTTATGCGGGGCAAAGTGCTACGTGCATGTGAGCCACCTCTTGAACCTGCGGGGCGAAGTGCTACATGACGGGAGCCACCTCTTGAACCTGTAGGAGCCACCTCTAGATTCTCGGCGCTGGTGGATCGAGGGGTCAGATCGCGACGAGGACGTCGCGTTCTGAAGGAGGGGTGATTGTGATACCCTTGTCCCACATCTTAAAAATGAAAAAAATTTAAATGAGTTTATAATGGCTTACAATGGACTTCTATAGCAACTTGGGTTAATCATTTTCGTAAAGCGAGGACGAATACGAAGTAGTTGCTATAGGAGTCCATTGTACAGTCACGCAGCCGCGGGCCCGGGCTCGGGGCGTGATTCTGTGAAACCCCGATTTCTCTGGAGATAAAAATTTTTATGATAAGCCTAATTTTGGGATAAACCAAGATCTCATATTTGATAAGATACTGATACCAGATAAAGATATAAGATTTGATATGATATTGATACCAGATAAAGATATAAGATTTGATATGATAATTATCCTAGATTTAAAGTTTGATTCAAATTTCAAACACAAGGATAAAACACGATCAGGATAACAGTCAACCCCTATAAATAGGAGAACCCTCCCATTCAAATTTTACACCTCAATTTTCGAATTTCTCTCCATTATTTTAGAAATTTCCTCCCAAAAATTTTGCACGAGTCATCAAAATTTTGTCCAAGTTCAGAAATTCAGTTCTCTCTCTCGGGTACTCGTAATCTGATCTCCCTTCTTCAGAATGTGCTTCCATATGTTTCGAATAACATATCCAAATTTCGGCCAAATCCGACAGTTATTTTTTCTTTTATAGCCTTTGCAATAAAACTGCTCCGATTCTAGGCGGTAAACAGTATACTTTCGGTTTTTCATCCATAACAAGTTAAAACGACTTCCAAACCCGATCTCCACCGTTCATAATTTAAATAACGTACTTGGTAACGTACTTTAAAAGTTTGAGCCCGATCCAACGGTTCAATAAGGTGCAAGAAATTTTACAAGACGGCTGATTTTTCGGTAGATGTGCTGATGCGTTTTCGAAGCATGATTCTTCTATGGTTTCTGAGTTCTTCACGTTTTCTTCCAGTCTAAGGTAAGTGGGCTTGTTTTAAAATATGTTGCGGACGAATTATTTCGTTTTCGAAAGTTTCGGTCGAGCACCGTCCTTCTGTCTCTACGTTTTTTTATGAAATTTGGTACGTTATGTATTGACACTGTGAGAATTCACTGAAAATGGGTGGGAATCCCAACATATGGTTCTTCACGGTGGGATAGAACCGTTTTATGGCCTCGCCCCCTTAGAGGATTAAAAATAAGGGACTGATATCAGTAAACCATAGAAGGTGAAAAAATCGCAGTGCTGTTATGATATGAATATGATGTTACGTTATGAAAAGCATGATGTGTTTATGTGTTATTTCGAAAATGGTGTAAATATTTTTATGTTGTGCTCGAACGGCCCCCACTTGCTGAGTGACGACCATATCACTCACCCCTTACTCTACCATCCCCAGATAAATAGAAGAAGAAATAGGTAAAGAAGAATCAGACATCAGTTTTAGGATTGATAGTGGACGCATGAAGAATTTTAATTAAGAATATGTTCTTGTGAGTTTTTAATTCAAGGTATAAATGCTTCCGCAGATTTGTAGAGTTACTATTGTAAAGACGAATCCATTTTTATGGCATTTATGATATAAACTGGTTTTGGTTTATATTGTACTACGAGGTTTGTTGTTTAGCAATTATGTGATTGTTGAATAACGCCGGTGTCGACTAACACCGGTCTCGGGGCATGACATTTAAGTGGTATCAGAGCCGCCAGGTTCATAATCCAGTTAGGGAAAATTTTACCAAAAGGAAAAAAAAATCGGCCAGATTTTTGCAAAGAGCCGATCCTGTCTCCTTCGGAACGACCAAATGAGTAATATTCACAAGTTTGTGAGGCATGATTCGTTAACGCAAAATTCTTTCGTTTAGGCATCTGAAATCGCGTATTTTCATTTTAGAAAAGTTTCGTATATTCTATAACTTTCTGAAGAAAACTCCAAATTCGATTATGTCAACTATTCTGAAACCATTTCGACGTATTCTTTCAATCCATATGTTTATATCTAGACTTTTCATTTTTGGAAAATATCTCGAAAAATCTCGTTCAACGCGTTTCTTGTATTGCTTATCGGATTTTTATGAAATTTTATTAAGGAAACAATTAGTATTGACCTAAATTGTTGGGATTGTACTTATCTGAGATAAGTTGACTTAAGTTTCTGACTTAAGGTGAAATATTTGATTTGGGGACAATAAATTATTTATGGAAAGAAAAAACTAGTATGTGAAAATATGAGATAAGAGTTATAATAAGTTTTGGATATTCCAATATAGAAGTTGATTTTGGGCAATAGTTAAATGTGTAAACATTAATTTGGGTTCTTAAGAATGCTAAGCGTTAACTTTAAATATGTATGCTTTTGGAATATCTTGTTTAAAATGAAGTTGGGGGACAATATCTTAAGGTTAAGAAAGTTATATTATTTTGAGATAAATAGTAGATTATGATATTATATGAATAAAATAAGTTATGAGATTATTGCTGGATATTGAGGAAGGTACGACATAATAAGTTTTGAATTTTTTTCGGTACTAAGAAAGATTCAAGGAGAAAGACATTCAATAAAAATAGTTTGTATTAGAGCTCTCTAAGCTCATGGTCTTGAGGAAAGTAAGGTTTAGGCAAGTAAGGTTTAACAAAAAAATTAATTGAGGATTAATTTCATTTATACAAGGTTGAATAAGACTTTATTTTCTGACGACTGAGTTATAATTTTTGGGATTTAAATCAATAGGGTATAGATTGATATTGAATTAAGTTCCAAGATTTTATATGGGTTTTAAGTTTTGAGATAATAATTGTGATAATTTCAAGATAGAATAAAATCAGTATCTATTCGCATATATTCCGTGCCGACTTGATTCCAAGTACTTTGGTAGATTTCGACGTCATTATATGGATGGATTGGTTATCTAAGAGCAGTACAATAGCAGATTGCCGGAGTAAGAATTTCAAACTCCAAACCGCGAACTAAGAAAAAATAAGGTATCATGGCAATGCCAAGAGACAGAAATACATTCTTTCTGCTTCCCAGACTTGGAAAACCATAAAATCAGGCAAAGAAGTTCACCTAGCAATGATGAACGAAGTGCAAGAAGAAATTGAGCTCAAGCTGAAAGATACCCTAATAATGCGAGAATTCTCGAACGTTTTTCAGGAAGAATTCTTGGGATATTATCGGACCACGAGGTTGAGTTAAAATCAATGTGGTTCTCGGTGCTGCACCAAATTCAATAGCATCATACCGAAGGTCGCCAACTGAACTCCACGAGCTAAGAGAACAACTACAAGAATTCCTAGACAAGAACAATTTCAATCGAGTATATCTCCATAAGGAACTCTAGTGCTGTTTGTGAATAAGGAAGACATAAGTATGAGATTGTGTATAAATTATAGAGAACTCAATAAGATCACAATTGAGAATAAATATCTTCTTCCAATGATAGATGATCTTTACGATCAGTTTAAAGAAGCTACAACTTCTCCAAACTCGGCCTGAGAACAGGCTACTACCAATTGAAGGTCAGGGCTAAAGATTTTTCCAAAACAGCTTTCCGAAAAAGGGGTTCAAGCCATTACTTGACAAACTTTTTAGCGGTGTTCACCGAGGAGATCCTCATTTACTCACCAAGTGAAGAATACCATAAAGGACATCTTCATCTCACTTTTCATAGGTCAATGGAGAGAGAATTGTATTCCAGTTCAATAAAAGTGAGTTTCGGCTAAAGAACGTCACTTTCTTAGGTCACATAATATGTGAGGCGTGAGTATTTGCGAATCCTAAGAAAGTAGAGGCATTCAAAGACCGGCCAAGACCAAGGACAATGAAAGAAATTCAGAGCTTCTTAGGATTGACGAGCTATTTTAGGGAATTTGCCCAATATTTTCAATCAATAGCAATACAGCTTACAAAACACACAAAAGAACGCTAAATTCAATTGGAGCAAAGAATGTGAGAAAAATTTTGAAACCTTAAAGATGAAACTTGCAACCACAATGGTGGTAGTGCTGCCTGATGAAGGCAATGATTTTTTTCAATTACATAGATGCGTAAAAGAAAGTTTTAAGATATGTGCTAATGCAAGAAGGAAGAGTAGTTTCCTTTGCATCAAGACAATTGAAACTGTATAAGCAAAACTACCCAACTTGCGACCTTGAGTTAGCCGCAGTTGTTCTTGCATTAATGAATATGGGGCATTACCTTTACGACGCCAAGCGTGAGATCTTCACTGACCATCAGAGTCTCGAGTATTTGTTCACGCGGAAAGAATTGAATATGAGGTAGAGATGATGGATTGAATTATTTTGACGTAACGATAAGCTACCTTCCAGGCAAAGTGAATGAGGTAGCTGACGCTTTAAGTCGAAAAAACATGGGTAAGACGATTCTAGCCTCACTATCGGCACGCCGTGATTTGAGAAATCGTTAAGCAAAACCAGTTTTATGGTCTTGATTGGAAATTAAGATTTGGTATTATAAAAAGAAAAGAAAATTTGAGATTAGAGTTTATGTGAAATGATCAATTGGAATTTTGATTTTTATCTTTTAAGATAATACTTTTGAGGTTTACTTAAGGTTGACCGTATTGGGTTATAGTTTGACTTTTGGGAATTTTACATTACTACAAGCATTTGGATATGAAACAATAAAAATAATTGGGAACTAGTGTTTGCATTACATGGTTGATATAAAAATTAAGAAATGATTTTTGGGATTTATATTGGATTGATTATGAGACTAGTCTTTATATTAAAAGTTCAATGGAAAAGTTGATATTGATTTTTTGGATTTCAGTTAGAGTTACATTATTGGGCTACATTTGGATTCAAAAAGTTTCTATTTGGGTTTTTCTCTCTCATAAGAAAAATAGTTTATCAAATTATGATTATGAGATATGCGACTATTGGGTTATAATAAGTTTTTATAGAACCAATGATTCTAATAATTATGGTTCAATAGAAGTCATATCATTGGATGCAGTATTAGAGGTAATAATAAGAAATTATGATGTTACAAGTATAATTGAAAGTATGAGTAAGTCAACACTTTAGTTATTAAGATGTCTGACAAAAATCATTGGGATATGGTTTAGGAATTTTAGACAATTTTCTAATCATACTGAAAGGAAGCCACGCTGAGATAAAGAATGCGAGAAGAATATTCTTATCTATTCAAAGATCAAGCCAACCCAAGTTTCGAGGACGAAACTTTCCATAAGGTGGGAGGGATGTGAAACCCCGATTTTTCTGGAGATAAGAATTTTTATGATAAGCCTAATTTTGGGATAAACCAAGATCTCAGATTTGATATGATACTGATACCAGATAAAGATATAATATTTGATATGATATTGATATCAGATAAAGATATAAGATTTGATATGATAATTATCCAAGATTTAAAGTTTGATTCAAATTTCAAACACAAAGATAAAACACGATCAGGA
The DNA here is from genome assembly GCF_025594145.1 of Primulina tabacum. Classification (NCBI taxonomy): domain Eukaryota; kingdom Viridiplantae; phylum Streptophyta; class Magnoliopsida; order Lamiales; family Gesneriaceae; genus Primulina; species Primulina tabacum. The sequence goes on along the minus strand of NC_134562.1, from coordinate 19,987,774 downwards.
TAGCATCCAATCCCTATAAATAGGAGGATCCTCCCATTCAAATTTTACCCCTCAATTTTCGAATTTCTCTCCATTATTTTCGAAATTTCCTCCCAAAAATTCTGCACGAGTCATCAAAATTCTGTCCAAGTTCAGAAATTCATTTCTCTCTGTCTCGAGTACTCGTAATCCGATCTTCACCGTTCAGAATGTGCTTCCATATGTTTCGAATAACATATCCAATTTTCGGCCAAATCCGACGGTTATTTTTTCTTTTATAGCATTCGCAAGAAAACTGCTCCGATTCTAGCCGGTAAACAGTATACTTTCGGTTTTTCATCCATGACAGGTTAAAACAACTTCTAAACTCGATCTCCACCGTTCATAATTTAATTAACGTACTGTAAAAGTTTGAGCCCTGATCCAACGGTTCAATAAGGTGCAAGAAATTTTACAAGACGGCTGATTTTTCGGTAGATGTGCTGATGCGTTTTCGAAGCATGATTCTTCTATGGTTTCTGAGTTCTTCACGTTTTCTTCCAGTCTAAGGTAAGTGGGCTTGTTTTAAAATATGTTGCGTACGAATTATTTTGTTTTCGAAAGTTTCGGTCGAGCATCGTCCTTCTGTCTCTACGTTTTTTTATGAAATTTGGTACGTTACGTGTTGGCACTGTGAGGATTCACTGAAAATGGGTGGGAATCCCAACATATGGCCCTTCACGGTGGGATAGAACCATTTTATGGCCTCGCCCTCTTAGAGGATTAAAAATAAGGGACTGATATCAGTAAACCATAGAAGGTGAAAGAATCGCAGTGCTGTTATGATATGAATATGATGTTGCGTTATGAAAAGCATGATGTGTTTATGTGTTATTTTCGAAAATGGTGTAAATATTTTTATGTTGTGCTCGAACGGCCCCTACTTGCTGAGTGACGACCATATCACTCACCCCTTACTCTACCATCCCCAGATAAATCAGAAGAAGAAATAGGGAAAGAAGAATCAGACATCAGTTTTGGGATTGATAGTGGACGCATGAAGAATTTTAATTAAGAATATGTTCTTGTGAGTTTTTAATTCAAGTTATAAATGCTTCCGCAGATTTGTAGAGTTACTATTGTAAAGACGATTCCATTTTTATGGCATTTATGATATAAACTGGTTTTGGTTTATATTGTACTACGAGGTTTGTTGTTTAGCAATTATGTGATTGTTGAATAACGCCGGTGTCGACTAACCCCAGGTCTCGGGGCGTGACAGCCTGAGTATTTAACCTTGCAATGTTATCTTCACTTTTCTATGATGGTTTGTTCTTGTTAAGGTTTTTGCTTTAAACCTAAATTGTTAAATCAAAAGTTCATAAAAACGAAGAGAAAAAACAGAAACGATAAGTAATGTTTCACTTTTACTTAATACTAATTAAGACATACACAATATTCTCAACCCTAAAAAGGAAAACCAAGGGAAATATGACAATAAAAATCTCTCAGGTTGCATTTGGATAAGAGGATTTGGATTTGAGAAAGAATTGTTTGCAATGACTTCGAATGGGATTTGAAATCCTCTACAATAATTCAAAAATAACTAGCTGATGATTTAAAATTCATTATCAAATGGATTAAACAAACAAATCAATGAACTTGTTATTAAGAATTTGAAATTTCTACCTTCTAACCAAATCACTTCAAATGCAACCTTAAAGTTAGGGATAGTATAAAGCTAATAGAATCAATCTACCGAATGTGGTAGATGACAAATCATTGAACACACATGAGAATAGTACTACAGACAGGATAAGAAAACATACAATTGCGATCCCGATTGTGTAAAACATGGGTAGAAATGTGAGGGCACATATGTATGATTGCTGGCCTCAAATTCTAATTCACATTCAAAAACCACAACTTTATCTGGGTATACCATGAATTAGCAATAGCCCATTCTGTTTTTCATTTGACATCGCAGCTAAAAAATTAGAACTTGAAAAGTAATGTTCTAGTTCCAAGCAATTCGCAGAAATACAATCACAAAACATATAATCAAACAAAAAAACCATAAGAACACGGAGGAAAAAATCACGAGTAAGAAATTCACAGAAATACACATAAGCAATTCCCAGAAATACAATCCGATGAACTGCCCAAATAGATGAGCACCTACTTCAATGATTAACTTCAATGAAACCAAAGATACATCAAAGTCAAGACCTACATTTACAGAGCAATCATAACTCAATTAACGATTATTTATCAAAACCAGTGATTGTTCCTAAATATTATAGAATCGTGCGAAGGTCCCTTACCTTTCAGATTAGGGCATCTGATGACTGAAATCAACAATAACGACACAGGCGGCGCCGGTTAGGAGGACGTGGCGGCGAAGATGACGGATACGTAGAGGCGGTGACAAGGATTTTGCAACGAAGAAATCGGTGCACAGGAAAGAGAGAAGAAATTGGGGCTTGCGGGAATGAAATCTGAGCGCGCTTAGAAAAATAACGTGCGCACTTTTTTCTTCCACAGCATGCACATAAAAAGCACGCTGTTAATAATAATATTGACGACGTACTTTAAATGTGTGCTGTTAATATATAAAAACGATTTAAAAAAATTAATATTATTAACAACGTACATTTTAATGCGAGCTGTTAATAAATAGACACGATTTTTTTTAAAAAAATTTAACACTATTAACAACGCACTTAAAAAGCACGCTGTTAATAATTATATTAACAACGTGCTTTTAATGTGTGCTGTTAATAAATAGACACGATATTTCTTTAAAAAAATTAATAACATTAACAGCGCACATAAATATGCACGCTGTTAATAATAATATTAACGACGTGTTTTTAATTTGCGCTGTTAATAGTGCAATATTAACGACGTGCTTTTAATGTGCGCTGTTAATAGTGCACACGATTTTTTTTAAAAAAATTAATACTATTAATAGCGCACATAAAAATGCACGCTGTTAATAATAATATTAATGGCGTGCTTTTAATGTGCGCTGTTAATAGTGCGCTGCGGAAAGCCATTTTTGTTGTAGTGTGTCCATTTATACAGATGAGTGATCATTTGATAATTCACTGAACAAACTATCCCTTGAACTGTCGAAGTGGTTGTAACTTATCGTAAAACATCTACTATAATTATTTTTTTTAAAAATGAAACGTCTACTCGTTTTAAATGCGGAAATATTTTTTTTCTTTAAAAGCTCGCAATAACATAATAACATTTAAAATGATCGTATTTAATTGACAACGAAATGATCCTAGTTAAATATAACCAACATCAACATAAACGTAGATGAGTAAAAATCATGAAATCCTCAACGTAAATAAAATGTTTAACTCCTCTCCAAAATCATAACTCAAAATGCAGGAAAAACGTGCGGTCCTCGGGTTATGTCACCGCACCAGGGCTGCCTACTCAGAGTTCATCACCTCCTGCCTCCTGCTCAGAATGCTCACCTGTATCACAAACGTCTAGTGAGTCTAATGACTCAACACACCTGTACCAGTAATAACAAATACATATACGCAGCACACAGCAGTGAAAAATAACATAATGAAAATACATTTCATGTCGGCAGTAAAATCGTATACATAAACGTGTCCTGTCAAAGCATGGTAAAAATCATAGCATGTATAATCGTATCAGCATATACGTGTTAAATTTCTTAACTTGAATTCCGTTTATTAGCTGTGACTTCCGTATCATCATGTCATCATGTCAGTCGATGGATCTATCTATGTGTAACAGTGGTACCCGACGGCAAGGATCATCAGCGACGGAATTACCCGCCCACTGAGTCCGGGCCTTACATGTCATTATGTCATCGTGTTAGTCACAACTAAATCACTTCCTTCAAAACGTGACAATATATTCATCACTTAATAAAAGCATGCGTATCCGAAATTTTTCCTTTAAACCACATGTATCATAATTATCATAATATCGTAAAAATCGTAAACATGATGCAAAATCATTTAAAATATCATATTTTGTGCTCAGGGCGCTGCCAGGACCAAAATCTCACCCCGGGTGCCAAATGACCGTTTTGCCCCTGGTAACCCAAAAGTATCATTTCAACCCTGGACCTCTAAAATTGACCAGAAGCTTACCAAACTCCTTAAAATGTTCCAAAACATTTTTTAAATCAATCCTAGACATAAATTCGAGCAAAATTCACAACTTACCCGATTCGTCTCAAAACTTGAACCGTGGTCCGGTTTTAACCCGAATCGGCTCGAAACTCAATCAAACTTCTCCCAACTTTTTACCATATCTAAAAAAAATACTAAAAGGTCCCTAATACTATAATACCACCCCAAAAACCTTCGGTTGAAACATCCAAAAGGGACAACACTCTCGGCCAACCCCTATCCTACATTAACCTTACAACACATGGCCTCCAACTCATAACCTTTCGGTCCCCTCTAATCCCACCACCTGTCCAGCCTTTAAATCTCATTCATAAAGCCGTAAGGGATCTCCTAAACTAAGCCAAACCAACGCGAGAAGCTGATGTACGAATCATACAAAAAAAAAGCCCGAGCAAGCTTTCGCACCTTCTCTCTATCGAGCTACATCTCCAAGATCCGAACTTCTCCCTCGTCCCAATGCTTATGGTGCACTCCTAGTATCCTACCAGACATAACAAAGTTTGAGACATGGCTGGGTTCGAGCCCATGTGTTAGGTAAGGTGGGGCCCACGTCAAAATAAAATATTCAGAAATTGAAATCCCACATCGAATTTATTTCAATTTTGGCTTCAGAATTCTGTTATAAATTGAGTCTTCTTTGTTTGCTTTTAGTATCCCATAATTAAAAGCTTTTCAGCTTTGATAAAAAGAGAGTGCATAGAAAAAAAGAGTGTATTTTTTTCTTGAGTGCGAGAATTCTCTTGTGTGAGTTAGAGAAATTATTTTCTCGGTATACTCTGGTTTGAGAGTGTGAGAAGTATTGAGTGTATTGGTGTATATACTTGTTGTAATATTTCTTCCGGTTATAAAAGTTGCAGTGCTCCGTGGACGTAGCCTATATTGGGTGAACCACGTAAATCTTTGTGTTCTTGTTGGTTATTTTATTCCTCATTTTTGGGTACTATTATCATCGTGATCGGCATTGCTTCGGGGTAATCTCCCAACAACTGGTATCAGAGCCTTGTTGTGAAAATTCTTAAGAATTCTGAGTATGCTCTGTGGTTGCAGCTTTGTCTGATCTTCCACAGCAGAAAAGATTTTTTAGATTTTTTTGCTAAGGCTAGAGAAGTGATGGCCGGAGATGATGGATCGGGACCGGGAATCAACAAGTTCGACGGAACAGATTTTTCGTTCTGGCGGTTACAGATAAGAGATTATCTGTATAGTAAGAAGCTACATCAACCTCTATCAGGAAAGAAACCAGAAAAGATGGAGGATGATGATTGGGAGCTTCTTGACCGACAGGTTTTTAGGTGTCATGCGATTGACCCTAACAAAGAACGTGGCGCATAATGTGGCGGAGGCCAAAACCACGGAGGAGATGATGACCATTCTGTCAGACGTATACGAGAAGCCATCAGCAAACAACAAAGTACATCTCATGAAGAAGTTATTCAACTTGAAGATGGGAGAAGGTGCTTCGGTGGCAAAACACATAAATGAATTCAACACAATCGTCTCTCAGCTGACACCGGTGGATATCAAATTTGATGATGAGATTCGGGCACTTATTCTTCTGGCGTCTTTACCAGACAATTGGGAACCGATGCGGGCAGTGGTTAGCAACTCTGTTGGAAAAGGGAAACTACAACTCAATGATGTTAGAGATCAAATCCTTGCTAAAGAAATTCGCAGGAAAGACTCGGGTGAAGCAACATCATCGAGATCTGCTCTAAATCTTGATAACAGAGGAAGAGGCAGGAGTGGTGAAAGGAGTTCCAACCGATGGCGCGGTAGATCCAAATCAAGAAATGGAAAAGACAAAAACATCCTTGAAAAGAATATGAAGTGCTGGAGCTGTGGTGAGACTGGTCACATGAAAAAGAACTGCAGATCAATGAAGAATAATGCCAATACTGTCACTGAGAAAGTACATGATGCTCTGCTATTATCCATGGAAAGCCCTGTTGATTCTTGGGTTATAGACTCGGGAGCTTCGTTTCATACCACTGGTGACCGCGATGTATTTGATAATTACATCGCTGGCGATTACGGAGAAGCTTTCCTGGCTGATGGAAAACCCTTGGAAATTGTTGGTATGGGTGATGTACGGATGAAGATGTCAAATGGATCTGTCTGGAAAATCAACAAAGTCAGGCATGTACCAAAATTGACAGGTAATCTGATCTCGGTGGGACGGCTCGATGATGAAGGCCACAATGTGACTTTCGGTGATGGTTCCTGGAAAGTGAACAAAGGAGCCATGATTGTTGCTCGAGGAAAGAAAACTGGAACATTGTATATGACTTCCAGTTGCAGAGACACATTAGCAGCTGTGGATGCTGGAGCCAATTCAAGTCTATGACATTATAGACTTGGACATATAAGTGAGAAGGGAATGAAGATGTTGGTGTCAAAAGGAAAGCTACCAGGATTAAAGACTGTTGAACGCCAACTATGTGAAAGCTGTATCTTTGGAAAGCAAAAGAAGGTGAGTTTTTCAAAAGGCGGTAGAGAACCGAAAGCTGCAAAGTTGGAGCTGGTTCATACTGATGTATGGGGACCATCTCCTGTGACATCCCTTGGAGGCTCAAGATACTATGTTACATTCATTGACGATTCGAGTAGAAAAGTTCGGGTTTATTTTCTGAAAAATAAATCTGATGTTTACGAGACCTTTAAAAGGTGAAAAACCATGTTGGAAAATGAGACCAACTTGAAGGTGAAGTGCTTACGGTCTGACAATGGTGGAGAATATAAAGATGATGAGTTCAAGAAATATTGTGCAGAGAACGGGATCAAGATGGATAAAACCATTCCTGGTACACCTCAACAGAATGGTGTAGCTGAAAGGATGGACAGGACCCTGAATGAATGCGCAAGGAGCATGAGATTGCATTCTGGATTGCCAAAATCATTCTGGGCTGATGCTGTTAACACTGCAGCATATCTGATCAATAGAGGACCTTCGATACCGATTGACTGCAAAATACCCGAAGAGGTTTGGAGCGGCAAAGAAATAAACCTTTCTTTCTTAAAAGTGTTTGGATGTCTATCCTATATTCATATTGATTCAGCAAGCAGAACAAAACTTGATCCGAAATCAAAGAAGTGCTTCTTTATTGGTTATGGAGATAATGAGTTTGGTTATCATTTCTGGGATGACCAAAATCGGAAGATCATTCGGAGCAGGGATGTAATCTTTAATCAGCAACTTTTGTACAAGGACAAGTCAGACATTGGAGCTGGAGATGAATGTCCTGAAGTCAAGAAGATTGATGAAGTGCCATTGACACATATTCCTGTGAATGAATCGAAAATCAGTAACCATGAAGATGAAGAAGAAACTGCACAAGATGATGATCCACAAACTCTGGTGATTGAACTCAGGAGATCTTTGAGAACCATTAGACCATCTGAAAGATACTCCCCCGCACTTCACTATATTTTGCTCACAGAAAAAAGTGAACCGGAGACCTATGAAGAGGCAATGCAAAATGATGATTCAACCAAGTGGGAGTTGGCCATGGAAGATGAGATGGATTCACTGTCATCCAATCAGACGTGGGAGTTGACAGAACTTCCGCAAAGCAAAAAGACGTTACATAACAAGTGGGTGTACAGGTTAAAAGAAGAGCATGATGGTAGCAAGAGGTACAAGGCAAGACTTGTTGTAAAAGCTTCCAACAACTGGAAGGAATTGATTACACTGAGATTTTCTCTCCGGTGGTTAAATTAACCACTATCAGGACTGTACTTGGACTAGTGGCTAAGGAAGACTTACAGTTGGAGTAGTTGGATGTAAAGACTGCGTTTCTTCATGGTGATCTAGATGAAGAAATTTATATGAAGCAGCCACAGGGCTTTGAAGTACGGGGAAAAGAGAAAATGGTGTGTAAACTTCAGAAGAGCTTGTATGGTCTCAAACAAGCTCCAAGACAGTGGTATAAGAAGTTTGATGGATTCATGAGTAATAATAGTTTCCTAAGGTGTCAAGCTGATCATTGCTGTTATGTGAAAAAGTTTGACGGTTCTTATATCATACTACTGCTATATGTAGATGATATGCTGATAGCTGGAGCTTGTCTGGAAGAAATTGATAAACTCTAAAAAGATTTATCAAAGGAATTTGCCATGAAGGATTTGGGTGCTGCAAAGCAAATCCTTGGAATGAGGATCTTTAGAAACCGGGTGAATGGATTCTTGAAGTTATCTCAAGAAGAGTACGTGAAAAAGATGGTTAGCAGATTTAATATGGATGAAGCTAAATCTGTGAGTACTCCTTTGGCTAGTCATTTCAAACTAACCAAAGCACAATCACCATCGACGGAGCAGGAGCAGGCTTATATGAATAAGGTTCCTTATGCTTTTGCTGTCGGAAGCCTCATGTATGCAATGGTGTGTACAAGACCAGACATAGCACATGCAGTGGGAGTTGTGAGCAGGTTTATGAGTAATCCAGGAAAGCAACACTGGGAAGCAGTTAAGCGGATTCTCATGTATTTGAAAGGTACTGCTAGCTGTTCTTTATGCTTCAGGAGGTCAAAATTGGGCTTACAGGGTTTTGTCAATGCCGATATGGGTGGTGACCTGGATGGCAGGAAAAGTACTACTGGATATGTGTTCACATTAGGTGGTACAGTTGTAAGCTGGGTATCTAAGTTGCAAAAGATAGTTGCGCTTTCTTCTACTGAAGCTGAATACGTAGCAGTTACAGAAGCTAGCAAGGAGATGATATGGTTGAGATCCTTTCTGGAAGAATGGGGTCAGAAGCTTGAAGATAGCACGTCACACTGTGATAGTCAGAGTGCTATTCATTTAGCAAAAAATCCTATTTATCATGTTAGGACAAAGCATATACAGGTTAGGTACCATTTCATCAGATCAGTGCTGGAAGATGGAATCTTGATGCTGGAGAAGATTCCTGGATGTAAGAATCCAGCCGATATGCTCACAAAGACAGTAACCATTGACAAACTGAAGTTGTGTTCAACTTCAGTCGGACTGCAAGTATAAATGGAGATATATGAGCTGCTGCAATAATGGGGTGAAGACATGATTGAAATCAAGTCTTCAAGTGGGAGAAATGTAAGGTAAGATGGGGCCCACATCAAAATAAAATATTCAGAAATTGAAATCCCACATCGAATTTCTTTCAATTTTGGCTTCAGAATTCTGTTATAAATTGAGTCTTCTTTGTTTGCTTTTAGTATCCCAAAATCAAAAGCTTTTCAGCTTTGATAAAAAGAGAGTACATAGAAAAAAAGAGTGTATTTTTTTCTTGAGTGCGGGAATTCTCTTGTGTGAGTTAGAGAAATTATTTTCTCGGTATACTCGGGTTTGGTAGTGTGAGAAATATTGAGTGAATTGGTGTATACACTTGTTGTAATATTTCTTCCGGTTATAAAAGTTGCAGTGCTCCGTGGACATAGCCTATATTGGGTGAGCCACGTAAATCTTTGTGTTCTTGTTGGTTATTTTATTCCGTATTTTTGGGTACTATTATCATCGTGATCGGCATTGCTTCAGGTGTAATCTCCCAACACCATGCACTGCCGCAGCCCTTGCCCGACAGCCTTCGAACCAACCCAAACCCCAAACTCTCGATATCTCCTCCTACAGCAACGCCAAACCATTTTCCTTCCAAGACTTCATCACGACACCACCATCTTACTCAGGAGAGTCCTAAGCCACAGCCCCTTGCACTTTATAAAGAAAAACGTGAGTGACATTTAAAAGAGTGCATGGTATGAACAACACCCGTAAATCCTTCATGATTACGATCGGATCGAGAATTCTATGCAACCAAACACACAAATCAGCAAATATTTAACATGTATGATGCAGAATAAAAGATACATGCGTGCCTTAAGAGTTTGAATGTCAAGCACGAAAAGGGTGAGGCTTCCTTTGCAAGAACAAGAGGCCACCGAAGTTTTTCATGAAGAATAGCACTGAATCCGAGAGAAAAAGCAGCTAGGGGAGGAGGGTGTCGGCTGTTATGAATTTAGGTTTAGGTTAAATTGTGTTTAGTAGCTTAATTATATAATAAAAAATTAGTTAATGGATCCTAAAATGTTTAGTTAAAAGCCAGGAAGAATTTTAGGCCCAAAAAACTTAAAAGTGGGACCAATAAATCCAAACACACTCTCAAAAAATATTTCGTGTTGGAAAGATTTTGAAAATATTAGCCGAACCCTTAAAAAGTCAACCGATTCAATAAAATTACCGTTAAAAGTAAAATCATGCTGGTAAAAATACCCCAATAAAATCTCATTTTTGAAAAATACACTTAAAAATGTTTTAAATTAATTTATAAAAATAAATCGTGTAATAACGTAATTTTCCTGAAAATTCTCCGGTCTACGTTCCTCGTTCGAGCGCGAAAAGCACCTAGAAACATTAATGCATGAACCTTAAAAATTTTCATGTGTAAAATCCTAATAATTATGCATAAAATGCATACAAATAAGTACACATATTTAAAAATAAAAATCCTAAATTACATGTAGTCAGGTAACGTGAATTAAATTTATGGACCTTACAAAAAAAAAAGAAGCTAAATTTCAAAATAAACATTTACAAATGTGCATGCAATATCTGCTATTAAACACACATTTTTAAAATAAAGAGATTTTAATACTGCTAAAATAATACTGCAGTTAAAAATATGCCAAAAATCATGTCGATTCAATCAACATATAAAATAAACAGAGTATTAAAATATCTATGAACTCTCCTAACTCATAAACATGATGTGCGGAAAAATAAGGTCATCGGGTTAGCGCGCGCACATCCAGCCCCGCCTACTCAGTCTTCGGCGCCTCCAGTCTCCTCATCAATATGCTCACCTGCAACATTCACACCTGGTGAGTCTAAAGACTCAACACACAATAATCGTTATAACAAGCACATATACATAACATGCAATAGTGAAAAGTACCGCAATCAACATACATTTTATGATCTTAAAAGCATGAACTTAAATATATCGTGTCAAACCATAACGTGTCCAAAAAATGTATCACATATAAACATATACGTTTTCATTTTCTTTATTCAAATTTCGTTCATTAGTTGTGACTTTCGTATCATCGTATTAGTCGATGGATCCATCTACGTATAACCGCGGTACCCAACGACGAGGACATCAGTGGCACTATTACCCATCCACTGAGCCTTGGCCTTACATATTATCGTATTATCGTATTCGTATTAGTCACAACCAACTCCCATCCTTCAAAACATGTCATCATATTCATCACTTGTAAAACTGAAGCATATACATAATTTTTTCTTAAAATCAAACATGCAACGTATTTTTCATCTCCATAAAAATTCATGTTCATGATAGCATATGCATTAAAAATGTGTAATTTTGTGATCAGGTCACTGCATGAATGCTAACTTGACCCTGGTGTAAAATAACTATTTTGTCCTGGAAATCCTAATTGACCATTTTACTCATGGACCTCAAAATGTTGACCCGAAGACAACCACGCCTAAATCATAATTCAAAGATTCCTAATCAAGCCTCGTACGACCTAATCTAACCCTCACTAACCTAGGTCATAACGACGTATCAATACCAAAACGAGACAATAGTTCTAAAACTAAAGCCCCTCATACTCTAAACTAGCGCCTAGGCGCTGACAGTGTGGCGCTGTGGCGCTTGGTTAGCGCCTAAGCGCCCGGCATCAGTGCTCCCAACTTCAAAGACCAGGCGCTGCAGCGCCTAAAAGGCAGGTGCCGCGGCGCTAATCTTGCAGCAGAAAAGTATCCAAAACACTTCGAAGTCATCTTCTACCCTACTCTCAACCGCCTCGAACCAGCCTCGAACCAACCACTCCTAGCTCACCACTGGACCCTCCTGGACCAACCTAGTCAAGGACTCAACCCCCATGCACGCTGTTGAGCTAGTTTTACCCGAATGCCATCGAAACAAGCCCAACTGAGACCCTCAACTTAACTCCCTCGACCGGTCCTATGACCACGACCAACAGCGTTTGAGCCATCCTAGGCCACGACTCAGACTCACCAGTGTATGGTCGAAGGCTTGGAACGGACCTTGCATGCCGGCTTCCTCATTTCTTTCGATCTAACCACAACCGTGCCATTAGACCAAGACGTACGAATGGCCCTTACAAAACGCGACTACCTTAAGACTCCAGCAGTTAGACACCTTAGCCCTCGACATTAACAACCCCCTAGCATAAAAAATTGGCAGCCCCTTACACGACAACAATGAAAACGTGAGTTACATATTAGACAATGCATATTTCATGTCAAAACTATGAAAAACGATACCGCATAATAAATCATAGAATTCCTCATGAATCAACACAAAAAACAACGTATTATGATGTTAATGAAGAGAAAAATAATATTTTTTTGCGTGTCTTTGCGTTTAAATGCTCAAAAGCTTAGATATCTACGCGTAGGACGAGCACCGGAGAGACAGGGAAGGAGTTTTCTTGAAAACCTTGAAGAATTTCGAGTGGCTGCTGAAGTTTGAATGAAAAGCTGCTACTGCTATGGGAGGGGCAGCCATGGGGTTTAGAGTAGGGTTAGGGTTAGATAATGGAGTTTGTAGGTTAATATAATTATACACTAATGGGCCAATAATAATAATTAAAGGAGTTAAAAGGGTTTTAGGTCTATTAAGTAATAAAATAATCTCTACAAGCCCAATAACACTCTCGAAAAATATTTCATTTAGGTACGTTTTTGAAAATATTGCCCGAACCCTCAAAAGGTCCCCCGATTCGCTAAATTTTGCGTACCGATTAAAAATAGGACCCGGCGAGTAAAAATAGCCCGGCGAGACCCATTTTCAAAAATCATATTTAAATGCACCATATGTTTAATAATTTAAAATAATTATTTAATAAAAACATTTTTCCTGATTATCTCTAGTCTACGTTACTCGTTCGAGCACGAAATGCAACTTAAAGCCATAATGCATGAAACCTTAAATAAACCATGAACTAACACGCATACTCATGCATTAAACATGCATTCAATGCATTAAAATAATTAAACACATAATGTAGTAAAAACCCTATATTGCATGCAATCAGGTTACGTAGTTTGAATTTCCTAAACCTTACGATTCTCCCACCCTTAAATTGAATTTCGTCCTCGAAATTTAAAATGTACCGAATAAATCCGGGTAGCGACTCCTCATCTCGGTCTCAGTATCCCAAATATCCTCCTCCTCGGAATGATTCAGACATTTGACCTTGATCATGTGGATCACCTTGTTCCGGAGCCTCCTCTCCTGCGTATCCAATAACTGAGTGGGTCTTTCCTCAAAAGACATGTTCAACGTCAGCTAAAGTGGCTCATAATTCAGTACATGTGAAGGGTTCGACATGTACTTTGGCAGCATCGTGACGTGGAACACATTATGAACTCTCGCCAGATTCACCGGTAATGCAACTGTGTATGCGAGCGTCCTAACTCTCTATAGGATCTCGAATGGTCCTATGAATCTAGGATTGAGCTTGTCCTTTTTCCCGAATCTCATCACGCCCTTCATCAGTGCGACTATCTCGAATAAATGATTCCCTACTACAAATTCAATATCTCTGCGCCACTGATCTGCATAATTCTTATGTCAGCTATGAGCGGCCTTCATCATGTCCTGAATCTTAACCACTAACTGCAGTCTGACTGACAATATTTGGTCCCAACTCTGCTCTGTCTCCTACCTCATCCCAATAAACTGGCGACCTACACTTCCTCCCATACAATGCCTCATATGGAGCCATGCCAGTGGATGCCTGATAGCTGTTGTTGTACGTGAACTCTACGAGAGGTAACTTCGGCTCCCAGCTGCCCTAGAAGTCGACCATGCAAGCTCTAAGTAGGTCTTCTAATATCTGAATCATCCTTTTTGATTGAAAGTCGATCTGAGGATGGAAGGAAATATTGAATAGTATCTTAATAACCAATACCTGATGCAGACTCTTCTAGAATGTTGACGTGTATGGTGACTTAGTGAGCTGATCAACTATCACCCAGATGGCATTATATCCTCCAATCATCCTCGAAAGCCCTGTCACGAAATCCATGGTAATGTTCTCCCATTTCCAATTGGGAATAGGGAGTGATCTCAACTTCCCTGCAGGTCTCTGATACTCGGCCATAACCTGCTGACACGTCAAACACTCGGAAACGAAACACAAAATATCACGCTTCATGCTCGGCCACCAATAAAGAGTCTATAGATGCCTATACATCTTCGTACTCCCTGTATGGATGGAGTACGGGGTGCTATGATCCTCACTCATGATATTTGCTCTCAGGTAATAGCTGCTAGGAACCCATATTCGGTCATGATATCTGACTATGACGTCCTCAATTGTATACAATATCAAGCCTTTTGACTCATCCCTATGTCTCCACTTCATTAATTGCTCGTCTGAAGCATGCCCCACTCGAATCTTGTCTCTTAGTGTCGACTGTACTGTCAGGTTAGAAAGACTAGGGGCATCGCCCCTGGCATAAACTGCAAGCTCAAACCTCTGAATCTCTGCCTGCACGGGTCTCTGTACCGACAACTGAGTGATCACTGTATTCTTCCTGCTCAGGGAATCTGCAACCACATTAGCTTTACTCGAAGTACCTATAGATGTAGTGGAAAATGAATAGTGATGACGAAGAGATGATAAGGTAGGGTAGACTGGTATTATGGTTATATGATACGAAAAGAAAGAAGTGTAACATTCTTCGGGAATGTACAAAGATAAGTTGAATTATATTGGGAATGTACCTATCAGATATAAGTTGACTTATATTTTTGGGAATACACTTATCTGATATAAGTTGACTTACATTTTTGGGAATTTACCTATCGAAGATGAGCTTCCGACTTAAGATGAAATGTTTGACTCGGGGATAATAAATAATTAATGAAAATATGAGATAAGAATTATATAAGTTTTGATATTCGGATATAGAAGTTAATTTTTTTGTCCATAATTAACGGTATGAACATTAAATTGGGATGTTAAGTGATAAATTTAATTATTTAGGATTTTGAAATATTTAATGAAGATAAGAAACAATAAATTAGGTCGTTACCTTAGGTAAATAAAGAGAGTTATGAGATATCGGTGGACATTGAGGAAAGTGTAACATGCATAATAAATTCCGACTCTTCTTATAGTACAAAAAAAAAAGATTTGAGGATAAAGACATCAAACGAAACTTGTTCGTGTTAAAGCATGCTAGGCTCATAGTCTTGATTAAAGAAAGATTTAGTAAAAGAAGAATTGTTTGAGGAATTAGTTTCTTCCGTGTAAGGTTGAAAGAAATTTTAGCTAGGTTATAATTATTGGGACTTAAGTCAATAGGCTGATAATGAGTTATATTCGAAGATTCTATATTGGTTTTAAGTTTTGAAATAGTAATCATGATAATTTTAAGATAGAATAAAATAAGTATGGATATGCATATATTCAGTGCTGATTTCATTCAGTGTACTATGAGAATTGATTGATTGGAAAAGAATCATGCAATGGTTGATTGTCGAGGTAAGAATGTCAAACTCCAATTGAAGAATAAATCGTATTTCATCGCAATGATAAGGAAAAAATAAATCCTTCCTTTATGCTTCTTAGACTTAGAATACCATGGAGTATGGCTAAGAAGTCTATCTAGCGATAATGAGAGAAGCAAAAGAAGGAATTGAGCATCTACCTCTAATAGAGTTCACATACAATAACAGCTACCACAGTAGCATAGAGATGACCCCATATGAAGCACTATATGGAAGAAAATGTAGATCACCCCTGTATTGGGACGAAGTCGGAGAGAAAGCCATCACCGGGCCTGAACTAGTACAGATCACGGTTGAGAAGGTAGCTATCATTAGGGAGAAACTCAAAGCGGCTCAGGACCGACAAAAGAGCTGGGCTGACTTGAAGAGAAGGCCGTTTGAGTTTGAAGTCGGAGAGAAGACCGATATCAATGTTTCTCCTATGAAGAGAGTGATCCGCTTCAGCAAATCGGGAAAATTGGACCCAAGATATGTCAGACCCTTTGAAATTCTGGAAAAAATCAGAACCCTAGCTTATCGGCTAGACTTGCTGCCTGACATGTCAAGAATCCATAACGTCATCCACATTTCGCAACTAAGAAGATAAATTCCCGACTCGAGTCATATTCTCGAGGTTACACCACTGCTACTAGACGGCAACTTGAATGAAGAATTGAAATATGAAGAAGTCCCTATCCGTATAGTGGACACCAAAGAACAAGTGCTACGTTACCGCACCATCCCGTACGTGAAAATACAATGGTCAAACCATACTGAACGAGAATCAAAATGGGAGCCAGAAGAGAAGATGCACCCCTTTTATCCCTACCTTTTTTAATGACCAAGCTAATTCATGTTTCGAGGACAAAACATTAAACAAGGAGGGAAGGATGTGAAGACCCAAAATTTTACTATACAAAGAGACAAAGTACCAAGTTGATTTTAATTTTTTCATTGAAGATGAATTATGTCATAGAGGAAAATAAATTACATGCAACCTTTGGTATGGAGGAGGAATGCCTTAAGTCACATTGATAATTAATGCCATAAACCATGCAACCTTTGGTATGGAGGGGGCATGTCTAAAGTCACATTGGTGATTAATGCCATAAACCGTGCAACCTTTGGTATGGAGGAGGAAGGCCTAAAGTCATATGGGTGAATATAGATAGTGGCAAAGGAATGAGTGAAATCACATCAAAACATCAAAAGTTCACTCCAAAAGTTGTAATTTTCGAGTACCAAAAATTTTGCCCAATTTCAGAAAGTTTTGCTCATTGTTTTACACGTCTAAATCCAATCTCACCATTCAAAATATACCTACATGTTTTTGGAGCAACATAACCAAAATTCAGATCGATCCAACGGTTCAATTAAGCGCAAACATTTTTGCAAGGTGACTGGTTTTTCAGTGTCAAACTCCAACTTGTTCATTCCAAGATTTTTGGAACAATCTTCAGGTAAGTGGGTTTATATGTTTTAAAGTTATGTATGTTTTAAAATTCGATCGTCTACTGCATGTTGTGTATAAGTGATTATTTTGAAATTCTAAGTTACTTCAAAATCGTTTCGTTCCGTCCGTTGTTCGTTCATGCCCTCCTCTTCGTTCTGTCTTGGTGTAGCTCAATTCGTCTCTTAATGATAAGTTATAAGTCTGGATCTTATAATGATGCATCGGGAAAGCCTGTGAGGGAAAAGACCCAGAGGGAGCCTGTCTATGGGAGAATGCCTAAGAGGGAGCCCGAATGTGGGAAAAGGCCCTAGAGGGAGCTCATTTACAGGAGAAGTCCCAGAGGGAGCCCAAGATCAAGGATAGCTCATGATAATTATAATCTCTTTGTCTGATAAGTTTTGATAAGTTCTTTTTTGAAATGTTCTGATTCGAATTTTTGATTTGTTCTAAGTATGATTTATGTTCATCCAACTCTGAAGCTCTTATTTGTTCAATGTTTGACTTCTGTTCATTCAACTCTGATATATTATGCTATGTAAAAAGAAGAAGGTTTAAAAAATATTATGTATCAAATGTTTTCTGGTATTCGATCGGCCCCACTTGCTGAGTGTTTCCCAAAACACTCACCCCTCTTACGTCCCTCTCCAGATGAGAATGAAGAACATGTAGAACATAAGGAGCAAGAGCAGTTCTGGGGCTGGTAAAGAATTAGAAGGAATGAAATCATGTTCTGGATGTTCAAGTCCATTAGTGTTCCTTTGTCTTTCTTAGTAATGTTTGTATTTTTCCCTTCCGCAACCTCTGTATTTTTCCTTTCATGTAAAGACAATGAAATTTTATGAAATAGACTGGTATTTGGCTATTTTCTACGAGGCTTATTGTTATTTGATTAACAATGCCAGATGTCACCGACGTCTCGGTCTCGGGGCATGACAGAAGAGGACAATAAGGATGATATTAGAGGACCTGGGGTATCAGACAGACTTGACCCCTCAGAAGTCAAGCATAGAGAAGCCAACAACTCTTGAGCTCAAGCCATTACCTCCACATCTGAAATACGCCTATCTAGGTGAGAATAATAAACTTCCTGTGATTATTTCTTCTTATTTGGCTGATGTGATGGAGGTCAAACTGCTGAAAATCTTGAATGTGCACAAGGGTACATTTGTGTGGAAGGTGGCAGATATCAAAAAGATTAATCCATCAGTCTGCATGCACAAGATTTTGATGGAAGACAAGTACTCAACTCTTGTGCAACCTCAGAGAAGATTGAATCCAAAGATGCAATAGGTAGTAAAAGCAGAAACTATCAAACTCCTTGACCCAGGTATTATCTATCCAATTTCTGCTAGTGCATGGGTGAGTCCTGTTCAATGTGTGCCGAAATAGGGTGGGATTACTGTTATCACAAATAAACAAAATGAATTAATACCCACTAGGACAGTTACGAGATGGCGTGTGTGCATCGATTATAGGAAATTGAATATTGCCACCCGTAAAGATCACTTTTCGCTTCCCTTCATTGATCAAATGCTTGAGAGATTAGCGGGTCATGAGTTTTATTGTTTTTTGTATGGGTATCCAGAGTATAACCAAATCATGATTGCACCTGAGGACCAAGAGAAAACCACTTCACCTGTCCTTATGGCACCTTTGGTTTTAGACGGATGCCCTTTGGTTTGTGTAATGCACCTGCCACTTTTCAACGATGCATGGCCGCTATATTTCATGACATGATAGAAACTTTCCTTGAAATATTTATGGATGACTTCTCGATCTTTGGCTCTTCTTTTGATGACTGTTTGCAGAATCTTAAGGTGATTTTGATGAGATGTGAGGAGACAAATTTGGTGCTGAATTGGGAAAAATGTCATTTCATGGTACAAGAAGGCATAGTCTTGGGGCACAAAATATCGGAGCATGGAATAGAGGTGGATAAGGTGAAAGTGGAAGTTATCAGGAACTTACCACCTCCGGCATCCATAAAGGGAGTTAGAAGTTTTCTAGGCCACGCCGGTTTTTATCGGCGTTTTATTTAGAATTTTTCTAAAATTGACAAGCCTCTATCTTCTTTACTTATGAAATATGTGCCATTTTATTTTAATTATGACTGTCTGCAGGCATACGAGGATTTAAAGGAGCGCTTGGTGACGGATCCTGTTTTGGTGACACCGGATTGGGATCTACCCTTCAAGGTCATGTGCGATGTCAGTGATACTGCGGTTGGTGCCGTTCTTGGTTAGCGGAAAAACAAGGTATTTCATACAATTTACTACACAAGTAAAACCCTAAATGATGCTCAATTAAATTATGCAACCACTGAAAAGGAATTACTTGCAGTATTATTCGCGCTTGACAAATTTCATTCATATCTTGTTTTGTCCAAAGTCATTGTTTACACAAACCATTCTGCACTGAAATATTTACTTGCTAAGAAAGATGCAAAGCCACACCTACTTAGGTTGATTTTTTTGTTACAAGAGTTTGATTTAGAAATAAAGGATAAGACGGGTGTGGAGAATGTGGTGGCTGATCACTTGTCTAGATTGGAGCTTATTAGTAATGACTGTGTAGATCATGCCATTAATGATTGGTTTCCTGATGAGCGGCTATTTGAGGTGAAACACTGTCCTTGGTATGAAAATTTTGCTAACTTTCTTGTCACAGGCACACCACCACCCAATCTGTCGTTTCACCAACGAAAGAAATTCTTTTATGATGTGAAGCATTATTTTTGAGAGGAACCATTTTTGTTTAAGATTTTTGCAGATTCCATGATAAGAAGTTGTGTTGCAGAGGAAGAGTTTGGTCAAATTCTCGACCATTGCCATGATCGTGAGATAGGTGGTCACTCAACAAGGACGACATCTAAGGTACTCGAATGTGGCTTCTATTGGCCGAGTCTATTTAAAGATGCTCGTTCTTATGTGCTTGCCTGATAAATGCCAGCGGACAGGTAACATCTCTAACCGTCATGAAATGCCTTTAAACAATATCATTGAGTTTGAGGTTTTTGATGTGTAGGGGATAGACTTCATGAGACCGTTTCCTAGTTCGTTCACGACAAAATATATTTTGGTTGCATTTGACTATGTGTCTAAGTGGGTAGAGGCAGAAGCATATGCCACTAGTGATGCCCAAGTGGTCCTGAAATTTTTAAAGAAAAATACTTTTAATAGATTTGGAACACCACGAGCAATCATTAGTGACAGTGGCACCCATTTTTACAACAAACTATTTGAATTTTTTTTAGCAAATATGGTGTCACGCATGAGATCTCTACCGCCTATCACCCCCAAACGAGTGGTCAAGTGGAAGTGTATAACCGAGAGATCAAGCGAATTTTGGAAATAGTTGTAGGTGTAAGTCAGAAAGACTGGTCTGTGAGGTTAGATGATGCTCTTTGGGCATATAAGACTGCTTTTAAAACACCTAAAGGCACTACACCATATATGTTACTGTTTGGTAAAGCATGCCATTTAACTGTAGAGTTAGAGCATCGAGCATATTGGGCAACAAAAAGCACTGAACTTTAATTTTACTGATGCAGGTGAACGATGTCGACTTCAATTGGATCAGGTTGGAGGAATTCCGGAATCTATTATATGATCTCGCACTGTCATACAAGGAGAAGACAAAGAGGGCTCATGACAAGCAAATCATCGAAAGGGGATTCAAGGAAGGTGAAAACGTCCTACTCTACAACTCCCGGTTGCGACTGTTTCCCGGAAAATTAAAGTCACGATGGTCTGGTCCATTCGTGATTTCTAAAGTATACCCATCAGGAACTGTAGAACTGCACGATGGAAAGGATGGGAAGTTTACGGTCAATGCCCAGCGACTGAAGCACTACAAAAGTGGCACAATTGAGCCACAACTTGGAATCACCTGGTTCCAAGACAGTCTGAACTGAAACTGACTGACAGTCAAGCTCTCGACTATAAATTGAGAACTACCTCTCTTCCCCTTATCTTGTACTTAGTTGGATTTTATTATTTAAGTTTATTTATTTTACTTATTTATATGTTTTATTTTTAAAAAAGTGTGAGCAGCACACGAGGTCCTCCTGGGCCAACCCTTTGGTCCGCCCGGGCGAACTGGGGTGAAATTTTTTATCTAAAATCTGTGCGGCTTCCACCCAGGCACACATTTTTATCCGCCCGGGCGCACATCTTTTGCAATTGAAAGCCGCAAGACATCCGCCCGGGCGAACACTTATGTCCGCCCAGGCGGCTAGCGGAATTTTTTAAGTTGAAGACTCCTCCTTTTCTCCCCCCATTCGAACCCTACCTTCTTCCTTTTCAATTTTTGCCGCCTACACTCTCATTCTCACTCACGTGACCTTTTTTATGCCGTTTTCAGGTCCAATTTTGTGTCACCATCTTCACCTAGCACCACGGCGTGATTCTTCCGACGTCCCCCTTAACTTTTCTTGTTGCCATTGCAAATCTCAGGCCACCACTGAGTTTCCGGCCACATCTTCTCTTTTGCTCCGGCGGCGTCATCTCCCTTCCCTCTCTTACCAGTCAGCCTTGGTCTTGCAAGAGTTTCCCCAAGCACAAGCTTCTCCGACGCTTCTCTTTTCGGATTCCGGCGAGCCATTCAAATTCCGACAACATACCTCCTATCCTGGGTTCCTTGTTCACAAGTCATCCACGATGCCTCCGAAGAAAGCACAGATAAGTCACGATGTTTCTTCATCATCCTCTCTTATTTCCCGTTCGTTTGTTAATGAAGCCGCTATAGAACACTATGAACATGCCAAATTACATCGATCTCCAATTCGAGAGCGTGGTTTTCAACTTGTGGCCCAAATTTCAAATCTAAATCACATTTCAAATCAAGGATGGGACAATTTTTGTGCCCAACCGCAAGCCTCGGTGGCACCGGTAGTTCGAGAATTTTATGCTAATACGGCTGAGCGAGACGATAATAAAGAATTTGTGTGGGGAAAACTGGTGGATTATAGTTCTGCAGAGATTAATAAGTTGCTTGAGACACCTGTTGTGGATCAGTTTATTTGGCATGGGCAGCGGACTCCGACTTGGAATTGATGATGCGCAGAATTTGCTATCCGGGGTCTCCGTGGAAGACACCTGGATCCTACACTTGTTTCGCTAAGAAGTATTTTTCAGTCCTGGCTGCGACGTGGTATGCATTTTTGGCCACACGATTGATGCTAGTCGGGCAAACTAACGACGTGAAGGAGAGAGGGGGGTGATGCTTTATGCGCTGATGACCGCTATACCAATCAATGTGTGAAAGATTATTTATTCATAGATCAAACTGAGCATTCACAGTCCTAATGTGGCATTGTTCTTTTCTCACATTATCACGAGCTGTGTGCGGCCGCCGGGGTAGTTTTCCAAGATGATGATGAGTGGTTGCCACCAACAAAAGCCCTGGATGACGCTAGCTTGATACAGAAGACCGCGGTACGATGGAAGGCTTTTCCTCAGTTTGGCCCTTTATGGGACACCTTGACTTTTGTTCCACTGCCACAACAGCCCCCACCACCGGCACTGCGACCTCGACGTCGCCTTCTTCAAAATTGGATGGACGCATTTTCAGCATTTGCTGACCATCAGTTATAGTGGCAGGCTGTGAGCCAAACATATCAGACCGCTACCGATGCCATGCTGCGTTTATCTATGAGCCACACTGGTATTGATCCGGCTCTTATTCCACCACCTATGCCAGCTTTCTCGTCGGCGTTTTAGTTTCACTTCGCCGAAGCACCAGAGCCGGGAGCTGGAGTCATTCCCCCGGAGGCCCACGAGGAGGAGGATGATTGATAGAGGAGTCACTTCTGTCCCTTATTTTATTTCTTGCATTTCTTTTCGTTAATTTTATTTCATTCTGTTTTTGTTGCATGATTAGGTTCTATTGCATCCATTTTGTTGTGCACTCTATGTCTCTTTTTCTATCGTCTGATGTATTGGGGACACTGCTCGACTTCAACATTGAGGGGGATGGGTGTGGTTTTGTTGCTTTCCTTTTGGTGTTTTGTGTCAGCTGACAGTGTTCGAAGTAGTACTTGTTAGCCAAGGATGATTATGAGGTGATAAGACATGACCTTTCTGTCTTGTACTCGCACTTCTTTAGCACATATTGTGGTAGAGACAGGAAGTTTCATTTAAAAGGTTGAATTATCTTTGCACGAATGTTGGAACTAGAAGCATGCATGATAAAATGGTGAAATTTAACACTAGAGTGGGGAACGGAGATGTTTGAAGGTGTGAATTGAGCTTGACTATATTTTCTCGAATCAAGGTATCTATCAGCAGCGTAATATTTTAAAAAAAGAAAGATGAAAGATGGATACGTAAGGTATGGGAGAGCCGAATAAAAGAATGAAATCGTATTTCTGGCTAACGATGGAGATGTAAGGTGTTGGGGAGCCGAATAAAGGAATGAAATCATATTCCTGGCTAAAATTGTAAAACATATGGATTTGAATCTGAAATGAATGGTTATGATATATTCCTTTTATTACTGTATTCTAATTCGGTTGAAGAAATATTGGCTACTGGTGGTTACTGAGTGCAGAGGAATAGAGGAGAGTAAGATTTACACTAACAGGCCTATTTAAATCTCTTATGATGGTTGATAATGGATCCCTCTGTCATATATGTTGCTAGGACTAACGACACACACACGTTCAGGTTTCATTTGAAACAATGTTTAGACCAAGGAAAGTGCGAAGAGTTGTGCTTTTGCATTGATCGATAAGGGAATGTGTTGAGTTTCGCTGAGGCTAATTGTGACCATAAACTCACTGTTGAGTTGATATGTGTCATGTTTCGTCTTGTCGTGTCGCCTGTTTTGCTCGAGGGCGAGCAAAAGGTTAGTATTGGTGGGTAGATATAGGTGGATTTTACATGTTTTTCATGTTATGTGATGTCTCTTTGTGTTGCTCATATCGTTTAGATTGCATGCATTTTGTGGTGTTTTGTCATAATTTATGTTTTTTAGTTGCTTATATGTCTCGTAGTTGAAAATGCAGGCAATTCGTGAATAAAACGAAGAGAAGTGATCAAAGTGCGAGAGATTTTTGCCCGGGCAGAAACTTATGTGCGCCCGGGCGCCAGCAAGATGTGGATTGGAGAAGAAGGCTGAAATATATCCGCCCGGGCTGAAACTTATGTGCGCCCGAGTGCATTTATGGGAAAAATAAAAGCAGACTTTACGAGGTACATCCGCCTGGGCGAAAACTGTGAAGACCCAAAATTTTACTATATAAAGAGACAAAGTACCAAATTAATTTTAATTTTTGCATTGAAGATGAATTACATCATAGAGGAGAATAAATTACATCCAACCTTTGGTATGGAGGGGGAAGGTCTAAAGTCACATTGATGATTAATGCCATAAACCATGCAAACTTTGGTATGGAGGAGGAAAGCCTAAAGTCACATTAGTGCATATAGATAGTGGCAAAAGGAATGAGTGAAATCACATCAAAACAACATCAAAAGTTCTCTCCAATAGTTGTAATTTTCGAGTACCAAAAATTCTGCCTAATTTCAGGAAGTTTTGCTCATTGTTTTACACTTGAAAATCCGATCTTCACCGTTCAGAATATATCTACACGTGATTGGAGAAACATATCTAAAATTTCAGATCGATCCAACGGCTCAATTAGGCGCAAATATTTTTGCAAGGTGACTGGTTTTTCAGTGTCAAACTCCAACTTGTTCATTCCAAGATTTTTTGGAACAATCTTTCATGTAAGTGGGTTTAAATATTTAAAGTTATGTATGTTTTAAAATTCGATCGTCTACTGCATGTTGTGTATAAGTGATGATTTCAAAATTCCAAGTTACTTCAAAATCGTTTCGTTCCGTCCATTTTCGTTCATGCCCTCCGCTACATTCTGTCATTGTGTCGCTCTGTTCTAACAAATCCATCTCCGAATTAAAATGATGCATCGAGAAAGTCTGTGAGGGACAAGGCCTCAGAGGGAGCCTGTCTATGGGAGAAGGCCCTAGGGGAGCCCGGATGCGGAAAATGCCCCAGAGGGAGCCCATTTACAGGAGAAGGCCCAGAGGGAGCCCAAGATTAAGGATAGCCCATGATCATTAAAATATGTTTGTCTGATAAGTTCTATTCTGAAATGTTGATTCGAAGTTCTAATATGTTCCAAGTCTGATTTCTGTTCATCCAACTCTGAAGCTCTGATTTGTTCAATGTTTTACTTCTGTTCATTCAACTCTTATGTACTATGCTACGTAAAAAGAAGAATGTTTTAAAAGTATTATGTATCAAATGTTTTCTAGTATTCGACCGGCCCCGTTTGCTGAGTGTTTCCCAAAAATGCTCACCCCCCTTACATCCCTCTCCAGATGAGAATGAAGAACATGTAGAACATAATGAGCAGGAGCAGTTCTGGGGCTGGTAAAGAATTAGAAGGAAGGAATTCAAGTTTTGGATGTTCAAGTCCATTAGGGTTCCTTTGTCTTTCTTAGTAATGTTTGTACTTTTCGCTTCCGCAACCTCTGTATTTTTCCTTTCATGTAAAGACAATGAAATTTTATGAAATAGACTGATATTTGGCTATTTTCTACGAGGCTTATTGTTATTTGATTAACAATGTCGGATCTCACCGATGTCTCGGTCTCCGGGCGTGAAATTTATGTGGTATCAGAGCCGCCAAGTTCATAATCCGGCTGCGAGTTTGATAGACACAATTTGGCGAAGTTAAATTTTGGCAAAAACCCATGCCTTCCTATCCAAATCATTCTGATACATCACACTCATCTCCGTTTGTTTAAATCCTCAAATTCAAGCTGTCGCCATAGTTGGATGGCTCGAAACTCAATTTCTTCAACTGCTTTCAATCTGTGCGAAATTTCCCCTTCTTTCCACTTGTGAAAAATCCAACGAAAGAATTTGTTCAATCAAATTATTTTACTTGTCCGATGCGGTAATTTTGATTTTTGCCATTACTTTTATTCTAAACCTTTTTCATTCGATTTCTCTAAGAAATGGCTTCCTCTCGCACTCGTGCTCAAGCCTCTCTTCGCATGTGTCAACTTACCATCGACAACCAAACTCATGAGATTGCTACTCTAAATGCTCAATTAGCTAGGGAGAAACAAGAGCTCATGGAAGCTAAACCCTACTTCAAACTGATATAAAGCGTTTCACCCATCACCTTGATCGAGCATAAAGCCAGCTCACCCTAATCCCTACTGTAACCCATCTCACGTGGTACGAATAGTTTTCCCTAACCGAAAGTTGATAGTAAGGATTGAAACTGAGAAGGATCTTGCTAACCGCTCTCGTCATTAACATGAAGATCTTGTTAGCAAGCAAGAACATTATATCGCCAAGTTTCATGGCACTAAGGATAGACTACAAGAACAAAATAACTATACGCACTTTGTCGTCGAACACATGGAAGAAGAAGTACCTATATAGGTAGTGGAAGAAGAAAAGTGATGAGAAGAGATGATAAGGTAGAGTAGACTTGTAATATGGTTAATGAAACAAAAAGAAAGAAATGTAACATTATTTGGGAATGTACAAAGATAAGTTGAATTATATTGAGAATGTATCTATCAGATTTAAGTTGACTTATATTTTGGGAATACACCTATCTGATATAAGTTGACTTAATGTAACGTCTACTGTTTTAAAAGTGCGAAAATATTTTTTTCTTTTTTTTTTTGTAAAGCTCACATTTTGAAATTATTAATTAAAATAAATTGCATGCATTCAGTCCTACTAAAAATATCATTAAAAATAATCATAAGTAATTACCAATAAAGATATAGCGGAGTAAAAACGAGAAAAAATCCTAACATAAAACAGTAAAATAAACAGCGTAAAATGCTCATATCCTCTCAATAACATAAAATCGTGAATGTGCGGAAAATCATAAGGTCCTCGTGTCAAGTCGCTCACCAGGTTCGCCGGCTCAGAGTTCAGCACCTCCAGTCCCCTCAAAATCATGATCACCTGCATTACACATGCCTAGTGAGTCTAAAGACTCAACACACCTGTACCGTGATAACAAATACATATACGTAACAAGCATCAGTGAAAAATATCGTAATCAACATACATTTCACGTCCGCAGTAAAATCATATGCATAATTGTGACCTGTCAAAAGATGATAATAATCATAGCATGTATCATCGTATCAACATATACGTGTTCATTTTCTTAATTTGAAATTACGTTCGTCGGCCGTGACTTTCGTATTATCATGTCATTTGATGGATCCATCTATGTGTACCGAGGTACCCGACGGCAGGGGCATCAGCGACAACATTACCCGTCCACTGAGCCTCAACCTTTCGTGTTATCATGTCATCGTGTCATCGTATTAGTCACAACCAACTCTCATCCTTCAAAACATGTCATCATATTCACCACTTAAATAAAAGCATGCATATACATAATTTTTCCTTTAAACCAAGCATGCAACGTATTTATCGTAATTCCATAAAAATCATGACTATGATGCATTAACATTTAAAAAATGATAAGATTGTGCTCAGGGCGCTGTCAGGACCAAAATCTCACCCGGGTGCAAAATGACCGTTTTGCCCCTAGAAACTCAAAATTAACCGTTTTACCCCTGGATGTCTAAAAATTGACCCGAAGCTTACCAAACTTTTTAAAATATCCCAAAACATATTTAAAAGCATTCCTATATGTAAACTCGAGCTCATTTCATAACTTAACCGATTCGTTTTAAAACTTGGACCGAGGTCCCGGTTTTAACCCTGAATCAACTCGAAACTTAACCAAAATTTTTTCAACTTTTTTCCACACCTAATAAACACTTGAAAGGCCCTGAAACCACCTAAATTCGTCACTTAAACCTGTCAGACCTACCCTAAAAGATGCTGTAATTTCAGAATATACACGACTCGAGAACCTAGTTCACGAAGCCCCCTTAGTTTCGCTCCTAGCCTTCACCCAACGGAATCAGTCCCTACCCGAACACACCAAGACTACCCTAGGCTTCCCCTGGACATGCTGAACCCACGGCTAACCTCCCACGCATGCAGCAACTCACCACAACCGCTAGTCTTCCCAAAACATCTAACCCGAAGCCTAGTTCCTACCTTCTCGATCCACATCGTCAAAAGATGGTTCCAGCACATGTTGAATCCTTCCAAGCCTTGTCTCAGACCCACCAGGGTCTGGTCCAATGCTCGGCTAGGTCCTTGCGTTGCTGGCTTGATCTCTCACCCGATTCCTACAAGAAAACGAGGACCTCTTTCGCCCATACTATTCTCGGCCCTCTCCCTAATACACCCAACCTTACAACCACCTCAAGACCTCTACATGCTCTCCTGCACAGTCCCTTAACATCAACAAAACAGCAGCCCCTTGCACAGCACACAAGAAACATGAGTAGTTGTTAGAAAAATGAAAGAAAAGCAACCCAAAAACATTCGATCTTCATGCTAGGTAATGGATCAAGATTTCTTACGTTGTTCAACACACATATAACATAAATATGGAGTGAATGATACTTAAAAGAGAATACATGCTTTCCTTTGATGTATTTGCGCGAGAGGATCGAAGATCGAACGTCGAGAGAATAATTCTTGCAAGAATTTTCTAAGGCCGAAGGAACCTTCAGCTGTTGGAGGCTGGAAACCAAGAGAAAAGTTTCTGAATGGAGGGGTGTCGGCTGTGGGGAGATGGAGCTTAGGTTTAGGTTTAATTAGGTGATTAAATAAATAGATACCAATTTAGCTAATGGGCCCTAATTTTAAATAAAAAGAATTAAAAGAGTTTTGAGTCCAATAAGCTTAAAATTAGGCTCATTAAATCCAAACACACTCCCGAAAAAAATTTCGTGTTAGGAAAGTTTTTTAAAATAATAGCCCAATACTCAAAAGATCCTACGATTCGATAAAATTTGCGTATTTGATAAAAATAAAATAATACGGGTAAAAAAATACCCAATAAAGTCCATTTTTGCAAAACACACTTAAAAACACCTTAAGTTAATTAATAAAAATTAATCATGAAATAAAAATAATTTTCCTGATAATTCTCCGGTCTCCGTTCCTCGTTCGAGCGCGAAATACATCAAGAACCCTAATGCATGAACTTTTAAAATTTCATGAAATAAATTCTACCATGCAATAATAATGCATAAAATACATAAAAATAATTAAACGCATAATTTAAATAAAACTCTTAGGTTGCATGCGTTCAGGTAACGTGAATTAAATTCCTGGACCTTACAACTCTCCCCCTCTTAAACAAAATTTCGTCCGCGAAATTTAGAACGTACCGAATAACTCTGGGTAGCGAGTCCTCATCTGGGTCTCGGTCTCCTAAGTAGCCTCCTCCTCGAAATGATTCAGCCACTTGACCTTGACCATCTGGATCACCTTGTTCCGATGCTTCTTCTCTTGCCTATACAATATCTGAGTGGGTTTCTCCTCGAATGACAGATGCGGTGTCAGCTCAAGTGGCTCATAGTTAAGCACATGTGAAGGATTCGACATGTACTTCCGCAGCATGAAGATGTGGAACACATTATGAACTCCCTCCAGATTCGGCGGTAAAGAAACTCTGTATGTGAGTGTCCCAACTTTCTCTAGGATCTCAAAAGGTCCGATGAATCTAGGGCTGAGCTTGCCCTTATACCCGAACCTCATCACACCCTTCATCGGTGCGACCTTCACGAACACATGATCCCCTACTGCGAACTCAAGATCTCGACGCCTCTGATCCGCATAACTCTTCTGACGGCTCTGTGCAGTCTTCATCCGGTCCCAAATCCTGGCCACCAAATCTGATGTCTGTCTGACAATATCCTGACCCAACTCTGCTCGCTCTCCCACCTCATCCCAATAAATTGGCGATCTACACTTTTTCCCATACAGTGCCTCGTATGGAGTCATACCTATCGATGCATGATAACTATTGTTATATGTGAACTCCACAAGAGGTAACTTCGGCTCCTAGCTGCCCTGGAAGTCAATCATGCATGCTCGGAGTAGGTCCTCCAGAATCTGAATCACCCTCTCTGACTGACCGTCTATATGAGGATGAAAAGCAGTACTTAACAGTGGCTTCGTACCTAACGCCTGATGGAGAATCTTTCAGAATTTAGACGTGAACCTTGGATCCCTGTCTAACACGATGGACACTAGAATCTCGTACAGTCTGACTATCTATTTGATGTACAGCTCTGCATACTGAATCATGGTGAATGTCTTCATGATCGGTAGGAAGTGAGCTGATTTAGTGAGCCGATCAACAATCACCCGAGTGGCATTGAATCCTCCAGTAGTCCTCGAAAGCCCTGTCACAAAATCCATAGTAATATTCTCCCATTTTCACTCGGGAATAGGGAGTGGTCTCAAATTTCCTGCAGGTCTCTAATGCTCTGCCTTAACCTGCTGACAAGTCAAACACTTGGAGACAAATCGCAGAATATCTCGCTTCATGCCCGGCCACAATTACAGAGTCTGTAGATCCTTATACATCTTCGTACTCCCTGGATCGATGGAGTACGGGTTGTTTTGGGCCTCGCTCAAGATATTTGCTCGAAGGGAATTACTGTCAGGAACCCATAGGCGGTCCCTATATCTGACTATGCCGTCCACAAATGTATACAGTCTCTGGCCCTTAGCCTCGTCCCACTGTCTCCAGTTCTGTAACTGCTCGTCACAAGTATGTCCTGTACGGATTCTGTCTCTAAGAGTCGGCTATACTGTCAGAGTAGCAAGATTCGAGGCCTCACCCCTGACATAAACTGCAAGCTCAAATATCTGAATCTCAGCCTGTAGCGGTCTCTGCACTGACAGATGAGCAATCACTGCGTGCCTCCTGCTCAGAGCGTCTGCAACCACATTAGCCTTACTGAGATGATAGCTAATGTCGCAATCATAATCCTTAACCAGCTCAAGTCATCTCCTTTGTCGCATATTCAATTCTTTTTGTGTGAAGAAGTACTTCAGGCTCTTATGATCTGTAAAAATCCTGCACTTCTCCCCATACAGATAGTGTTTCCAGATCTTCAGGGCAAATACCACTGCTGCTAGCTCGAGGTCATGAGTCGGATAGTTCTTCTCATGGACCTTCAGTTGTCTGGATGCGTAGGCTATCGCTCTGTCCTGCTGCATCAGAACTACGCCCAAACCAAGCTTCAATGTATCTGTATAAACCACAAACTCCCTTTTCCCTGATGGAATAGCTAGCACTGGTGCTGTGGTCAAGGCTTGCTTCAGTCTGTCAAAACTCTCTTGACACTCAGATCCCCCGATAAACTTGGCGTTCTTCTTTGTCAAGGCGGTCATAGGCACCGCAATAGAAGAGAAGCCCTGGATGAACTTTCTGTATTAGCCTGCCAATCCCAAGAAACTACGGATCTTTGTCACGCTCTTAGGAACTGGCCAATCTCTGACTGCCTCCACTTTGCTGGGGTCGACTTCTATGCCATCCTGCGATACAATATGGCCCAAGAATGCCACCCTATCAAGCAAGAACTCACATTTTTTGAACTTGGCATACAGTCATCTGTCCTGTAGAGTCTGTAACACTATCCTCAGATGCTGACTGTGTTCCTCCCTGCTCTTCGAATAGATCAGGATATCGTCAAAGAAAACTATGACGAACTGATCCAAAAACGGCTGAAACACGTGATTCATGAGGTCCATGAAAATCGCTGGCGCGTTCGTTAGACCAAAAAGAATCACCAAAAACTCATAGTGCCCGTATCGTGTTCGGAAGGCTGTCTTATGCACATCAGACTCTCTCACCTTCAGCTGATGATAACCGGATTGAAGGTCTATCTTGGAGAACACTGATGCTCCCTGAAGCTGATCAAAAAATCCTCGATCCTCGGCAAAATATACTTATTCTTAACTGTGACTCTGTTAAGCTCTCTGTAATCGATGCAAAGTCGCATGCTGTTATCCTACATTTTGACAAAACGAACTGGTGCGCCCAAAGAAAAAAACTAGGGCGAATGAAACCCTTATCTAAGAGATCCTGAATATGATCTTTGAGCTCCTTCATCTCCGCAGGCTCTAACCGGTAGGGTGCTTTAGATATCGGCACTGTGCCTGGCATAAGCTCAATAGAGAAGTCAACCTCTCTGTCTGGTGGAATTCCTGAAACATCGTTAGGGAACGCACAGGAGAACTCACTGACTACATTCACGTCCTCCAGCCTCTGACTGACTGTGTCTGTCACTGACATGATGCTGGCTAAGAACGTCTTGCAGCCTCCCCTCATAAGCTTCCTCGCACACATGTATGAAATGACCTGCGGCATATGCCGATGTCTGGCTGCCTAAAAAACAAATGGCTTCCCACTGGGCGGTCTGACAGACACTAATCTCTGTAAAAAAATCTATGACTACTCCATGAGAAGATAGCCAGTCCATGCCCAAGATGATGTCGAACTCCGACAACGGTAACTCTATCAAATCTGCGTGCACGGTATACTTCTGTAATCAAAGCTCATATCTCTTCATTACCTGGGAAGTGAACATCTGATCCCCGGATGAGATCGAAACTTTGAAACCAAAATCTATCGCTGCAGGTATGATTCCTAGTCGCTTCACGAAAGATTCAGATATAAACGAGTGTGTAGCCCCTGAATCTAGCAGTGCATGCGTGGCTACACCTGAAATATATATCCTTCATGCGATAAAACATATCATCAAATCTAATAGAGTCGAACTTAAGAAATTTCTTATCGGAAGTTAATCCAAAATCCTCGAAAAATTCACTGCATTAACCCAAACATTGTTTCCCAAAATTCCAAATTGACCCTTAGAAAAATATAAAATTTCAATTTAGCCCTTTAAAGTTCGAAAAATGAACTTTAGTCCTTCCATTATTCGAAAATTACAACATGACCTTATTCTCATTTTCGAATCCAAATCCCAAAAATTGATTAAATTTCGAAAATGTCACCAATAAATCCCCAAAATTACAGAAGTTTCGAATATAGTCCAAAAAATATCGATTTTTATCAATTCAGTCCCCAAATTAATCGTTATTACAATTAAGCCATAATATCTTCCCACAAAACAATTAAATTATAAATCTCAACTAGGTAGAACATGCATCCTAATTCTTATAGGTTTTCAATCCCATAATTCAGTTCTCATAATAATCAAATCATCCAGTGCAATCAAAACGGTAAACATAAAACAAATTAAGTGTAGAGGTTACCGGTGATCAGAGTAGAATCTGGCTGCGCCTCAGCCTCAGCCTCCTAGGAATGCATCACATATGCCCTGCTGATAGTGGGACCCTTGTTCTAAGGGAAATCTGCAGCTTTGCGCCCCTACTGTTTGCATACAAAGCATTTGTAAGTGCCCCACATGCATTTGCCATAGTGATATTTGTTGTAGTGCTTGCATGGTGGTCCTCCCTCTGTCCTAGGAGCCCCTGGTGCCTGAGGTGGCCGCTGCTGTCTTGGCCCCCTATGCTGTCCCTGGGGCTTCTGCTGCGCCTGCGGTCTCGGTGGCCCCGAGTACTGGTTCTTCTGCGGCTGAGAACTGGACTGAGTCTGGTGCCGCTTCCGCTGCATCTCAAAATCTATGTCTCAGAGCGCCTGCTCCGCCTGGAAGGCACAAGAAGTGGCCTCATCGTAGCTCGCCGGTCTCTTCAACATCACATCCCGGCAAAGGGTAGGTCTCAGTCCATCTATAAAGTGCCGCAGCTTTTGTCTTGCATCCCTGGCAATAAGAGGCACGAGGTGACAGCCCCGGTCAAACTTGCGGATAAACTCCACAACAGACGAGTCCCCCTGGCGAAGACTCACAAACTCCTCGTCAGGCGGACCCCTGACATCAGCTGGGAAGAACTTGCCATAAAACATCTCTTTGAAGTCTACTGCATGGGCTGCTCCCTCCCACCATAGGGACGCATCATCCCTCAGCATATAAACGCCGCACTTGACCCGGTTGCCATCTCCAATCTGTAAGTAGTCAAAGTGTAGCTCCAGCGATCTAACCCATCCTTCTGCGAAGAAAGGGTAAATGGTACCCCCGAACTCCTTCAGGTCGAGCCGTCTAAACTGCTCATAGATATCAGTCTGTGGTCGGGGAGCCTGCTGGGCCTGCTCCATCGATCTAGCTATCCCCTCTAATACTCGGGTTGCTAGGTCTCCTGGTGGTGGTGGTGGTGGTCCTCTGCTACCTCCAAGAATCTCATCCCGTCTCTCGGTACTGGGAGAAAGTCTGGGAGGCACATCTGAATACTGTACAATTTATAAACATAACCCCTCATGCAATTCATCTAGTTTTTAAAACAGTAAATCCTTAAATCATAAAAGCAGTAAATCATCGTAAAGCGTCAATCACGGTAACTTGCATGTGATAACAATAAATCATTTAAAACATTTAAATCATAAAAGCATACAGACTTGAGGCTTGAAGACTGAGCGGCAGAAGCTGGCGGGGGCACTACCCTTATACAGGACCCTTGCTCTGATACCAACTGTAACGTCTACTGTTTTAAAATTGCAGAAATATATTTTTTATTTGTAAAGCTCGCATTTTGAAATTAATCATTTAAATAAATTTCATGCATTCAGTCCTACTAAAAATATCATTTAAAAATAATCATAAATAATTACCAATAAAAATATAGTGGAGTAAAAACGAGTAAAAATCATAACATCAAATAGTAAAATAAAACAGCGTAAAAATGCTCATATCCTCTCAATAACATAAAATCCTGAATGTGCGGAAAATCATGAAGTCCTCGGGTCATGTCGCCCACCAGGTCCGTCTGCTCACAGTTCAGCACCTCCAGTCCCCTCAAAATCATGATCACCTGTATCACACATGCCTAGTGAGTCTAAAGACTCAACACACCTGTACCGTGATAACAAATACATATATGTAAAGTGAAGAAGTGAAAAATATCGTAATCAACATACATTTCATGTCTGCAGTAAAATCATATGCATAATCGTGACCTGTTAAAACATGATAATAATCATAGCATATATCATCGTATCAATATATACGTGTTCATTTTCTTAATTTGAATTACGTTCGTCGGTTGTGACTTTCATATTATCATGTCATTCGATGGATCCATCTACGTGTAACCGAGGTACCCGGTGGCGGAGGCATCATCGACAGCATTACCCGTGCACTGAGCCTCAACCTTTCGTGTCCTCACATCATCGTGGCATCGTATTAGTCACAACCAACTCTCATCCTTCAAAACATGTCATCATGTTCACTACTTAAATAAAAGCATTCATATACATAATTTTTCCTTTAAACCAAGCATGCAACGTATTTATCGTAATTCCATAAAAATGATGACCATGATACATAAACATTTAAAAGCATGATAATATTGTGCTCAGGGCGCTGCAAGGGCCAAAATCTCACCCCGGGTGCAAAATGACCATTTTGCCCTTGGAAAGCCAAAATTACCGTTTTACCATTGGACCTCTAAAAATGACCCGAAGCTTACCAAACTCCTTAAAATGTCCCACAACATATTTAAAAGAATTTATAGACGTAAACTAGAGCCCATTTCATAACTTAACCGATTCGTTTTAAAACTTGGACCGAGTTCCCGGTTTTAACCTGAATCGACTCGAAACTTAACCAAACTTTTCCCAACTTTTTTCCACACCTAATAAAAACTTAAAAGGCCCTGAAACCACCTAAATTCGTCACTTAAACCTATCAGATCTACCCTACAAGCTGCTGGAATTTCAGAACATGCACGACTCGAGACCCTAGTTCACGAACCCCCCTTTGTTTTGCTCCTAGCATTCACCCAATGGACTCAGTCCCTACCCGAACACAGCTAGACTACCCTAGGTTTCCCCTGGACATGCTGAACCCACGGCTAACCTCCCATGCATGCATAAACTCACCACAACCGCTAGTCTTACCAAAACGTCTAACCCGAAGCCTAATTCCTACCTTCTCGATCCACTGCACCAAAAGATGGTTCCATCACATGTTGAACCCTTCCAAGCCTTGTCTGAAACCCACCAGGGTGTGGTCTAAGGCTCAGATAGGTCCTTGCATTGCTGGCTTGACCTCTCACCCGATTCCTACAAGAAAACGAGGAACCCCTTTTGCCCCTACTCTTCTCGACCCTCTCCCTAACACACCCAACCTTACAACAACCTCAAGACCTCAACATGCTCTCCTGCATAGTCCCTTAACATCAACAAAACAACAACCCCTTGCACAGCACACAAGAAGCGCGAGTAGTTGTTAGAAAAATGAAAGAAAAGCAACCCAAAAACGTTTGATCTTCATGTTGGGTAATGGATCGAGATTTCATACGTTGTTCAACACACATATAACATAAATATGGCGTGAATGACACATAAAAGAGAATACATGCGTGCCTTTGATGTATTTGCGCGAGAGGATCGGAGGTCGAACGTCGGGAGAATAATTCTTGCAAGAATTTGCTAAGGCCGAGGGAACCTTCAGATGTGGGTGGCTGGAAACTGAGAGAAAAGTTTCTGAATGGAGGGGTGTGGGCTGTGGAGAGGGGAGTTTAGGTTTAGGGTTAATTAGGTGATTAAATAAATATATACCAATTTAGCTATGGGCCCTAATTTTAAATAAAAAGAAATTAAAAGAGTTTTGAGTCCAATAAGCTTAAAATTAGGCCCGTTAAATCCAAACACACTCCCGAAAAATATTTTGTGTTGGAAAGTTTTTGAAAATAGTAGCCGAATCCTCAAAAAGTCCCCCGATTCGATAAAATTTGCGTACCGGATAAAAATAAAATCTCGCGGGTTAAAAAATACCCAATAAATACCATTTTTGCAAAACACACTTAAAACACCTTAAATTAATTAATAAAAATTAATCATGAAATAAAAACATTTTCCTGATAATTCTCCGTTTTCCGTTCCTCGTTCAGACGCGAAATACATCAAGAAACCCTAATGCAATAACTTTTAAAATTTCATGAAATAAATTCTATCATGCAATAATTATGCTTAAAATGCATAAATATAATTAAATGCACAATTTAAATAAAACTTCTAGATTATATTCATTCAGGTTACGTGAATTAAATTCCTGGACCTTACACTTATATTTTTGGGAATTTACCTATCGAAGATAAGCTTCTGACTTAAGATGAAATGTTTGACCCGGTGATAATAAATTATTTATGAAAATATGAAATAAGAATTATATTAGCTTTGATATTCATCTGTAGAAGTTAGTTTTTGTGTCAATAATTAACGGTATGTACATTAAATTTGGAATGCTAAGCGATAAATTTAAGTATGTAGGATTTTGTAATATCTTATGAAGGTAAGAAATAATATCTATTAAGAAATTTTTATTATTTTTAGGTAATTTCTTTATGAAATAAAGCAAGATATTAATGGGCATTGAGGAAACATAGCATACATAATAAGTTCTGAATCTTCTTATAGTACAAAAAAAAGAGAGGGAGATTTGAGGAGAAATCCATCCAACAAAACTTGTTTGTATTAAAGCATGTTAGGCTCATAGTCTTGATTAAGGAAAAATTTAGTAAAAGAAGAATTGTTGGAGGAATTAATTTCTTCCGTGCAAGGTTGAAAGAAATTTAACTAGGTTATCATCATTGGGACTTAAGTCAATAGGCTGATAAGGAGTTATGTTATAAGATTCTATATTGGTTTTAAGTTTTGAGATAGTAATCATGATAATTTTAAGATAGAATAAAATAGGTATGAATATGTATATATTCAGTGCCGATTTCATTCAGTGTACTATGGGAATTGATTGATTGGACAAGAATCATGCAATGTTAGATAGTCGAGGTAAGAATGCCACTCGTGCCGGCGACGCATCATTCAAATTTCTGCCCTATCAACTTTCGATGGTAGGATAATGGCCTACTATGGTGGTGACGGGTGACGAAGAATTAGGGTTCGATTCCGGAGAGGAAGCCTGAGAAATGGCTACCACATCCAAGGAAGGCAGCAGGCGCGAAAATTACCCAATCCTGACACGGGGAGGTAGTGACAATAAATAACAATACCTGGCTCTACGAGTCTGGTAATTGGAATGAGTACAATCTAAATCCCTTAATGAAGATCCATTGGAGGGCAAGTCTGGTGCCCTTTTTATAGAATGCCATGGAGTATGGCTAAGAAGTCTATCTAGCGATAATGAGATAAACAAAAGAAGGAATTGAACATCTACCTCTAATAGAGTTCGCATACAATAATAGCTACCACAGTAGCATAGAGATGGCCCCCTTATGAAGCACTTTATGGAAGAAAATGTAGATCACCCCTGTATTGGGACAAAGTCGGGGAGAAAGCCATCAATGGGACTGAACTAGTACAGATCACGGTTGAGAAGGTAGCTATCATTAGGGAGAAACTCAAAGCAGCTCAGGACCGACAAAAGAGCTAGGCTGACTTGAAGAGAAGGCCATTGGAGTTTGAAGTCGGAGAGAAGACCTATGTCAAGGTTTCACCAATGAAGGGAGTGGTCCGCTTCAGCAAATCGGAAAAATTGAACCTAAGATACGTTGGACCCTTCGAAATTCTGGAAAAAATCGGAACCTTAGCTTATCGGCTAGCCTTGATGCTTGACATGTCAAGAATCCATAACGTCTTCCACGATACATTCCTTACTTGAGTCATATTCTCGAGGTTGCACTACTGCTACTCGACGGCAACCTGAATGAAGAATTGAAATATGAAGAAGTCCATATCCGTATAGTGGACACCAAAGAACAAGTGCTACGTCACCGCACCATCCCGTACGTGAAAATACAATGGTCTAATCATACCGAAAGTGAAGCTACTTGGGAACTTGAAGAAAGAATGCGCAGAAATCACCCATACCTTTTTAAAGACCAAGCTAATTCAAGTTTCGAAGACAAAATTTAAACAAGGAGGGAATGATGTTAAAACCAAAAATTTTGCTATACAAAGAGACAAAGTACCAAGTTGATTTTAATTTTTTCATTGAAGATGACTTATGTCATATAGGAGAATAAATTACATGCAAGCAGAAAAGGAACTGAATCGTGTATTATGTGAAAGATTTTATCCAGGAAATTGATGTTTTGATTCATTACTGTTTCTTTTCTCCATACTAACTGATATCAATTGACTTAACTGACAATTGACTAACTAGCAATTGACTAACTAACAGATAATTAACTAGCAATTGACTAACTAACAGATTATTAACTGAATAATAATTAGCAATAACTGACATATCAGTATTGAAATAGATATATTTAAGATAGATCAATTAAACCAAGAATATTGCGAAAATGAGAAATCTTAGTCTCTGGTAATGGTTTGGTGAAGATGTCAGCTACTTGTTGTTAAGCTGTTATGTATTCCAGCCTTATTACTTTCTTCAGAGCATGATCTCTAATAAAGTGATGCCTGACATCGAAATGCTTGGTCCTAGAGTGAAGAACTTGATTGTATGTAATTGCAATCGTGCTTGTATTATCACAAAATATTTGTGATTTTTTTGCAATGACTTCATAGTCTTTCAAGCTGAAAGATCAGCTGATAGGATGTAGCTTATAAGCTCACAACTGATTGTAGTAACTGATCAGTTCCAACTGATCAGTCAGTTGTCTGCGTAGTTCAGTTGGCTAATTCAGTTGTCTTTGAAAATCTGCGTACTAATCTTCAGTTATGGGCAACCCATAGTTTGCGTATTTTAGATCAGTTTCTATCAGTTTTCTTGATCAGTTAGTTCAATCTATTAAATGTTCAGTTTGTCAAACTTCCGAATTCAGTTTCCAACAAAAAGTATTATGTATCAAATGTTTTCTAGTATGCGATCGGCCCTGCTTGCTGAGTGTTTCTAAAAATTCTCACCCCCCTTACGTCCCTCTCTAGATGAGAATGAAGAACATGCAGAACATAAGGAGCAGGAGCAGTTCTGGGGCTGGTAAAGAATTAGAAAAAATGAATTCAAGTTCTGGATGTTCAAGCCCATTAGTGTCCCTTTGTCTTTCTTAGTAATGTTTGTACTTTTCGCTTCCGCAACCTCTGTATTTTTCCTTTCATGTAAAGACAATGAAATTTTATGAAATAGACTGGTATTTGGCTATTTGCTACGAGGCTTATAGTTATTTGATTAACAACGTCAGATGTCACCGACGTCTCGGTCTCGGGGCATGACATAAACTTATGTGCGCCCGGGCGCATTTGATTTTTTGGAAAGATTCATTTGTTTCGTTATTTTGGAGCCCATTACTGCTATGGAAGGGTTGATGGACGAAATTCCGAGATCATTCAGCAGCCAAGGAGTTTAGAAAAAGAGAAAAAAGCTTGGAGCAAATTTTTGGAGAAGAGAGGAGCTTGGAGTTGAAGATTATCGAGATTCCAAGCATCGTTCTTCGCGTTTCTCTTCAAATCTAATATTTTTAATTTATAATTTATTGTTTAAACATTTTTTTGCTTATTTTAGCTAAACTTTTATATTTGTTGGGATTGAGGGGATCCTACCCCAAATCTTTGGTTTAATGCATTAATATTCGACGTTTGTTTTATGTTTGAGTATGCTATTATGTTCATTGCGTTATTAAAGCTTAGCTAAATTAAATAATAATCTCATATCGTGAGTGAGTTCGAGAAAATAACTTGTGCTAGGAACAGGGTAGCATAGTCCGTGGATTTACAATTTACATAGAAATATGAAATTGGGTACATGTTGATAATTATAGTCTTAAGGGTCGAAAGCTATGGGATTTCATAGACTGTAATGAAATTCAGCTTTTATAAATAACTAAAGATATTCAATTACTTCACTGAGTGGAATTAGTTTGGCACAGCTCGGGATGGCGTGTTCAATTGTGTAGGAAATCCTGTCAAAATCTTAAATAATTGTTGAGGTTAATTGGTTAACTTAGGGAGGGGTAGGTGAACCATAATTCCCAACAAATTCGTTTGTAATTGAATTTTAATTAATCATTTTAAATCAATCATTTAATTTTTGAATATTGTAGTTAGTTATTAGTTGCGCCATTTCAGTAGTTAACTATCAATCCAATTATCGTTGCTAAAGGTTGAATAGTTGAAAATAATACTTGTGTAAAACGGTCTCTGTGGGAATGATATTCGTACTCTCGTACACTATATTATTACTTGAATCGTGCACTTGCTATTATTTCGATCTTAAATATTATAAATGAAATGTCCACTACTCGTTTCCTTAAAAAGTATTAGAATGTTTTTTTGAAAACCTCACATGAAGATAGGCCGAACATGCATATATATATATATATATACATATTTTTGACATCAATTTAAAAATAAATCTACTAATTAAATTTGAAAATAAAAGGAAATAGTTAAACGTAAAATTATCTAACATTTTTACCAAATCTAAAAGCAATATTTGAAAATAAAGACAATACTAAACCTCTCAAAAACCTCTCAAAAGCATAAATAAAAGTCGTGAAACTCTTTAACATAATCCTAAAAATCATAATTCATAATCATAAGTCTAGTGCGAAAAACTAGCGCTGGTCTTCGGGTTATGTGAACCTTCAGTCTAGTCATATCAACCATCAAGACCTCCATTATCATTATTATCATAATCACCTGCATCGATCACAACTAATGAGCTTAAAGACTCAACACACCATACTCTTGATAACAAATAATACATATACAAATCACATGCAACAGTGAAAATACTTTTACGTAAAATAACATTTTCATGATCATGTATAAACTTAAACATAAACATTGTTCATAATCATTTTCATATCGTAGTAAAATTATTCATATTCAGCATAAACATATTCGTATTCATCATATTCATATACGTATTGATTTTTGCTGAATTCATATCGTTAATTGCGACTTTCGTATTCGTATTCGTATTGAGACGATGGCTCCATCTACATGTAACCACATTACTAGACGGCAGGGACAACAACGACACTCTCACCTGTCAACTGAGCCTTGACCTTACGTATTAACATATCATTATATTTGTATTAGTCAAAATTACTTCACTTCCTTCAACATTTCATATTTCCATCACTTTATAAAATTCATGCATGTATAATCATTTTTCTTTTAAAACCAAGCATGCAATATATCTTTTAGCGTCAACATTCTATCATAAAAATCCATAAACACTTAAAATAAATATTTTAACATATAAAACAGCATTCAGATCACTGCCATGACGTTTACTATTTTCAGGTGTAAAATGACTGTTTTACCCCTAGAAAAATAATTTTTCATATTTATCCTTAGACCTCGAAATGACATCCCAAATCATTCCAAACTTAACATATAACCTTAAAAATTTCCCATAAATATTCCTTAGGCTTAACACTTAGCATTTCGGTAGGTTCCTCGATTCGTTTTTAAACTTAGACGTATAACCCGGTTTTGACTCATATGGACTCGAAACTTAACCAAAATTTACCAAACTTGAACGAAAGCTTAGTAACACCTAAATAACACATATTAAGCCCAAATCAAGCAAATTATAACCCTTGAACAAGCCTAAAACCTTGCTGGAAAATTCTGCTCATTTTTGGAAAACCCTAATCTATCCTTCCATGGTTTCCTTCAAGCCTAGGCCATAACCATCACGTCCAGACCCTAACCAACCATCCTTGTACCTAGACCACACCCTAGGTACCATACTAGAAAGAGCGTACAATGCCTAGAACCTCCATCCCTAAGCCGCTCCCCTTCATGCACTATACGCCCCAAAAACGACGTGCAGCCTATGTGCCCCATGTCCAGCCCTTCCACCGCCCATCTAGGACCATGAATAGCCTCCCTTAGGACCCTTGAACACCTCCCAAACAGCAGCTAGCAACCTCCCTTGCCTAGGATGAAAAACGCA
This sequence comes from Primulina tabacum, assembly GCF_025594145.1. Taxonomy (NCBI): domain Eukaryota; kingdom Viridiplantae; phylum Streptophyta; class Magnoliopsida; order Lamiales; family Gesneriaceae; genus Primulina; species Primulina tabacum. The sequence continues at coordinate 19,944,844 of NC_134562.1, read as the reverse complement.
AACCCTAGCCCATAGAAACACAATTTTCTTTCATCCTCTTACCCTAAATTTTTCAGCTTTTAGACGTACACCTAGGGACCCTTAAAAATATGGAAAAATATCCCTTCAAGTACCCCTACCATGGCAGCCTCTTTGTGCATCATTATGAAGAGTTTTTAAAAAAGAAAACTCTAGTTTTATGCATAATAAGCCATAAAAACAAAAACACAAGGTATTATTTCATATTTTTCATGCAAACATGCATCAAACATATAATATGGTGTGATAGATGAGAAAAAAGAAGATTAAGGCGTGCCTTTGCGTTTAAAACGCTCGAAATACAAACACTGTAGCGGTGACAGTCGGCGACAAACGGAGGACAATTTCTATTTTTTTCTACCCTTTTCTCTTGTCAAAACCCCACCAAAAATCCACCTTGGGATGTACGGGGTCGGGTGATCTTTGTTGGAAGGAAGAACGATGACTAAATTCGAAGAACGAATGGATAAAAAAATCAAAACTTTCCTTGCCCAAGAGAGATGTGTTTCGGCCCTCCACTACAAGAGTTACGGGAATGTGTGTGTGCGTGTAGGTGTGGGTGCGTGTGTCTAGGAGTCTTTGTTTTATTATTATTATTATTATTATTATTATTAAAGAATTAATAAAATGCTTCTTTAATCACTTAATTAAATGGCTTAATTAAGACTAGCTTTTTAAATAATAAATTAGACCCATTAAGATTAATAAAATCATTAGGCCTCAAATTAAGAGATTTAAAAATACCTATTTTCAAAAAATCCCTTATGAAATAAAAAATTCCCTTGCTTCCACCATTTAATTAAAATTTGACCTTAAAAATTTCATAATTCTTAAATTATTAAAAATAATTATTTTCTTAACTAAAAATAAAAATTTATCTTTCAAATCTTTAACATCTTAATCATCTCCGGTCCTCCGTTCCGGCCAACTACCGATATTCGTCTGAAAATATTTTAAATTATGAAACCAAGCAAACTTATACAATTAATCATTTAGTCACTCAAAATAAATCATTCAAGCATCAACCTTATTTTAAATAATTAAAACAATTATTTAATAAAAATATTTTCCCTTATTCAGCCATCGGTCTCCATTCCTCGATCGCATCTCGAATAACCTTTATAAATACAGTTTTATGCATCCATGTAGAAAAGTATATTTTAAATGTGTAAACATGCACACCGTATTTAATTCATGCAATTAAAACCATTTAATTAAAATACATAAGAAATTTAATAACTTGCATGCACGTGGTTCACGTGGACCTTCAAATTTTCGGGACGTTAAAATAAATTTTTAATAAGGATTCTACAGTGCAAGTTTTGCTCGATAACAGTGGCAGCAGCATAATTCAAGGGACGCATCATCATCACGTCACGACGTATAGTAGGTCGTAGACTATTTAGAAAGTGCATCATCTTCTCAGCAGCGTCCCTAGCAATAAGGGGTGCAAAGTGACAACCTCTATCATACTTCCTCACAAACTCAGCCATAGTAGTGTCTCCTTGACGGAGAGTCATAAATTCCCTCTTCAATCGTCCTCAAACGTCAGCAGTGAAGTACTTCTCATAGAATATATTCTTGAATTGCTCCCAAGTAAGTGTAGCGAGATTAATATCATGCTCGGCTTCTTCCCACCATAAAGAAGCATCATCTCTTAACATAAAAGTAGCACACCTCATGTGATCAGCATCTCCCATCTCCAAAAAGAGAAAGTGCACATAAAGTGCTCGAATCCAAGCCTCAGCAGCAAATGGATCGGTGGTGCCCGAAAATTCCTTTGGACCTAGCCTTCGGAACTGATCATTAATTTCGTTCTGTGGCATAGGAGATGCTGAAATTGTCACTGAAAGAAACGAGTAATGCCCTCCAGTGCATGTGTAGCAGCATTCCCATTAGGAGGCGGGGGTGCATTAATATGACGATCCTCAACATTCTTGGCTTGCCCATCGACAATAGGTGCGCATCTAGGAGGCATTATATCTGGACGTTTTCCAAATTCTAACGTAACCAACATGCATTTAAATCTAAGTTTTCTAATTATGTAGCATATACTAATCCATTTCAGCAATTTTTAAGCATATAAAACATATATTATGTGGGAACTTTTCAAGTTCGCAATCTTGATTCTGATGATAACAAAACTTGTTAATTGTGTCACTAATAATCTACCTTAGTGTGCAGCATCTAGGATCACTCTCGAGCTGTTTACATCGCAAACTGAAGACCCAACTGATCGCACAAAATGAATCAGTCTAACTGTTATGTCAATTGAGCAGTCCAGCTGATTGTCCAGTTGATAGGTGGTTCAGCAGGAGAACCTCAGAAGCCTGGCCAGCCGAAGGAGTGTTCAACTGATGAAGAAACCCAGCTGATCAGTCCAACTGAGCAAGAGTGAAATCAGTTCAACTGACGAGTCAACTGATTTCACCAGCCCAACTGAAGATCAGTTCAACTGACGAGTTCGAAGCATCAGTCAAAATCTTTAAGTTATGGATGAAGACAAACTCTTTCAGTGGAATCCAGCTGTACGTGAAGGTTCAAAGCCATTGTCCAGTCAAAGGACTATAATGGATGTTGCATCAGAGCATTAAAGACAAAACGTTTCAGAAGGGCAGTCGAAAAGTCGAGACACAAAGTCCAAGAAACGAATCCAAGATGCAACAGATACAACAAATGAGTCTCACTGTACGATCAATTTTTCCGCCTATATAAAGAGAAGATCAGTGAAAACTCAATAACAACAACAAGAAGAAGAGTGAGAAAAAAGAAGCTTTTAAGCATATACGAGAGAAAAGAAAGGGCACGCTCATTGCACATCAGCTTTCAGAAGCAATCAGCCCAAAGGGAACTCTTCACAGTTATATCAGCTTAGATTAGAAGCTTATTTCCCTCAGTGTGTGAGAACATCCTTGTTCAATTCTCACACACAAACACTCTCAATCACTCAAATACAGTCTTGCACAAAGACGTTAAACTTGTGTATGTAGTCTTTCTCACATAAACATTAAAGAAGTGTTGACTGGAAGGTGCTGCCTTCTATCTAGTCTAGGAGTTCAGTTTATGCCGTGGTGTAAGTCCTAGCTGAGTGGGTTTGTACAAGGTGTTGTATAAATCAAATTCTTCTAATGGATCCTACCCGAGGTGGTAGAAGGGGTGACGTAGGAGCAGTTGAATTCTCCGAATATCCATAAACATATCTTGTGTACTTAAAATTTAACTATTGTTTTCAAACTGTTTGGACCAGTTAGAGTATCCGTCGTCACCATAACTGAACTGATGAATGCAAAAACTAATATACCATTTTTCGGTTATTCAGTTTATATAAGATAAAATGTTTTCTAATATAACAATCTTCTTCACGAAGGATTACTTCGAGTTTCTTCCGCTTGGTTTTAATCCAAACTCGATTTAATTCATCGGTGTTAATATTCTTAGAACACGAGCTATTGCAGCTCATTGGAGAATATTTTGTTTGAAGAATCTGAAAGATGCTCAGCAAACGATCCTTCATATTCTCATAAAGCTATTAAACATGTGACATAAACAATAATTCATGTAATGATGCAGGTATCAACATAAAAATCATATAAAGAATATAAACTTATAAATTTGAGGTTTTACGACTGAGCTTCCTAGCACTGATGGTGGCACAACCCTTTACAGGAACATTGCTCCGATACCAATTGAAACGTCCCCTACTCGTTTTGCTTGAAAAGTACTAAGAAATTTTTTAAAACAAATCTCACAAACTTCGGCCGATGCATACATAAATATAAAAATATTTTTGACTTCATTTTAAAAATAAATCAATCAACTATAATTTAAATTCAAAGGAAATAGTTTAAAAACAAAAAATCGTCAAATGTTTGCAAATCCTAACTTAGCAATAAAGATAAATCTAACAACCTCTCAAAAACCACTAAAAAACATCAATAAAAAGTCGTAAACATCCTTAACATAAACTTTTAAATCATAAGTGCAGAAAAACTAACGCTGGTCCTAGGGTTATATGCACCTTCAGTCCAGTCAGATCAACCATCAAGACCTCCACTACCATCAACATCATACTCACCTGCATCGATCATACCTAGTGAGTTTAAAAACTCAACACACCATATTATTAATAGCAAATAATACGTATACAGATCACATGCAATAGTGAAAATACTTTTACTTAAAATAACAACTCATAATCATGCATAAACTTTAACCATTTTCATATCATCATAAACTTATACGTATTATTTTTTGTTGAATTGAAATCGTTAATTGTGAATTTCATATTCGTATTAGGGGTCGATGGATCCATCTACATGTAACCACACTACTGGGCGGAGGGGACATCAACGACACTCTCACCCGTCAACTGAGCTTCGGCCTTACGTATTCACATATCATCGTATTCGTATTAGTCACAAATATTTCACCTCCTTCAACATTTCATATTTTCATCACTTTATAAAATTAATGTATATAATAATCGTTTTTTTAAATTAAGCATGTAATATATCTTTTATCGTTAACATTTCATCATAAAATTCCATAAACATTTAAAATAATAATTTCAACATGTAACACAGCATTCAGAGCACCGCCATGACATTTAATATTTCCTAGATGTAAAATGACCGTTTTACCCCTAGACGTAAAATTTCACGATTTTGACTTTTCTTATTTCCGTTAACTCTAGACCATCCCAAATAATTATTTAAGTTTAAATTAAATTTCTCATTTTTTATTTAGCTTAACTTCATGGCTTTTTATTTATTCTTTAATTGTAAATTCTTAATGCGTTTTAATCCCGACTTAAATTCAAACTTTATTATAAAATTCTCAAATTTTAAATATAGACTTTTTAAGTTTAATTAGCCTTCGTGAATCATGATTCGACCCCCATTGAACCACGTTTCCAACCTTACCCATTAAAACCCTAAGGACCGAACCACCTAAGCAAAACCTATGAGCCAACTTTCGGTTTTATAGGGCCAAGCCCGAGCCACCTTGAGCCGACCCCAGACCAGACCCTCTAGGCACCCTTCTGGACCCTTAGAACCTAGCCATGGACCCCGGCGAAGCAACCTGCACGAGAAGCATGCTGCGACCGAGACACCCTCATACACTAGGACTCTTGGATAAACCATCTAGGACCTTAACCAACGAGTCAGGCCCTGACCCAGCCCCTCGTGAACCCTCTTAGGACCCTACAGACCTAGCCTAGCCCATGGACCCAGCCGCGAAGTTCCCTGCACTGCTTTGCATCGTGCGAATATCCTCGGGTATAGTCCTAGCTTTCTAGGACTCTTCCCAGCCACTTTGCTCGAGTCCTAGCGTGGCTCGGACTCCTCTCCTGACCCAACCTAGCCCAGGTCGAGCCATGCATGGTTGTTCCTCAAAATGGAACCTTTGCCACCAAAACAAACTATTTCGGTTTCAACTTGTTCTTATTTTGTGTGCATCTTACCATGTGCTTTCTAGGGCCCTTAACTCGTGTAAAAACGTTTCATAAACAATCCCTAATCATGGCACCCCCTTCACGCAAGTATACATCATGTTTTGGTACAAAAATCATGCTTTAAACTCATGTTTTGCAAAAAAATGAAATAAATAAAAGAGGTGCTTGTTTTCATGCAAATCATAATTAAATACATATTATGGTGTGATAGATGAGAAAAAGAAGAATTATGGTGTGCATTTGCGTATATTATGCACGAAAATCAGTTGACGATGTGAAGAACGACAAAGAAAAAACTCTAGGCCGAATTCCCTTGAAAAATTCGAAGCTTTTCCCTTGAAAATAAGTGTGTGCCGTGTGTTTGATTGAGGGGAAAAGAGTCCTTGTGTTGCTAGGGGGTGGGGCGTGTGTTTAATGAAATAATGGGGTGGGATTTGTGCTTAAATATTTAATCAAAACACTTAATAATAGTTTAGGCCCATTAACATGACTACTTAGGCCCATTAAGCCCATTAGTGTATTAATAAAATATTTCATTTAGTAAAGTTCGTGAAACTATTAACCGAGTTGTAAAAAAATTTGTATTTTTGTTGAAAGTCGAAAACCAATAAAAATTACGTCTCGGCGTATAAAATCACGTCGAAAACTCCTTATTTCAAAAATAATAAAAAGCATCAACCTTATTTTAAATAATTAAAAACAATTATTTAATAAAAATATTTTTCATTTTCAGCCCTCGGTCTCCGTTTCTCGATCGCAACTCGAATAACCTTTAAAAATACAGTTTTATGCATTCAAGTAGACAACTACTTTAAAACCGTATAAACATATCAAATTTAATCAATTTATGCAATTAAAATAATTTAATTAGCTATTTCCCATTTTCCCTGGATTTGCATGCAGTTGGATTACGTTGTCTTAATTTTGGATCTTACAAAATCAGTTGGGATTGACAGAAAATAAGATCCTATCGTGGAACTGAATTTTCCAATCAGACTCTATCTCAATTTATTTAAAATTTAGGAATCAGGCATGAGTTTTTAGATGCAAGAACACAACAACAGAATGGTATAGCAGAACGAAGAAATAAAACTTTTAATGAAGCATCAAGAACAATGCTAGCCGATTCTGGAATCTTTCAAAGGTTTTGGACATAAGCAGTTAACACAGCGTGTTATACTCAGAACAGATCAATGATTAATAAGAATCATTCGAAAACACCTAATGAGTTCTGGCATGGTAAAAAAAGTGTGGTCTTATACTTAAGAATATTCGGGTGCAAATGATTCATTCATAACAATGCTAAAATCACATAAATGCCTTCGATAATGAATCAGATGAAGAAATATTTTTAGGATATTCATCATTTAGCAAAACGTACATGATATTTAATAATCGTACTCTCAATGTTGAAGAATCTATACATGTTGTATTTCATGAATCTATGCTAACTGATAAGCCAACTGATCCAGTTGAGCTGACTAATCGCCTAACAGATATAAGTTTGGAGGATGACAGTGAAGATGAAAATCATGCCGTCAAAAACTTCCTCCAAACTCCAGATCGAGAAGTGGTAGAACAACTAGTTGGACATGATATAGTTTCAAATGATCAGTTTGTTGAACAACAAGATCAAACTCGAACACCAACTGACAATGTACTAACTGAAGTAGAAGAAAATGGTCAGTTACAAACTGAACTAGATATACAAAGATATCTAACAGATCCAAACTACAGATGGAGCAGAAATCATCCTCAGAATTCGGAATAGGTAACCCATCTGATCCGGTAATTACTATAAATCAGATGTTGAATTTATTTAAATTGAAACGTCTACTACTATTTTTCATTAAAATATACTAGAAATTTTTTTTCCTTTCTATGCTTGCTTCGACCGAACCATACAATACATATATATATTTTGCACTATTTAAAATAAACTAACCAACCTTATATTTAAAAATCCAAAATGCAGTGCGAAACGGAAAATCATAAACAAAACATAAAACTATCATTTTCCAAAATAAAGTATAAACTCTTAAATCTCTCAAAACCATTTAAAAACATAAAATCTTTATAGTAATATTAAATCATATAACTGCGGAAAACAAGCAAAGGTCCTCGGGTTATGTGCACCATCGATCCAACTAGTTTAACCATCAAGTCCTACTTCATCAACAACCTCGTGCTCACCTGCATCGATCACACTTAGTGAGTCTACTGACTCAGCAAACCTTAACGATGATAACAAGTAATACATATATATTATTGAATTCAGATCGTTAATTGTGATTTTGTATCATGAACATGCATAACTTTAAATCTTTTTCCTCTCATCATATACATATACATTTCCTCTTTTTATTGAATTCAAATCGTTAATTGTAACTTTTGTATAAGTTGTAGTTCGATGGATCCATCTACGTATAACCATGGTATCAGGCGGTGGGGACATCAACGACACTCTCCCCCGTCAGCTTAGCCTTGGCCTTACATATCATTATATGATCATATCATTGTATCATTGTATTAGTCACAATTAAGTCACCTTATTCAACCTTTCATCACTTTTAAAATTTCTTGCATATATATCATTTTTCTTTTAAACCAAACATGCAATTAGCATTATCATTTTTTATCATAAAGCCCCATAAACTTCCAAAATAAACATTTTAGCATTCATTACAGCATTTAGGGCACTGCAGGACGTCTAAAATTTTTTAGGCTTAGAATGACCGTTTTGCCCCCAAAACCCTAACTTTCCCAATTTATCGTTGACCTTAAAACGACGAACCAAATCTATCCAAACTTAACATAACATCTTAAAATACACTCATAAATATATCTGAGACGTAAACATATGCTCCTTGACAAATTTACCGATTCGTTTTAAAACTTAAGCCTACATATCGGTTTCAACCCGAATCGACTCGAAACTTAACCAAACTTGAACCATAGCTCATTAACACCTAACCATACACTACACAACTCAAATAAAACCATTTAAGACCCTTGATAAAGCCTAGGAAACTACTGAATTTTATGAACTTAGTTTTTGAAACCCTAGCTTGCCTTGACCCTAGCCCTCGGTCGACCTAACGAGACCTTATGTACCCTTACTAGGACCATGACCGACCCTAGAGACCCTGCTGGACTGAAATTAACAAGCCTAGAGGCCACAGCCCACAAACCCGTACATTTACATGTCTTGCGCGGCCCCCCTTTGCGTCCCATGCCCTAACCCTTGCACCAGCCATCCCTTAGCATAACTAGGACCCTAACTCAGCCCTCTTGGGACCCCTGGACAACGATTTTTAAAGAACACGCTCATAGACAACGGTTTTTAAAAACCGTTGTTGTAGCCTAAAAAAACACGCTCATAGACAACTGTTTTTAAAAATCATTGTCCTAGACATATCAAAGACAACGATTTTTAAGAAACTGTTGTTTATGAGCGGGTTTTTTGAGCCTACGACTACGGTTTTCCTTGAAACCATTGTTAAAACACAAAGTACAATAGTTTTTATAAAAAACCGTTGTCTTTGACGTGTTTTTGAATTAAGATTTTCTTGTAGTGTACAGCAGCTAAGAGCCGTATTTCTCTAGGATACCCTAGCCGAAACCCTAGCTCCTTTAAACCCAATTTCTTGCCCTCTCCTTTCGAGACTTTAAAAAAGCACCTAAGTGTCTCTTAACCCTCTAAAATTCACCCCTTTTTATTGCCCTAGCATGGCAGCCCCATTATGTAACATAAACATGGATTTACAAAAATAAAAATCAAGGTTTTGACATGTACAAATCATAAAAACGAAAATAATGGAAAGTGTATCATGTTTTTCATGCAATCATGTTAAATGCACATACTATGGTATAAACGATGAGTGAGAGAAGATTAAGATGTGCCTTTGCATATTTTACGCATGAAAAACGACTGCAATGCGAGGAACGTTGGGCGAGAGATGTGGGATGAAACCTTGCTGAATTTCCTTCAAACCTTACGTCAATTTTCTCTCCAAAATCTTTGTGTGTGCATGTGCGTGCTGCTGATGGAGAGTCCTAGGGCTTTTTGTTTGATATGTGCGTGTGTATGGTGTGTGTAGGTTAGGGTTTTAGAGCTTGTTTGATAATATAAAATACAAGGTACAAGTTTAGTCCAAATACCCTATGTATAATAGAACCATTAATCCCATTAGATAGTAAGAAAATTATTTTGTTCAGAAAAGTTTTTGAAAAAATAGCCGAGCCTTCAAAAAGTCTTTATTTTCGTCAAAAATCGATTACTAGTTTAACTTACGACTCAGCGCGTAAAAACACTTCAAATTTGTCATTTTCGAAAATACCATTTGAAATATACTATATATTAAATAATAAAAAATAATAATTTAATAAAGCTATTTTCCCTCTATGGTCCCCGGTCTCCATTCCTCAATCGCGTCTCGAATAACCTTTAAGACATAGTTTCATGCATTCTAGTAGAAAATCACATTTTAACCATGTAAACATGCCTACTATATTCAATAAATGCAATTAAAATAATTTAATTAGGCTTTTTTCGCTAAATTTGCATGCAATTAGATTACATTTTCGTATTTTGGACCTTACAATTCCTCCCTCCCTTAGATGAAATTTCGTCCTTGAAATTAAAACTTACTAAATAACTTCGGGTAGCGACTCCTCATGTCCCTCATAGTTTCCCAAGTAGCTTCTTCCTCCGAATGATTTGGCCACTTATTTTGACCATTTGAATAACTTTGTTTCGGAGCCTTCTTTTTTGCCTATCTAGAATTTGTATAGGTCATTCCTCGTATGACATATTTGGAGTCAACTGCAGAGGCTCATAATTCAGTACATGTGACGGATTCGATATGTACTTTTCCAGGATCGAGATATGAAACACATTATGCACTCCAGCTAGCGTCGGTGGCAACGCCACTCCATAGGCTAATGTTCCAATCTTCTCTAAAATCTCAAACGGTCCTTTGAACCTCGGACTGAGTTTGCCTTCCTTGCCAAATCTCATAACACCCTTCATAGGTGATACTTTCAAAAATACGTTGTCACCTACTGCAAACTCTAGTTCTCTTTGACTACTAGCTCCGCTGTTTGCTTAATCAAGTCCGAACAAAATTCTCCTCTTTCACCAACCTCGTTCCAATGTATAGGTGATCTACACTTCCTTCCATATAGTGCCTCGTAAGGAACCATTCTTATAAATGATTGGTAACTGTTGTTATAGATGAAATCCACTAAAGGTAACTTCGGCTCCCAACTTCCTTGGAAATCAATCACACAAGCTCCGAGTAGATCCTCCAAAATTTGAATCAACCTTTCGGACTGGCCATCGGTTTGAGGATGAAATATTGTACTGAACAACAATTTTGTCCCCATCGCTGCATGCAGACTTCTCCAGAGAGACGATGTAGACCTCGGATCTTGGTCAGAAACAATGGACAATGGAGTCCCATGTAGTCGGACTATATCTCGAATATACAGCTCTGTATACTGTTTCATGGTGAATGTCGTCTTAACAAGTAGAAAGTGCGATGATTTTGTAAGAAGATCAACTATAACCTTAATGGCATTAAATCCCTTGACAGTCCTTGGAAATCCCACTACGAATTCCATCGTAACATTTTCTCATTTCCAATCGGGAATAGGAAGTGTCTTAAGCTCTCCTACTGGCCTCTAATGCCCTGCCTTAAATTCCTAGCATGTCAACCACTCGGACGCAAAATGTAAGATGTCTCACTTCATGCCCGGCCATCAATATAATGACTGCAGGTCCTTATACATCATCGTACTTCTAGGATGAATGGAGTACGGAGTATTGTGAGCTTCCTTCATATTAGCCTCTTTCAATGAAACGCCAATAGGAACCCATAGTCGATCTTGGTATCAACTATGCCATCCTCCTCATAATATAGCTTCTGGCCCTTAAACTCATCTCTCAGTCTCCATTTTTGAAACAACTCATTAGAAAACTGACCGTCGCGGATTCTATCCTTCAGAGTCGACTGAAATTTCCTAATTGAAAGATTAGGAGTCTCGCTCCTAGCATACAATGCAAGCTCGAATCGCTGAATCTCCGCTTGCAAAGGTCTTTGAACTATCAATTGCGTGATGATTGTTGTCTTTCTACTCAAAGCGTCCGCAACCACATTAGCTATGCTGGGTGGTAGCTACTTTCGCAGTCGGAATCCTTTACCAACTCTAACAATCTTCGTTGCCTCATGTTCAACTCATTTTGGGTGAAGAAGTACTTCAAGTTTTTATGGTCAATGAAAATCTTGAACATCTCCCCATATAAGTAAGTCTCAAAATCTTGAGAGCAAATGCTACTGCTGCGAGCTCGAGGTCATGAGTTGGGTAATCCTTCAATTGTCTAGAGGCATAAGCTATCACTCAGTTATTTATCATTAGGACGGCGCCTAAACCAATCTTCGACGCGTCTGTGAAGAGGATATACTCTCCTTTCCTAGTGACATCGATAGAACTGGCGTTGAAGTCAATGCATGCTTCAGCTTCTCGAAACTACCTTGGCATTCCGATCCCCAAATAAAATTTGCATTCTTCTTTGTCAAGGCGGTCAAGGGTACTGCAATAGAAGAGAATCCTTGAATGAACTTCCGATAGTAGCCAGCTAGACCCAAGAAACTACATATCTTTCGGTTACGCTCTTCCGTACTGGCCACTCTCTAAATGCCTCGAATTTGCTTGGATCGACTTCAACTCCATCTCTAGAAATAATGTGGCCTAAGAACTCCACTCTCTCGAGCCAAAACTCGCACTTGCTGAACTTAGTGAGTAACTTTCTATCTTGAAACAATTGTAGTGCCATTTTTAAGTGCTGACTATGCTCTTCTTTGCTTCTCGAGTAGATTAGAATATAATCTATAAAGACTATGATAAATTGATTAATATATGGATGAAATACTCAATTCATGAGATCCATAAAGAACGCTCGCGCGTTGGTCAACCCGAATGGCCTCAACATAAACTCGTAGTGACCATATCGAGTCCTAAAATCCATCTTATGAACATCGGACTCCTTCCCTTCAGCTGATGGTATCCATAACGAAGATCTATCTTCGCGAAAATCGATGATCCTTGCAATTGATCAAATAAATCCTCGATTATAGGCAAGAGATACTTGTTCTTGATTGTGACTCTATTCAGTTCTTTATAATCAATGCAGAGTCTCATACTTTCATCCTTTTTCTTCACAACTAATACTGATGCGCCCCATGGAGAACAACTCGGACGATTAAAACCCTTGTCCAAAAACTCTTGAATTTGGTCTTTTAAATCTTTCATTTCAGCGGGTGCTAGATAATAGGGTGCCGTAGAAATTGGCACAGTGCTCGACATCAGCTCAATAGAAATGTAACGCCTCGAAAATTTGAAGGTCCACGCGAACCACATGCATGCAATTATTAAATTCTTTGTGTATTTCAATTAATTGTTTTAATTGCATTAATTAGTTATGTTGTTCATATTGACATGTTTAAATTATATTTTTCTAAATGGTTGCATTAAAATGTATTTTTAAGAGATATTCGAGTTGCGATCGAGGAACGGAGACCTATGGCTGAAAAATTGTAAAATATTTTTATTAAATAATTGTTTTTAATTATTTAAAATAAGGGTGATGCTTTTCCTTGTTTTTGAAAATAAGGGGTTTTGAGGTGATTTTATACGCCGGGACGTAAATTTTATCGGTGTTGGTTTTTCAACAAAAACACGAACTTTTTGGCAACCCGGCTAATAAATTCACAAATTTATTTAAACAAGGCTATTTGAAATATTTTAATTAAATTCTAATTAAGCTTTAATGGGCCTAAATTATGCCTAATAGGCCTAAAGCCTTGTTAGTAAATTATTTAACTATATATTGTGTAAACCCTCCCTAAACCCTACACTTTCTACACGCCTCTCTTCTAAAATTCTCTCCCAAAACCCCACCAAATACACGAACACACACACAACAATTTGGGAGAAAAATCGAGGATAACTCAAGGTAGAAGTTTAAGCCAAGGTCTTGCTCCGTTCTTCGCCAATCGTCAACGAATAATCGTGCGTTTAAAACGCAAAGGCACGTCATATTCTTCCTTTACTCATCATCACACCATATTATGTAATTGTTTATGAATTTGCATAAAAACAAGTCACATCACTCACAATTTTCGCAACTATACATAGGCATGTGTCTAACTTGTGTTTATTGATTCAAAACCATGCTTGTATGATGTTTAAAGGGCTGCCATGAATTAGGCTTTGATCAAACACGTTTCTAAGGGTCCTAGAACAATGATTATGCTGCACAACTTCTTAAATAAAGCTGGAAAAACGTGGTTTAAGGGAAGAGAGCCGTGAGGTATATGAAGAATTTGTGTGTGCATGTGGGGGTCCAAGGAACTCGATGGTTTGCATGGGGCTAGGGGGCTCGGCCAGGGCTGGTAAGGGCTTGGTTAGGGTCGGGTTGAGAGGCTATGAGGAGCCCTAGGGCGGCTAGGCATTGCTGCACGTAGGGGAGAAGGGGAGACGCGCGAGACCCACTTGAAGAAGAAAGCGGAGTGCTGCTGGTGCAAGTGCCTAGGTTGGTGCGTGGGTCCAGGCATGGTGCAGGAAGGTCTAGAGGGTGGTACAGGGACGGCTAGGTGGAGGCAGTCGGGGTCTAGAGGGTGGTACAGGGGCGGCTAGGTGGAGGCAGTCGGGGTCTAGAGGTTGGAGGAGTCCTAGCATGGCAAAACTCCTAATTCACGTGAGGGAGGGGCCATGTGAGTCCCGGGGCCGAAGAGGGCGGGGGGTGATCGCCGGTGTCATGAGGTTGCACGGACAATGAGCGGCTCCTGGCAGGCTTCTAGGTGGAGGGAATATGAATGAACCGATCTCACACCGGAATGAGAGGGATTCCGAGACTGTTCAATGTAATGGACTGTACAGTTGAAGAGGGCTTAAAAGATTTGATATGTACTACTCATATCAAGAAGGTGCATCTTCTTTTCGGTAGCTCATCACATAAGAACTCCAAAATTAAGCGTGCTTGACTTGGGGCAATTCTGGGATGGGTGACCCTCTGGAAAGTTTCCTAGGGTGCGTGTGAGTGAGGACATAAGCACGCTGGAAAGACTCGTCTTGATACAATGAGAACAGTCGTCAAATCTGGGGCGTTACAAGAAAATTCAACATCTCGGTTCGATGGAATGCGATAAAAGTCCTCAGGAACGACACTAGAAATGTCTCTGACAACCTCAACATCCTCAAACTTTTGACTTACGGTAATAGGTGCTGAATTAACACATGCTAAAAAATCTTGACAGCCTCGCTGTATAAGTTTCCTTGCACAGATGCAGGAGATAATGTGTGGAATTTTCTTGTTCCCTGCTATCTCAAAGACAAAAGATTTCTCGCTGGGTGGTCGAATAGACAATAAACTCTACCGAAATCTATCGAAGCTCTATTCAAAGATAGCCAATCCATGCCAAGAATGATGTTGAATTTAGGCATCGGGAGTACGATAAGATCTGCCCGAACCATATCCTTTTGCAAACGATGCTCCAAATTCTTCACAATGCTTGATGTAACCATTTGATCACCAAAAGGAATGGAAACTTTAAAGCCCCATTCCAAATCCTCAGGTATAATCTTTAGTCGCTTGACAAACCTCTCGGATATAAATTAGTGTGTAGCTCTTGAATCCAGCAATGCGTAGGTAGCTACACCTAAAATGAATATCCTTCCTACGAAAAATATACCATTAAATCTGATCGTGCCGAAATTTAAAGAATTTCTATCATTAATTACCCAAAACTTTCGAAAATTATCACTCTTAGCCCTAGTAATTCTCGAAAATTCACAATTTTGCCCAAATTAATTTCAAAAATTGCATTTAGGTCTTTTAAATTTCGAATTTTCTTCATCTTTGGCCCTTAAATTTTCAAAAATTACATCTTAGCCCGATCAAATTCCAAATTCAATCCCTAAACTCTCGAAAATTATTGTTTTGATTCCAAAAATTCCAGAACTTGCGGAAACAACCCCTATTTATCTAGAATTTGTAAAACAGCCCTTGTACTTTCAAAATCATGTAATTTAGTCCCTGAATTTTTGAAAATTCTATATTTCACCTTAGAATTTTCAATTACCTCAATTTCAGTCTTTAGACTTCGCAAAAATTTTGGTTTAGCCCTTGAGTTCTCGGCCTAGTGCAGTTCAGCCCTTAAATTCTCGAGTTTTGCACTCTGGTCCTTAAGTTTTCGATTTTTCCATTTCCAAGCCTTAAATTCTTATTTTGGTTCCATTCATTCTTTTGCATGATTAAGGCTTATGTTTTATGCCCAATTTCTATAATTTTCAATGTCGTCCCTTAAATCCAACTAAGGTAGAGCATGCAACCTATTTTCCTCTAAATTCTTCATTATCCCAATCAATTCACATAATCAATTTAACATTTCATGCAACAAAAGCAATATAAAAATGTTAAACTCTACTAGGTTACCAGTGATCAAAGTCGTGTCTTGCTCTTCCTCAGCCTCCTCAACGTGCATAACATAAGCTCTGCCAACATTTGGTCCTTTCTTCTCTGAGCAATCAACAACTTTATGTCCTTTCTCCTTGCATACGAAGCACTTGTATGTTCCCCACATGCACTTGCCAAAGTGTAAGCGATTGCATTCTTTGCAAAGTGGCCTTTTTCATGTTTTGGTACTCCAGGCTGTGGTGGCTTCGGTTGTGTAATGCCCGAATTTTGATATCATATGGCAGTAGTTGTGATGGTTCTTGGCTTTACGATATGGTATGAATGGTAATGATGTTATAGAATGGAATAGATAATGAATGGGTAGAATCAAAGGTGGAATTTGAGCTAAATAGGTAAAGGAAGTGCAGAAACGGTATGAAAAATATGGCACAAGTTGTGGTTTTTAGAATAATGTTTTGTATATTGATCTAATTGATGTGAGACTACTTCCATTAGAAAGATAAGACATAAGGCTATAACTTTCCAGTTTTGAGTTTTGTTCAAATCATTGGGGAAGATGAGCCAAAAGCGCCCCGAAATGTGTCGTGCGTATCGTTGTTCCTACAATGACACATGTTGGGAGATTGAGCATAACTTTTTACTCAGACCTCCAAATGACATGAGGCCAATTGGAGATGCAAGCCAAGATATAGGGCTACAACTTTCTAGTTTACCACTTTTCCTAATTCTGAAGGAAAGTGGCGTTTCGGAAGCGATTTTTGTAGTGGATGTGCGCAGAGTGCGCGCCCGGGCGGGAATTAATGTGCGCCCGGGCGGGTCTTGTTCGGGAAAAATGGTGTTTTGTCTGAGAGTTCCATGCCCGGGCGGAAAAAGATGTCCACCCGGGCGGCTAGCGATTTTTAAAAAGCGTGTTTTCGAGATTTAAGTGATATAATAGAATAGTTGGTTCACTTTTCCCTCATTTTTCTCCTCACTTCTCGATTTTTCACTCCAAGGGAAGCTAGGGTTCTCTTTTTCCTTCATTTGTCCATTTGATTCTAGCTACTTGTTGGGTTTTTGGAGTAAGAGCAAGAGCATTTTGGGTTCAAGGAACTAAGTTAAGCTTGTGAGTTTAGTTATTGTTGGATTTTGGTGTTGAGGAATTTTGGAGATTGTGATTGTGTTGGTTTGAATTTAAAATGGAATTGAAGCCAATGGCAAAGTAAAGGAGCTAACTCTTTAGCACGCATGTTATGTGTTTGATAAAATGATTCAATAAATGTTTTTATGGCATATTACGGTTAAGAAATTTACGGATCTTGATTCGAAGCAGTATTGAATTAATTATGAATATTGAACAGAAACTACTCTGTTTTGATAGATGATCAAAGTTTTTGAGTTATAGTAGAATTCAAAGGTTCAAGACTTCTCACCTACACATTTCGATCTTCTTTTGGTAATATTTGAAAGGTATGTTACGGTCGGTAACATACGAGGTAAAAGTATCATTTTTATTTTAAATTGAAAACTCTATGGCTCGATGAATTATTGGTGATTTGATGATGATTGTTGTATTGAGATGAGTTTATTATGATATCGAAATGATGATATTGATTTGCATCATTACATTGCATATTGAGCCACTTTTTGATTCAGATTTGATATGGCAGAGGTCGCCTAGATTTATTGATTTGTTGGACGTATGGGGCTATAGTTGAGTTGGCATAGTGTATGCGGAGGTCGTTGCTATGGCCTGAACACTCTCTATAGGTGCACCATAGTCCTAGGATTGTAGAACACATCACACCACCCCGAGCGGATGAGTCGGTGGATGTTGCTGGGTGATTCTATTCCCTTGGGTACCCTATGACCAGATGATTCACTTGATCTTGAGATTTATTGATAGCCCACAGCTTCTGATCATGCATTGCATTATATTGCATCTTTATGAATCTCATATGAACTATTTGTAAATTTTAATTCTCATATGTTATTGATTGTATCATACTTGGTTTATACTCACCGTTATGTCGGCTACCTCTTGTTTTCATGTGCTTGACGGTAGGTGAGGCGAGGCTTGGGATGCCAGAGTCAAACTCCAGGCGAGGAGATACGAGTTAGAGTGGGATTCTCGGGTCTTAGGAGCTATGTGATGATGTTTGGATTTCTTTGGTTCACTAGTTTATTTTGGCATGTTGAAACTTATATTCTAACATTTGAGACAATTAAATTATTTTGAAAATGTTATGTGGATTTGTGAACTACAAATTATGTATTTTACTAAATCGTTTGGTTTGTTACATTTATAATTATTGGTATTAGATATCTGACCCGGGGCCCCACATTAGGTGGTATCAGAGTGTAAGATATTTGGGAACAGGGTAGATCAAGTCAGTTGGAATTGCTTGATCATGTGATATATTTGCTAGGCGCATTTTCATTGTGCTATAATGTGAAATACTTGATCATAATTAAGATATTATATTGTTGAGCTTTATTCGAGATTTTGAGATTATTGAGTCTCAAGAGCCAGAGATGGTTGATACAAGATTGAGATGATTATGATATTGTGATTTTATATGTGTTTGATATATTTTATATCAGACATGGCTACTCGAGGTAGAGGTCGTGGTAGACATAGACAGAACGTACTAGTGGCACAAGATCAGGGCAGTGCTACTCATACTCAGATGGATATAACTCCGACTCCGATGGAGATACTGTTAGCCAGATTTCAGTCTTTGCACCCACCGATGTTGAAGGGTACATAGAATGCGTTAGAGTGTGAGAACTGGTTGAAGAATATGGATCAATTATTTGAATCTCTTGAGTATCCAGATGATTGTAGAATCAAATTAGTTTTTCATCAGTTATTAGATGTTGCTAAGAGTTGGTGGATCATGACAAAGAAAGTTTTAGAGGGTCGAGGTACGATTGTTACCTGGGATATTTTTAAATCTGAATTTTATCAGCGTTTCTTTCCTACCTCTAACAGGAAAGATAGAGGAGCCGAGTTTGCAAATTTAAAACAGGGAAATCTGAATATTGAGGACTATGTTGCTAAGTTCTCGAATTTACTGAGATTTGCTCCTCATGTAGCATCCGATGAAGAAGCTAAGGCCGATCACTTCATAAATGGTCTTAACCCAGATATATTTACTTTGGTTAATACCGGAAGGCCTAACACTTTTGGTGAGGCTCTTGATCGAGCAAAGGGAGCTGAAACTGGAATCATTAGGCAGAGAGGTTTTCAGTATTCGCAACGACTCCAACAACCACAGTTCTGACAGCATTTCAGACAGGGTAATAGTGGCGCGGTAACAATGGAAACATAAGAGAGCAGTTCAAGGCTAGAGGGAAGCAATTTAAGAGACATGGCAGTAATTTTTCAAGTTCTAGTGGATCGAGACAGTCTGGTTCAGTTCAGAGTACTGGTTATTCAGCCCCGACTTGTGGTCAGTGTGGTGGTAGACATTATACCGATCAGTGTAGAGGAATCTCGGGAGCTTGCCACTTGTGTAACCAAGTGGGACACTATGCTCGAGTGTGTCCTGACCGTGGCAGTGAAATATCTCAGAGTGGGGGATCATCGAGACAGACATCTCACCAGAATCGTCAGACCCCTACAGTTCATTCTTATCAGCAATCAAACCGGACAGATCAGAACAAACAGAGTGGTAGCCACAGGGTAGGATAGACACCAAGACAACAGGCTCGAGTTTTTGCACTCACGGAGGATGAGGCACATAATGCTCCAGATAATGTCATTGCAGGTAATTGTTTTCTCTCAGGTTATCCTGCTTATGTTTTGATGGATACTGGTGCATCACATACTTTCATAGCTGAGCACTTTGTCACATTGCATTCGTTGCATGCTATGCCATTATCATCTACATTATCTATTTCTACTCCACTGGACAAAGTGATGAGGTCAGCTGAAATGATAAATGGTTGTGAATTTCGTTATGAGGATAATGTCATTGAGATTGATTGCATTGTGTTGGAGATGTCTGATTTTGACTGCATACTTGGTATTGACATATTGACAAGATACAAGGCTACTGCAGACTGTTTTCAGAAGGTTGTTAAGTTTATGCCTGATATGACAGATCACTGGACATTCTATGGTAAGGGTTCTCGAGCTAAGATTCCTTTGATATTTATTTTGTCCATGACTCGTTTGTTGCAGAAAGGAGCCGAATGTTTCTTGGTTTATGCAATTGATATTTCAAGGTCAGTACCTAAATTGACAGATATTCCAATTGTTAGTGAATTTTCAGATGTATTTCCAGGATTTCCTCCAGTCCGAGAGATTGAGTTCAACATTGAGTTGATGCCATGTACACAGCCTATTTCTAGAGCTCCTTATAGGATGGCGCCAATTGAACTGAAGGAACTAAAGGAACAACTTGAGGATCTATTGGCTAAAGGATATATAAGACCAAGTGTTTCACCTTGGGGTGCTCCGATTTTATTCGTGAAGAAGAAAGATGGGTCTATGAGGCTTTGTGTCGATTATAGACAGTTGAATAAAGACACAGTAAAGAATAAGTATACTTTGCCAAGGATTGATGATCTCTTTGACCAATTGCAGGGTTCTTCAGTATATTCTAAGATTACTTTAAGATCCGGATATCATCAGTTAAGAGTTAGAGAGGCAGATGTGCCTAAGACTGCATTTCGTACCAGGTATGGGCATTTTGAATTTTTGGTTATGCCTTTTGGGTTGACCAATGCACCTGCGGTATTTATGGATTTAATGAACCGTGTGTTTCAAAGGTATATAGATCAATTTGTTGTGATCTTCATTGATGATATTCTTATTTATTCAAAATCTGAATTTGAGCATGCCGAGCACTTGAAAGCTGTTTTGCAAATTTTGAGAACTGAAAAGTTGTATGCTAAATTATCGAAATGCGAGTTTTGGTTGGATAGAGTGGTTTTCATTGGACATGTGATTTCAAGTGCAGGTATATCAGTTGATCCGAGTAAAGTCGAGGCAGTCATTAATTGGTCTAGACCGACATCAGTTCTTGAGGTGCGTAGTTTTATGGGTTTGGCTGGATATTATCGCAGATTTATTGAAGGATTCTCACAGATTGCGAGGCAAATTACCCAACTGACACAAAAGAATGCACCATTTATTTGGTCGCAAGCATGTGAGGCTAGTTTTGTTGAACTTAAGCAGAGATTGATTAGTGCCCCTGTTCTGACTATTCCATCAGGTGTAGGAGGATTTACAGTGCACACTGATGCTTCACATCAAAGACTGGGTTGTGTATTAATGCAGCATGGACGTGTTGTTGCCTATGCTTCACGAAAGTTCAAGCCACATGAGTCTAGATATCCAGTGGATGACTTGGAACTAGCAGCAGTGGTTTTTGCCTTAAAGATTTGGCGTCACTACTTGTAT
Source organism: Primulina tabacum (assembly GCF_025594145.1). NCBI lineage: Eukaryota > Viridiplantae > Streptophyta > Magnoliopsida > Lamiales > Gesneriaceae > Primulina > Primulina tabacum. The sequence continues at coordinate 19,923,499 of NC_134562.1, read as the reverse complement.
GGGGAGAAATTTGAGATATTCACTGATCATAAGAGTTTGAAATACCTCTTTTCACAAGCGGAGCTGAACATGAGACAAAGACGTTGGTTAGACTTGTTGAAAGACTATGATTGTGAAATAAAATATTATCCAGGAAAGTCTAATGCAGCAGCCGATGCTTTGAGCAGAAAAGTATGTAATATGTCTTTGATCACTAGCAGTGTATCTGATCTAGTAGCAGAATATTGTCTTTCTGGTTTGGATTTTCTGGTAGATACTCAACCTATAAGAGTATTTATGATTCAGGCAGAGCCCGAGTTGTTTGTTAAAATTAAAGAGGCCCAAAGATTAGATCAAAGTATTCAGAAATCAGTTGAACTCGTCAGATCAGGACATCAATCAGAATTTCAGGTCAATAATGAGGGTATTTTGTTTGTGAATGATCGTATTGTAGTTCCTAATATTTCAGAATTAAGGATACAGATTTTGCGTGATGCTCATTGCAGTAAATTCAGTGTACACCCTGGAAGTAAAAAGATGTACAATGACTTGAAGAAACAATTTTGGTGGAAAAGAATGAAATCTGACATAGCAGAATTTGTATCTCGTTGTTTGAATTGTCAACAAGTGAAAGCAGAAAGGAAGCGACCAGGAGGTCTTTTGCATAGCCTTAAGGTTCCAGAATGGAAGTGGGACAATATAACCATGGACTTTGTCACAAAATTGCCGAGGTCGTCGAGGAGTTGCGATGCAATTTGGGTTATAGTTGACAGATTAACTAAGTCTTCGTGTTTCATTCCTTTTCAGATGACATATAGGCATGATCAGATGGCCAGATTGTACATCAGAGAAGTTTTGAGATTGCATGGTGTGCCTAAGTCAATTGTATAAGATCGTGATCCCAGATTTTCTTCTCATTTTGGGCAGAGTTTACAAGAGGCCCTTGGTACTCGTTTGCATTTGAGTACAGCATATCATCCTCAGACAGACGGACAGTCAGAACGTATTATTCAGACATTAGAGGATATGCTGAGATCTGTAGTGATGGATTTTGGTATTGGTTGGCAGGATTCGTTACAACTTGTCGAGTTTTCTTATAACAACAGTTATCAAGTGAGTATTGGAATGTCACCATTTGAAGCACTATATGGCAGGAAGTGTATATCTCCTCTGTATTGGGATGATTTATCTGAAGCACCAATTGTAGGACCTGATATGATAAGAGATATGACAGAGAAGGTGAAATTGATTCAGAGTCGTATGAGAGCTGCTCAGATTAGACAGGCTAAGTATGAGAACATCAGGAGACGACCATTGATTTTTGAGAAAGGTGACAAAGTTTTTCTGAAAATATCTCCTTTTCGTGGTACGGTTAGATTTGGAAAGAAGGGTAAATTATCACCGAGATTCATAGGTCCGTATGAGATTTTGGAACGTGTTGGTGATTTGGCTTATAAATTAGCTCTTCCTCCTGCATTATCAGGTATTCATGATGTTTTTCATGTGTCTATGTTGAGGAAATATCATACAGATCCTTCTCATGTACTTCCCCCCGATGAGGTTGAGTTAGATTAGAATTTGAGCTACATTGAGGGACCGATTCAAATTCTAGACAGAAAAGATAAGCAACTCAGAAATAAATTGATACCGTTGATTAAAGTATAGTGGAACAAACATGGTGTCGAGGAGGCAACTTGGGAATTAGAAGATAAAATGAGACAAAAATATCCCGAGTTATTCAAATGAAGTACGCTTCTATTCTCTGTTTTAATTTCAGTATTGATTATTACATGTTAGACTTGAAAGAGATGATTGATTTCGAGGACGAAATCTATTTTAGAAGGGAGGAATTGTAATGCCCGAATTTTGATATAATATGGCAGTAGTTGTGATGGTTCTTGGCTTTACGATATGGTATGAATGGTAATGATGTTATAGAATGGAATAGATAATGATGGGTAGAATCAAAGGTGGAATTTGAGCTAAATAGGTAATGGAAGTGCAGAAACGGTATGAAAAATATGGCACAAGTTGTGGTTTTTAGAATAATATTTTGTATATTGATTTAATTGATGTGAGGCTACTTCCACTAGAAAGATAAGATATAATGCTATAACTTTCCAGTTTTGAGTTTTGTTCAAATCATTAGGAAAGATGAGCCAAAAGCGCCCCGAAGTATGTCGTGCGTTTCGTCGTTCCTACAATGACACATGTTGGGAGATTGAGCATAACGTTTTACTCAGACCTCCAAATGACATGAGGCTAATTGGAGATGCAAGCCAAGATATAGGGCTACAACTTTCTAGTTTACAACATTTCCTAATTCTGAAGGGAAGAGGCGTTTCGGAAGCGATCTTTGTAGTGGATGTGCGCAGAGTGTGCGCCCGGGCGGGAATTAATGTGCGCCCGGGCGGGAAAAGATGTCCGCCCGGGCGGCCAGCGATTTTTAAAAAGCGTGTTTTCGAGATTTAAGTGATATAATAGAAGAGTTGTTTCACTTTTCCCTCATTTCTCTCCTCACTTCTCGATTTTTCACTCCAAGGGAAGCTAGGGTTCTCTTTTTCCTTCATTTGTCCCTTTGATTCTAGCTACTTGTTGGGTTTTTGGAGTAAGAGCAAGAGCATTTTGGGTTCAAGGAACTAAGGTAAGCTTGTGAGTTTAGTTATTGTTGGATTTTGGTGTTGAGGAATTTTGGAGATTGTGATTGTGTTGGTTTGAATTTAAAATGGAATTGAAGCCAATGGCAAAGTAAAGGAGCTAACTCTTTAGCACGCATGTTATGTGTTTGATAAAATGATTCAATAAATGTTTTTATGGCATATTACGGTTAAGAAATTTACGGATCTTGATTCGAAGCAGTATTGAATTAATTATGAATATTGAACAGAAACTACTCTGTTTTGATAGGTGATCAAAGTTCTTGAGTTATAGTAGAATTCAAAGGTTCAAGACTTCTCACCTACACATTTCGATCTTCTTTTGGTAATATTTGAAAGGTATGTTACGGTCGGTAACATACGAGGTAAAAGTATCATTTTTATTTTAAATTGAAAACTCTATGGCTCGATGAATTATTGGTGATTTGATGATGATTGTTGTATTGAGATGAGTTTATTATGATATCGAAATGATGATATTGATTTGCATCATTACATTGCATATTGAGCCACTTTTTGATTCAGATTTGATATGGCAGAGGTCGCCTAGATTTATTGATTTGTTGGACGTATGGGGCTATAGTTGAGTTGGCATAGTGTATGCGGAGGTCGGTGCTATGGCCTGAACACTCTCTATAGGCGCACCATAATCCTAGGATTGTAGAACACATCACTCCACCCCGAGCGGATGAGTCGGTGGATGTTGCTGGGTGATTCTATTCCCTTGGGTACCCTATGACCAGATGATTCACTTGATCATGAGATTTATTGATAGCCCACAGCTTCTGATCATGCATTGCATTATATTGCATCTTTATGAATCTCATATGAACTATTTGTAAATTTTAATTCTCATATGTTATTGATTGTATCATACTTGGTTTATACTCACCGTTATGTCGGCTACCTCTTGTTTTCATGTGCTTGACGGTAGGTGAGGCGAGGCTTGGGATGCCAGAGTCAAACTCCAGGCGAGGAGATACGAGTTAGAGTGGGATTCTCGGGTCTTAGGAGCTATGTGATGATGTTTGGATTTCTTTGGTTCACTAGTTTATTTTGGCATGTTTCAACTTATATTCAAACATTTGAGACAATTAAATTATTTTGAAAATGTTATGTGGATTTGTGAACTACAAATTATGTATTTTACTAAATCGTTTGGTTTGTTACATTTATAATTATTGGTATTAGATATCTGACCCTGGGCCCCACAGGTTGCCCCGAATTATTCCATTGTCCTTGGGGCTTTTGCTGCCCTTGAGCTTTAGGGTTCCTGTAAATTGCCTCTTGACTGGCTGAGAGTTCTGCTGGTGGTGCTACCTCTTGCGCTGCATCTCAAAATCAATATCTTTCAGGGCTTGCTCAGCTTGTAATGCACAAGCAGTGGTTGCTGCATAATCCGCCGGTCACATCAGCATCACATCACGGCGTATAGTAGGTCGAAGACCATCCATGAAGTGCCTGAGTTTATTAGAAGCGTCCCTAGCAATAAGGAGCACAAAATGACAACAACTATCAAATCTCCTAACGAACTCAAGCACTGTCGTGTCTCCCTGCCGAAGAGCAAAAACTCCCTCTTCAGGCGTCCACAGACGTCAGTAGTAAAATACTTGTCGTAGAAAATGTTCTTAAATTGCACCCAAGTGAGGGTGGCTAGATTAATACAGTGTTCAGATCCTTCCGACCAAAGATAAGCATCTTCTCGCAACATGTAAGTAGCACATCTAACTCGGTCAGCATCTCCAATATTCAGATAACGGAAGTGCACCTCAAGAGATATAATCTGACCCTCAGCAGCAAATGGGTCGGTGGTGTGATGAAACTTAAAATTAATAATTTATTATATGTTAAAACCTATATTTTAAAATTTAAGTTTCATTAAAATTTTAAAATTATGTTATTTTAGTATTGTTTGTTTATATTTAATTGTCTTACTAAATATGTTATATTTTCAGGTTTTTTACATGTTGGTAAAATAATGTTAACTCAAGCTACAAAATTCAAATGAAGGTGATTCAAACAAGTTTGGAATCCTTGATAAATTATTTACAACTTTGCAGAAGACATGATTGCTTAAAAAGTTCATGAAGATGATCAAATTGTGCAAATATCAAAAAGACGACAGATTTACTTTTACTATGACCAGTATATAGTAAAAAAATCATAACTATTTCAATATTTAATCAAATGAGGTGAACCAAAAGGCCAAAATCATCTATAGACAATTCCCCACATGTTTGCTGTTTTGAGCAGAGTCAAATTCGATGATTAAAGTCGTGGAACATAGCATTGAAAGAAGGACCATGGAATTGAAGTTGGAGGAGACAAAAACTACTATTACAACTACATGGCATTAATAAAATTTTTGACCCTTTCTCTCATTTGGCCTAGAGGCTTTGTACTAGCTTGAGAATCATTCTATCCCATTGTAAAATATAGTGTGTTTATATAAAAGTTCTAAGTTCCAATATATTTTTCATTTTCCCAAATATGAGTGTTGATCAAAAGTAAGCTCATGGAAAGCTAAATCTATTATATCAAGGTGAAGAGGATGAATTCTTGGTGAAGTAAGATTATTTATATTTTGTATATTCTTTCTTTATTTATTTTCATTTAGCTAACTTCTTTTTATTGTAGGTATAATAATGAATTATTTGTTGTTATCAATTTATACCAAATTCTTGATACCATTAAAGTGATTATCTTGATTTGTTGTCTAATTTTGATACAATAAATAATTAATCAATTATTATTATTGTTATATTATATATATGTTTGTATATATATATATTTATATAATTATATCATATATTTCATTTAGACGATAGCTCTGCCGGTTGTTCTAAATGCAATATTATGATTTAATACTAACATCTAACAATCTAATATTTACTTTATCGCAAATAACATTTATTTTTCGCATCTAACTTTTATTTTCCGCAACTAACTTTTATTTTTCCGCAACTAACTTTTATTTTTCGCATCTAACTTTTACTTTACTGCAACTAACATTTACTTTATCGCAACTAATTTATTAAATCAACTTCAAACCTCAAATTATTCAACTTTTACCAAATCTTATGGCTTAGATTCTGAAAATCCATATTTGCATCTAAGAGAATTTGAGTAAGTTTGTAACACTTATAATGATCAAAATTGTAGCATGGATATAGTTTGATTAAAGCTTTTCCCTTTTTCTTTAAAAGATAAAGCTAAAACATGGCTACAAATTTTGTGATCGAGTTCAATAAGGTCATGGGAAGAAATGCAACAACAATTTCTTAAAAAGTTTTTCCCTTTCCATAGAACAAACTCTTTTAAAAGACAAATTACAATTTTTTCTCAAAAACAAAGAGAAACATTTTATCAATATTGGGATAGATATAAAGAATTACTTAATACATGCCCACATCATGGTTTTGAAACATGAAGAATAGTTTCTCACTTTTATGAAGGTCTTATACCTAAAGATAGGCAAATGATAGAATTCATGTGTAATGGAACTTTTGAAGATAAAAACCCAAATGAAGCTATGGAGTATTTGGATTCATCAGCAGAAAATGCTCAAAATTTGGATAATATAGGCCAACAACTAAAATCAATAATTCAACAAATGGGGGTGATATCTATAATCTTAAAGATGATATATATATTCAATCTAAACTTGCATCTTTACAAGAAAAATTGAGTCATTAGAAATGAAAAAGAGTGGTCAATTAAAAAATATTCAAGAAATTGTTTGTCATATATGTGATACACATGATCATTCTACAAAAGATTGTCCAACATTACCTTCATATAAAGAATGTCTCCATGAACAAGCAAATTATGTTAACAATTATGAAAAACCAATACTAGATCCTTTTCACCATCACATAATCCTGGAGGGAAAAAGCATCCTAATTTTAGTTGGAGGAATGATAACAATGCACAACCCTCACAACAATATTTTCAAAATAACCAAAATCATCAAGGTTATATTCCTTATGTTACACCTTTAAGAAAAAACTTTGAAGATGTAATTCATGCATTTATCCAAAAGCAAGAGTCTATCAATATTCAAAACAGTCAATCTATGAGTGATTTGAAAGAAACTCTTGCAAAATTTGCATCTGCACTTAATATTCATGAAAAAGGAAAATTTCCATCTCAACCTCAACTTAATCCTAAAAATCAAAATCAAGAATTAAAAAATGAAAAAGTTGATCAAATGAAATCTGTTATTACCCTTAGAAGTTGTAAAATAGTATATGATACATATAGTAATGAAAACAAGGATCATTTAAATTTAAAGAGTAAGGATGATAATCATGATACTTTTGAGAATGATGATACCTTAAATTCTAAGAATAATATGGTAAATGATAAATCATCTGAAATAGTAAATGAGTCAAATAAATCTCCTCCACTTCCTCATGCATTAACAAATCATAAAAAACAAAAAAGTGATTCTGATATCTACGAAGTTTTTAAACAAGTAAAGATAAATATTCCATTATTAGATGCTATTAGACAAGTACCTTCCTATGCAAAATTTTTAAAAGACTTGTGTGCTTGAAGAGAAAATTGCATGTGAAGCAGAAAGCATTCTTAGCCGAACAAGTAAGTTCTATTCTTCAAAACAATTATAGTTTAAAATATAAAGATCCTGGTTGTCCAACAATTTCATGTATTATTGGAGAAAATAAAATTAAAAAAGCTTTATTAGATTTGGGAGCAATTGTGAATTTACTTCCTTATTCAGTTTATGAAAAACTTAATTTAGGAGAATTAAAACCACTTCTGTTACTCTCTTACTAGCGGATAGGTCAATCAAAATACCTAGAGGTATTATAGAATATGTGTTGGTTCAAGTTGATAAATTCATATATCCTGTATATTTTATTGTTTTGGATACACAACCAATAGAAGTACATAATGAAATTCCAGTAATATTGGGACGACCATTTCTAGCAACTTCAAATTCTTTAATTAATTGTCGAAATGGAATAATGAAATTGTCTTTTGCAAATATGACTTTAGAACTTAATGTGTTCAATTTATGTAAACAACCAAGTATAAATGAAAATGAATATGATAATGAAATAGAAACAATTGTGGAAGAAAATATACAAGAAGAAAATCAACAATCTGAAGTTTTTTCAATTGAAAGTTTTGAGTCTGAAAATAATTTTAAAGAAGATGATGATATAAAACTTGAATTAAAAGTTTTACCATTAGAATTGAAATATGTATTTCTTGGTGAAAATAAAACATTTCATGTTGTAATTTCTTCCACTTTTTTACCAAATCAAGAAGAAGATTTAATTAACTTACTTAAAAAATATAAAAATGCAATTGGATGGACTTTGAAAGATATAAAAGGTATAAATCATTTAATTTGCACACATAGAATTCACTTGGAAGAAAATACTAAAACATATCAACAACCACAAAGAAGGTTAAATCCACATATGAAGGAAGTTGTTAAGAATGAAGTATTAAAAATATTAGATGCTGGAATTATCTATCCAATCTCAGATAGTAAATGGGTAAGTCAACACAAGTAGTACCTAAAAAGTCAGGAATCACTGTTATAAAAAATGAAAAGGGAGAGTTATTACAAGCAAGGATTCCATCTAGTTGGCGTATGTGTATTGATAAGAGAAAATTAAATGATGTAACTAGAAAAGATCATTTCCCACTACCATTTTTAGATCAAATTCTAAAAAAAGTAGCAGGTAGTTCTTATTACTGTTTTCTTGATGAGTATACGGGGTATTATCAAATACCTATATCATTAGAAGATCAAGAAAAAACTACTTTCACTTGTCCTTTTGGAACTTTTGCATTTAAAAGAATGCCATTTGGTTTATGTAATGCTCCGGCTACTTTTCAAATATGCAAGTTAAGTATTTTCAGTGATAAGATTGAAGAATTTGTAGAGTTTTTATGGATGATATAACTGTTTTTGGAAACTCATTTGAAAATTGTCTTTAAAACCTAGAAGAAGTATTAAAAAGATGTGAAGAAAAAAATCTTGTTTTAAATTGGGAAAAATGTCATTATATGGTTAAATCTGGGATTGTTTTAGGACATGTGATATATGAAAAAGGAATTGAAGTTGATAAAGCCAAAGTTGATGTTATTGCTAATTTAACATAGTTCGATCATTCTTGGGTCGTGCATGATTTTATAGAAAGTTTATAAAAAATTTCAGTATAATATCTAAACCAATTTCAAATCTTTTAACAAAAGATACACAATTTGAATGGACACAAAAATGTGGAAATGCTTTTAAAAAAATTATTAATCTTTTAGTTGCATCACCTATTTTAAAACCTCCAGATTGGTCTTTACCATTTGAATTAATGTGTGATGCCAGTGATTATGCTATAGGAGCTATGTTAGGACAAATAAAAGAAGGAAAACCTTATGCAATCTATTATGCTAGTAGAACCTTAAATAGTGCCCAAATAAATTATTCAACTACTGAAAAAGAATGACTTTCAGTAGTATTTGCATTAGATAAGTTTCGATCTTACTTAATTGGTTCTACTACTATTGTTTACACTGATCATTCTACCATAAAATATTTATCAAATAAACAAGATGTTAAGCCAAGATTAATATGATGGATTTTATTGTTAAAAGAATTTGATATTATAATTAAAGATAAAAAGGAAAAGAAAATGTCGTAGCCGATCATTTATCTAGAATAATGACTGAATCATCTCATAATGAAATACCAATAAATGAAAATATTCAAGATGATCAGTTGTTTTATGCTACTACTATGTCATGGTTTGCTAACATTGTAAATTTTCTTGTGACAAATAAAATGTCTTCTCATTGGAATTCACAGGATGCGAATAAATTCTTGACAGAAGTTAAAAAATTTTATTGGGATGATCCTTACTTGTTTAAGTATTGTCTTGAACAAATTTTTCGACGATGCATACCCGACAATGAAGTAAGTAATGTTATTAAATTTTGTCATTCTGAAGCATGTAGATGTCATTTTTCATCAAATAAAACAGCTACAAAAATCTTACAATGTGGATTTTATTGGCCGTCTTTATTCAAAGATACGCATTTATTTTGCAATCTTGTGAAAACTGTCAGAAGATGGGATCAATTTCAAAACGAAACATGATGCCTTTAAATCCAATCATAATTATTGAAATATTTGATAGTTGGGGGATAGATTTTATGGGTCCATTTCCATTATCTTTTGGATTTAACTACATTTTAGTCGTTGTTGATTATGTTTCAAAATGGATTGAAGCAATTGCATGTGGAACTAATGATCATAAAGTTATTATAAAATTTTTAAAAGAAAATGTTTTTAGCCGATTTGGAATACCTAGAGCAATAATTAGTGATGAGGGAAGTCATTTTATAAATAAATCATTTTCTTCTTTGTTAAGAAAATATGGCATTACACATAAAGTTTCTACCTCATATCATCCTCAAAGTAATGGTCAAGTTGAACTTGCAAATAGAGAATCAAACAAATTTTAGAAAAAACATTTAATCCAAATCAAAAAGATTGGTCTTTAAGATTAACTGATGCATTATGAGCATAAAGAATCACATTTAAAACATCATTAGGGATGTCACCATATAGGTTAGTTTTTGGTAAGCATTGTCATTTACCGGTTGAACTTGAACATAAAGCTTATTGGGCAATTAAAGCATTTAATATTAATTTAGACGATGCATCTAAATTAAGAAAATTGCAATTAAATGAACTTGAAGAATTAAGAAATGATGCATATGAAAATTCAAAGATTTATAAAGATAAAACTAAAGCCTTTCATGATAAAAATATTATGAGAAAGTCATTTGAAATTTGACAAAAAGTTTTACTTTATAATTCTCGTTTGCATTTATTTCCAGGAAAACTAAGATCGAGGTGGTCAGGACCATTTATAGTTAAATTTGTTTATCCTCATGGTGCTGTTGATATTGAAAATCCTAAAAATAATGACGTGTTTAAAGTTAATGGGCAAAGACCTAAGCCTTTTTATAGAAAATGAAATTATTAATGATGAGTTTATGCCTTTATATGATCCACAATAGTTGTTTGATATTTTCATTTTTTTTTCAGATTCTAGTTCATTTCCCGGTTAAGTGGCGGATAACGGTACTCCGTGACTGTTTAAGTCGGTTTCTTCAGTTTTCCCAAAATAATTGCAATATATATATTATAATAATAATAATAAAAATTAAAAAAATATATGGATGCGTGTATTATGAATCTTCGTAAATATTTTGCTTATTTACCTGATAATGCGCTGAAAAAATATATAAAGCTAGATGTGAGCGGCTAAGGTTGATGATGTCTTATGACATACCGAATGATGTCTGTTTGATAATTGAGGCAAAAGTCTGATTGGTTGGAGAAGGAACTGAAATAATAATAAGACATATGCCTAGGATTTGGTAAAAGCACATATGCCAAAAAGCGAAGAGCTAAACGTATAGGTGGATGTCATAAATGTGTAAAATGGACTTGTAAGGGGAAATGGAAAAATGTTGAATGACATCAATGAATAAAGAAGATAAAATTTTATTCATTAAGAATGATTTGAGTAAAGAGCCTTTGGATAATTTTCTAGCGGTTCTTGATACGCATTCTAGTGGGTACGTGCAAAATGAACTTCATAAACTATGGTAGCAATTTCAACATGAGAAATATCAATATGGACGGTGGAATCAGCCTTACAAAGATCCTACTGTTGTAACACATATCTATTTTGATAAGTAATATATATATATATAAACAATTTAGTCTTGGGAATCTGACGTTAAAAGACCCTGTTTGACAATTTATAAGAAAATTGGATGGAAAGCATATGCTCGACTCATATAATGAGTTGAAGCCGTTACTGAACGTAAAATCAGAGGAAGATGTGAGCCACAATCACAACTACGCTGTATATATGTGTTTTAATTTTATGTTATTTTTATTTTCTTTTATTAATAATAATTTCCTGTTCAAATATTGAGTTTTGGTATGGTACGCTTATAAATTCATATGCTGTGATCTAAAAATTACAGAAAACATATTTCTAAATATGTCAACTTCCACGGTAAGTAAAATAAAAAATATTTGTGTATTTTGTGGACCTAGTGCAGGAAAAGATTCAATTTATGAAGAAGTAGCAGAAAAGCTTGGAATAACACTTGCTAAAAAAAAGATTCATTTGGTATATGGTGGTGGTGAAGTTGGTCTCATGGGAAAAGTTCCTAAAGCTGCGCATACAGGTGGAAGTGAAGTTTTAGGCATTATTCCGATTACTTTAGCCAATCTTACTGAACCAACAATAGGAGATGAAATGAAAGTGGACAACATGTATGAACGAATTACTCAAATGATTGAAAATTCAGATGCTTTCATTGCTTTGCCAGGAGGTTTCGGTACTTTGGAGGAAATATTTCATACTGTTTGCTGAGCAAAATTAAATATCCACAATAAGCCAATTGGTTTGTTAAATGTTAACAATTATTATGATAAACTATTATCGTTTCTTGATGATGTTGTGGAACATGGATTTCTTTCATTAGCTTCACGAAGGATGTTAGTTTCTGATAGAAGTGAATGTGAACTTATTGATTTACTGCAAGGATTTAGTCATCAACCAGATCCAATCTTATCTCAACTTAATTGGCCAACATCAAAGAGTAAGAAAAGAAAATTCATGTGATGATAAATTTGTGATTCAACTGTATGTTTTAATTTTTTTTTTATGGTATGAATAATTTCTTCTTCTTCTATGTACCAATTTATATATATATAATGTAAAATGTATAATAGATGTGTTTATTTATTTATATATATTTTTATATATAATTTTGTGTGTTTTCAAAAAAAATAATTTCTAAAATTTTTATGAGAATATAATTAAAATATATGGTTTGTATGGTTGTTAACATGTATAATTGAAAGACTTCTTTTTGTAAAAGTATAATATATACTCACACATCTTTTGTGAGTAAGTGGTGAGAAATGAGAAAACAATTAATAAACTTTTATTGATTATTAAAAAATGATTAATTACAAGAATATAACTCCCCTAAAAAAATATTTATTCAAAAAAAGGAAGTAAATAAATAACGGACTGCAAAATACTTTATTCATTGTAATTTATTTTTTTTTTAGATTTGATTATGTACTCTCAATGTGTTGTAAAAACAACTATCAATGTGTTCTTAAAAAAAAAACAAACAAACAAAAACATTTGTTTGTGCTAGATAAGTTTCAAAGGTAGTCGGATGTATCCGTTATATAAATGTTTATAATATATATATATATATTTATGGTAGAATATTTGAATAAAAAATTTTATGTTATTGTAAAATTTTGCAGTCACGTTATTTAAAAAAAAAAAAAGAAAAAAAAGGGGAATTTTATTCTTTATAAATTTTTCTATTTTGTTTTCAATATTAGTTTATTTAATTGTCTGCTTTAATACTTAAATTTTTCAATGAGAGTTAATATTCATTCCAACTCCATTAGTGAAAACTAGCTATTCATTAAATATTTTGACCTGAAAGAATATATGGAGTTGAGGCTTTTACAAAAATATTCTTGATATTATACATGTTATGGTGGGTGGTGTGAATTATCTTTTTGACTATATTATTATAAAAATTTAGAAATTTAAAAATTATATATATATTATTACTTTATATATTATGTGAAAATAAGAATAATAATAAAAAACATCTAATTATATATTATTATATTAAACGAAAAAATAAATATATATATATATATAATCGGTATATGATTTTGTTTTTTAAAATGAATATGTTTGTATATTTGAATATATAAAAGGAATAAAGAATCTAGATTGTGATTTTCTGATAAATTTTATTTTATTACTAAGGGACTAGTAATAAGATAGTGTGGGGGTGTGATGAAACTTAAAATTAATAATTTATTATATGTTAAAACCTATACTTAAAATTTAATTTCATTAAAATTATAAAATTATGTTATTTTAGTATTGTTTGTTTATATTTAATTGTCTTACTAAATATGTTTTATTTTCAGGTTTTTTACGTATTGATAAAATAATGATAACAAAAGCTACAAAATTCAAATGGAGCTGATTCAAATATGTTTAGAATCCTTGAAAAATTATCTACAACTTTTCAGAAGACATGATTGCTTAAAAAGTTAATGAAGGTGATCAAATTGTGCAAATATCAAAAAGAGGACATATTTACTTTTACTATGACCAACATATAATAAAAAAATCATAACTATTTCAATATTTAACCAAATGAGGTGAATCAAAAGGCCAAAATCATCTACAGACAATTCCTCACATGTTTCCTGTTTGGAGCAGAGTCAAATTCGAAAATTAAAGTCGTAGAACATAGCATTGAAAGAAGGGTCATTGAATTGAAGTTGGAGGAGACAAAAACTACTATTACAACTACATTGCATTAAATTTTTTTTTGACCATTTCTCTCATTTGGCCTATAAATAAAGGCGTTGTGCTAGCTTGAGAATCATTTTATCCAATTGTAAAATATAGCGTGTTTGTATAAAAGTTATAAGTTCTAATATATTTTTCATTTTCCCAAATATGAGTGTTGATCAAAAGTAAGTTCATGGAAAGCTAAATCTATTATGTAAAGGTGAAGAAGATGAATTCTTGGTGAAGTAAGATTGTTTATATTTTGTATATTCTTTCTTTATTTATTTTCATTTAGCTAACTTCTTTTTATTGTAGGTATAATAATGAATTATTTGTTGTTATCAATTTATACCAAATGCTTGATACCATTAAAGTGGTTATCTTGATTTGTTGTTTAATTTTGATACAATAAATATTTCATCAATTATTATTATTGTTATATTATATATATATATATATATATATATAATTATATCATATATTTCATTTAAACGATAGTGTGGCTCTGCCGGTTGTTCTAAATGCAATATTATGATTTAATACTAACATCTAACAATCTAACATTTACTTTATCGCAACTAACTTTTATTTTTCGCATCTAACTTTTACTTTACTGCAACTAACATTTACTTTATCGCAACTAACTTATTAAATCATATATTTCATTTAGGCAATAGCGTGGCTCTGCCGGTTGTTCTAAATGAAATATAATGATTTAATTTAAAATTTACTTTCTGCAATTATATATTTATATAGTTATATATATAATCATAGGTACCATATATAAAATATCGGTTAATTCAGTATTTTCTATAGTGGGAACTATATTATATTATATGTGTGTTTAATTATTTAATTTTCTTGGAACCATTATTTATAGTGGTTTCCTTTGTTTTACTTTTAGTTAAACAATATTATATAAACCAAGAATAAATCATTGAGCCTTGACAAAATTTATAATTTGTAAAATCATTCTTGAATTTGGTAATTTATAAATTAATAAATTTAAACTAAAAATAACCTATCTGTAGATCAATCTCGTACTCACAAAATATATTACTTGCAGACAACCTACATTTGGGTGAATTATAATTTAAGTAGTAGCACGGTGCCAGAAAATTCCTTCGGACCCAGCCTCCGGAACTGATCATACATATCGTACTATGGCCTTGGAGCCTACTGAGCCTGCTTCTCAAAGAAACATGCCATACACTCCAGTACACGCGTAGCAACATCTCCATTGGGAGGTGGGCATACATTTTCTATACTATCCTCATTAGTATTAGCTTTCCAATCAGTACTAAGTTCGTGTCTAGGAGACATCATATCTGAACGTTTTTCAAATTCTAAACGAAACCAACATGCATTTAAATCTAAGATTCTAACCATGCAGCACATAAAAAAATCCTTTTTAAGAAACTTTAAGCATTAATATCATTTAACCTCAAAAAGCATTTAAACATATAACTTAAGCGTATAAACCATGTAAACATGCAGGTACCATCATGAAAATCATATAAAGAAATTAAACTTACAGACTCGAGGCTTGACGACTGAGCTTTCTGGAACTGGTGGTGACATAACTTTTTACAAGAACATTGCTCTGATACCAAGTGAAACATATACTACTGATTTTTCTTTAAAATATACTAATTTTTTTCCCTTTCTATGATTGCTTCGGCCGAACCATACTATACATATATATATATTTTTGTACCATTTAAAATAAACTAACCAACCTATTATTTAAAAATCCAAAACGCAGTACAAAACGTAAAATCGTAAACAAAACCTACGTCTCAGTTTAACCCGAATCGACTCGAAACTTAACCTAACTTTACCAAATTTGAACCAAAGCACATTAACACCTAACCATATCCTATACAACTCAAATACAATTTAAGACCCTTGATGAAGCCTAGCAAGCTACTGAATTTTCTGAACTTATTTTTCAAAACCCTAGTTTGTTCGAACCCTAGCTTGCCTCGACCCTAGCCCTTGTCTGACCCAACCATACCTTATGTACCTTTCCTAGTACCATGACCAACCCCTATAAACCATTCTGAACCAAACTTAATGAGCCTAAAGGCGACAACTCCCAAACATGTACGTTTACATGTCTTGTGCGGCCCCCCTTGCGTCACATGCCCTAACCCTTGCACCAGCCATCCCTTAGCCTATATAGGACCCTAATTCAGCCCTCTTGGGACTCGTGGACGTGACCCTACAGCAGCTAAGAGATGTTCCCCTCTAGGAAACCCTAGCCGAAACCCTAGCTCCTTTAAACCCAATTTTCGTTCACCCTCTTTCCCCTCCTTTCTTGCCTTTAAACATGCACCTAAGGGTCCATAAACCCTCTGAAATTCATTCATTTTTATTGCCCTAACATGGAATCCCCTTTATGCAGCATAAACATTGATTTAGAAACATAAAAATAAAGATTTTGACATGTACAAGCCATAAAAGCGAAAATAATTGAAAGTATATTATGATTTTCATGCAATCATGTTAAATGCACATCATATGGTTTGAACGATGAGTCCAGGAAGATCAAAGCGTGATTTTGTGTATTTTACGCAAGAAAAACGACTTGCAATGCGAGGAACGTGGCGGATAGACGTGGGATGAAATCTTCCAGAATTTCCTTCAAACCTTACGTGAATTGACTCTCCAAAATCCGTGTGAGCATGCGTGTGCTACTGATGGAGAGTCCTTGGGCTTTTTGTTTGATGTGTGCGTGTGTATGGTGTGTGTGGGTTAGGGTTTTAGGGTTTGTTTGATATATAAAATACATGGTACAAGTTTAGGCCCAATTAACTAGGTATAATAGGCCCATTTGATAGTAGGAAAATTATTTTTTTAGGAATTTTTTTGAAAATAATTGTCAAGCCTCCAAAAAATCCTTATTTTCGTCAAAAAACGATTATCGATTTAACATATGACTTGACGCGTAAAAACACACCTCAAAAGTTGTAATTTTCGAAAATACCATTTAAAATATATCATATATTAAATGATTAAAAATAATCATTTAAATAAAATATTTTCCCTCTATAGTCCCCGGTCTCTGTTCCTCGATCGCATATCAAATAACCTTTAAAACATAGTTTTATGCAGGCATTTTTCATTTTTCCTAGATTTGCATGCAGTTGGATTACGTTACCGTATTTTGGACCTTACATATACATTCTGCCTTCATATCGCAATTAGAACCAAAGAAAACTGAAGAAGCTCTAACTAATCCAAGTAGGGTAATTGTTATGCAAGAAGAGCTAAATCAATTTACCCATAACAATATCTAGCCTCTAGTTCTAAGATCAATTTCAAATTCTATTATAGGTACCAAATAGGTATATAGGAACAAACTGAACGAAGATGATTCAGTTGTGCGCAACAAAGCGTGACTAGTCACAGAACGATACATATAGGAGGAAAGAATAGATTACGATGAGACATATGCTCCAGTTGGATATTCCTAGCCTAAGTTTCCTTCAAACTTCAAAGTATATCAAATAGATGTGAAAAGCGTATTTCTGAATGGTCAGTTACAAGAAGAGGTCTACGTAGAACAACCTCCATGTTTTGTAAATCACCTACTCCTTGATCATTTTTATCATCTTAATAAAGCTTTATATGGTCTAAAACAAGCACTTAGAGCTTGGTATAAGACCTTATCAAAGTCTTCAATTGATCATGATTTTACAGAGGGAACAAATGATAAAACACTGTTCAAATTTACAAAGAAAGAGCATTCATTACTTGTTCAAATTTATGTTGATGATATCATATTTGGGTCAACTAACCCAAACTACGTGACAAGTTTGATAAGATGATGCAGGATAAGTTCAAGATGTGGATAATGGGTGAATTGACTTTCTTCCTAGGTTTGCAAGTGAAGCAACTGAAAACTGGTATTATATCTGTCAGACCAAATATACAAAGGAACTGTTAAGGAAATTTTGCATGGAAACATGTTCAATTGCATCCACTTCCTTGAGTTCATCAGTTAAATTAAATAAAGATGAAGTGGAATATCAGTTGACTTGACACTCTACAGAGGTTCCTCCTCCACTCTCCTCTTTAGATCAACCCTCTTTATCCATAACAATATTTATCCCACTAGTTTTTGAACCAGTAGCACAACCGTTTACTATACTGAAGAAGAACTCTAGCAAATGTAGACGAACTATTGCAATCAGTTGCTGAGCATATTCAAATGGAATATAATGATGATACAGTTGCAGATGATGTTGTTGCATCGCTTGAAAATGTAAATATGGTCTCAACAACAGAAGCAGAAGTCCAAGCTGAAACAGTTCAGTTACCAACTGAATAAAATGTCACTCCAACAGTCCAGAACCATCAACTGCACCAGATCTGCCATCATCTCATCTGGTGCTTCCTGAGACTTTCTTCATGTCTGAAGCTGCTCAGAAACTGATATCCAAGAAGACCGCTGAGGCATCTATCTCTGCAACTGATCATCAGGATCGGCCTCCCGCTCAATCAGTTCAAGAAGAAACAGTGGCAGAAGTGGCAAAAGATATAGACAAAAATGATGCCCTAGAACAGCTTGCAGTAGTGGAATATACTTAGAAGGGAAAAAGGGAAATAAAAGGCTCCCGCTGAAGAATTCTCCCCAGAACTTCCACTTGTAGCTGATGTGATGTTGGACAATATTTTATCATATCTCACAGATCTTTGGTCAAATATCTCTCAAGTAAAATCCACTCAATTGTTGCATTTCTTGAGACACTTTAAAAGATCATACCAAGAAAGACTTGGAAGCGGCTGACAAAGGATGTATCTTCTCACTTCGATACAGTACAAAAGATGAAAACAAAATCAGTTACAATTTCTACACTGCTTTCATACCAGGAAGTACTCAGCAACCGGATTGATTTTATCCATACAAGCCTATCTAAGAAGATTGACATTGTACAAGATCAACTGGTGGAGGTATCTGCACAGGTCAGTTCAATACTCCTTCTTTTCTCCGGAGGAGTGGGTGTTGACATAAAGGGGGAGAACAGCATACAGCAGCAGCACACACAAGCAGCAAGAAAAGGAGTTAACCAGACAAACCAATTGATAAAGGACCAGCTGAGAAGAAATTAAAGAAATGATCTAGTATCTTAAGTCAAAATCAGTTGTCAGTCTGTTGGACATCTGTACATTTTTTTTTTCATTTTGAAATTTATGTACGAATCTATACTTACCTCTTTCAAATTAAATGAAAAAATATTCCTGATTATGTTTGAATATGTACATTATTTTAACTACAATCAGTTTTGTTATTTCAGTTCGTCAGTCCAATATATCTAAGTTTTGTCAAACACATAAGTTTCAGAGTTTGACAATTAAATTCGCAAGAGAATTGAAGAACCAAACAGATAGAACGTAATCAAGAGATTGTAACTGAAAGAAGATTTAAAACCGATGACATAAAAATCAATAAACGAATTTGTAATTAGAACTGAAGACTTCACTTAACTGAACTGAAAAAATCTTTATCAACTGAAGTATCCAAAACTAAAATGACATTAGTTAGAACTGATGTTGACCAGCTGAACTTATATGTCTACCAATTGACTCCTGATCAGTTAGCCACGTAATCAGTTTTACTATCAGCCGACAAACTGACAGTTCATACCATAGCAGAACAGATGAATCAGAGAAAAACAGTCTGATGCTTTGTATTACTGTCATATAAAGTCATCTACATGAACTAAACGACAATTTATTAATCATTAAATACATTCAATGTGACCATTGTAATCAAAGACTATATATAGCTTATCAATTCAGTTGAAGAAGGTTGGTGAAAACATATTGGACAAATTATCTACAATCATCTATCAGTTGCGATATATTTTCCAAGAATTTATCAGTTTACAAATCACACACTTAAGCTCTTATTTCATTGTATTTATTTGTTGCATTTTTTGCTACTCATTAAGAGCGATTCAGTTATTTACTGTAAGGTATTCAAAAACTAAGAGTTTCAGTTTGGTAGTATATAAGTCAAACTGAAGTGAATTATTACAATCTGTTGTAATACATCAAAGCCTTTTAGTGAAAACATATCCTTGAGATAGAAGAGATGACGTAAGAGAATTTGAAGACTCCGAACATCCATAAAAATCATGTGTTCTACTTTGTTATCTATTCAGTTTTTACAGTACCTCATCCTTTGTATTCAATCTATATTTCAGTGCAATTCCGCACTATCATTAGTTGACTGATTTATATCGACACACAAAATTTCAGGATCAGTCCAATTAAAGAATTGATTTACACTCAAAAGATTTCAAAAAGCCAGAGTGTTTATTTAACCCCCTCTCTAAATACTCCAACTGCGTTAACCAATCCTAATAAAAATATTTCCTTCTTCGTGAAGTACATTTTAGTAAATACAGTATTCATGCTGGAGGCCGAAAATGTGTGTGACTTTGAGATCTCAATTCTGCTGGAGATGTATGAAGAAAAATATTACTGAATTCTCTTCTAAATTTTTTGTCTATCAGCAAGTGAAAGCCGAGAGAATGTGTAACGATCGAAAATCAGTACACGTAAACCTCATCCATGAAAATTATTAAATTGCTAAAATATTTTAATTAAATGATTTTAGATGAATGAATGATATATTTTGAGTGACTAAATGATTAATTGTGTAATTTTGCTCGATTGCATAATTTAAATAATTTCATATGAATATCGGTGGTTGGCCGGGGACGAAGAATCGGAGACGATTAAGGTGTTAAAGATATAAAAGGTAAATTTTTAGTTTTAGTCAAGAAAATATTTATTTTAAATATTTAAAAATTATTGCATTTTTAAGGTCAAGTTTAAACTAATTTGTGGGATTAGGGAATTTTATGTAATTTATAAGGGATTTTTGGAAATAGGTGTTTTTAAATCTTTTAAATTGAGGCTTAGTGATTTTATTAATCTTAAATGGACCTAATTTATTAAAAAAATTAGGGTTAATTAAGCTCATTAATTAAGTGATTAAAAAGCTATATTTGTTTTTTTAAAATAAATAAGCCATAAACCCTAAACTCACACACACACAAAAAGACCTAAACACACCTAAATGCACACACACCGAAACGCACACAAACATTCACGTAAATTCAACTGAAAGAAAGTGGGCAAGAACGGCCGAAACCTTGGGTTCCTTGGCAAGGGAATTTCCAATCTTTTTCTCCTTCATTCTTCGATTTTCTTCCTCGTTCTTCCTTCCAACAAAGATCACCCGACTCCCTTGTATCCCAAGGTGGGTTTTTGGTTGGGTTTTGACAAGAAAAAAGGGTATAAAAAATTATAAATCGTCATCCGTTTGTCACCGACGTTCCACCGCTTCGGTATTCTTATTTCTAGCGTTTTAAACGCAAAGGCACGTTTCTAAACTTTCTTTTTGCACCATTCAAACCATATTATGTTTTTTTAATCATGTTTTCATGAATAATATGAAACCCTCCTTTTATTTTTGTTTTTATGGCTTGTACAATTTAAAACTTCGATTTTCATGCTTTCAAATTCATGATTACGATGTATAAAGGAGCTGCCATCATATGACTATGGGAAGGGATGAATTTCAGTATGTTTAAGGGTTATTAAGGGCCACGGTTAAGGGCTGTACATGTAAGGCAAGATGTTGAACGAAAATTGGGATCAAATGGGGCTAGGGTTTGCGTTTCTGGTCCTAGGCGAGGGAGACCGCTAGCTACTATTTGGGATATATTCAAGCGTCCTAAGAGACTCTATTCATGGTCCTAGATGGGCTTTGCAAGGGCTGAAAGAGAGGATAAAAGTTGCACGTCATTTTGGGTTGTTTAAGGCATGTAGGGGCGTGCTTAGGGCCGGGGTTCTAAGATCTTTAAGCTTGGTCCAGCAGGATCTCTAAGGTTTATTCATGGTCCTAGGATGGTCAAATAGGGGCTGGTTGGGTCGACCATAGGCTGGGGTCGAAGGGATTGAGGATTTGTGCAAGCTAGGATTTTCGAAAATGGGCATAATTTTCAAGCATGGTTCTAGGCTTGCTGAAGGGTTTTAATTGGCTTGATGTGGGTTGAAAAGTGTTTAGTAAGGTGTTAATAAGCTATGATTCAAGTTTGGTAAAGGTTTGAGTCGATACGGGTTAAAACCAGGATGTACGGTTAAGTTTTAAAACGAATTGTGAGATTAGTTGAGGAACTTAATTTTATCTAATAAATGTTTATGGGTGTATTTTAAAGTGTTATGTTATGTTTGGATGGATTTGGGTCATCGTTTTAAGATCTAAGGATAAATTGGGAAAGTTAGGGTTTCAGGGGCAAAACGGTCATTTTACACCTAAAAAATGTTAGACGTCCTGGAACTACCCTGAATGCTGCAATGAATGTTATAATGTCTATTTTAAATGTTTATGGAATTTTATGATGAAACATTAATGCTAAAAGATGTGTTCCATGCTTGGTTTTAAAAGAAAAATGATATATATATGCATGGATTTTTATATATGATGAAAATAATGAAAATTTGAAAGAGGTGACTTGATTGTGACATAAGGATATGATTGGGATATTGTAAGGGAAAAGTCTCCAGAGGGAGTCTGTCTGTGGGAGAAGGCTTCAGAGGGAGCCCAGATGCAGGAAAAAGCCCCAAAAGGAGCCAATTTACAGGAGAAGGCCGTAGAGAGAGCCTGACCCGACGATCGTAATGCCATCGAAATGATATGATGATATGTAAGGCCAAGACTCAGATGACGGGTGAGAGTGTCAGTGATGTCCCCGTCATCTGGTACCATGGTTATAAATAGATGGATCCATCGACCTATAGCTTAAACAAAGTTAAAATTAATGATTTGAATTCAATGAAAAGGAAAATGTATATGTATATAATGAAAGGAAATATTTATGATGAAAGGTTTAAAGTTATGCATATTCATGAATTTTTTTTAGGTGAAGTATTTTATTAATTTATGTGATTGAATATGTACTATTTGTTATCACGATTGAGGTTTGCTGAGTCATTAGACTCACTAGGTGTGATCGATGCAGGTGAGCATGATTTTGAAGGAGGACTTGATAGTTGAACTAGTTGGACTGATGGTACACATAACCCGAAGATCTCTGCTAGTTATCCACAATTCATTTATGATTTAAGTTTACTTTAAAGATTTTATGACTTATGATGTCTTTGAGATATTTTACGGGATTAAGATGTTTATGCTTTATTTTGAAGAATGCTAAATTTAGGTTTATTTGACGGTTACGATTTATTGTTTTGAATCGCGTTTTTGGAATTTTCAAATAATTATTTGGTGAGTTATTTTAAATGGTGCAAAATATATTTGTATATATATATTAGGGTTCGGCCGAAGTATTGTAAAAAATAAGAAAAAAATTCTAATACATTTAAAGAAAACAAGTAGTGGGAGTTTCAGAATGAAACCTGGAGGTTTAATCCATAGTCTCAAAATTCCCCAATGGAATTGGGAACATATTTCTATGTTTTTTTTGACGCATTTACCTCGTTCGCCCAAGGATGTGATGCTATTTGTGTTATTATCAATTGGATTTTGAAATTTTCACATTATATTCCATATGTGCAGACTTACCTCTATAAGAAAATGACTCGTTTATACATCGACAATGTTGTGAGACTGCACGGTGTGTCAGTTTCGATTGTATCAGATCGCGATCTTATATTTGCTTCTAAATTCTGGGTTAGTTTCCAAGAAATTATGGGTACGCATTTGGCTATGAGTACAGATTATCATTATCATACTGATGGACAGACCAAATGTACAATTCAAACTTTAGAAGATATGTTACGTGCTATTGTGGTGAATTTCAAAATTGAATGGCAAGATGCCTTACCATTAATATAATTTTCTTATAATAATAGCTAACAAATTTCAGAATGATTGATACAATTAAATACGCTACAAAAGTTGTATTTGAATTAATTAATTAATTGAAATGAATATTTGGATTATGTAGATTGATTTTATGTACTGAAATCCTAAATTTGGATAGAGCAACATAAAACTAGAGACAAAGAATTGAGGTATGTAGTGATCGAGTAACATAGGAGAGATATCTGTGTCCTTCAATGTGTGATTGATTGATTCGAAGAAAAGTAAATGTCTACTTGTCTTATTTGATTTGATGTGACATTCATGAGATTCATGATTGCTAGATAGGTATATAAAATAAATAGTTTTTTAACACACATCATTTTATACATATATCGATACATGACATACATGTTGAGCTATGAACCTTGGATACTCTGATATCATTATATTTTGAGATTGATTCTTGGGTTTGAGCATGATACTATGTTCGTCATTATGTTGATCATAAAAACATAGTCACTCGTAGCCCCTATAATTGATTGGTTGATGTTTGGAATTTGATGGCACTTTACCGACGTTATCGTATAGATATTTCCTTATAATTGATTGATGCAAGTGTTAATTATCGAGCTTTGATTATTTGATAGTGATTCGTTTGATTATGATGCATGCTCAGTAGATGGAAAATGTACCAGATACCTCCACGACATTTGCATATCATATATCAATGTACAGATACATGTATTTATCATGGTCATTCCATACATAGTGTTTGCTCAATCCCAAGGGGGTTGTTGTTGTATTTTTTTGTGGACAACGGCAGGTACTCCGGGTTATCAGGGGACCACATAGTGTATTTCTGGAGTGATTCAAATCTAAGTTGAGATTGAGTAGTCTACATGATTTCGCATTGAGGAGAAAAAAAAAATTTAGCCAACAAGCTACAATTTAGGGCGTCAAACAATGAATCAGAGTAAGAAGCCCTCTTATTCGGACTGAAGCTGTCCAGAATATGAGAATTTTTTGAACCATTCTCTACTTGTATTCCCAACTCATGATTCAGCAAAGTAATGAGAAGTATGAAATGAAGAATGGCAAGATGATCAAGTATTCCCAAGCCTTGAACTGGGCCAGCTAAAACTTTGTCGGGCACATTGTTCAGTACGTCTACCAAACGGAGAATGGGAAAGCAGATCAATTGGCAAAAATGGCTTGCTCTTTGGGCCGACCCCACAGTCTACTTGTTGCCGGTAAATAGCTAGTATATCAGATAGAGAAAATCAAGAAGATCGTAAGTGAAATAAAGGAATGAGATTGGAGATATGATATCAATCAGTATCTGATCCAAGGGACATTTCCTATCGAGCAGAAAAGAAAACGGGATATCAAGAGATGGGGTTTCTCCTTTGTCCTTCTAGACAACACTTTGTACAAGAGGCCTTTCTCCCGACATCTCTTAAAAGTTTTAGGAAATTATTAGGCCGATTATGTGTTGCAATAAATCCATGAAGGTTGTTGTGGAACTCATCTGGGCAGCATGCCTCTTGCCTAAAATGCCTTGCTGGCCCTTTTTTGGCCTACTATAAAGAAAGATGTCATGGCCACTGTGAAGAAGCGTCAAAGTTGTAGTGACATTCTAATTTGTAGTGGGAACCAGCTGAGCTGATGAAAGTTGTGGTGTCGCCGTGCCCCTTTGATCAATGCGGTTTGAACATTGTTGGACATTTTCCTACGGAAACTAGGAAAAGAAATTTTGTTGTTTGTAGCAGTCGATTACTTCTCCAGGTGTGTGGATACCGAGTTGTTAGCTCGGATCACAGAAAAAAAAAAGTGTTAAGCTTCATCTGGAAATTTTTTTTTATGTCATTTCGGCATACAAAAAAACTTAATTCAGACAATGGAAGATAGCTCTATGGGTCAAAAGTACAAACGTAGTGCAGGGAAATGAAGATCGAGTAGGTCTTCACGTCAGTAGCCTGCCCATAGAGAAATGGTCAAGTAGAAGTTAACAACAGATCAAATTTTCAAGCACTGAAGGTTATGCTCGGGTCGACCAAAGACAAGTAGTAGATAAACTCCAGAGCGTCTTATGGTCTTATCGAACTACTGAGAAAATCGACACATGAGGACCTCTTTATAGCATGGTTTATGGTTCGGAAGCCATCTTGCCTATGTAGATTAGACAAGACAGTGTTCGAGTGATAAATTATGGATCAGATAATGATGACCTGCGAGCCATGGACTTGGATTTAATAGAAGAAAAGGAACTGAGCAGCCGTCTGTTTCAACGCATATTTGAAAAGAATGGTCTGAGCTTATAATAAAATGGTCCAACATTGCGCATTTGCGTTGGGAGATCAGGTTATGAAGAAAATTCAATGGCAAGGAGAAAGAGGAAAACTAGATCCTAAGTATGAATGGCCATTTAAGATGGTGGAGAAAGCTAGAATAACAGCATATTACTTGGAGCATGTGAAAGGAAGAAAGACTAAGCAATCCTAGAATGCTTGTTTTCTCAAGAAATATTACTCATAGAAAACTTGTTGATCAAGTAAGTGGAATGGAGCCTTTTTTTAATATTTTTTAAGCTTTTCTAAATAAAGTTTTGTTTTGGACCTTTACGTTGTTCGAATTTTTTCCAATAAATTATTCTAAGGTTTTTATTAAATCTCCTAAATGCAAAATAAATGCAAGTCCAACAATGATTGGACATCTCACAAGAATTCTTTTTGGTAGAAACTTGTAAATCCTGAGCAGCTTGGCACTTTAAGCCCAGCACAGCATGACACAATTCTTAAGTCCAACGGAGGTTTGCCGACCACAAAGCCCGACCAGCCTGGCACGTTAAAGCCTAGCACAGCCTGGAAAATTTTGTATGTTCGAGGGAGCTTGGTCAACCACAAATCCATACCAGCCTAACACTTCAAAGCACGGCACAACTTGACGCGTTTTATATGTACAATGGAGCTTGGCCACCAGAAAGCCCGACCAACTCGGCACTTTAAATCCCATCACAGTCTGACATATTTTTTAAGTCTAGTGGAGCTTGGACAACCACAAAGATCGGCCAGATCGGCATCTTAAAAGTCTAGTACAATCTGGCACATTCTGTAAGTCAACGGAGCTTAGTTGACCACAAAACCCGACCAACTCGATACTTTAAAGCCCAACATAGCATTACATGTTTTGTAAGTCCAAAGGAGCTTTGCCGACTACAAAGCCCGACCAGCTCAGCAACTTAAAATCCCAGCATAGCCTGACACATTCTTTAAGAATAACGGAGCATGGTAGACCACAAAGCCCGACCATCTCGGCAACTTAAAAGCACAACACAACCTGGTACACTTTGTAAGTCCAACGAGTTTGGCAGATAAAAAAAGCTTAACCAACTCGTCGTCTTAAAATCCACTCTGGCTGATTGGTTAAAAGGTCCAACTTTGTTTAGCCAGCTCAAAAAGTCCAGCAAGGCTGGTCGGTAAAAAAAAACAACACAGTTTGAACCAACACTTAGTAGAATTTTACTACATTTTACTTGTTCTTAATTATTCCCCAGACAAAAGTCCAGCTCATGTCGATGAAGTTATACTTAATTAAAATTCAGTATTTTATACTTGTTCTTAATTAATCCTCGGGTAAAGGTCCTAATTGGGTCAATGAATTTATACTTAGTAAAATTTTAAGGTCAAAAATACGATAATGTAACCCAACTGTATGCAAATCTAGGGAAAATAGAAAATGACTAATTAAATGGTTTTAATGGCATGAATTAATTATGATATGCATGTTTATATGTTTAAAATGCAGTTTTATTTTAGAATGCATAAAACCGTGTTTTAAAAAGGTATTCGAGACGCGATCGAAGAACGGAGATCGGGAACCATAGGAGAGAAAATATTTGATTAAATGATTATTTTTAATTGTTTATTCAGTGGTGTATTTTAAATGGAATTTTCGAAAACAGGGAGTTTGAGGTGTTTTTATACACCGAGTCGTATTATTAAACGATATTCAATTTTCGACAAAAATATGAACTTTTCGAGAACTCGGCTAATATTTTCACAAACCTTCCTAAACAAAATATTTTAAATATTAATTAATGAGCTTAATGGGCCTAATATACTAGGTTAATGAGCTTAAGCTTGCACCACGTGTTTTAATTAAAATAAAAAGCCAAAAACCCCTCACCGTAAACCTCACGCCCCTACCCCTAAAAGAAATGCTAGGACTCCTTCTTCATCAAATACACACACCACACGAAGCTTTGAAGGAGGAACTCACAATTTTGAAGGAAAAAATTTAGCAAGGGTCGCCTCTCCGCCAACCTTTCTTGGATCGCCAAATTGTTTTCGTGCACAATAAACGCAAAGTCACGCCTTAATCTTCTTTCAAACATCTTTCATACCATATTATGTATGTTTGATTATCTTTGCATGAAAATATGATACACATGGTATATTTTCGTTTTTTTGGGTAGACATGCACAAAACTATAGTTTTCTTTTTTAAAAAAACTCTTCCCAATGATGCACAAAGGGGCTGACATGATTTGGGAACTTGAATAGATGTTTTTCCACATGTTTAAGGACTCCTACATGCGGTTTTGGAAGCTGTGATAAAACCTCCACAGGATCACCACCGAAAAGCCCAACTTCTCTAGCCATTATCCTGGCCGTCCAAACAGTCCAACCTAAGAGCTGCCCTGTGGAATGGGGTGCTCAAGATGAAAACAATGACGTGAGCGAGAATCACCCAATACGAGAATGTATGAGTATACAAACTGATATGATGCATGCGAAATGCAATATGATAGGATATAATCAAGTCAATAATCTCATGATCAGTCTATAGGCGTCTGAGTGTGAGTCTCTGATCTGCCCTAGGCATGTTTTGTCTCCCACACTCATCATCAAGACGTGAACCTATAATGTCTAGGTCATTAGAGCCCACGGGTCCCATTTGACAATGTAGCTCTCGATGCCCCCATCGTCCACAATACAGAACAGGCCTGCACGGCCCCAACAAACGAGGTATATCTCAAAAGATATCAGGCTCAACATGATATGTCATGTATAATATGCCAAAGTAGTAAAACATCTATCATACAACAGATAGATATGCAGCATATAAATGTGTATACTACGCTTAGATATCTCAGTCAGCACATCACGTACCTCATCAACACAATCTGAAATAAAGCTATGAAACTAGATAATACCAACATAATCAAATCACTATCAAACCAAATCCTAAATTACCTTACATACTACAAGATTTTCCCTAATGATCCTTAAATCACTATTTAAGGCTTTAGGATTATACATGCGTCCGTCTTCAGCCCACTGATGATGTCTCGATCTCATTTCACCGACTCTTCCTCGAGTCGACACTAGCTCTGAAACTTTTTGACACCAAAATGCCCTAGAAAAAGGATAGACAACCTAAGGTATATGACTAGAACTCTCTCTGAAAAATGCGGTGTAGGAAACAAAAGAAATTAGCTTCCATTTATAGGCTGCATCCAGACTAGTTCAGAAATCCATATAAATCTTATCTGTCACGTGTCATAATCTCATTTGACTACTGGGATTTCTCGAGATAATGTAATTTGAAGTAGATTAGGTTGTCCATTTTAAATTTGGTGGATCCCAACAGCTTGATCCCGAATTATCAATTCCTTAATAATACTTAATTAACAATTCATTAATTATCTCTTAATTTGTACTTCATTCAAAATAAGGATTCAGGTTATTACATTCTCCCCTCCTTACATAGATTTCTTCCTCAAAATCAGAACTGAAGTACAATACAACTGAATAAAATACAACTCATGATTACAAAGATACAACTCAAAACAAATGTGGATACTCTGAGAACATATGACTCTCTAACTCCCAAGTTGCTTCTGTAGTACCTCAGCATTGCCATTGCACTAGACAAATGGAATGGTCTTGTTTCTGAGCTTTTTCTTTTTCCTACCCAGGAATAAAATATGCTTCATGACATAAGTCAAGTATTCTTCAAGTTGAAAATCTGTCGGACCAAGAACGTGCGATTCATCTGCTACATACCATCGTAGCAATGATACAAGAAAGAAATTATGAATGCTAGACAGATACGGCGGTAAAGCCAATCGATACGCCAACTTTCAAACATATTTCAAGATCTCGAAAGGTTCGATGAATCTTGGGGCTAATTTTCCTTTGAGTCCAAATCTCATCATCCTGCGGAATGGTGAAACTTTAAGGAAATTTTTTTCCCTGACTGAAACTGTAGAGGTCTACGCTTGGTATTCGCGTAACTCGATTGACAATTTTGTGCAATTTTAATTCTCTTCTTAATCAATTCCACTTGGTCAATCGCTTGTGCACTAATTCAGGTCCTTGAACTTTTCGTTCTCCTACTTCGTCCCAAAACAATGGAGTACGACAACGTCTACCATATAATGCTTCGAACAGAGCCATACCAATGTTGATGTGGTAGCTATTTTATATGCAAAATCTACAAGCGGCAGATGATCATGCCATGCTGGTCCAAAATCCAGAGCACAAGCACGCAACATGTCCTCGAGTGTGTGAATAGTCCTCTCAGATTGACCATCGGTCTCTGGATGATAGGCAGTACTCAGACTCAATGTGTTTCCCAACGCTTTTTGAAAACTTCCCCAGAATATTGAGGTAAAATGTGGGTCTTTGTCACTGACTATACTTGTTGGCACACCTTGATATTTAAGAATCTCTTGGATGTATAATCTTGCCATGCGATCAAAAATATATTCCCAACTATATGGTATGAAATGTGTTGACTTAGTCAGTCAGTCGGTCCACAACAACCCAAATGGCATCACAATTCTTAGAAGACAACGGCAAGTGGGTGACAAAATCCATCGTAACAGATAAAAACCAGATTAAAAATCTCCTGGTTCAAACCATTCAAAAAGTGAGAATATTTTGCTGCAGAATTCTCAGTAATGTGAGGAGCGTACGGCAACAGATCCCTAAAATGCTTTTGTTATCCTCGATGCTCGAATCTCCTTGCTTAATGGTCAACAGTTCCATCTCCTTTGCCTGACAAAGAGCTGGCGGAAAGCGATGATTGATGAAGGCCTGACGAAAATGTTCCTAATGAATCTGCTCATGCTGCTGAATTAGAATTGCAGAAACAGGTTTCCACCATTTCTGAGATTTTCCTTCGATCATGAAATCGGATACCTCCATCTTCTCATCCTCATCATAGTGCAGCACTTGAAAACATTGCTCCATGATATTGACCCAAGCTTCAGCAACATCAGCATTTTCATCTATAGTCATTGGTTGAGGTCCAATCTTCATGAAATCCATAATGTTAACGCGGTTCCTACGTCTCCTTTCATCATGATCTCGGTGACGCCTTCTGTCACGATCTCTACGACGATGTTCTCACCCAGCCTCATCGTTGTCATAACGGCCATGTCCCACACATTCGTGACTGCTTCCATCTCCTGACATCTGAAAAAAAAAACCAAAATCAACCTCTAAACCCTCAAAACAGAATTACTAATGTCCCAAAAATCTTTGCAGGCTCTGATACCACCAAATGCAGCGCCCTCACCCGAGCCACTACTAACAGACTAATAAACATACAACATTAAACTTAATAATAACCATTAAACAGCTGAAACCAAATACTTAATCATATTACAACACAAACAAAAACAGAACAATAACAGCAATCTTAAACATTAATACAACCATATCAAAAACATAATTTTGAACGAGAAAACGATAAACCATATAAAACCTCCATTGGATCACCACCGAAAACCCAACTGCTCTAGCCACTATCATGGCCGTCCGAATCGTCTAACCTAAGACCTGCTCCATGGAATGAGGTGTCCAAGATGAAAACAAGGACGTGAGCGACAATCGCCCAATACGAGAATGTACGAGTATACAAACTGATATGATGGATGGTAAATGCAATATGCTGGATATCAAGGATCAAGTCAAGAATCTCATGCTCAGTGTAGAGGCGCTTGAGTGTGTAGTATCTTATCTGTCCTAGGCATGTTTTGGCTCCCACACTCATCATCAAGACGTGGACCTAAAATGTCCAGGTCATCAGAGCCCGCAGGTCCCGTCGAACACTGTAGCTCTCGATGCCCAATCATCCACAATATAGAATAGGTTGAGCGGCCCCAACAAACGAGGTATATCTCAAAAGATATCAGGCTCAACATGATATGTCATACATAATATGCCAAAGCAGTAAAACATGTATCATGCATCATATAAGTGTGTATACTACGCTTGGATATCTCAGTCAGTACATCACGTACCTCACTAAAACAATCTGACAGAAAGCCCTGAACCTAGACTAGGGGTGTCAAAATCAGACACGACCCACCAACCCAACACGGTTCAACCCGAAAAAATCAGTTTTGGGTTTGGGGTTCTCGGGTTCGGGTCTGATCAGTTGGACCCAATAGCTGACCCGAAAAAAATGATCGGGTTGGATTGGGTTCGGTTGACCCGAAAATTTTAAATTTTTTTAAAAAAAATTAATTAATAAATATTGCTTACATTTTTATATATTGTATGTTTTAAAAAAAATTTATTGTATATTTATATCATAAATTTTCATAATTTAATATTTATTTTGAACATTTTTTTATTTTTTAAATAATTATTTATTTGATTTAGTAAATATACTTTATTTTTCTACAATTAGACTTTAAAATTTAAATCATATATATGAGGGAGATTTTGTTTTATGTGTTTAAATTAAAATATTATTGTTATTTTTTTTGAATTTTTTTTAAAAATTTCAAGATCGGGTTATACGGGTTGATTAGGTTGATCAGGTTCGGGTCGGCTCGGGTTCAAGTTGAGAAATTTTTGAATAGTACTATTGCTCAACCCAACCCAACCCACCCGAATTGACACCCCTAACCTAGACAATACCAACATAATGAAATCACTATCAAACCAGTTTCTGAATTACCAAACATGCTACAAAGTTCTCCCTAATGATCCTTAAATAACTATTTAAGGCTTTAGGATTATACCTGCGTCCGTCGTCAGTCCTCTGATGATGTCACGATCTCAGTTTGACCCCTCCTCGAGTCGACACTAGCTCCAAAACTTCTTGACACCAAATTGCCCTAGAAATTGGCTAGAAAACCTAAGGTGTATGGCTATAACTCTCTCTGAAGGATGAGGGGTATGAAACAAAAGAAATCAGCTTCCATTTATAGCCTGCATCCAGACTAGTTCACAAAATTCAAATCAATCTTATCTGCCACGTGTCAGAATCTCATTTGTCTACTTGGATTTCTCGGGAGAATGTAATCTCAGGTAGATAGGGTTGTCCATATTAAATTCGGTGGATCCCAACAGCTTGCTCCTGAATTATCAATTCCTTAATAATACTTAATTAACAACACTTTGACTATCTCTTAATTTGTACTTCATTCAAAATAAGGATTCGGGTAATTACATTGTTAAGGGCTTGGCCAGGGTCCTAGGATGGGTGACTAAGGGCTGGACATGGTAATTAAGGGCAGGAGTCGTGGGACGTGAGGGTAGTCTCAAGCTAGGGCTTGGTTCGAAGCACGTAGAATCTCCAACAAGGTCTTAGGCTTGTTTATGGGTCTTGATTGGCTTGAATTGGGTTTTATATGGTATAACTAGGTGTTATTAATCTATGATTCAAGTTTGGTAAATTTTAGTTAAGTTTCGAGTCAATACGAGTCAAAACCGGGATGTACATCTAAGTTTAAAATCGAATGGGGAAATTAGTCGAGAATCTTAAATTTACTTCTAAGAAATATTTATGAGTGTATTTTAAGGTCATATGTTATGTTTGGATGGATTTGGGTTGTCGTTTCAAGTTCTAAGAATAAATTGGAAAGTTAGAGTTCTAGGGGAAAAACGATCATTTTACACCTGAAAATGTTACGTCTTTCTAGTGCCCTGAATGCTGTAATATATGTTAAAATGTGTATTTTAAATGTTTATGAAATTTTATAATGAAACGTTAATGCTAAAAGACATGTTTCATGCTTGATTTAAAAGAAAAATGATTTATATGTACATAGATTTTTCTAAGTGATGGAGATATGAAAAGTTGAGGGAGGTGAATTGATTGTGACTAATACGATGATACGATGATATGTAAGCTAAGGCTCAGTTCATGGGAAAGAGTGTCGCTGATGCTCCACCGCCCGGTACCGTGGTAATACATAGATGGATCCATCGACCTACAGCTAATACGAAAGTCACAATTGAGGATCCGAATTCAATAAAAAGGGAAACATATACGTATATGATGAAAAGGAAATAGTATATGATGAAATAAAATATTTTTACGATTATGTTCATGAAAAGCTATTTTATTAAATGTATTTTCACTTTTGATTGTGAATGTATCTGTATTACTCGTTACCACTGTTAAGGTTTGCTGAGTCAATAGACTCACTAGGTCTGATCGAAGCAGGTGAACATGTTATTGATGTCAATGGAGGTCTTGATGCTTGATCTTGCTGGACTGAAGGTGCACACAACCCAATGAACATTGCTATTTTTCCGCAAATAAAACAAGTTTATGATTTATGATTACTTAAGGATATTTATGATCCATGATGCTTTTGATATGTTTTTGAGAGGATGTTAGAGTTAAATTTTTTTTTGAAATAATGTTAGTTTAGGTTGGTTGACGTTTACAAGTTTATGCTTGAAATTACTTTCTTTTGAATTTTCAAATAATACTTGGTCGGTTTATTTTTAAATGACAAAAAATTCATATGTATATATATATATATATATCTGTGGGTGTTCGGCCGAGAGATGGGAAAAAATAATTCTAGTACATTTTAAAGAAAACGAGTAGTGGACGTTTCAGTTGGTATCAGAGCAATGTTCCTGCAAAGAGTTGTGCCACCGCCAGTTTCGGATAGCTCAGTCGTCAAGCCTCAACCCTATAATTTTAATTGCTTTACATGATTTTTATTATGGTACCTGCATTTAAATATGGTTTATACGTTTACGTTACATGTTTAAAAGCTTTTTTATGTTAAATGGTATTCATGCGTAAAGTTGCTCAAAAAGGGATTAGAATATGCTGCATGATTAGAAACTTAAATTTAAATGCATGCTGGTTATGTTAGAAATTTGAAAAACTTTCAGACGTAATGTCTCGTAGACGCACAGCTAGTACTGATAGGCAAGCTGAGAACACCAAGGATCGTCAAGGGAATGCACCCCACCTCCTAATGGGGATGTTGCTACACATGCTCTAAAGTGCATGGCACGTTTCTTTGTGCAGCAATTTTATCATGCTCCGAGGCCATAGATCGTCGTTTATGATCAGTTGAGATGACGCTTCTCTTTGGTGAGAAGGAGCTGACATGGGGTCGATCTAGCCACTCTCACTTGGGTACAATTCAAGAACATTTTCTATGAGAAGTATTTTACTGCCGAAGTCCGAGGGCGCTTGAAGAGGGAAGTTATGACTCTCCGTCAGGAAGACACGACAGTGGCTGAGTTTGTTAGGAGATTTGATAGGAGTTGTTGCTTTGTATCCCTTATTGTTAGGGATGCTGCTGAGAAATTAAGGCAATTTATGGATGGCCTTCGACCTACCATACACCGTGATATGATGATGATGTGATCGACGGATTATGCAGCTTGCCACTGCTTGTGCATTCCGAGCTGAGCAAGCCCTGAAAGATATTGACTTTGAGATGAAGCGTAAGAAGCACCAGCACCAGCAGAGCTCTCAGCCAGTCCAGAGGCAATTTACTGGACATCCAAAAGCTCAAGGGCAACAAAAGCCCGAAGAACAATGGAAGAAGTCGGGGCAGCAAAAGCCACTATAGCCTGGAGCACCAAAACCTGAAGAAAGGCTGTAACATTCCAGAAATTTGAAGGTCGACGTGAACCACTTGCATGCAAGTTATCAAATTTCTTAGGTATTTTATTTAATTATTTTTAATGCATTTAATTCATGTTTGTAACATGAATATGTATTTTGTTGCATGGTTTACTAAAGTTTAATGCATAAGTGCTTCTAGTAGTTTTCACGCTCGAATGATGAACAGAAACTGGGGACAATTAAGGAAAAATGTTTTATTAAATAATTATTTTTAATTATTTAATATATGGTATTAATATGTGAGATTTTTTATGGTGGAATATTTTTACTCGTCTGGTCATTTTTTTAACAGATACGCAAAATTCAGCGAGTCAGGAGACTTTTTGATGGTTCAGGAAATATTTTCAAAAAGACACCTAAATGAAAAATTTTTTGGGAGTTTTATTGTGCTTGACGGATTTATTATATTACTTAATGGACCCAAAATCTTTTTAATCACTTTAATTTCTAATTAAGGGCCCATTAGCACTAAATTTATACCCTAAACACTACAGACTAAAACCCTAAACCTAGTGCTCTTATTCGGCCGCCACTCCCACTTTCTCCAGCAGCCTTTTTTCAGTTACACCAGTAGACATTTTGATTTTTCTCTCAAGTTTTCAAGAATAATCTTTCTTCGTCTCTACGGTGCTCGCCCTACGCTTAGATATCCAAGGTTTCGAGCGTTTTTTGCAAAGGCACACCCTAAAACATTTTATTATCATCATTCATGCTCCTATATGTTGGTTTGTACGTTTATGCATGGGAAATATTTTGATGGTATTGTTTTTGCATAGTTTGACAAGAATTATGCATGCACCTTGTCACGTAACTCACATTTTTTTTATTATGATGCAAGGGGCTGACACGGCTAAGGGTTAAGGGGGTGTACACGTTGAGAGTCATGGTGTCAAGGGGCTGGAGTCACGAGGTAGTCATGGTTTTGTGTAGGCCGATTGCTTTTTCCCTTGGTGGATGGTTCGGTTGTGGCTAGAACAGAAGAAACAAGAGAGCCGACGTTGCAATGGACGTTCCATGCCTTGGACCAAACCTTGGTGGGTCTGAGCCGTGGCCTAGGATGGCTTGAATTCTACTGGTCTTGGTCGTAGATCCAGTCGAGAGAGTTGTGTTGAGGGGAGTCTCAGTTGGGACTTATTCGGGTGGCTCCCGTGTGATTGCACTTAACAGCATAAATGGGGCTGAGGGCTAGGGTTATATCAGTCCAAGAGGGTCTAGAGGTGGGCTAGGAAGGGTTGGCTCGGGTCTGATCCTCATCGGTTTGTAGAGTTGAGAAATCGAGGCTAGGATAATACCATGGTTTCGTGGTAGGTGCGTAGAAAAATTCAAGCAACTTTCAGGCGTTTTTTGTAGGTCCTAAATGGACTGGAACAAGTGGTTTAGAGGTTGGTCATGTAGGTTCGAGTCATGGTTTAAGTTGGGAGAAGTTTGGTTAAGTTTCGGGTTGATTCGTGTAAAGCAGGGACCCCGGTACATGTTTTTAAAACGAATCATATAAGTTATGAAACATGCTCGATTTTATGTCTAATAAAAGATTATAAATATGTTTTGAGGTGTTTGGTTGGCTTTGGGTCGAAATTTTGAGGTCCAGGGGTAAAACGGTCAATTAGGGTTTATAGAGGCAAAATTGTCATTTTGCACCTTGGTCGATTTAGCTGTCCTGGCAGCGCCCTTATCACAAAAATTTCATGTTTTAAAAGTTTATGATTTCACGAACATGACTTTTTATGAAAATACGGAAAATACGCTGCATGCTTGATTTTAAGAAAATTTACCTGTATGCATGATTATTATAAGTGATGAATACGATAACATGTTTTTTTTTTGGAGTAAGGGAGTTGGTTGTGACAAATATGATGATACGAAAATACGATGACATGTAAGGATAAGGCTCAGTGGATGGGTAACAATGTCGCTGATGTCCCCACCACCGGGTATCGCGGTTATACGTCGATGGATCCATTGGCTAATACGATGATACGAAAGTCACAACTAATGAACAAAATTCAAATAAAGAAAATTGATCACGTATAAGTTGACATGATGCGATATGAACACTTTTATGTTACGTTTATGTTCATTCTTTTAACATCATGAAGTTTATTTTAAGTACAATACTTTTCACAGTTGCATGTTATGTATATGTAATTGTTATAACTGTAATGTACCGTATTTTGAACTACTTGAAATTTGCGAAAAAATAAACATTTTCTTAAATATAAAATAAACTTTCAAATTGTGATCATAAATAAACTGTTCATCTAAAAATAATTGCAATAAAGAGGTCGTGAATAAAGTTTGCTAAAAACACTTGTTTAAACATCATAACCCAAAACATGAAATCAGAGTAATAAAATTTGTCGTGCGTGAAATCTTAAAACATGGACGGTCCTCGGGTTTAGCCTCCCACTCAGTCCAAGCCATCTCACTAGTCCGCACCCCTCGTCTCCTCAAATTCATCCTCACCTGCATCGATCAAGTCTAGTGAGTCTAAAGACTCAGCTTGTATAAACTGGATATAGCAAGTACTACATAGTAAAACCACATGCAATCTTTAAAATATAGAGTACGTATTTGAAAGTTGAACATGCGTATAAAAGCTTGAACTTGCATACATATATAGGCGTGCCATAACTTGAACTTTTCTGAAACATGCTTGCAACATACATACTTGAACATACATGAACTTCATCATTTTGCATAGAGATATGTTTCAAAGCAAGTGACCAATACATAAAACGCCTAATCAGACTAAACCACTGTACTGGACTGACAGGGAAGATCCACTGCCACATAGATGAGATCCCTGTTCATGCTTTAACGGGTGGATTGATCCCTGGTCATGCTTTACCGCTTTCCAATCCTGATCTAAACTCGGTCATGCTTTACCGGGGTGGATTGGTCCCTAGTCATGATTTACCGCTTTCCAATCCCATACATAATTTGATCACAAGACAATTAGCATACCTCAAAAACTTTAAAATATTTTCTTTTGCACGTCGAACATACTTACTTGCTTGGCGTTGAGGGAGTCGTTGGATCTCGCTTGGGCCCACTGCTGCACATACTAACACACTGCAAGCACTTAACTTTCATAGCTTAGAGGTAGGTAATCGCGCTCTCCACCGAAGTACATAAATAGCTTATGACATTCTAGATCACTCGGTCCTTGACCTCGTTAAATCATCGTACTAACCCATAACATCGAACCCCGAAAAATCTCTATAAGCGATGTGTGAACATTTCCCAACAATCAAAGACATGAACTCACTATTGAACTCGAAAAGAAGTGGAAACCAACCCTTCTTACAGCTGGGCCCGCGCTCGGGCGGTAACATATTACCGCTCGAGCGCTAGGTCTACTGGAAGCCTACCCTCGGACAGAAGGAGTAGCGCTCTTGCGGTAAAACATTACCGCTCGGGCGCCGAGTCTTCTGGACTCCGCGACTTAGAAGCTTATTCTCTCCAAATTCGATTACAGAGACAGTGAACAACGCCTCGAGACCCATCCTAGGACACTATGGCACTGACTCGACTCCACAAAATGTCCCAAACATCTCCAAAACAACGCATCATAAGCGACGCAACAAATCCATGAACACGACACTTGGCGCTAAAACCAATCCTACGACTTCTAATTCGACCAAGTGCCTAATGACACGAAACGAAACACCAAAAATCATCCCAACATCATTCTCGATATACCAAAACACAAGCAGCAATCACCCGTCGATCCCCAACAAAGCCTGCAACAATAAAACTTCAAGAACACATCAAAAACATATTTTCAGAAAATCGCAGTTTGAGCAGTCCCACAAAAACAATCATAACTCACTAATTTCTTATCCAAATATTTTGAATTTACTGTCAAATCAAAGGTATCGAGTAGTTCTATGTTTTATATGTTTAAAGTTTTACAAAAACATTGACCGAAAAGTCGCAGTATTTAAAATGACAGCAAACTTTGGGTTTTGAGATCCAAAAACGTTTCAAAATCGATCCAACCATTTTTGCTCAAACTTTTGCATAAAATTCACATGTTTTTCATACAATCAACATCAACATTAATAACATGATAAGATCGATGCAAAAACGAAAGAATATACATGCTTTTTGATGATTTGAAATACCGAAACGACGATACCGAAGCGGGAAAGATGCGAGAGACGATCCGGAACGACCGTGGAACGATTTTCTTGCAACAAAACCCACGAAAAACTTGCTGGAAAACGAAGGGAGAGGGGCAGTTGCTCTTTCTTTTAGAACCCTAGGTTTTGCTCTCAAAAAAATAAACAAAACTATTGGCATAGGTGTGTGTGTAGGCGTGTATTAGTGTGTGTAAAAGTTTGTGTGTGCGTGTGTTTAGTTCAATTAGGGGAGTAAATATTGCTTAATTAATAATTAACAACTAATTAAAATACTAACATTCCTCTAACTTTTAATAACATCTCTTGATTTAAAATAAAATGTACAAGTGACAAACCTTTAAAACTTTAACATCATAAAATCACCTAATAATTAAATTAGGTTTTTAAAATGCTAAAAATTAATTAAACCTTTTAAAATGCCTCAAACCCAACCTAAAATAAAATACCACTGTTTAAAATCGCCAAAATCGTCGCCGATCTCTTTTCCTCGGTCCCGCATTGAATAATCGCCTGCAACATGAAACTCAAGAAAATATTTTAACGTACATCACATAAACATAACTTATTTTAAATAATGCAAATTTCACAAATTATGCATCACTAAAATCATTTTAAACTTAAATAAATAATTTAACAATTAAATAAATGCATGGGATTTACGTGTACTGATTTTGGGCTCTACAGATCCTCCCCCACTTATATAAATTTCGTCTTCGAAATTAAATCTTACCAAACAACTCCGGGTAGCGGCTTATCATATCTGCTTCGGTCTCCCAAGTGGCCTCCTCCACTGATTGATTTAGCCACTAGAATTTGACCAACTTGGTTACTTTGTTCCGAAGTCTCCGTTCTTGTCTGTCAAGGATTTGAATATGTCTTTCCTCATACGACAGATCTGGAGCAAGCTGCAACGGATTATAGCTCAAAACATGCGAGG
Organism: Primulina tabacum; assembly: GCF_025594145.1. Taxonomy (NCBI): domain Eukaryota; kingdom Viridiplantae; phylum Streptophyta; class Magnoliopsida; order Lamiales; family Gesneriaceae; genus Primulina; species Primulina tabacum. The sequence continues at coordinate 19,882,608 of NC_134562.1, read as the reverse complement.
GATTTGCAAGGTACTTCCTTAACATCGAGACGTGGAACACATTGTGTACTCCGGATAAATTTGGCGGTAAGGCTACACGATAAGCTAGTGTCCCAACTCTGTCAAGAATCTCAAACGGTCCAATAAACCTCGGACTAGACTTGCCTCTCTTCCCAAATCTCATAACACCATTCATGGGTGCTATCTTTACAAAAACCTGATCACCTATGGGAAACTATAGATCCCTCCTCCTCTTGTCGGCATAGCTCTTTTGACGACTCTGGGCGGTCCTCATCCTGTCTCGGATCTTGACCACCACGTCTGCAGTCTGCTGAACAATCTCTGGCCCAAGTTCTGATCTCTCACCGAATTCATCCCAATGAATGGTGATATGCACTTCCTCCCATACAATGCCTCGTAGGGAGCCATACCAATAGATGATTGGAAACTGTTGTTGTAGTAAACTCAACTAGAGGTAGCTTAGATTCCCAAGTCCCATGGAAATCGATTATACAGGCTCGCAATAAATCCTCCAGAATTTGAATTACTCGCTCAGACTGGCCATCCGTCTGAGGGTGGAAAGCTGTACTGAATAGCAACTTCGTCCCCATGGCTGCATGAAACTATTCCAAAAGGACGATGTAAATCTCGGGTCCCTGTCGGACACAACGGAAACTGGTATCCCGTACAATCGAACTATCTCCCTGATATAGAGCTCCGCATACTGCGTCATGGAGAAAGTCGTCTTCAATGGTAAGAAGTGTGCCGACTTAGTGAGTCTATCCACTATAACCCAAATGGCATTGAATCTTCTGACTGATCTCAGTAACCAACAACGAAGTCCATGATGATATTCTCCCACTTCCACTCGGGGATAAGGAGTGGCTTAAGCATCCCTGCGAGCCTCTGATGCTCTGCTTTCACCTGCTGACAAGTGACGCATTCAGACACAAATCGACGGATGTCCCGCTTCATACCTAGCCACCAATAAAGAATCTACAAATCCTTGTACATCTTGGTACCTTCGAGATGGATGGAATATGGAGATGCATGTGCCTTTGACAGAATATCCTCTATGATCGAATCAACACTAGGCACCCACATTCTACCTCTGTATCTCACAATACCATCAGACACTGTGTAGAGTACACTGCCCTTGGCCTTATCATTCAGTCTCCATTTCTGTAACTGAGCATCTGAAGACTGACCTGCACGGATACGGTCTAGCAAAGAAGACTGGACTATCAGATTAGACAGCTTAGGAGTTCTGCTCTTAGGATAAACCAGTGTTTTTATAACCGGACCGTTAATCGAACCGGTCAAGCCTTAAAAAATGGTTCAACCGGTTCAACCGAACGGTCGAACCGGATCAATAAAATTAATATTTTATTTATTTTATATAATAAATAAAATAGTAAAATATTGATTATTTATGTTTTTATAGTTTTTATTTAATTTTTAAGATGAAAATTACAACAAATATCCAAATAAACACCACTTTTCAAATTCAAAAATCCAAATTACACCTAACATGTAACCAAATAGTGATGACCAAGTTTAAGTGCCCAAAAAAACATCAAGTTTAATTATACAAAAAAGTAGCAAATATCAAGTTTCTTATACAAAAAAGTATCAAACATCCAGTTTCAACTTTCAAGTTGCATCCTTTGATGCCCACACCACATCCAATTCTTGAAGTGTTCTTTTGTAGTCATTATCATCTTCATCCCCACCATCCAAAAGTTCTTCCAAGTCCAAAGAAGGTGTTTCTTGCATTTCACCAACACCTTTATCTAAATCTTTTTAAAAAAATTAAAATAATACATGTTTAGCAAACAGAAAGCAAAAATTTGTTAAAAAAAATTATTATTAAGACATAAACCAAGAAATAATTATTTTTTCAAACTATTTAACAAAAATAAAGGAAAGAAAATTTACTTTCTTCTTCTTGAATATTTATTGGAAGAGCTTCCTCACTATAAAGCATCTCATCCAACTCATCTATGTCTAAAATAGGTGAAGAATTTTCTTCTTCTTCTTCCATAACCCAAAAGTCAGTTTTATCAATGCTCTCATAATCAATAGGATCTTAACAATTCATTTGGTTATCAAGCCTACAACAACAACAATAAACAAAACAATAATTCTAAATTTCAAGAATTCAAATTGAAAGAGTAAGTAAAAAAACCCTCACCTTTCTTTTAAACGCAAGTTGTAATGGACATACACAAGATCATTTAATCTTTGATGCTCCAATCTATTCCTTTTCTTTGTATGTATTCTTTCAAACACGCTCCAATTTCTTTCGCATCCCGAAGAAGAAGAAGTTTGGCTCAAAATCTTAATAACCAAATTTTGTATGTTTGGAGCACTACATCCAAAAACTCTCCACCATTCATCTACAAGAAAATTTAAACTTTTAAACAATGAGTACAAAATATAAGAATTACCACAACAATAATATTTAAAATAATAATGCATACCTGGTTGCATACTCTTTGATGAATCAATAGCAAGTTGTCGAGCAAAACTTCTTAATCTATCTTGATAAATTGCTACTTCATCAATGCACTTTCTTTGAACAGATCTATCACTAATCAAGGTAGTGACCATCTCAACAAAACCATCCCCATTATCTCCTTTTTAGTGCACATATTAAACTTGTCATATGCAAAAGCAGGGTTCAGGAGATATGCTGCTGCATGAATATCTCAGTCGAAGTTGTTTGTCCCATCTTGTCTTGACAATACTTGTAAAAGGCTTGTAAAATTTCTTTTTATTCTTGAAGATATTTTTTATTGCTTTCTTTGCCCTATACATTCCGTCATAGACATAACCAACTGAAGGCCTTCGATCAGTATCCATTATACGCAACATACGTATTAGAGGAGCAGCAACACCAACTACAACTGTGCAATCACTCCAAAATTTTGTATCAAGAACAACCGCCAGAACAACACTTGTTTTTTTGTCTTTGAAGTATCGAGAATCCTTAAATGTCTTGCTAGTAAAAAAAGCTTGCAAATCATATTGATGTTCAAGGATACTCTTCAATGCAATGAATGTAGTAGCAAAACGAGTTGGCCCTGGACGTACAATCTCTGTCCATCCTTCTCTCTTCCTCAACCATGCCAACAGAAATGCATGATTGTAAACGAATTTTGTTACCAAAGAAGCCTTTTTTATAAGATTACTAAAAGCTCCATTTTACCAATATCACCAAGAATCAAATTCAGACAATGTGCAGCGCAAGGCGACCATTTGATAGAGGGATACATATCATGAAGCAAAACACCGACTGCTTTATAGTTGGCCCCATTATCAGTTACCAAATGAACGATATTATTTGATCCAACCCATTCCACTAACTCAACAAATAGATTACAAAGTGTGGTTGCATTTTTCACAATATCAGAAGCATCAACAGATCTCACAAATGATGTTCCCCTCTTGCAATACACTAGAAAGTTTATAAGTTGCCTATTTGACCGATCTTGCCAACCATCAGCCATTATAGTGCAACCTCTTTCTTCCCAAACACTTCGATAACCATCAACTACTAATTGAACTTCCTTTTTCATGCTTCCTAATAAGTTTGTTCGCAACTGATTATATTTCGGTGCTTTATAACCGGGACCAACAGCAGCAATAGCATCCACCATTTGTTGAAAATAAACAGAATTCACAGCATTGATGGGAATACAAGTATCAAAAAAAACCTAGCAATGCTCATATCAACATTAAGTAAAGCTTCTTTACTTACGAGCACACTTTTGATAGAACGTTGTGCACCGACAGTAGTTCTTGGTGCAAAAAAGTTAGGCATCTTCTCATCTCTCTTTCTCTTTCCTTTTTGAGAAGCCGCACCAAAAGAAAATTTATCTTTCCCCCTTGTTTGAGTATGTGGTGGATGCATTTCTTCTTCAAGATTTGTCATATGAGGACCATCAATATTATCATCTTCAAATGATATCGGAGCTATGCTTTTTTCTTCAAATGCCTTTAAAGATTGTTCCATTTGATATCTTACATCATATGGAACTTTTTTGCATGATGCAATATCTCCTTTTCTACCTGCTAAGTGTTTTTTCATCCTATTGATCCCTCCACCCCTCCACACATTATTGCAATGCAAACAAGTCCAACTTCTTTTCCCATCATTACCCACATCCTCTTTAAAATGAGCCCATGCTGGATCAATTTTGCTTCTAAACGAGGAAACAGAATTAGATGTGGAACTAGATTTTTGCCCGCCACTTGATGAATCCATCTACATTTTAAAAAATAATGAACTTTAATGCACATTTGATGAAGTATAGTAAAAGAGGAAAAATAAACAATAAATTATGAACATATGAGTAATTCAATATAATAATTGAGAGATACATCACAAAAGGAATATAAATTTGATATATTAGTTAATGATTGCTACTAACAGATCATTTTTTCTTAAAATTTAAATTGTTAAAATTTAGAAATGTTAAATATTTATAGCTACTCTCGTAGGCTTGATTTCTTGCAAAAGAAACTTTAGTTGTGATTGGGTTTGGGTAATATAGATACAAGATAATTAATTTTGAACTTTGAACAATAATAAAATTATAATGACTAAGTTGGTATCTGTGACAAAGACTTGGCTAGTTTCAAGAAAACAAAGAAGCCACGATCCATCATTGTGGAATTGCAAAGTGTTGCTATGTAGAACACAACTCAACTACATGAAAACATGAGTACAAAATTATTTTTAAAAAATGGAATCCAACAGCTATTGTACAGTGCACTCGATGGAAAATTGGGAAAAAAAGATCAAAGAAATGGAAGAGCACGTCTCAGGATTGAAAAGCTTCTGTACCAAAAACAATTTCTACGCTTTACAGTTTACACTATGAAAAGAATCACTAATCATCAACAAAATGGAAGGGATTGATTAATTTTGCAAGATAAACAATATACCAAAAAAAGTCTAAACTAACATTACTCATTACTTTGAGATTCCTCCTTTCCAATCAAGCTAGTAATAAGCAGGCGTGGTGTGGAGATCTCTCCAAATCTTGTGTCGATTTTTAATTCTAACCAGTCAACGAGAATGAGGATAATTAAATTATTAAAATATCTGGGCAATTTTTTTTATAATTTCACAGACCCGTGCGGTTCCTAAAGACCGGCCGGTTTCCAGTTTTTTTGGTTTAACCGGGTTTTAAACGGTTTTTTCCGGTTAAACCTGTTTTCTTGGTTTTTACTTATCTCTGGACCGGTCTGGAGGCCGGTTCGCGGTTGAACCGGTCCGACCGGCCGGTCCGGTCGGTTTGGAGAACATTGGGATAAACCTCTAACCCAAATCTCTGAATATCTGACTGAAGAGATCTCTGTGCTGACATCTGTGCTACAACTGCAACTTTACGGCTCATGGCATCTGCCACAACATTAGCTTTCCCCAGAAGGTAGCTAATTTCACAATCGTAGTCTTTTACCAACTCCAACCACCGTATTTGTCTCATATTCAACTCTTTCTGCGTGAAGAAATACTTGAGACTCTTGTGATCAATGAATATCTGGCATTTCTCGTCGTACAGATAGTGTCTCCATATCTTCAACGCAAAGACCACTGCAGCTGACTCAAGATCATGAGTCGGGTAGTTCTTCTCATGCACCTTCAACTGTCTGGAGGCATAAGCTATGACCCGACCTTGCTGCATCAACACTGCGCCTAACCCGAGTTTAGATGCATCGGTGTGTAACACAAAATTACCTTGCCCTGCCGGCATGGCTAAAATTGGTGCTGAAATCAGAGCTTGCTTCAAAGTGACAAAGCTCTTCTGACATTCATCACTCCATACAAATTTAGCATTCTTCTTAGTCAATGAAGTGAGTGGCACTGCTATAAAAGAAAACCCTTGAATGAATTTCCTGTAGTAGCCTGCTAGGCCTAGGAAACTTCGGATCTCTGACGCATTCTTCGGCTAAAGTCATTCTTTAACCGCTGCTACCTTAGATGGATCCACTTCGATACAGCTGCTAGATATTATATGACCCAAAAACGCACTTGCTGAATTTTGCAAACAACTTGTGTCTCTGCAAAATTTGCAACACTGTACCCAAATGCTGAACGTGCTCATCATGGCTCTTCGAGTAGATAAGAATGTCGTCAATGAACACTATGACGAACTGATCTAGGTATGGCTAGAATACTCGGTTCATCAAGTCCATAAAATCACTAAAAAGTCGTAATGCCCATATTTGGTTCTGAAGGCTGTCTTATGAACATCTGCATCTTTCACCTTCAGCTGGTGATACCCTGATCGAAGATATATCTTAGAGAACACTGTAGCTCCCTGCAACTGATCGAACAAGTCCTCGATCCTTGGAAGTGGGTATTTATTCTTGATCGTTACCTTGTTCAATTCTCGGTAATAGATACACAGCCTCATGCTCCCGTCTCTCTTCTTCACAAAGAGCATTGGTGCGCCCCATGGTGAGAAATTAGGACGGATGAATTCTTTATCTAGGAGCTCTTGAATCTGCTGCTTGAGCTCTAACATCTCAGCTGGAGCTAGATAGTACGGTGCCTTAGAGATTGGCACGGTGCCTGGCACAAGGTCAATTGAAAACTCCACCTCTCTCTCTGGTTGAAGCCCTGTGACGTCATCCGGAAACACGTCAGGAAAATCTCTGACTACTGGTACATCAGCTATTGACGGAGTGGGTACGTCAGGTGCAGACATAGTGCTGGCCAAGAAAGCCTGACAACCCTTGTGCATAAGTCTCCGCGCCTGCATGCATGAGATCATGCGAGGGAAAACTGCTCCATTTCGCTGGCTCAAAGAGAAACTATTCCATGCCCAAAGGTCTCACTAACACTGACCTTTTCTGGAAATCAATGAGAACTCTGTTTTTGTCAGCCAGTCCATTCCCAAAATGATATCAAATTCTGGCATCGGCAACACGATTAGATCGGCATATACTAAGTGACCTTGCAGTTCAAGATCGATGTCCCTGACCACACTAGTAGCTGAAAAATCTTCCCCTTATGGGATTGTCACTGAATAGCTCACGTCCATTCCAATAGACTTGACGTCTAGATGATTGACGAATGTCTCCGAAATAAAAGAGTGGGTAGCCCCTGAATCTATCAAGGCCTTCGTGGCGACTCTTTTTATGAAAATATTTCCTGAGAGACGATAGCACCACATAGAACTTATATCCCAAAAATTCTAATCTTAACCTCAAGCTCAGTAGAAAATCTCTACACAAGTCACCAAAATACTACTAGCACACTAATAATCCCAAATAAAATTTTTAAACATGCATGGCGAAATAATACGGTGCTTAACTAAATGAGTTTACCGGTCAGTAATGTCGTGTCTGGGTTCGCCTCCTGAGCATGCATGGCGAATTCCCTTCCATGGGTCGGCTGGTTCCATTGTGGGCACTCCTTTAACATGTGATCGCTGGCTACGCACTTAAAGCACTTTCCCGATCCATATAAACACTGTCCTGGATGCTGGCGGTTGCACTTCGGGCACACCGAGTATTCACCCGGTCTCTGAGGAGCCTTCTGTTGCGGAACCGGACCCTTGCCTTTCGGCGGTCCTTGAATTGGCTTCTTCCCTGGCTGCCCCTGGAATGGCCTCTTAAACTGAGGTCGCTGCTGATGTTGTTGCTACGCTGCTTGATAGGGCCTCTTGCCCTGCCAGTCGATCTCAATGTCCATTTGGTCCTGCTCTGCCGCCAAAGCTCTAGATACGGCAACGACATAAGTAGTCAAACCAGCAGCCCTCACATCACGGCGCAAGATCGGCTGCAAACCATCCATGAAATGCCTCAGCTTCCCTTGGGCATCATTAGCTATCAGGGGCACAAAGTGACACCCCCTTTCGAACTTCCTGACAAAGTCTGCCATGCTGCTATCTCCCTGTCGCAGCATAATGAATTCCCTGGTCAATCTGGATTATACTTCCTCAGTGAAGTACTTGGAGTAGAATACCTCGTTGAAACCGTTCCAAGTCAAAGTCTTCAAATTAACCGACATAGACGCACTGTCCCACCACAGTCTGGCGTCATGTGGCACATCTGACCCTATCCGCATCTTGCAGCTCCATAAATGCAAAAATCACTTCGATGGATTTAATCCATCCCTCGGCTATCATCGGGTCAGTGGTCCCCGAAAACTCCTTTAGGTTCATCCTCCTGAACCTCTCATACACTGCCTCTGGTCTGGGTCTCGCCCCTATGTCCACTACATCCTGGTTCCCCGCAAACTCTGCAAAGAACTGAGTCATACTTGCAAGCATCTATGCCTACGTATCTGGCGGTGGACTAGGAGGAGCGTCTCTCCCGTCCTCTCGAGCCTCTCTGTCCTCATCCCTTGCTTCACGGTTAATCATGAGTCTAGGAGGCATGCTGTTCCAACCATTTACCCAACACGTAAACCCAATGTGCATGAATATAATATCAATAGCATAAGATGCACGTAATTTGAACTTGAAACATGGACATGCTGAAATCATGACTTAATGCTTAATACATGGAATAATTCAAAATCTTAAAACTTACAGACTTGAGGTGTGGCTTCGTGAGCTTCTCGCAAATGGCAGTAGGCATAACCCTTTACAAGAACACCGCTCTGATATTAACTGTAACGTACCGTATTTTGAACTACTTGAAATTTGTGGAAAAATAAAAATTTTCTTAAATATAAAATAAACTTTCAAATTGTGATCATAAATAAACTGTTCATCTAAAAATAATTGCAATAAAGAGGTCCTGAATAAAGTTTGCTAAAAACACTTGTTTAAACATCGTAACCCAAAACATGAAATTAGAGTAATAAAATTTGTCGTGCGTGAAATCTTAAAACATGGGCGGTCCTCGGGTTTAGCCTCCCACTCAGTCCAAGCCAGCTCACTGGTCCGCACCCCTCATCTCCTCAAAGTCATCCACACCTGCATCGATCAAGTCTAGTGAGTCTAAAGACTCAGCATGTATAAACTGGATATAGCAGTACTACATAGTAAAACCACATGCAATCTTTAAAATATAGAGTACGTACATGCGTATAAAAGCTTTAACTTGCATACATAATAGGCGTGCCATAACGTGAACTTTTCTGAAACATGATTGCAACATACATACTTGAACATACATGAACTTCATCATTTTGCATAGAGATATGTTTCAAAGCAAGTGACCCATACATAAAACGCCTAATCAGACTAAACCACAGTACTGGGCTGACAAGGAAGATTCACTGCCACATACATGAGATCTCCGTTCGTGCTTTAACAGGTGGATTGGTCCCTGGTCATGCTTTACCGCTTTCCAATCCTGATCTAAACCCGGTCATGCTTTACCGGGGTGGATTGGTCCTTGGTCATGATTTACCGCTTTCCAATCCCATACATAATTTGGTCACAAGACAATTAGCATACCTCAAAAACTTTAAAATATTTTCTTTTGCATGTCGAACATACTTACTTGCTTGGCGTTGAAGGATTCGTTGGATCTCGTTTGGGGTTACTGCTGCACATACTAACACACTGCAAGCACTTAACTTTCATAGCTTAAAGGTAGGTAATCGCGCTCACCACCGAAGTACATACATAGCTTATGACATTCTATATCACTCGGCACTTGACCTCGTTAAATCATCGTTCTAACCCATGACATCGAAGCCCGAAAAATCTTTATAAGCGATGTGTGAACATTTCCCAACAATAAAAGACATGAACTCACTATTGAACTTGAAAAAAAGTGGAAACCAACCCTTCTTACAGCTGGGGCAGCGATTGGGAGGTAACATATTACCACTCGAGCGCCAGGTCTACTGGAAGCCTACCCTCGGACAGAAGGAGTGGCGCTCGGACGCCGAGTTTTCTGGACTCCGCGACTTAGAAGCTTATTCTCTCCAAATTCGATTACACAGAAAATGAACAACTCCTCGAAACCCATCCTAGGACACTATGACACTTATTCGACTCCACAAAACGTCCCATATGTCTCCAAAACGACGCATCATAAGCGACGCAACAAATCCGTGAACATGACACTTTGCGCTAAAACCAATCCTACGACTTCTAATTCGACCAAGTGCCTAATGACACGAAACGAAACACCAAAAATCATCCCAACATCCTTCTTGATATACCTAAACGCATCAGCGATCACCCGTCGATCCTCAACGAAGCCTGCAACAATAAAACTTCAAAACACATCAAGAACATATTTTCAGAAAATTGCAGTTTGAGCAGTCCCACGAAAACGATCATAACTCCCTCATTTCTTATCCAAATATTTTGAATTTACTGTCAAATCAAAGTATCGAGCAGTTCTACGTTTTATATGTTGAAAGTTTTACCAAAACATTGACCAAAAAGTTACAGTATTTAAAATGACAGCAAACTTTGGGTTTTGAGATCCAAAAACGTTTCAAAATCGATCCAACCATTTTTGCTCAAAGTTTTGCATAACATTCACATGTTTTTCATACAATCAACATCAACATTAATAATATGACAAGATCGATGCAAAAACGAAAGAATATACAGGCCTTTTGATGATTTGAAATACCGAAACGACGATACCGAAGCAGGAAGGATGCGAGAGACGATCCGGAACGACCGTGGAACAATTTTCTTGCAACAAAACCCACGAAAAACTTGCTGGAAAACGAATGGAGAGGGGCAGTTGCTCTTTCTTTTAGAACCCTAGGTTTTGCTCTCAAAAAAATAAAACAAAACTAATGGCATAGGTATGTGTGTGTAGGCGTGTATTAGTGTGTGTAAAAGTTTGTGTATGCATGTGTTTAGTTAAATTAGGGGAGTAAATATTGCTTAATTAATAATTAACAACTAATTAAAATACTAACCTTCCTCTAACTTTTAATAACATCTCTTGATTTAAAATAAAATGTACAAGTGACAAACCTTTAAAACTTTAACGTCATAAAATCAGCTAATAATTAAATTAGGCTTTTAAAATGCTAAAAATTAATTAAATCTTTTAAAATGCCCCAAACCAAACCTAAAATAAAATACCACGTTATAAAATCGCAAAAATCATCGTGGGTCTCTTTTCCTCGATCCTGCATCGAATAATCGCCTGCAACATGAAACTCAAGAAAATATTTTAACGTGCATCACATAAACATAACTTATTTGAAATAATGCAAATTTCACAAATTATGCATCACTAAAATCATTTTAAACTTAAATAATAATTTAACAATTAAATAAATGCATGGGATTTACGTGTATTGATTTTGGGCTCTAAAATAACGATTTTGGTGTGGTGAGTCTTTAGACTCACTAGGCATGAATGATGCAGGTGAGCATATTGATTAGGAGATTAGAGGCGACGAAGACTGAGTAGGCAGGGCTGGATGTGCGCATGCTAACCTGGGGACAATACTTTTCCGCACATCATGTTTATGAGATAAAAGAGATCATGGACATTTTCTTACATTTTATTAATTATATATTTATGGTTTGATAAGACTTGCAAGTTGTTTATTTGAGTTCTTTTAAGTTGATATACTTTTACTCAGTAGTTGAATACCTGTTATTTTTAAATCATATGATGGAAGGTAGATATTGCATGCATTCCTATAGAAATATATTTTTGAGATAAATGTGTATTCCGAGGTTTTGATTTTTTTTAAAAAAAATATATCATTATGTTAAGTAGTAAACGTTTTAGTTGGTATTAGAGAAAAGGTCCTGTATAGGGTTGTGCCACCGCCAGCTTCAGCAGCTCAGTTTTTAAGCCTCAAGTCTGTATGTTTAAATGTTTTAAATGTTTTTAAATGTTTTAATGCTATCACATGAATATTTACATTTTTATCTTTCTATATGCATGTTACGACATGAAATAAGAAATTATATGATTTTCATGCATGATGGCTTTGTGGTGGAATTGGACATGATTAAGAATTTGGCTAATGGGCGTAAGGAAAGGTTGAAAATGATTTGACTATATTGCTTTTTGGCTAGTAGTACCGATGTTCTACTTTTTGGGTCATAAGTTAGTCATGAAGATTATGAATGCTTTTGCGTGATGTAGATTTTATAAGAAAATACTGATGATTCGTGGTTGCTAGTTGAGTTAATTTTTAAGAATTTCATATAAGGAATAATGATTCGAAGAATATGACGATCTTTAGAAGTATAAACATGTATAATTTGTGATTTAGGTATTGATGGAAATGTAAGATTTGTTTTGGGAATTTATTTTTGGGTTTAATAAGCTTGGTTAGTTCTCAAAATTCTAGTAATATCGTGATATTTGGAAGTTTGTATATATGGTATACTCATGAACATTTAGATGTTATGCTTTATAAGGAATGAAGGCACTTAAGGAATTTTTGAAAGTCGATCATTAAGAAACTTGGGATTAAGCGAATATGTGTATTTGAAATATGTTACCTAAGATTATTTGGGTATGTTTGAATTTCAAGTTTATTATATAGGTGTTTATATGAAAATTTTGGATGAAATAAAACAAAAAAGAATTAGTTGTGTTCAACATAGGTTACCAATGAACGAATATTAAGATTTTTATTAGTAAGAAATCTAAAATCTTGATATGTGGATTCTAGAATTCTACGGATTTTAAGTGAAGTTGAATTATTAGAGTTAGTCCAACGCTAACATGGGATAATTTATTGATTTTTATACGCTAGTGTTAATTAAACATTAAGGATACGTCAGAATGCGACATTCGTTCCAATTAGTAAAGTCCAAGTGTCTTAGGCCTCAATTCTATTGTAATTGGGAAGAAAATAGTTTAAGAATGTTATTAATGCTAGAAGGGTTTTATTATATAGGTAGAAAATCGATATTGTATATTTGGGTTTTATGGATTAACGTTACTTGAAATTTAGGATTTGCAACAATTCTATATTTTTTATGTACTTGTAAATAGTTAAATTACGTTAGTTTGATGCCGTAAGATAAATATTTGATTCGAGGATCTTATGCTTATATTATTATGGGGTTGAGATAAGATTTAATTATTAAGTGTATTACCGAGGATAGAAGTCGATTAGTAACTTTTGGTGTTAAGATCCCTTAAGTTGAACTACATAAATGTTAATATTTTGATTGAAAGCCGTAACATACCTTGAGTTTAATAAATCTAGGAAAGGATTCTTTTGGGATTATAATATTGAAATTTAATAGGTGGATTAACATCTTGGGTATAGTATAAGAAAGTAAGGTGCGATAAGTTTGGACCTCCATTTCTAGTATTAGAAATTGCGAGAAAAGTCAAATTCGAGAACATAGTAAAATAGAACTAAACCACTATAAGTCGTTTTAAGTGGAGATTCGTAAACAAGGATGTTGAAGGCAAATTTAATTTAGATTGAGGAGACATAAGGACACCTTAACACTTATTTTATCTGAGTGACACAGCGGAAGCGTGAATTATTGGGATACTAAAATTAAGAGTCTGAACTTTTTGATTATCGATGATAAGCAGATTTCGGGGAGGAAATTCAATTTAAGGGGGATAGATTGTAACGTTCCAAAATTTGAAGGTCCACGTGAATCACAAGCATGCAAGTTGTTAAATTTCTTAGGTATTTTAATTAATTATTTTTAATGCATTTAATGCATGTCTGTGACATAAATATATATTTTATTGCATGGTTTATTAGAGTTTTATGCATAAGAGCTTTTAGTAGTTTCCGCGCTCAAACGAGGAACGAAGACCGGGGACAATTAAGGAAATTTATTTTTATTAAATAATTGTTTTTAATTATTTAATATATGGTGTTAATAAATGAGATTTTTAAAAATGGGTCTTGGTGGATTATATATACTCGCCCGATCAGAATTTTAACCTGATATGCAAAATTTAGTGAGTCGGGACACTTTTTGAGGGTTCGGGTAATATTTTCAAAAACGTACCAAAATGAAATAATTTTCGGGAGTGTTATTGGGCTTGATGGGTTTATTATATCTCTTAATGGGCCCAAAATCCTTTTAATCACTTTAGTTTCTAATTAGGGGCCAATTAGCACTCCATTTATACCCTAAACACTACAAATTAAAACCCTAAACCTAGTGCTCCCATTCCGCCGCCCCTTCCACTTTCTCCAGCAGCCTTTTTTGAGTTACACCAACAGCCATTTTGAGTTTTCTCTCAATTTTTCAAGAAAAATCCTTCCTCGTCTCTCCGGTGCTCGCCCTACGCATAGATATCCAAGGTTTCGAGCATTTTTCACAAAGGCACGCCCTAAAACGTTTTCTTATCATCATTCACACTAATATATGTTGGTTTATATGTTTATGCATGGGAAATATTTTTATTTATGTTGTGGTATTTTTTTCATAGTTTGACAAGAATTATGCCTACACCTTTTCACGTAACTCATGTTTTTTTGATTATGATGCAAGGGGCTGACACAGCTAAGGGTTAAGCGGCTGTACACGTTTGGAGTCATGGTGTCAAGGGGCTGGAGTCGTGAGGTAGTCGTGGTTTTGTGTGGGCCGATCGCTTTTTCCCTTTGTGGATGGTTCGATTGGGGTTGGAATGGAAGAAACGAGAGAGCTAGCGGTGCAAGGGGCGTTCCAAGCCTTGAACCAGACCCTGGTGGGTCTGAGCCATGGCCTAGGATTGCTTGAACCCTGCTGGTCTTGGTCGTAGAGCCGGTCAAGAGAGTTGTGTTGAGGGGAGTCTCGGTTAGGACTTATTCGGGTGGGTCTCGTGTGATTGCTCTTAACAGCGTGCATGGGTCTAAGGGCTGGGGTTATGTCAGTCCAACAGGGTCCAGAGGTGGGCTAGGAAGGGTTGGCTCGGGTCCGGTCCTCGTCGGTTTGTGCTAGAGTCGAGAAATCGAGGCTAGGGTAATACTAGGGTATCGTGGTAGGTGCGCTGAAAAATTCCAACAACTTTCAGGCGTTATTCGTAAGTCCTAAAGGGTATGGAAAAATTGGTTTAGAGGTTGGTCATGTAGATTTGAAGTCGTGGTTTAAGTTGGGAAAAGTTTGGTTAAGTTTCGGGTTGATTCGAGTAAACCCGGACCCTGGTCCAAGTTTTTAAAATGAATCGTATAAGTTATGAAACAGGCTCAAATTTACGTCTAAGAAATGATTATAAATATGTTTTGAGGTGTTTGATTGGCTTCGGGTCGAAATTTTGAGGTCCAGGGGTAAAACGATCAATTAGGGTTTCTAGTGGCAAAATGGTCATTTGACACCTTGGTCGAGTTAGCAGTCCTGGCAGCGCCCTGATCACAAAAATTTCATGTTCTAAATGTTTATGATATCACGAACATGACTTATTATAGAAAGATGAAAAATACGATGCATGCTTGATTTTAAATAAATTTACGTATATGCATGATTTTTATAAGTTATGAATACGATGACATGTTTTTTTTGAAAAAAGGGAGCTGGTTGTGACTAATATGCTGATACGATAATACAATGACATGTAAGGCAATGGCTCAGTGGATGGGTAATACTATCGTTGATGTCCCCGCAGCAGGGTACCACGGTTATACGTAGATATATCCATCGACAATAAGTTGGTACGAAATTCACAACTAATGAACGGATTTCAAAATATAGAAAATTGATCACGTATATGTTGATATGATGCAATATGAACACGTTTATGTTTATGTTACGTTGATGTTAACGCTTTTAAGATCATGAAGTTTATTTTAAGTACAATACTTTCACTGTTGCATGTTATGTATATGTACTTGTTATAATGATTTTGGTGTGTTGAGTCTTTAACCTCACTATGAATGAATTATGCAGGTGAGCATATTGATGAGGAGATTGGAGGCGCCTAAGACTGAGTAGGCAGGGTTGGATGTGCGCACGCTAACCCGAGGACTATATTTTTCTGCACATCATGTTTATGATATCAGAGAGATCATGGAAATTTTTTTACATTATATTATTTATATGTTTATTGTTTGACATGACTTGCATGTGGTTTACTTGAGTTCTTTTAAGTTGATATACTTTTACTCAGTAGTTGAATATCTGTTATTTTTAAATCATATGATGTAAGGTAGATATTGCATGTATGCCTATAGAAAAATAATTTTGAGATAAATGTGTATTCCGAGGTTTAGCTTTTAAAAAAAAAAATCTAGCATTATGTTAAGTAATAGACGTTTCAGAGGCTATTATGCAAAGAATGCAATCGCTTACACTATGTCAAGTTCATGTGGGGATCATATAGGTGCTTCATATGCAAGGAAGAAGGACATAAAGCTGCTGATTGGCCGAAGAAGAGAGGACCAACTGTGGGCAGAGCTTATGTGATGAATGCTGAAGAAGCTAAGGAGGAGCCAGACACGACTTTGATCACTAGTAACGTAGTTATTTAATGTTTTCATATTGCTTTTATTGCATGAAATGTTAAATTGGTTTTGAGAATTGACTATAATAATGAAGAACATAGAAGAAATTAAGTTGCATGCTCTACTATCGTTGGATGTAAGGAATGGATTAAATCCAAATAAGAATTTTAAGGCTTGAAATTGAAAAAAATCGAGAATTTGGGGCATGTATGAATATTTTCGAAAATCCTAGGTGCTAAAATGCAAAAAACGAGAGTTTAAGGGTTAATTTCTCAAATCCGAGATTTCAAGGCCTAAATCAAAATTTTTAGAGAGTCCAAGGACTGAAATCGAAAAAGGAAAAACGTTTTAGGGGAAATATGGAATTTTCAAAAAAAAATCAGGGACTAAATTGTAAATTTAAAAAGGTTGAGGGCTGTTTTGTAAATCTTAGGTAATTATGGGCTGTTTTCGCAATTTTTGAAATCCTAAGGGTTAGATCATTAATTTCCGAAATTTTAGACCCCAAATTGCAGAATTCGAAATTCTTGAGGGTTGGAAATGCCATTTGAGAAAACTTATGGAGTTAGAATGCAATTTTTGAAATTGATGGGGCAAAAATGAAATTTTTTTGGGAAATATTCGAATCCAAGCATGTAATTTTTGAAAAATTTGGGAAAATAGTGATAGAAATTCCTTAAGTTTCAACACAAATAGATTTAACGGCGTAGTCGCAGGAAGGATGTTCATCCTAGGTGTAGCTACCTACGCATTGCTGGATTCGGGAGCTACACACTCATTCATATCCGAGAAATTCTTCAAGAGACTAAATATTATACCTGAGGATATGGGATTGGGCTTCAAAGCTTCTTTTCCTTCCGGTGATCAAATGGTCACTTCGAGCATTGTGAAGAATCTGGAGCTTTGTTTGCAAAAAGATGTGGTTCGGGCATATCTTATCATCCTCCCAATGCCTGAATTCGACATCATACTTGGCATGGATTGGTTATCATTAAATGGAACTTCGATAGATTTTAGGCAGAGGTCGGTGTCTATTCGACAACCCAGCGGCAAATCTTTTATCCTTTGAGGCAGCGAGAAACAAGCAAATGCCGCACATCATCTCCAACATTTGTACGAGGAAACTTATGAAGCAAGGCTGCCAAGCTTTTCTAGCATGTGTTACTTCAACACATGTTCCTGTCAGTTAGAAGCTAGAGGATGTTGAGGTTGTCAGAGACTTTCCTAGCGTCTTTCCTTAGGACGTTTTTGGCATTCCACCGGACCGAGAAATGGAATTCGCTATTGAGTTGATGCCGTGCACCGTGCCAATTTCTAAGGCACCTTATCATCTAGCACCCGCTAAGATGAAAGAGTTAAAGGATCAAATTCAAGAATTGCTGGACAAGGGTTTTTGTAGAACCCGTAAATCAGTAGACGTATAAGCCATGCATAATTCTAGATTTTTAAATTTAATTGACTTCATTGCATAATTATTTTAAATGCATTTATTTGAAGTTAATTATTCATTATTTCAGTTCAGTAGTTTGATTTTTAGCATTTCAGTTATTTCAGTGAGGCCGGACTGGAGTTGGAGTTTTGAGATAGAATTTAAGATTTGAGAAATATTTCCAGAAGTTAATTTAGCTAGCAAGTAAGTTCATTTAAGTTAAAAAAAAAAGAAGTTTAAGGAATTATTTAAGTTAGTTGAGGATTTTAATTTAAATTATTGGAGGTGATTAAGAAATGAGCTCATTTAAGTTACTTAATTAAGGGGTTAGTTCACTAAATTATTTAAAGGATTAGTAAGGCTTTCAAGGATTATTAGTTGACTAGATAATCAATTTTCCCCCTACCATTTATCATGCATTTTCGGCCACACCCCTAGAAGAACAAACTAGGACTTGCCAACTCACCTTTGACCCATTCTTGGTTGATTAGCATGCTAATTCTTTTAGCTATTTTTCCACCTTAATTAATTAATACTAGACCACTATCCTAACCCTTGTTTGGCATGATAAAATCGGCCACTATAGTCTAGAATCACCCAAGAGATCATTTGATAGCAATTCAAAATTCAAAATTCAAATGCATGAAGACTTGGTCTTGATATGATCCTATTTTTGTGCACCCTTCTCCTCACCTTCATAACCATCACTCCCCCTCCACCTCCACCGAAAATAAGACCCCTTTTCAGTAGAAAAAAACGTGAATAACAGCTAGGGAGAAAGGGAGAAAAATCGAGAGCCAAGAAAGGTAGAGAAGCAAGCCACTCCGTCTCCTCCGCGCCGTCTCGTCTCTTCTTTTCGTTTTCTTTCGAAACGAAACCAGGCATGTCTAGATTTCTTTCAAACCTCAATCAAGTCATATTATCATTTATTTTTCAGTACATGATCATGTTGTAGCAAGCAAAAATCGAGATCCATGTCAAAATATTTTGGAACACACATGCAGAATTTTCGACTTCCCTTGACAAGCTTCACGTTTTTCTGAGTTTTGATGGTTTCAGGTATTGGATCGACTCCAGGCTCCCAAGGCGGCTTGTATACATGTAGTAGGATGCATTAGGACCATGTTGGTCCATTCAAACCAGCCCCATACTTGCTGGAAAACCGAAATGACAGCAAGTTCCCCATAAGTGCAGAAATGTGATTCGAAAATTCAGTTTGGATGTCAAGGAGGAAGGATCTGATCTTGGCTGCCCCAAGGGCCTATAGCCATGGTTGGATCACTTCCCTAGCATGTCTAAGACGTGACTAAGTCGCCCTTTTGGTGGCTTGGTCCATGGCTCATCGGTTTTTAAATAATCAACAAGAACAGCCCCTTTCCCCATTCGGCCCTTCCATTTTTTAAGCATATGGTTCGTTTCTTTTGTTGCTTGGTGTGGATCTTGGTTGGCCTATGGCCCTTAGCCACGGTTCATATCATGCTCCTAGATGTCTAGATCGTGCCATGGTCAATCAAATGGCCACTGGAACGACGCAAGACATCGATCATAGCATAAACACTACACACGCACGCATGAGGGCCCTCGGTGAGAACTTTCGGGTGGTTGCTGGAATGAGGCGAATTGTGGCTGGCCTAGGGCCCTTAGCCATGGTTCAAATCATTCCTTGGGACGTTGTGGAGAGGCTTTGGTCGGTGGTTCAAGCCCCAATGGCCAAAAGTCTCGCAAACGACGCGATGCAAGCTAGGTCGCAGCTGCTGGAAATTACAGCAAGTTGCTGTGTCGGTTCAGAGGCTCGTTCGAGTTCTTGGTTGGCTTTTAGCCCATGGCCTTGGACTGGACAGTGCCTCATTGAGTTAGGAAGGTCATGTTTTCGACCGTTTGTCATTTGGATCATTTTTGAGGTCGTACGAGAATTTACGGTGCAATGTGCCAAATTGACTCTCGAAAGAGCGTTTCGTGTTTTGGCCTCCATTTCACCTAGATTTCGACCCTATCATTTTAAGAGCATTATTTTATGATTTTTCAGCGTATTTTAATCATGACTATACGTCGGTTCAGTGTCGGTTCAGGTTGGCTCGGAGTCATGATTAAATGCGAAGTCATTAGGCGTCATAGTCGCATCTTTTGAACGTAAATTGCATAGTTGGTTATGTTTAAGCTATTGCATATTTTTCATGGCACAGTTAGGTTGCAGCGAGCCTGGGAACGATCCAATCCAATCCAGTTGGTAAAATTACAGGAATTTTCATTATGCCAGTTAATTATTTTACGTGCATTAAATAGAAAATGATTATTTTTGAGATTTATGCGATATGGCTTGTGGTTCATTCACTATGTGGGAGTGTTATTTTATACGGTCGCCAGTGACCGATCAGTTCAGTATGGTACCACCCGGTCGCCAGTGACCGGCCAGCTCAGTTCAGTTTCAGCCTCCCCGGTAGCCAGTTACCGATCAGTTCAGCTTAGTGCAGTGGCCACAGGCGTAAAACATAATCTCAACAGAAAATTTTACCAGATATTTCAGTACAGGCTCCAAGGAGCAAATATTTTTATAGTGATTTCCAGTTCAGTTATGCACGTATTATAATTGCTCAGTACAGATTATTTTCAGTATGCCTCAGGACAGGATATGTTAACTCATGCATATTTTAATTCAGATTTTTACTCGTTACCTGCGATATATGCATGCTGAGTCTTTAGGCTCACTAGACTTGATTGTTGTAGGTACTGATGAGGCCAGGGCCGAGGGCGGGGACCAGTGAGCCAGCTTGGGTCGGCAGTAGTGGCACCCGAGGACCTCAGTGCAGCAGTTGTTATGTTATTCCGCAAACAATTTTTATCAGTTGTTGGATATTTTTAAATTGTGATTTTTGGCAAATTTTATTTTCTTCCGCTGCAATATTTTGAAATATGGAACTTGATTCACCAGTGATTTTTATGAATGAGGCCATTTGAGTTCTTTTAAAAAGAAAATTTTTAATTTTCCGCAAATTTTCAAGAAAGGAGTTTTAGGCCCTTCTCAGTTGGTATCAGAGCGGTAGTTCTGTATAGGGTTTCACTACTACTGACCGCGAGAAGCTCACGAAGCCACGCCTTTGGTCTGTAAGTTTTTCAGTTCAGCATTTTGTTCAGCATTTTAGTTAAAGCATGAATTATTTTGTCAGCATGCTTCCAGATTTTCAGTACTTCAGTGTCCATTTAAAATAAATTATGGAATTATGCATGTTAGTTACGTATGGGTTATGTTGGAACAGTATGCCCCCTAGACGCATTTTAGAGCGCAACAGAGAGGAGGAGCCTCGCCGAGAAGACAGGGAGGAGCGTAGACCAGAGGGAGACCTACCACCTCCTCCACCGCCCCCACCGGACATGAGTGCCCAGATGTTAGTTGGGATGGCACAGTTCTTCGCACAGTTTGCGGGGGGCAATGCCGCAGCCGTAGCCGCAGCCGCAGCCAGGCGGACAGGGCCCGAGGCTGTGTATGAGCGATTCATGAAGATGCGCCCGAAGGAATTCTCTGGGGCATCTGACCCCATGGTTGCCGAGGGATGGATCAAATCCCTCGAGGTTATCTTCGATTTTATGGAGCTGGGGGACGCAGACCGAGTCCGATGTGCCACCTACTTGTTCACTGGAGACGCCCGCTTATGGTGGGAAGGAGCTTCGGTAGCCCTGACATTGGCTACACTTTCTTGGACCCGCTTTACGGAGGTTTTCTACTCCAAGTATTTTGCTGAGGAGGTTCGCACCAGGCTGACCACCGAGTTCATGAGTCTGAGACAGGGGGATATGTCGGTTACGGAGTTTATCCGTAAGTTCGAGAGAGGCTGTCACTTTGTGCCCCTGATAGCGAATGATGCCAGAGCCAAGCTGATGCACTTCCTGGTGGGTTTACGGCCGATCTTGCGCCGGGATGTCAGGGTATCTGACCCTGCTACTTATGAGATTGCCGTCTCCAAGGCCTTAGCCGCAGAGCAGGATCTGCGGGATATCGAGAGGGATCGCCAGGGCAAGCGCCCAGTCCAGGCACCGCACCGCCCTCCTCCTCTTCAGCATCAGCAGCAGAATAAGAGGCCTTTTCATGGACCGCCCAGGAACCGAGGCCAGCAGCAGCAGCAGCGGGGACGCCCAGCCCCGAGGACTCAGGAGCACCCAGTCTGTCCCAGGTGCTCACGTCGCCATCCTGGAGCATGTATGGCTGGCTCAGGAAAGTGTTTTAAGTGTGGCAGTCCAGACCACATGTTGCTGCAGTGCCCTCAGAGGAATCTGCCTACCCAAGGCAGAGTTTTTGCTCTCCATGCCGCGGAAGCCAACCCGGAGACTATGTTGTTGACAGGTACCTCTAAACTTTAAGTTATTCTTCGAATTTCAGCATTTTGGGAATCGGGATTTAGATTTTGAACTTAGAACTGTTATAGGATTGCATGCTCTACTCAGATTTATTTCGGGGAAATTAAGCTAGAGGAACCTTGACCTTTGCATGTCTATAAGTTTAGATCTTGTAGTGGGATTCAACTTAGAGCTCCGCTCTTTCAGGGAGAATTTTTATATCTGGTTCCGCTACCAAGGCCTTGATAGATTCAGGGGCCACTCACTCGTTTATTTCGGAGATCTTTGCAAACTTTCTCAAGATCCAGACCATTGGGCTAGATACAGCCTTTTCAGTAGTGTTGCCGTCAGGCGAGGAGATGGCAGCCACCAATGTTATCCGAGATATAGACCTTGAGCTGCACGGTAATCTTGTTTATGCGGATCTGATTGTGCTACCGATGCCGGAATTTGACATCATCCTAGGGATGGACTGGCTATTGAGGAACAGAGTGTTGATAGACTTCCAGCGGAGATCCGTTCTTGTCCGACCGCCTGGAATGGAGCAGTTCTTATTTGAGCCGGACAGGTACTTTTCCTTACCGCGCATTATTCCTTATGTTCAGGCTAGGAAGCTCATGCATAGAGGGTGTCAGGACATTTCTAGCAACCTTTTTATCTGTCCCCGAGGAACCCAGCCAGTCAGCCTCAGATGTTCCGATAGTTAGAGATTTCTTAGACGTTTTTCCCGAAGACGTCTCTGGTATGCCACCAGAGAGAGAGGTGGAGTTTTCCATTGAGCTTATGCCAGGTACGGCTCCGATATCCAAAGCGCCGTACCGACTAGCACCGACAGAGATGGCAGAGCTTAAGAAGCAGATCCAGGAACTTCTCGACAAGGAGTTCATTCGCCCGAGCTTTTCTCCATGGGGCGCGCCAGTCTTATTCGTGAAAAAGAAGGATGGCTCGATGAGGCTTTGCATTGACTACCGGGAGTTGAACAGGGTTACAGTGAAGAATAAATACCCACTGCCGAGGATTGAGGATCTGTTTGACCAGTTGCAGGGAGCTTCGATTTTCTCCAAGATAGATCTGCGTTCCGGTTATCACCAGTTGAGGGTGAGAGATGCTGATGTCTCGAAGACAGCTTTCAGGACTCGTTATGGCCACTACGAGTTCCTAGTGATGCCGTTCGGTCTGACGAATGCGCCAGCGATCTTCATGGATCTCATGAATCGCGTATTTCAGTCGTACCTCGACCAGTTTGTGATAGTGTTCATAGATGACATTCTCGTCTACTCCAAGAGTCGGGAGGAGCACAGCAGGCATCTGACCACAGTGTTGCAGACATTGCAGAAGCACAAATTATTCGCAAAGTTCAGTAAGTGCGAATTCTGGTTAGAGAAGGTGGCGTTCTTGGGCCACATTGTTTCTAGCAGTGGCATTGAGGTAGACCCGGCGAAAGTTGTAGCAGTCAGAGATTTGGTTGTGCCTCAGAATGCATCAGAGATCCGCAGTTTTCTTGGGCTAGCAGGATATTACAGGAAATTCATCCAGGGATTCTCCTCTATCGCCGTTCCACTCACAGCACTGACAAAGAAAAATGTGAAGTTTGTGTGGAGCGAGGAGTGTCAGAAGAGCTTCGATACTTTGAAGCAAGCTCTTATCTCAGCACCCGTTTTGGCTGTACCGTCAGGATCTGGTGAGTTTGTCCTTTATACCGATGCTTCGAAGCTTGATTTAGGTGCAGTTTTGATGCAGCATGGGAGAGTGATAGCGTATGCTTCTCGACAGCTGAAAATCCACGAGAAGAACTACCCCACCCATGATCTGGAGTTAGCGGCCGTAGTTTTTGCTTTGAAGATTTGGAGGCACTATCTGTATGGGGAGAAGTGTCAGATCTTTACCGACCATAAGAGCCTCAAGTATTTCTTTACGCAGAAGGAGCTGAACATGCGTCAGAGACGTTGGTTGGAGCTTGTGAAAGACTACGATTGTGACATTAGCTACCACCCGGGTAAAGCTAATGTAGTTGCGGATGCTTTGAGCAGGAAAGTCGCAGTGATGGCTCATTTGACGATTCAGAAACCTCTTCAGATCGAGATGCAGAGGTTTGATCTTGAGACTTACCCTCGAGGTAGAGTTCCTCGTTTATCTACCTTGACTATCCAGTCCTCTCTTATTGACCGTATTCGCAGCGGTCAGGCAGCAGATGAGCAGTTGGCACAGTGGAAGAAGAGAGATGAAGCTAAGGGCAGTGTTTTGTATTCAGTCAGCGACGGTATTGTGAGATACCGAGATAGGATATGGGTTCCTAGCAGTGATTCTATCCGAGCAGACATCTTATCAGAGGCCCATACGTCCCCGTACTCCATTCACCCTGGGAGTACGAAGATGTACAAAGATCTGCAGCTATTGTATTGGTGGCCAGGGATGAAGAAGGACATCAGGCGTTTTGTATCCGAGTGCCTGACTTGCCAGTTAGTGAAGGCCGAGCATCAGAGACCAGCAGGTTTGCTCAAGCCTCTTCCTATTCCCGAGTGGAAGTGGGAGAACATTACCATGGACTTTGTGACCGGATTGCCGAGGTCAGCCAGAGGATCGAATGCTATCTGGGTGATTGTAGATCGTCTTACCAAATCAGCGCACTTCTTGCCTATTAAGACGACTTTCACCATGGTTCAGTATGCAGAGCTGTATATCCGAGAGATAGTCCGACTCCATGGTATTCCAGTTTCTATCGTATCCGACAGAGATCCCAGATTCACTTCCTCGTTTTGGAAGAGTTTGCATTCGACTTTGGGTACGAAGTTGCTGTTTAGCACAGCTTTCCATCCGCAGACAGATGGACAGTCGGAGCGAGTTATTCAGATCTTAGAGGATCTTCTCCGTGCTTGCGTCATTGATTTCTCTGGGAGTTGGGAGTCGAACTTACCATTGGTAGAGTTCACCTATAACAACAGTTTCCAGTCGTCTATAGGTATGGCTCCGTATGAAGCGCTGTATGGCCGCAAGTGTAGATCTCCTGTTCATTGGGATGAAGTAGGAGAGAGAGCAGAGTTGGGTCCAGAGATTGTTCAGCAGGCAGCTGATGTAGTAGTCAAGATTCGTGATAGAATGAGGACTGCTCAGAGCCGACAGAAGAGTTATGCCGATCAGCGGAGGAGAGAGTTAGAGTTTGCAGTGGGCGATCATGTCTTCGTGAAAGTGGCACCTATGAAGGGTGTCATGAGATTTGGCAAGAAAGGGAAGCTCAGTCCGAGATTCATTGGACCGTTTGAGATCCTCGACAGAGTTGGGACGCTAGCGTATCGTGTGGCTCTTCCGCCAAATCTGGCCGGAGTACACAATGTCTTTCACGTCTCCATGCTGAGGAAGTATATGGCAAATCCTTCGCATGTGCTGAATTTCGAGCCGTTGCAGCTTACTCCGAACTTATCTTATGAGGAGAGACCCGTGCAGATCCTAGACAGACAGGAGAAGAAACTTCGGAACAAGTTGGTTAAGCGAGTCAAAGTCAAATGGCTCAACCATTCAGAGGAGGAAGCTACGTGGGAGTCTGAGCCGGAGATGAGAAGTCGATACCCTGAGTTATTCGGTGAGTTCTAATTTCGAGGACGAAATTTATTTTAAGGGGGGAAGGATTGTAGAACCCGTAAATCAGTAGACGTATAAGCCATGCATAATTCTAGATTTTTAAATTTAATTAACTTCATTGCATAATTATTTTAAATGCATTTATTTGAAGTTAATTATTCATTATTTCAGTTCAGTAGTTTGATTTTTAGCATTTCAGTTATTTCAGTGAGGCCAGACTGGAGTTGGAGTTTTGAGATAGAATTTAAGATTTGAGAAATATTTCCAGAAGTTAATTTAGCTAGCAAGTAAGTTCATTTAAGTTAAAAAGAAGTTTAAGGAATTATTTAAGTTAGTTGAGGATTTTAATTTAAATTATTGGAGGTGATTAAGAAATGAGCTCATTTAAGTTACTTAATTAAGGGGTTAGTTCACTAAATTATTTAAAGGATTAGTAAGGCTTTCAAGGATTATTAGTTGACTAGATAATCAATTTTCCCCCTACCATTTATCATGCATTTTCGGCCACACCCCTAGAAGAACAAACTAGGACTTGCCAACTCACCTTTGACTCATTCTTGGTTGATTAGCATGCTAATTCTTTTAGCTATTTTTCCACCTTAATTAATTAATACTAGACCACTATCCTAACCCTTGTTTGGCATGATAAAATCGGCCACTATAGTCTAGAATCACCCAAGAGATCATTTGATAGCAATTCAAAATTCAAAATTCAAATGCATGAAGACTTGGTCTTGATATGATCCTATTTTTGTGCACCCTTCTCCTCACCTTCATAACCATCACTCCCCCTCCACCTCCACCGAAAATAAGACCCCTTTTCAGTAGAAAAAAACGTGAATAACAGCTAGGGAGAAAGGGAGAAAAATCGAGAGCCAAGAAAGGTAGAGAAGCAAGCCACTCCGTCTCCTCCGCGCCGTCTCGTCTCTTCTTTTCGTTTTCTTTCGAAACGAAACCAGGCATGTCTAGATTTCTTTCAAACCTCAATCAAGTCATATTATCATTTATTTTTCAGTACATGATCATGTTGTAGCAAGCAAAAATCGAGATCCATGTAAAAATATTTTGGAACACACATGCAGAATTTTCGACTTCCCTTGACAAGCTTCACGTTTTTCTGAGTTTTGATGGTTTCAGGTATTGGATCGACTCCAGGCTCCCAAGGCGGCTTGTATACATGTAGTAGGATGCATTAGGACCATGTTGGTCCATTCAAACCAGCCCCATACTTGCTGGAAAACCGAAATGACAACAAGTTCCCCATAAGTGCAGAAATGTGATTCGAAAATTCAGTTTGGATGTCAAGGAGGAAGGATCTGATCTTGGCTGCCCCAAGGGCCTATAGCCATGGTTGGATCACTTCCCTAGCATGTCTAAGACGTGACTAAGTCGCCCTTTTGGTGTCTTGGTCCATGGCTCATCGGTTTTTAAATAATCAACAAGAACAGCCCCTTTCCCCATTCGGCCCTTCCATTTTTTCAGCATATGGTTCGTTTCTATTGTTGCTTGGTGTGGATCTTGGTTGGCCTATGGCCCTTAGCCACGGTTCATATCATGCTCCTAGATGTCTAGATCGTGCCATGGTCAATCAAATGGCCACTGGAACGACGCAAGACATCGATCATAGCATAAACACTACACACGCACGCATGAGGGCCCTCGGTGAGAACTTTCGGGTGGTTGCTGGAATGAGGCGAATTGTGGCTGGCCTAGGGCCCTTAGCCATGGTTCAAATCATTTCTTGGGACGTTGTGGAGAGGCTTTGGTCGGTGGTTCAAGCCCCAATGGCCAAAAGTCTCGCAAACGACGCGATGCAAGCTAGGTCGCAGCTGCTGGAAATTACAGCAAGTTGCTGTGTCGGTTCAGAGGCTCGTTCGAGTTCTTGGTTGGCTTTTAGCCCATGATCTTGGACTGGATAGTGCCTCATTGAGTTAAGAAGGTCATGTTTTCGACCGTTCGTCATTTGGATCATTTTTGAGGTCGTACGAGAATTTACGGTGCAATGTGCTAAATTGACTCTCGAAAGAGCGTTTCGTGTTTTGGCCTCCATTTCACCTAGATTTCGACCCTATCATTTTAGGAGCATTATTTTATGATTTTTCAGCGTATTTTAATCATGACTATACGTCGGTTCAGTGTCGGTTCAGGTTGGCTCGGAGTCATGATTAAATGCGAAGTCATTAGGCGTCATAGTCGCATCTTTTGAACGTAAATTGCATAGTTGGTTATGTTTAAGCTATTGCATATTTTTCATGGCACAGTTAGGTTGCAGCGAGCCTGGGAACGATCCAATCCAATCCAGTTGGTAAAATTACAGGAATTTTCATTATGCCAGTTAATTATTTTACGTGCATTAAATAGAAAATGATTATTTTTGAGATTTATGCGATATGGCTTGTGGTTCATTCACTATGTGGGAGTGTTATTTTATACGGTCGCCAGTGACCGATCAGTTCAGTATGGTACCACCCGGTCGCCAGTGACCGGCCAGCTCAGTTCAGTTTCAGCCTCCCCGGTAGCCAGTTACCGATCAGTTCAGCTTAGTGCAGTGGCCACAGGCGTAAAACATAATCTCAACAGAAAATTTTACCAGATATTTCAGTACAGGCTCCAAGGAGCAAATATTTTTATAGTGATTTCCAGTTCAGTTATGCACGTATTATAATTGCTCAGTACAGATTATTTTCAGTATTCCTCAGGACAGGATATGTTAACTCATGCATATTTTAATTCAGATTTCGCCCTAGTTGTTCTCCATGGGGCACAATGTTATTATTTGTGAAGAAAAAGGATGGTAATATGCGACTATGCATTGATTATCGAGAGCTGAATAGAGTCACCATCAAGAATAAATATCACTTGCCTAGAGTTGAAGACTTATTTGATCAATTTCAAGGAGCATTTTCTCGAAGATAGATCTTCGTTCAGGATACCACCAGTTGAAAGTGAAAGAGTCCGATGTTAATAAGATGACTTTTACGACTCGATTTGGGCACTACGAGTTTATGGTCATTCCATTTGGGTTGACCAATGCAACGGCCGACGATCTTCATGATATCATGAATCGCGTATTTCAGCCGTATCTGGATCAATTCATCATAGTCTTCATTGATGACATTCTGGTTTACTAAAAGAGCCGAGAGGAGCATAGTCTGCACTTGAGAACGACTCTACAATTGTTTCAATATATAAAGTTATACGCTAAGTTTAACAAGTGCGAGTTTTCGCTCGAGATAGTGGCGTTCTTAGGCCACATTAATTCTAGAGAGGGAATTGAAGTTGATCCAAGCAAAGTCGAGGCAGGTAGAGAATGGCCAATACCAAAGAGCGTTACCGAGATCCGTAGTCTCTTGGGTCTAGCTGGCTACTATCGGAAGTTCATTCAAGGGTTCTCATCTATTGTGGTACACTTGACCGCTTTGACGAAGAAGAATGCAAAATTTATTTGGGGATCCGAATGCCAAGAGAATTTGGAAAAGTTGAAGCGAGCTTTGACTTCAGCGCCAGTTTTATCAGTGCCATCGGGGCAAGGAGAGTATGTTTTTTATAAGTACGCTTCGAAACTTGATTTGGGCGCAGTCTTGATGCAACACGATCGAGTTATATCTTATGCATCTAGACAGTGAAAGCTCAAGAGAAGACTTGCCTAACACATGACTTAGAGCTTGCAGCAGTAGTGTTTGCATTGAAGATTTAAAGACATTACTTATATGGGGAGAAGTGCAAGATTTTAACCGACTATAAGAGTTTGAAGTACTTCTTCGCCCAAAAAGAGTTGAATATCAGGCAACGAAAATGGTTAGAGTTAGTAAAGGACTACGACTGCGATATTAGCTACCATCTGGGAAAAGATAATGTAGTAGCGGACGCATTGAGTCAAAAGACAGCAGTCATTACTCAATTATCACTTCAGAGACCATTGTAGTCTGAGATTCAGCGATTTGAGCTTGCAATATATGCTAGGGGCGAGGCCCCCAATCTTGCTACTATGACAGTTCAGTCGACTCTGAGGGATATAATTCGAGAAGGTCGGTCTTCTGATGAGCAATTACAAAAATGGAGATTGAGAGATGAATCTAAGTGCCGGAAGCTGTATTCTAAGGAGGATGGCATAGTTCGATATTGAGATCGACTATGGATTCCTAGTGGTGATTCACTGCGAGAGGTTATTATGAAGGAAGCTCACAGTAACACGTACTCCATTCATCCTGGAAGTACGAAGAATTACAAGGATCTACAGTTGTTGTATTGGTGGTCGGGCATGAAACGAGACATCTTGTGTTTTGTGTCCGAGTGTTTGACATGCCAGCAAGTTAAGGCTGAGCATCAGAGGCCAGCCGAAAAGCTAAAGCCACTTCCTATTCCCGAATGAAAATGGGAAAATATTACTATGGATTTTGTTGTGGGACTGCCGAGGACTATCAAGAGATACAATTCCATTTGTGTGATAGTTGATCGTCTTACAAAATCAGAGAACTTTTTACCTATCAAGACGACATTCACCATGACACAATATGCAGAGCGGTATATTTGAGAGATAGTCCTACTGCATGGGATTCCAGTGTCTTATCATTTCTAACCGAGACCCGAGGTTTGCATCATATTTCTGGAAGAGTCTACATGCAGCGTTGGGAAAAAATTTGTTATTCAGTACAGCATTCCATCCTCAAATCGATGATCAGTTTGAAAGGGTGATTCAAATTTTGGAAGATCTACTCCGAGCTTGTGTAATTGATTTTCAAGGAAGTTGGGAACCGAAGTTACCTCTAGTGGAGTTCACCTATAACAATAGTTACCAATCGTCTATAGAAATGGCTCCTTACGAGGCACTTATGGAAGGAAGTGTAGATCACATATACATTGGGATGAGGTTGGTGAAAGAGGGGAATTTGGTCCGGACTTGATCAAGCAAACAACGGAGCTAGTAGTCAAAATCCGAGATAAGATGAAGATTGCACAAATCCGACAAAAGAGCTACGCCGACAAGCGACGAAGAGAGCTAGAGTTTGCCGTAGGCAACCACGTATTTGTGAAAATTGGATCTATGAAGGGTGTTATGAGATTTGTCAAGAAAGGAAAAATCAGTCCTAGGTTCATAGGACCATTTGAGATTTTGGAGAGGATTGGAACACTAGCCTATAGAGTGGCGTCGCCACCAATGCTAACCGGATTGGAACACTAGCCTATAGAGTGGCATCGCCACCAATGCTAACCGGATTACACAATGTGTTCCGAAACAAAGTTATCCAAATGGTCAAAGTCAAGTGGCTAAACCACTCGGAGGAAGAAGTTACTTGGGAACCTGAAAGGGACATGTGGAGTTGTTACTCGGATTTATTCGGTAAGTTTTAATTTCTACGAGGAAATTTCATTTAAAGGAGCGAGGAATTGTAAGGTCCAAAATACAATAACGTAACCCAACTGCATGCAAATCTAGGAAAATAGAAAATGACTAATTAAATGGTTTTATTGGAATGAATTAATTATGATATGCATGTTTAAAATATAGTTTTATTTTGGAATGCATAATACTGTGTTTTTAAAGGGTATTGGAGACGCGATCGAGGAACGGAGACCGGGGACCATAGGAGATAAAATATTTTATTAAATGATTATCTTTAATTTTTTAATTATTGGGGTATTTTAAATGCAATTTTCGAAAATTAATTGTTTTTATACGTCAAGTCGTATTTTTAAACGGTATTCAATTTTCGACGAAAATATGAACTTTTCGAGAACTCGGCTAATATTTTCACAAACTTTTCAAAACAAATATTTTAAATATTAACTAATGGACTTAATGGACCTATTATACTAGGTTAATAGGCCTAAGCTTGCACCATGTGTTTTAATTAAAATAAAAAGCCAAAAACCCCTCACCATAAACCTCACAACTCATGCCCCTCCCCCTAAAAGAATTATTATGACTCCTTCTTCATCAAATACGCACACCACACGAAAGCTTTGAGGGAGGAACTAACGATTTTGAAGGAAAAAATTCAGCAAGGGTCGCCTCTCTGCCAACGTTCCTCGCATCGCAAAATTGTTTTCGTGCATAATAAACGTAAAGGCAGGACTTAATCTTCTTTCAAACATCTTTCACACCATATTATGTATGTTTAATTTTCCTTGCATGAAAATATGATACACACGGTATATTTTCAATTTTATGGCTATACAAGCCCAAAACTAGAGTTTTCTTTTTCAAAACTCTTCCTATTGATGCACAAAGGGGTTGCCATGGTAGGGGAACTTGAAGGGTTGTTTTTCCACATGTTTAAGGACCCCTAGGAGCATGCTTGAAGGCTGGACAAGTAGGGATACTAGGTTGAACGAAAATTGTGTTTTTGTGTGGACTTAGGTTCGGCTAGGGTTTCCTAGAGGGGTACGGCTTCTAGCTACTGTAGGGTCACATCTAGGAGACCTAAGGGATGGTAGGATGGTCCTATGGTGGTTGCATGAGGGCTGGATCGAAGGTGGAAGGCTGCGGAACGAGCTTGGGGCCGTGCATGGCATGGGGGGCTTGCGGTTTTTGAAGTTGCGTTTGCAAGGGCAGTATAGGTGGTTCCAGTAGGTTGCTAAGGACTTGGTCATGGTCATAGGATGGGTAACTAAGGGCTGGACATGGTGATTAAGGGCTGGAGTCGAGGGACGTGAGGGTAAACTCAAGCTAGGGCTTGGTACGAAGCATGTGGAATCTCCCGCAAGGTCCTAGGCTTGTTTATGGTTCTTGATTGGCTTGAGTTGGGTTGTATATGGTTTATCTAGGTGTGATTAAGCTATGATTCAAGTTTGGTTAAGTTTCGAGTCAATATGAGTCAAAACCGAGATGTACGTTAAGTTTAAAAACGAATTAGGAAATTAGTCGAGAAGCTTACATTTACGTCTAAGAAATATTTATGGGTGTATTTTAAGGTCCTACGTTAAGTTTGGATGGATTTAGGATGTCGTTTCAAGGTCTAAGGATAAATTGGAAAAGTTAGAGTTCCAGGGGTAAAAAGGTCATTTTACATCTGAAAAATGTTAGACGACCTGGCAGTGTCTTGAATGCTGTAACATATGTTAAAATGTGTATTTTAAATTTTATGTAATTTTATGATGAAACGTTAATGCTAAAAGACATGTTGCGTGCTTGGTTTAAAAGAAAAATGATTTATACGTGCATGGATTTTTATAAGTGATGGAAATATTAAAAGTTGAAGGGGGTGAATTGATTGTGACTAATACGATGATACGATGATATGTAAGGCCAATGCTCAGTTGACGGGTGAGAGTGTCGTTGATGTCCCCGTCTCCCGGTACCGTGATAATACGTAGATGGATCCATCGATCTACAGCTAAAACAAAAGTCGCAATTGAGAATCTGAATTAAATAAAAAAGACAACGTATACGTATATGATGAAAAGGAAAAAGTAAATGATGAAAGGAAATATCTTTAAGTTTATGTTTATGAAAAATTACTTTATTAAAAGTATTTACATTGTTGCTTGTGAATGTATATGTATTACTCGTTATCATGGTTAAGGTTTGCTGGCTCAATAGACTGACTAGGTGTGATTGATGTAGGTGAGCATGAGATTGATGTTAATGGAGGTCTTGATGGTTGATCTTGTTATTTTAGGTTGGTTGATGTTTACAAGTTTATGCTTGAAATCATTTTTAATTCTTTTGAATTTTCAAATAATAGTTGGTTGGTTTATTTTAAAATGGTGCAAAATTCATGTGTATATATATATGCATGTGTTCGACCGAGAGATGGGGGAAAAAATTTCTAATACATTTTAAAGAAAACGAGTAGTGGACATTTCAAAATTTTAATGCATTTTACTTGTTCTTAATTGTTCCCTGGGCAATGATCCTGATTGGGTCGATGAATCTATACTTAGTAAAATTTCAATACATTTAACTATGTTCTTCATTATTCCCCAGGTAAAGGTCCTGACCGGGTTTATGAATTTATACTTAGAAAAATTTCAATACATTTAGCTTGTTTTTAATTATTCCCAAGAAAAGTTTTTGCTAGGATCGATGAATTTATACTTGGTAAAATTTCAATATGTTTTCCTTGTTCTTAGTTATTGACCATGAAAAGATCCTACTTAGATCGATGAAGTTATACTTAGTAAAATTTTATTATATTTTACTTGTTCTTAGTTATTCCCCAGTTATATCCGAAGCACATGTCCTGCTTGGGTGAAATGTTCTTACTTGTTAAATTTTAAATATGTTTTTGGTTCTCAGCTATACCCTGACCAGAAGTCCTGCTCTGGTAAAAGATTCAATACTTAGTCGAGATATATCATTTAATTAATAGAATCAAGTCCGACTATTACAACTAAAAAAAGACAAACAAACAAAATCAAGTACAAGTTATGATTCCTCCCTTTACTCGGTCTCGTCGGCAACCGTGCGCTCCTTGGGAAAATGGGTGCTCGGACTTTGAGTAACCACCATTGGTCCGGGGCTGAAAAACACAACCTTGAAAGCCGAGCTCAAAGAACTCCATGGAATTATCAGTACAGAGAGCATCAAACTCCTCAGACTTAAAAAAATTGGCTTTCTTGCTCGTCCCAAGGGCCTCCGCCTCCTGTTGATGACTCAACAATTGACTCTACGCTCTCTGTTCAAGCCCACTCTCTCATGTCTCCTATAGCTCGGCTACAAAGGCAGCTTTCTCCGAAGTGGCTCGGGATTCCTGGGCTCGGAGTTGCGCTGCCAACACGGAGTGCCTCAGCCAAACGTCATCCAAGTCTCTTAGGTGGGACTGAAGGCTTCGGAAACTCGGAAAGTGTGATGCTCGGAATGGATCACGACATGCAAAAGGAAACAATATTATAATACGGGTTTGGGAAAAATACAAGGAAAAAAGAAAATTTGGAGTAGCTCTTACCCGGAATAAACCGAGTGCTATCTGCTCATCGAATTTTTGATCGTACAGTTCTCGAACACGCTTGAGGTTGGTATTTGAGATCAAGTTTTGCATTAACCCCAGAGCTATCTAAAGAATCAAGCAACTAAGAGTGAAACTTCTACTAATTAAAGATGATGTGCGGAAAAATAAGGTCCTCAGGTTAGTGTGCGCACATCCAGCCCACCTGCTCAGTCTTCGGCACCTCCAATCTCCTCATCGACATGCTCACCTGCATTAATCATGCCTATGAGTCTAAAGACTCAACACACCAAAATTGTTATGACAAATACATATAAATAACATGCAGCAGTGAAATGTAATGCACTTAAAATAAACTTCATGATCTTAAAAGTGTGAACATAAATGTAACATAAACATAAGCGTGTCAAAACATGCATCAACATATCAGTGTATACGTATTCATTTCTTTTATTGAATTCCGTTCATTAGCTGTTACTTTCGTAACATCGTATTAGTCGATTGATCCATCTACGTATAACCGCGGTACCCGACGGCGAGGACACCAACGACAGTATTACTCATCCATTGAGCCTTAGCCTTACATGTCTTCGTATTATCGTATCATCGTATTTAGTCACAACCAACTCCCTTCCTTCAAAATAAGTCATCATATTCATCACATAAAAAATCATGCATATACGTATTTTTTCTTAAAACAAGCATGCAGCGTATTTTTCATATTCCATAAAATGACATTTACGTGATATCATAAACATTTAAAACATGTCAAATTGTGATCAAGGCGCCACAGGACTGCTAACTCGACCCTAGGTGTTGTAACGCCCCAAATTC
Source organism: Primulina tabacum (assembly GCF_025594145.1). Taxonomy (NCBI): domain Eukaryota; kingdom Viridiplantae; phylum Streptophyta; class Magnoliopsida; order Lamiales; family Gesneriaceae; genus Primulina; species Primulina tabacum. The sequence continues at coordinate 19,847,249 of NC_134562.1, read as the reverse complement.
GATGACTGTCCTCACTGTATGACGGATCTTCCCAGCATGCTTATGTCCTTACTCACACGCACCCTGGGTAACTTCCCAAGGGGTCACCCATTCCAAAATTTTCCCAAGTCAAGCACTCTCAACTTTGGTGTTCTTATGTGGTGAGCTACCGAAAAGAAGATGCACCTTCTTGATATGAGCAGTACATATCAAATCTTTTAAGCCCTCTTTATCCGCACAGTTCAATACCTGAACAATTTCGGAATCCCTCTCCTTCTGGTGTAAGATTGGTTCATCCATGTTCTCTTCGCCTAGAAGCTTGTCAGGAGCCGCTCATTTTCCGTGCAACCTCATGGAACCAGGTGATCACCCCGCCCCGCCCCGCCCCGCCCTCTTTAGCCACGAGCCTCACAGGTGCAAAATGACCATTTTGCCCCAAAAAACTCTAATTGACCATTTTACCCATCGACCTCTAAATTTCAACTTGAAGCCAACCAAACTCCTAAAAACAACTCAAAACATAATAAAAACGTTTCCTAGACATAAACTTGAGCCCATGAATTAATTTCCATAATTCGTTGTAAAACTTGGATCGGGGTCCCGGTTTTAATGCGAATTAACCTGAAACTACCCAAACTTTTCCCACCCTAAACCATGACCTAAACACACTATACAACCATTAAACCGCAACGTTCAGACCATTTATGTAAAGGCCTGAAAATTCTTACTTAGAAATTTGCGGAAAATTTAAAAAAAAAATTTAAATAATTAAAATTGCCTCATTCATAACTGAACTGATAAATAAAGTTTGATGTTCAAAGTGGCAGCGGAAGAAATTAACATTTCCGAAATAACAGTAAAAAGTTTATCCAACGATAGTTTGAGCAATCAAATAATAATAAATGCTGAACTGAAGTCCTCGGGTCCTACTACTGTCGACTCGAGCTGGCTCACTGGTCCCCGCCCTCGATCCCGACCTCATCAGTACCTACAACAATCAAGTCTAGTGAGTTTAAAGACTCAACATGCATATATCGCTAATAACAAGTAAATAAATAATAAGCTTGCATGCAAGTGAGAATATCATGTCATGAGGCATATCGTAAAAATATCGTGTCATGATTAATTATAATACGTGCATCACTGAACTGAAAATCATAGTGAAAATGTTTGCTCCTTGGAGCCCTGTACTGAAATAGCATGTAATAATTTTCTGGTGAGATTATGGTCTACGCAAGTGGTCCCTGAACTGAACTGAACTGAGCTGACCGGTAACTGGCAACCGGACCGGTAACTGGCGACCGGGTTTAATAATGTACATCTGATCAGACTACTACCACAGTATACTGGGTGAAACAACTGAACTGACCGGTAACTGGCGACTGGACCGGTAACTGGCGACCGGGTTTAATAATGTTAGTAAAGTGACCACAAGCAATATCGCATAAATCTCAAAATTTGTATTTTTGCACGTAATATAATTAAATAGCTGAATTAAATATCCTGTACTAATTTTACTGATTGGATTGGATTGCTTCCAGGCTCGCTGCAACCTAAATATGCCATGAAAAATTTGCAATAGATTTAGGGGACAAAACTATGCAATAACATTCGAAAATGTGACAATTACGCGCAACGACTTCGTATTTAATCATGACTCCGAACCAACCCGAACCAACACTGAACCATCATGTAGTCATGATTAAAATACGCCAAAAATGATGAAGTAATGCTCCTAAAATGGGGAGGGTCGAAATCTAGGTGAATGGAGGCCAAAACATGAAACGCTCTTTCGAGAGTCAATTTGGCACATCGCACCGTAAATTCTCGTACGACCTCAAAAATGATCCGAATCACAAACGGCCAAAAACATGACCTTCATAACTTGATGAGGCACTGTCCAGTCCAAGGCCATAGGCTAAAATCCAACCGAGAACTCGAACGAGCCACTGAACCGTCACAGCAAGTTGCTGTCCAAAAATACAGCAGCTGTGCTTTGGTTTCTTGCATCGGTTGCGAGGCTAATGGCCATTGGGGCTTGAACCACCAACCAAAACCTCTTAACAACATCCCAAGGAAGTATTTGAACCATGGCTAAGGGCCCTAGGCCAGCCACAATTCGCATCACCCCAGCAATCATCCGAAAGTTCCAACCGAGAACACCTTGCATGCGTGTGTAGTGTTGTGTTTCGTTTGCTGTCTCGTGTCGTTCCAGTGGCCATTTGATTGGCCATGGCACGATCTAGACTTCTATGGACATGGTGTAAACCGTGGCTAAGGACCATAGGCCAACCAAGATCCACACCATTCCCTAAAAATCGAAACAACACAAGCTGTAAAAAGAAGAGGGCCGAAGGGTGCAGGGGCTGTTCTTGAGTTTTATTTAATAACTGATTCACCATGGACCAAGCCACCAAAAGGGCGACTTAGTCACGTCTATGGGAGTGATCTAACCATGGCTATAGGCCTTGGGGCAGCCATGATCAGAAACTTTTCCCTTTTGACAGCAAGCTGGATTTTCGAAAACACAAATGGCTAAGATTGAAGAGTTGCTATCAAATTCGAATTCTATCATGCATGGGGCTTGTTTGAATGGACCAACATTGTCCTAATGCATCCTATTACATGTCTAGATGTTGCCTTAGGAGCCTGAAATCGAACCAATACTTGAAACCATCAAAACAATTGAAACCCGTGAGGAGCATAATGAAAGCCGAAATCTGCGTCTTTATTTTCTTAAAAAAATTTTGATAGATTTCGGTTTTTTCCATGGAAATGATGATCATGTAATGAAAATAGATAATAATAAGACTTTATTGAAGAGACAAGGAAGAATATATGCATGCCTGGTTTCGTTTGAAAGAAAAACGAAAGAATGAGACAATACGGCGCGGAGGAGGTGGAGCGCTTATGCTACCTTGTTTGCTACTGATTTTTCTCTCTTGTTTTTCCCCCAGCACCTCACAATTTTTAACTCAATATAGGCTCTGAAATCTCTCAGATTTCGGTGATGGGGAGGGGAAGAAATGGTGGTTAGGGGAGTGAGGGAGATGGGTGCAAAATATAGGGAAAATGCAAGACCAAGTCTACTCTTTTTGAATTTTGAATTTTGGTTGCTAACCAAATATTTGTTGGGGTGTTCTAGAATGAGGTGGCCGAATTATCTTGCTAATCTAGACTAGGGTAATGCTCATTAATTAATTAATTAAGGTTGACTAATAATTAAAAAAGATTAGCATGCTAACATAACAAAGAATGGGTCAAAGGGTGAGTTGGCAAAGGAATAGTCTAGACACTAAGGGTTGCCGAAATTCATTAATTAAGTGGAGGGGAAATGTTGATTATTTAGTAAATTTATAACCCTTAAAAGCCTTACATATCTTTTTAAATAATTTAGTGAACTAACCCCTTAATTATGGAACTTAAATGAATTTATTTTCTACTCACCTCAAGTTGCTTAAATAAATCCTCAAACCTCCTTTTAACTTAAATTAACTTACTTGCTAGCTAAAATAAATTCTGGAAATGTTTTCTAAATCTTAAATTTTATCCCTAAACTCCAACTCCAGTCCGGCTTCACTGAAATGATAAAAATTAAACTACTACGTAAAATAATTAACTTTAAAGAAAAGCATTCAAATACTCATAAAATCATTTAAAATACTAGAATTATGCATGGCTTATATGTAGAGTGATTTACGGGTTCTACAATCCTTTCCCCCTTAAAAGAAATTTCGTCCTCGAAATTAAATCTCACCGAATAACTCGGGGTACCGACTCCTCATCTCTGGCTCAGACTCCCACGTAGCTTCCTCCTCAGAATGGTTAAGCCATTTGACTTTCACTTCGCTTAACCAGCTTGTTCCGAAGCTTTTTCTCCTGCCTGTCTAGGATCTGCACTGGTCTCTCCTCATAAGATAGGTTCGGAGTGAGCTGCAACGGCTCAAAATTCAGCACATGCGAAGGATTTGACATGTACTTCCTCAGCATGGAGACGTGGAACACATTGTGTACTCCGGCCAGATTCGGCGGAAGAGCAACACGATAAGCTAGCGTCCCAACTCTGTCAAGGATCTCAAATGGTCCAATGAATCTCGGACTAAGCTTCCCTTTCTTCCCAAATCGCATGACACCCTTCATAGGTGCCACCTTCACAAAGACATGGTCGCCGACAGCAAACTCTAACTCTCTCCTCCTCTGATCAGCATAGCTCTTCTGTCGACTCTGAGCAGTCCTCTTCCTATCACGGATCTTGACTACTACATCGGCAGTCTGCTGAATAATCTCTGGATCCAACTCTGCTCTCTCTCCTACTTCATCCCAATGAATAGGAGATCTGCACTTGCGACCATACAAAGCTTCATACGGAGCCATTCCTATAGACGACTGATAGCTGTTGTTATAGGTGAACTTAACCAATGGCAAGTTTGACTCCCAACTCCGTGAGAAATCAATGACGCAAGCACGGAGAAGATCCTCCAAAATCTGAATAACCCGCTCTGACTGCCCATCTGTCTGCGGATGGAAAGCTGTGCTAAACAGCAACTTCTTCCCCATTGTCGACTGCAAACTCCTCCAAAATGAGGAAGTAAATCTGGGATCTCTGTCAGATACGATAGAAACTGGAATGCCATGGAGTCGGACTATCTCTCGGATATACAACTCCGCATATTGAATCATGGTGAAAGTCGTCTTAATAGGCAAGAAGTGCGCTGGTTTGGTAAGACGATCTATAATCACCCAAATAGCATTTGATCCTCTGACTGACGTCGGCAATCCGGTCACAAAGTCCATGGTAACATTCTCCCACTTCCACTCAGGAATAGAAGAGGCTTGAGCAAACCTGCTGGTCTCTGATGTTCTGCCTTCCCTAACTGACAAGTCAGACACTCGGATACAAATCGTCTGATGTCCTTCTTCATACAAGGCCACCAATACAAAAGCTACAGATCTTTGTACATCTTCGTACTCCCTGGATGAATAGAGTACGGCGACATATGGGCCTCTGATAAAATGTCTGCTCGGATAGAACCACTGCTAGGAACCCATATCCTGTCTCGGTATCTCACAATACCATCTCTGACTGAATACAAGACACTGCCCTTGGCCTCATCCCTCTACTTCCACTTTGTTAACTGCTCATCTGATGACTGACCACTGCGAATACGGTCCATAAGGGAAGACTGAATGGTCAAGGTAGATAGACAAGGAACTCTACCTCGAGGATAAGTCTCAAGATCAAACCTCTGCATCTCAAACTAAAGAGGTCTCGAAACTGTCAAATGGGCCATCACTGCGACCTTTCTGCTCAGTGCATCTGCAACTACATTAGCTTTACCCGGGTGGTAGCTAATGTCACAATCATAGTCCTTCACAAGCTCCAACCAACGCCTCTGACGCATATTCAGCTCCTTCTACGTAAAGGTGAGAGACGCCGATGTTTCGAAGACAGCTTTCAGGACTCGTTATGGCCACTACGAGTTCCTTGTGATACCGTTCGGTTTGACGAATGCGCCAGCAATCTTCATGGATCTCATGAATCGCGTATTTCAGTCGTACCTCGATCAGTTTGTGATAGTGTTCATAGACGACATTCTCGTCTACTTCAAGAATCAGGAGGATCACAGCAGGCATCTGACAATAGTGTTGCAGACATTGCAGAAGCACAAATTATTCGCAAAGTTCAGTACGAAGATGTACAAAGATCCTTCTTCTTAACAAACAAGACTGGCGCGCCCCAAGGTGAAAAACTCGGGCGAATGAACTCCTTGTCAAGAAGTTCCTGAATCTGCTTCTTAAGCTCTGCCATCTCCGTCGGTGCTAGTCGGTTACGGTGCTTTGGAAATCGGAACCGTACCTGGCATAAGCTCAATAGAAAACTCCACCTCTCTCTCGGGTGGCATACCAGAGACGTCCTCAGGGAAAACGTCTAAGAAGTCTCTAACAATCGGAACATCTGCGGCTGACTGACTGGGCGCCTCGGGGACAGATATAAAGGTCGCTAGAAACGCCCGACACCCTCTATGCATGAGCTTCCTAGCCTGAACATACGGAATAATGCGCGGTAAAGGAAAGTACCTGTCCGGCTCAAATAAGAACTGGGTCATTCCAGACGGTCGGACTAGAACAGATCTCCGCTGGAAGTCAATCAAAACTCTGTTCCGCAATAGCCAGTCCATCCCTAGGATGATGTCAAACTCTGGCATCGGCAACACGATCAGATCCGCATAAACGAGGTTTCCATGGAGCTCAAGATCTATGTCTCGGATCACATTGGTAGCTGCCATCTCCTCACCAGAAGGCAATACTACTGAATAGGCTTCATCTAGCCCGATGGTCTTGACCTTGAGGAAGTTAGCAAAGACCTCCGAAATAAATGAATGAGTGGCCCCTGAATCTATCAGGGCATTGGTAGCTGAGCCAGCTATGAAAATTCTCCCTGAAAGTTCGGAACACTAAGTTGAAACCAATAATCACAAGAGCTAAGCTTATAGGCATGCAAAGGTCAGAGTTCTTCTATCTTAATCCCGAAAATAATACTGATTAGAGCATGCAGTCCTATCGCAATACTAAGTTCAAAATCTTAATCCCGATTCCCAAAACATTGGAATGCAAATATAAACTTAAAGTTGTAAGGTACCTGTCATCAGTATAGTATCGGGGTTCGTCTCCGCAGCATGGAGAGCAAAAACGTTGCATTGGGTAGGCAGATTCTTCCGGGGGCACTGCTGCAGCACGTGGTCTGTGCTGCCACACTTGTAACATTTCCCTGAGCCATACATGCATGCTCCAGGATGACGACGTGAGCACTTGGGACAGACTGGGTGCTCAAAAGTCCTCGGGACGGCACGTCCCTGCTCCTGCTGCTGCTGCTGCTAAGGTCCTCCTCTGTTTCTGGGCGGGCCGTGATGCGGCCTCTTATGCTAATGCTGATGCTGCTGAGGAGGAGGAGGACGGTGTGGTACCTGTACTGGTCACTTTCCCAAGCGATCTCTCTCTATATCAATCAAATCTTGCTCTGCAGCCAGAGCCCTAGAAACAGCAACCTCAAAGGTAGTAGGGCCCGCAACCCTAACATCGCCGCGTAAGATCGGCCGCAGACCATCCATAAAGTGCCTCAGCTTGGCACTGGCATCGTTCGCAATCAAGGGCACAAAGTGAAGTGACAGCCCCTCTCAAACTTACGGATGAACTCCGTAACAGTCAGATCTCCCTGTCTCAGGGTCATGAACTCCCTGGTCAAACGCGAACGCACCTCATCCGTAAAGTATTTGGAGTAAAACACCTCCGTGAAGCGCACCCAAGACAGTGTAGCCAAGTTAAGGGCTACTGAAGCTCCTTCCCACCATAAGCGGGCATCTCCTCCGAACAGATAAGAGGCACAACGAACTCGATCTGAATCCCCAAGCTCCATGAACTCGAAGATAACTTCGAGGGACTTGATCCAGCCCTCGGCAATCATGGGGTCCAACGTCCCTGAAATCTCCTTCGGACGCATCTTCATAAATCTCTCATTATACAGCCTCGGGCCCTGTCGGCCTGGTCACCAAGGCATTGTTCCCCGCAAACTGTGCGAAGAACTGTGTCATCCCAGCTAGCATCTGGGCATTCATGTCAGGTGGAGGGGTTGGAGGTCCGTACCTCTCCTGCCTCTGCTCCTCTCTGTCCTCCTGGCGAGGCTCATCAACTCTCGAACGCTCCAGGATGCGTCTAGGGGCCATACTGTTCCATACATAACCCATACGTAACTAACATGCATAATTCCATCATTTATTTAAATTTAAATACTGAGCAATAAAAATCTGGCCGTAAAATATCTCATGAAATCATGCTGTTGAAAATAATTCATGCATTAAATGAAATGCGTAAATGAAAAACTTACAGACCGAAGACGTGACTTCGTGAGCTTCTCGAGATCAGTAGTAGTACAAGGAAGGATTTGAACCATGGCTAACTGGCGACCGGGTTTAATAATGTACGTCTGATCAGACTACTGCCACAGTATACTGGGTGAAACAACTGAACTGACCGGTAACTGGCGACTGGACCGGTAACTGGCGACCGGGTTTAATAATGTTAGTAAAGTGACCACAAGCAATATCGCATAAATCTCAAAATTTGTATTTTTGCACGTAATATAATTAAATAACTGAATTAAATATCCTGTACTAATTTTACTGATTGGATTGGATTGCTTCCAGGCTCGCTGCAACCTAAATATGCCATGAAAAATATGCAATAGATTTAGGGGACCAAACTATGCAATAACATTCGAAAATGTGACAATTACGCGCAACGACTTCGTATTTAATCATGACTCCGAACCAACCCGAACCAACACTGAACCATCATGTAGTCATGATTAAAATATGCCCAAAATGATGAAGTAATGCTCCTAAAATGGGGAGGGTCGAAATCTAGGTGAATGGAGACCAAAACATGAAACGCTCTTTCGAGAGTCAATTTGGCACATCGCACCGTAAATTCTCGTACGACCTCAAAAATGATCCGAATCACGAACGGCCAAAAACATGACCTTCCTAACTTGATGAGGCACTGTCCAGTCCAAGGCCATAGGCTAAAAGCCAACCGAGAACTCGAACGAGCCACTGAACCGTCACAGCAAGTTGCTGTCCAAAAATACAGCAGTTGTGCTTTGGTTTCTTGCGTCGGTTACGAGGCTAATGGCCATTGGGGCTTGAACCACCGACCAAAACCTCTTACCAACATCCCAAGGAAGGATTTGAACCATGGCTAAGGGCCCTAGGCCAGCCATAATTCGCATCACCCCAGCAACAATCCGAAAGTTCCAACCGAGAACACCTTGCATGCGTGTGTAGTGTTGTGTTTCGTTTGCTGTCTCGTGTCGTTCCAGTGGCCATTTGATTGGCCATGGCACGATCTAGACATCAAGGGGCATGGTGTAAACCGTGGCTAAGGGCCATACGCCAACCAAGATCCACACCATTCCCTAAAAATCAAAACAACACAAGCTGTAAAAAGAAGAGAGCCGAAGGGTGCAGGGGCTGTTCTTGAGTTTTATTTAAAAACCGATTCACCATGGACCAAGCTACCAAAAGGGTGACTTAGTCACATCTTAGACATGCTAGGGGAGTGATCTAACCATGGCTATAGGCCTTGGGGCAGCCATGATCAGAAACTTTTCCCTTTTGAAAGCAAGCTGGATTTTCGAAAACACAAATGGCTAAGATTGAAGAGTTGCTGTCAAATTCGAATTCTATTATGCATGGGTCTTGTTTGAATGGACCAACATGGTCTTAATGCATCCTATTACATGTCTAGATGTCGCCTTAGGAGCCTGGAATCGAACCAATACCTGAAACCATCAAAACAATTGAAACCCGTTAGGAGCACAATGAAAGCCGAAATCTGCATCTTTATTTTCTGAAAAAGATTTTGATAGATTTCGGTTTTTGCCATGGAAATGATGATCATGTAATGAAAATAGATAATAATAGGACTTGATTGAAGAGTCAAGGAAGAATATATGCATGCCTGGTTTCGTTTGAAAGAAAAACGAAAGAATGAGACGATATGGCGCGGAGGAGGTGGGGCGCTTATGCTACCTTGTTTTCTACTGATTTTCTCTCTTGTTTTTCCCCTAGCACCTCACGATTTCTAACTCAATATAGGCTCTGAAATCTCTCAGATTTCGGTGATGGGGAGGGGAAGAAATGGTGGTTAGGGGAGTGAGGGAGATGGGTGAAAAATATAGGGAAAATGCAAGACCACGTCTACTCTTTTTGAATTTTGAATTTTGGTTGCTAACCAAATATTTGTTGGGGTGTTCTAGAATGAGGTGGCTGAATTATCTTGCTAATCTAGACTAGGATAATGCTCATTAATTAATTAATTAAGGTTGACTAATAATTTAAAAAGATTAGCAAGCTAACATAACAAAGAATGGGTCAAAGGGTGAGTTGGCAAAGGAATAGTCTAGACACTAAGGGTGGCCGAAATTCATTAATTAAGTGGAGGAGAACTAAACCCCTTAATTATGGAACTTAAATGAATTTATTTTCTACTCACCTCAAGTTGCTTAAATAAATCCTCAAACCTTCTTTTAACTTAAATTAACTTACTTGCTAGCTAAAATAAATTCTGGAAATGTTTTCTAAATCTTAAATTTTATCCCTAAACTCCAACTCCAGTCCGGCCTCACTAAATTAACTGAAATGATAAAAATTAAACTACTACGTAAAATAATTAACTTTAAAGAAAAGTATTTAAATACTCATAAAATCATTTAAAATACTAGAATTATGCATGGCTTATACGTAGACTGATTTACGGGTTCTACAACTTAAGACCCTCAAAGCCAACGGGACAGCTGCTAGAACACGTCACACATGACGGCCGAACCCTAGCTTGTCCTAGGCTCTAATTCTCGACCCTAGCCGCCACCAAGACCAGTCCCTAACCACCCAACATCGGAGCAAGACCAGACCCATGAGCACCTGCCTAGAACACCCGAAGTGAACCAGACCCGCAGGAACGCAACAATACCCTTGCGCGATCCCACTCTCGGTCTACTCGACTTTGCCTCTAAACGCAGCCATAAATCATGAGACCATAAGCCCTTTGGCCACTTAGGGTTCGACTCAGACCCCCCTTAGGACTTGAACCAACACTTGGAGTGCACCCATTCATCGTCATCCCTTCACCCTAACCAACAGAAGTCTCAAACTCCTCAACTACACAATCCTATCTGTTTCTCTCCACAACATCGAGTTCAATACTGACCAAATCCTTAAACACCATCCAAACTTATCGCAAAATGAGCCTCTAATGACGAGGACCTGGCAGACCTTCAAACCAACCAAAAACCATGAGAATCGAGTGAAGTAAATGGCCATGCACAAGTAAAAATACCAAACCAAAGCCCATTTTCAAAAATTACACTTAATTACACCATATATTAGATAATTAAAATATTTATTTAATAAATTTTTTTTCACTAAATATCTCCAGTTTCCGTTCCTTATCGAGAGCGAAATGTAACTTAAAACCATAATGTATGAAACGTTAAATAAACGTGCACTAACCCACATCTCATGCAATAAATATGAATTAAATACATCAATATAATTAAACACATAATTTAAATAAAACCCTAGATTGCATTAAGTCAGTTTACGTAGTTCGAATTTCCTAGACCTTACAATTCTCCCCTTCCCTCCAAAATTTCATCCTCGAAATTTAAAACATATCGAATAACTCCGGGTAGGGACTCCTCATCTCGGTCTCTCTTTCCCAGGTATCCTCCTATTGGGAATGATTCAGCCACTTGAATTTGACCATGTGGATCACCTTGTTCTGGAACCTCCTCTCATGTCTATCCAATATCTGAGTGGGTCTCTCCTCGGAAGACAGGTTTGGCGTCAACTGCAGTGACTTATAATTAAGTACATGTGAAGGGTTCGACATGTACTTCCGTAGCATCGAGACGTGGAACACATTATGAACTCCCGCCAGATTTTGCGGTAATGCAACTCTGTATGCAAGTGTCTCAACTCTCTCTAGAATCTCAAACGGTCATATGAATCTAGGGCTGAGCATGCCCTTCTTTCCGAATCTCATTACACCCTTCATCATTGAGAATTTAACAAGTACATGATCCCCTACTGCGAATTCAAGATCCCTACGCCGCTGATCTGCATAACTCTTCTTTCGGCTCTGAGCGGTCTTCATTCTGTCTCAGATATTGACCACTTACTCTGCAGTCTGACTTAAAATATCTGGCCCCAACTCTGCCCTCTCTCCTACCTCGTCCTAATAAACTGGTGACCTACACTTCCTCGCGTACAATGCCTCATATAGAGCCATACCGATAGATGGTTGATAATTATTTTTGTACGTGAACTCCACGAGAGGTAGCTTTAGCTCCCAGCTGCCCTAGAAGTTGATCATGCAAGCTCAGAGTAGGTCCTCCAATATATGAATCACCCTCTCTGATTGACCATCGGTCTGAGAATGGAAGGCATTACTGAATAGTAGCTTAGTACACAATGCTTGATACAGACTCTTCCAGAATGCAGACGTGAACCTCGGATCCATGTCTGACACGATGGAAACTGGAAACCCATGTAGTCTGACTATCTCTCTGATATACAGCTCTGCTTACTGAGTCATGGTGAAAGAATTCCTAATCGGTAGAAAGTGTACTGACTTAGTGAGCCGATAAACTATCACCCATATGGCATTATATCCTCATGTCATCCTCAGAAGCCCTATCATAAAATCCATGGTAACGTTCTCCCATTTCCACTAGGGAATAGGAAGTGGTCTCAGCTTCCCTGCAGGTCTCTGATGCTCTGCCTTGACCTGCTGAACGTCAAACACACGGAGACGAAACGCAGAACATCTCGCTTCATGCCTGACCACCAATACAAAGTCTGTAGATCCTTATACATCTTCATACTCCCCGAACGGATGGAGTACGGGGTGCTGTGGGCCTCACTCATGATATCCGCTCTCAGGGAATCACTGCTTGGAACCCTCAGTCGGTCACAATATCTGACTATGTCATCCTCAACTGTATAAAACCTCAGGCCCTTCGACTCATCCCGCTGTCTCCACTTCTATAACTGCTCGTCAAAAGTCTGCCCCGCTCGAATCCTGTCTCTCAGTGTCAACTGTACTATCATGGTAGAAAGACTAGGGGCATCTCCCCTGGCATAAACTTCAAGCTCAAATCTCTGTTCCGACAACTAAGTGATCACTTCATTATTCCCATTCAGGGCATCTGCAACCACATTAGCCTTACCGGATGGTAGCTCATGTCACAGTCGTAATTCCTTCACTAGCTCTAGCCACCTGCACTGTCTCATGTGCATCATATTCAGCTCTTTCTGTGTGAAGAAGTAATTCAGGCCCTTGTGATCAGTGAAAATCCTGCACTTCTCTCTATACAAATAATGTCTCCATATCTTCAGGGCGAATAATACTGCTGCTAGATCGAGGTCATGATAAGGATGATTCTTCACATGGACCTTCAACTATCTGCACGTGTAGGCTATAACCTTGTAATGATGCATCAGAACCGTGCCTAAACCGAGCTTCGATGCATCTTTAAAAAGCAAAATCTCTCCTTGCCCTGATGGCATAACTAGAATTGGTGTTGAAGTCAATGCCATCTTCAGTCTGTCAAAACTCTCCTGGCACTCTGATCCCCAGATGAATTTGGCATTATTCTTCGTCAAGGCGGCTCATAGGCACCACAATAGAAGAGAAGCCCTGAATGAACTTCCTATAATACCCAGCTAGACCCAAGAAGCTGTGGATCTTTGTCACACTCTTCGGCACTGGCCAGTCTCTGACTGCCTCAACTTTGCAGGGATCAGCCTCCAATCCATCTCGAGATATAATGTGGCCCAAGATTGCCACTTTATCTAGCCAGAACTTCCACTTACTGAACTTGGCATACAGCCGTCTGTCCTGTAAATTTTGCAGTACGGTCCTCAGATGTTGACTGTGCTCCTCTCTGCTCTTCGAATAAATCAGTATGTCATCTATGAAAACTATGATCAATTTATTCAAATACGGGTGAAACATGCGATTCATGAGATCCGTGAAGATCGCTGGCGCGTTTGTCAGCCCGAAGGGAATCATCATAAACTCATAGTGCCTATAACGCGTCCTGAAAGTTGTCTTATGCACGTCAGCCTCTCTTACCTTCAGCTGGTGGTATGCTGATCGGAGATCTATCTTTGAGAATATTGATGCTCCCTAAAGCTGATCAAATAGATTCTCGATCTTGGGCAGTGGATACTTATTCTTGACTGTGACTCAGTTTAGCTCCCTGTAGTCGATGCAAAGTTACATGTTATCGTCCTTCTTCTTAACAAACAGTACAGGTGCGCCCCATGGAGAAAAGCTCGGATGAATGAAACCCTTATCTAGAAAATCATGTATCTGATCATTCAGTTATTTCATTTCTGCAGGTGCTAGATGATAGGGTGTCTTAGAGATCAGCACTGTACCTGGCAACAACTCAATAGCAAATTCCACGTCACTTTCTGGTGGAATGCCTGACACGTCATCTGAGAAAACCCTGGGAAAATCCATTACCACCTCGACGTCCTCTAGTCTTTGACTGACTGGATCGGTCAATGTCACAATACTAGCCAAAAATGCATGGCAGCCTCTCCTCATGAGCTTCCTCGCACAGATGCAGGAAATGATGTGCGGCATCTGCTGGTGTCTGGCTTCCTAAAAAACGAATGGCTGACCGCTGGTTGGTCGGAATGTTACTGACCTCCGTCGAAAATCTATGGTAGCTCTGTTCGAAGAAAACCGGTCCATACCAAGAATAATATCAATTCCGGTAACGGTAGCACAATCAGGTCTGCCTGCACCACATTTTTCTGCAACCGAAGCTCAAATCTCTTTACTATCTGAGACGTAAACATATGATCTCCGAATGGAATCGAAACTCTGAATCCCAAACCAAAAGCCTCTGGTATGATTCCGAGCCTCTTGACAAATGACTCGGATATAAATGAATGTGTAGCTCCGGAATCTAGCAATGCATACGTGGCTACACCTGAAATATATATCATTCCTGCTACAAAACATATAATCAAATCTGATCGTATTGAAACTTAAAAGATTTTCTATCAATAATTTACCCAAAATACTCAAACAATCACCGATTAAATTTTAGTTGTTCCATAAAAATTTTCGAAACATACCAAAAAATTTCCGAAAATTGCAATTTGACACCTAAAGTTTCGAATTTCTCCCATTTGGCAAATTAACTTTTCAAAAGTTGCAATTTAGTCCTCATAAAATTTTGAATTAGTCCATTTAAACTTTAAATTCTCGAAAATTATTATCTTGGTATCAAAATTTTCGAAAAAGCAAAACAGTCCCTCTATTTTTGAATTTTTTTGCAGTTAGGTCCATGTAGTTTAGGTTATTGCATTTAGGTCCTCAATACCCTTTCTCAATTCAATTCAATCCTTAGGTCCCACAAAATAGAACATGCAACCTAATTTATTCTAGGTTCTCAAATCTCCAAAAATAATTCCCAAAAACAAAATTAATAATCCAACGAACAACATAACATACCATGCAATCCCGGCGAAAATTAAAAGAAAATTTCAAACTTAAGGGTTACCGGTGATAAGTGTAGAGTCAGGCTCATCACATAGGCCCTGCCAGTCGTGGGGCCCTTGTTCCTAGGGCAGTCAGCTGCTTTATGGCCCTCCTCCTTGCACATGAAGCACCTGAAAGTTCTCCAAGTAAGGGTAGCCAAGTCCACCCCGTGATCAAGTCCCTCCCACCATAGGGATGCGTCATCCCTCAGCATGTAAGTGGCGCACCTGACCCGTTCTCCATCCCTCATCTCCAAATACTGAAAATGTGGCTCCAAAGACCGTATCCAACCCTCTGACAAGAACAGATCAGTAGTACCTCCAAACTCCTTCGGGTTGGGCCGTCTAAACTGCTCATAGATTTCTGTCTTGCGTCTCAGAGCCTACTGTGCCTGATCCATCAATCTGGCAGTAACCTCCAAGACTTGGGTAGCTACATCTCCTGGCGGTGGTGGCAGTGGTGGAAGGCCTCTAGAAAAATTAGAGCATTTTTCTTTGAGAAGTGTAGGCTTTCCTCAACAATTGAAGAAGCAAAAGTTGAGAGGGAATTTTTTATGAAGTTTCGGCCATATGCATGTGAAGGGGAGGACGGAGAAAAACTTTTCTTGGTTGTGTAAAAAGTTAAAGTATGCATGTGCATGTCATACCTTGGATATTGAAAAAGTAGCCTCCAACCCTTCACCTCCCATGCATGCAATTCTATTTGTGCTTGTAACAATTACAAAGTCCATGGACTTTAATTTAAATATCTCAAACACATTTGAGACCAATTAAACGTTACTTGAATTTACTCAAGCCCACTAATTAAATAATTATTTTCAATTGGGCTCTACAAGACCCAATGTTATTTAATTAATTCAACACTTGAATTAATTTAATTATTTGGACTCTACAAGGTCCACTAGTGTTTAATTAATTCAACACTTAAATTAATTTAATTTAGTCCATAAAAATGTTTAAAAAAATCACAATTTTCAAGTACATTATTTATTTGGCCAACTTTTAATTTAGGAACACTTCCACAAATTAAAAGTTACATTCCCCTCATAGAAGTCATACTTCTATTTTTTCTTACGTTTATAAACTCCTTTATATGCCATTCAACATATTGAACTATTTTACTTCTCAACATGATCTAAAAAGTTAGTACTTGTATCACCCTCAATGTTAATTGATATAACTAGCAGTGAGTTCACATCTCTATGTGATTCGGGACTAAACATGTCCTTATATGAGCATACCCCAGTTGCTTCATCCTTACTTATCAACTCCTTGATAATAAGAACGTCAGAACTCAAGTCTGATAGTACCCAACCAATCATGTTAAACGCCTAGCAGCATCTCTTACATGATTCCCTAGGTATCAAATGATAGTGTCTGCAAGAACCATTCTATTATGGTTAGTGTACAGTACAGTCCCTTCATCTCATATATCCAGACCGATTCGACAACTATTGGTATATCGAGAGCTGTCAAATAATCGATAATATGTGTCATGTCATAGTTGCATTGATGGTGTAATCTATGAAACCCCTTTCATAATTACCACCAACACTTTGATCAGATATTTCAAACTATATACACATAGGATATCCATACCCGAAGGTAAGTAGTGAATCCCTGACTACAATGTATCGACTCCTATATGTTTCGACAAAACACCCAACCTTGCGACCTGATGACCCCATATGAGTCAGTAAACAAGTCAAAGTGCAATGCTAGCATATAGAGTCTCAATGTTGTCCCGGGTCATAAGGACTAATGGTGTACAATTAGGACGTTTCCACTCGATAAGTGAGAACCACTTGGAAAGTCTTTTACGGAGGGTTGTTCAGTGCACTCTACAAGAAGCACCTATCAGCATGCTCGGACATCACAATGTCCCATACCAATGAAACATGGTACTCACATCGCAGATACTAGTCTCAAACCCGAGCAGCCTATATCCTTCTTAGCGGCGGCTGAATCGACTAGGAACTGTTTACAATATACAGTATTCTAAATATGAGTTTCCTGATACTCATCACATTAGCATCTCATATTCTTTCTACTATTTGTATATTTTCAAGGACTTTATCTATGCAACTAGCATTGGTATACAGATAAAGATGTGCCAAAACAATAATTTCAAATATTATTAAAATAAAGATTGTTTGTACATAGAGTTTCAACATGAACCCTCGGCCAACACTTGGCTTGACGGGCACCTACTCTAACAATCTCTCACTTGCACTAGAGCCAACTATCCATATGCTTCAAACCCATCGATTCGCTATGCTTCTCAAATAATGGTCCAGGTAAAGGCTTAGTTAGTGGATCAGTAACTTTATCTGCGGAACCGACTTTGTCAATCAAAACTTCTCCTCTTTCCACAATCTCTCGGAGGATGTGGTACTTTCTGAATACATGTTTGGATTTCTGATGAGACCTTGGCTCCTTTGCTTGAGCTATAGCTCCCGTGTTGTCACAAAACACCGGGACAGGAGCAACTCCATTAGGAATGGCGTCAAACTCTTGGACGAAATTCCTTATCCAAACAGCCTCCTTTGCTGCAGCTGATGTAGCAATGTATTCGGCCTCAGTGGTGGAATCCGTAGTATTGTCTTGCTTGGAACTCTTCCAAGAGACAACAGCACCATTGATCATGAATACGAACCCAGAGGTTAACTTCGAGTCATCGATATCGCTTTGGAAGCTAGAGTCGGTATAGCCTTCCAATTTCAGTTCTCCACCCCCATACACCAAGAACAACTTATTGGTCCTTCTCAAATACTTGAGGATGTCTTTCACAGCTTCTAGTGTGGAAGACCAGGGTTCGATTGATATCTACTCACTACACTTAGTGCATAAGCCACGTCAGGACGTGTAGATATCATCTCATACATGATACTACCAATTGCGGATGCATACGGAATGCGTGTCATCGCCGCTATCTCTGCATCAGTCTTGGGAGACATAGAATTGGATAGGGACACGCCATGACACATTTGTAGATGTCCTCTCTTGGACTCATCCATCGAGAATCGCTTAACAATTGTATCAATGTATGTGAACTGTGCGAGACCAAGCAATCTTCTCGATCTATCTCTATAGATCTGTATTCCCAATACAAAAGATGCTTCACCCAAGTCCTGCATCGAGAAATTACTCGCTAACCATATTTTAGTTGATTGCAACATCCCTACATCATTCCAAGGAGTAGAATGTCATCAACATAAAGCACCAGGGATGTCACAGCACTCCCACTGACCTTCTTATACACACAGGATTCCTCAGGATTCTTAGTAAAACCAAACTCTTTGATTGTACTTTCGAATCTGAGGATTCCAACTCCTAGATGCCTAATTTAGACCATAAATAGATCTTTGAAGTTTGCATACCATATGCTCACTTCCGATAGATGTAAACCCTTCAGATTGAGACATGTAAATCTCTTCTTTAATATCCCAATTAAGAAAGGCTGTCTTGACATCCATCTGCCATATCTCATAGTCATACCATGCAGATATGGCCAGCAATATCCTTATAGACTTGAACATTGCAACTGGAGAAAAGGTTTCCTCAAAGTCAACTTCTTGTCCTTGAGTATATCCTTTTGCTACCAATCGCGCCTTGAAGGTCAATACCTTTCCATCCGCCCCAAGTTTTCTCTTGTAAATCTATTTACACCCTCTGGGAACAGTTCCCTTAGGTGGATCCACAAGATTCCACACTTGGTTCGAATGCATGGAATTCATCTCAGATTCCATTGCTTCAAGCCACTTGGATGAATCGGCATCAGATAACGCTTCCTTGAAGGTTAATGGATCACATCCATGGTTAGGCTCATCATGGCCCTCTTCAAGAAGCAGACCATACCTCATAGGTGGTCTCGAAACTCTCTCGGATCTTCTAGGAGCTTGTGTCTCCTCTCTTGGCTCTTCAAGTGTGGGTTCTTCAATTGTTGGTGTCTCTCAAACCTCTTCGAGTTCTATCATCTCTCATTTTCTATCCAATAGAAATTCCTTTTCCAAAGAAATTGCATTCCTAGAGACAAACACATTTGTTTCTTGGGGATAATAGAAATAAAATCCAACTGAATTCCTTGGATATCCCACAAAGTAACATAAAATGGATTGACTATCCAATTTATCTCCCACTGACTGCTTCACATAAGCAGGGCATCCCCATATTCTAAGATAAGAATATTTGCGAGGCTTACCCATCAACTACCTTTGAATGGACATTGTTCAATAACAGTGCCGCTGTCTCAAGTGCATATCCCCAAAAGGATGGCGGCAACTCCGTGAACCCCATTATAGACCGAACCATGTCCATCAAAGTCCGGTTACGACGCTTCAAAACACCATTAAACTGCGGTGTAGCAGGCAGAGTCCACTGCGAGAGAATCTCATTCTCCCTAAGATACTCTTGAAACTTGGCACTCAGGTACTCACCACCTCGATCCGATCGAAGTGACTTGATGCTTCGTCCCAACTGTTTCTCTACTTCATTTCTGAATTTTTTGAACCTTTCAAAGGTTTCGGATTTGTATTTCATCAAATACACATACACATATCTCGAAAAGTCATCGGTAAAAGTGATGAAGTAAGCATGTCCATGCTTAGAGGCGATGCTAAGCGGACCGCGCACATCGATATGGATCAAATCCAATAACCCTTTGGCTCGCTCCACATGGCCCTTAAAGGGAATTTTGGTCATCTTTCCTTTTAGACAGGATTCACAAGTCGTGAGAGAATTAATATCATACATATCAAACATACCTACTCCCACTAGCTTGTTCATCCTTCTTAGGGAAATATGTCCTAATCGAGCATGCCATAATTGTGCCGAATTTAGAGTATCTTGTTTTCGCTTGTTTGTTGTTGTCATTGCTTGGACATTGTTTAGTGGAATATCTTTCAATTTTAAGTTGTAGAGATCGTTTTCAAGTTCTCCAGTACAAATTAAATATTCATTCTCGTAAATGTTGCAAACACCTTTGCTAAATAAACAAGAATATCCATATTTATCAAGCATAGAAATGGAAACAATGTTTTTAATCAAATCAGGTACAAACAAAACATATCTTAAAATTAAATTAAAATCATTGTTCAAAAGCAAGTAAACATCTCCAATGGCCTTGGCAGCAACTCTTGCCCCATTGTCCATCCTCAAGAAGGTCTCACCTTCCCTTAGTCTCCTACTTCTTCCCATCACCTGTAAATCATTACAGAGATGTTAGCCACAGCCGGTATCTAATACCCAAGAAGTAGAGTTAATTGAAATATTTACTTCAATGTAGAACACACCATTTCCAAAACCTTTCTGGACAAGATATTCTCTGTAGTTACACATCCAATGTCCAGGCTTCTTGCAGTGATGACATACATCAACAGTCTTGTCAGCCTTCACTGGTATGACTGCCACAGTGGGACTCGGAGATTGCCTCTTCAAGGGCACGTTCTTCTTGGGACATTGAAAGAACGCTTCTTTCCCTTCCCATGTGGACCAGTCTTCATATCAGATGAAGAACCAACATAAAGAACCGGCTTCTCTTCCTTGATGGTGGACTCAAACGTAACAAGCATGTTCACCAACTCCTCAAGGGTAGGGTCTAGCTTGTTCGTGTTGAAATTCACTACAAAAGGATCAAATGAGCTAGGCAGTGACAAGAGCAACACGTCAGTGGTCAACTCCGAAGGCAACATATGATCCATGCCAACGAGCTTGTCCACGAGCCCAATCATCTTTAGGTCATGCTCATGGACCGACGCCCCATTTTGCATGCGTAAAGTGATTAGCTCCTTGACGGTAGCATGCCTAAGAGGCCGTATTTGCTCACCAAAGAGCTCCTTGAGATGCAAATGAATGTCAGCAGCACTCTTTGCATCCTCAAAACTCCTCTGCAGCTCATCATTCATAGAAGCCTGCATCTAACACTTGGCTTTCAAGTCATGGTCACACCATTCCTTGTAATTCTGCAATTCCTCAGGAGTGCAGCCAGTCGGAGCCTCAACATGTGGCGACTCAGTAAGTGTATATGCTATCCTTTCCGAATTCAAGACGATTTTCAGGTTTCTTAGCCAATTGAGGTAATTAAGTCCAGTTAAAACGTGTTTGTCGAGTATTGCAGATAGCTGATTGAAAAACGAAGACATTGTCAAAATTTGTACTGAAAAGTAAAACAGATAAATGTTAATGACTGTTTTAAAATATTTAGTAAGATATAAAGTATGGACTTTTACTTCATAAATTTTCGCTCCCACTGTTTTGACATCTTTCACTACCCTCTAGCGAAAATGGAAAACTCCTTTCCTCTGTAGGTACGTAAGGTCCAATTAGCAAACAATGATCCCGAATAATATCAGTCAATCATAATTTCTAAAAGGTAGTTTCCAGTTTCATCTCCATGCAACCCTCTATGTAAAATTTTGTCTCACGTTTAATTAGGACCCAATAATATGACGTCTTTCATCTTTACGTGTCAAGCCTTACCCATCGATGTTGAACCTTAATGGACAGTCGCCATGAGTTCCCTCAATAATATGAGCCAAAATCATGGGAGTTCCACGTAGTTCACATCACCATGTCAATGGATGTCACAGCTTTCCGGTTTCCAGGGCTCCCCCAATAATATGAGCCGAGCCCCGAGCACGGGTAGCTTTCATCATGCATCCATTGTCGATGGAAGACATGGAAATTATAAAAACCTTTATAATTCTCCTTTTCATGCTTGATATTAATTTTGAATCTTATTCAAAATGAGAATTTTTAATTTTGAAAGGTCTCATCATTAATTTTGTTTTAAAGCTCGTCATGTTTGATCGTATGTTTACCGGATTCATGCAACTTTGTTATTATCATAATAATAGCGCACATACTCATTATTTATAACATATCATGAATATATTATAAACAGTAAACAAAACAAGGATGATCAATTGCCCCAATACTAATGGTCTGTGTGAGCTAAGCACGGGCCTATGTCCAATCCTAGGGAAATTCATGGGATGTAAATGCAAATTTTTACATAAGCCTCCAATATTTACATGTTTTCGATCTTCAAAATCATCAAGGACACCATATTCCAATCTTGATCTTCCACTATACTAATATTTACAAATAAATATCCACGGCAAATAGGGATACATCTCATGGGGTGAGAACGGGCAATAAACCAGGCCCACTTATAAATTAATAATTATTACGATCATTCAACACAAAATATCCTAGCATACACCTAGAAAATTGGGCTTGGGCTTTTGATCATCCTTCATGCATAATATCACATATTATACACTATCAATTAATTATCACAATAATCAATTGATCCAATATTATATATTTTGATCCAATCACTAACCGCCACGATTATAAACTAAATCAACAAAGTAAACAAACTCCTTCCTTGAAAACAAACTTCTAATTAATTTATTTATAACCGAATTTCTTGTAAATCACCATTTACTATAAATAATTAAAATCCAACTTCAAATATTTATTTTATGAGAAAATATGTACAACATTTGTAGATTTAAACTTAAGGGCCCAAAAAGACTTTTTTGACAAAAAATATTTTGGCCCATTTAAATTTCACAAATTATGTTGACCATCCAATGGCCCAACAACTCAAGACCCATGACACTTTGATATTCCAAAACACTTTTAGAAACCCTAGTCGTCATCATCGTTGCCAGAGCTCAGTCGCCGGATTCCGGCCAACAAATTTTTTTTATTTTGAAAGGGGGGTTCGGGTAGCCCAAGGGGCTGCCCTTGCTGCCCGAAATGGGCAGCAACATGCTATCGAAAACAGCCCATTTTCGGCCTTCGATTTTGTTGTAATGATTGTCTCATGTAGTTAGAAATTGATCTCAATATAATATCATGTATTTGCTACACAAAATAGTAACCTTAGATCTGATACCACTTGAAAGGGATCGGTTACGTTGCCTGGATGCGCAACGAAAGTTTCAAAAATCAAGTTTTTCAAGAAGAAAACCGAGAACCCACTAATGTGTGTAGCAAATACCAAAAACATAAAAATTATATTCATAGTGTGTTTAGAAATAAATCTATCAATCACAAAGATTGATGTTTTGGTTCGAACTAAGTTGTAAACAACTTAGCTCTTGAAGGTAGACAATCTACAAGCTTCCAACATTACTCCTTGCTCAAATGAACTCCTTCCTTCAAAATTAGGTCCACCACTAACAAGGTAGATCCACTCTAATTTTGCACTAGAAAAATTAGAGAAATTTTCTTTGAGAAGTGTAGGCTTTCCTCAACAATTAAAGAAGAAAAAGTTGAGAGGGAATTTTTTATGAAGTTTCGGCCCTTTGCATGTGTAAGGGAGGAGGGATAAAAACTTTTATTGGTTGTGTAAAAAGTTAAAGTAAGCATGTCCATGCCATGCCTTGGATATTGAAAAAGTAACCTCCAACCCTTCACCTCCCATGCATGCAATTCTATTTGGGCTTGTAACAATTACAAAGCTCATGGACTTTAATTTAAATGTTTCAAACACATTTGAGACCAATTAACCTTAATTGAATTTACTTAAGCCCATTAGTTAAATAATTATTTCTAATTGGGCTCTACAAGACCCAATGTTATTTAATTAATTCAACACTTGAATTAATTTATTTATTTGGACTCCACAAGGTCCATTAGTGTTTAATTAATTCAACACTTGAATTAATTTAATTTAGTCCATAAAAATGTTCAAGAAAATAACAATTTTCAAATACATTATTTATTTGGCCAACTTTTAATTTAGGAACACTTCCACAAATTAAAAGTTACATTCCCCTCATAGAAGTCATACTTCTATTTTTCCTTACGCTTATAAACTCCTTTATAAGCCGTTCCACACATTGAACTATTTTACTTCTCAACGGGATCTAAAAAGTTAGTACTTGTGTCACCCTCAATGGTTCATTGATACAACTAGCAGTGGGTTCACATCTCTATGTGATTCTGGAA